>NW_024429266.1:120078276-120678276 GCF_017639785.1 Mesocricetus auratus
ATGCCCTCTACCACCTATGCTGGCCTCCATCCTGGCCTCTTAGCCATCAGTCTGGTGTCCATGAGCTCCCCCTTGTTCAGTTCAGCTGCTTCTGTGGGTAAGACCGGTCTTGACACCACAGCCCATCACTCCTCCCTCTCTGCAACTGGGTTCTAGGAGTTCAGTTCAGTCGCTGTCTGTCTCTGTGTCCATGAGCCACTGGATGAAGGCTACAGGATGGCATATAAGGTAGTTATCAATCTGATTATAGGGGAATGGCATTTAAGGTAGCCTCTCCAATATTGCTTAGATTGTCAGTTGGTGTCATCCTTGTAGATCTCTAGAAATCTCCCTAGTGCCGGGAATATCCTCAAACCTATAATGACTTCCTCTATTATGGTATCTCATCCTACTCTCCTCTATTTTTCCCCCAGCTCAAACTTCCTGCTCCCTTATTTCCTCCTCTCCCCTCCTCTTTTCCCTCTCTCCTTCTCCATCTCCATCTCCCCTCCCCCCCATACCCCCAATCTTCTCAGGAAATTTTGTCCCCTTCCCCTTCTTCAGGGTACCATGTATGTCTCTATTAGGGTGCTCACTGTTTCCTAGCCTCTCTGGCGGTGTGGATTGTAGGCTGGCAATCCCCTGCTGCATGTCTAAAGTCCATATATGAGTGAGTACATACCACAAAGTTTGTCTTTTTGTGACTGGATTACCTCACTCAGAATGGTTTCTTCTAATGCCAACCAATTGCCTGCGAATTTCAAGATTCCATTGCTTTTTTCCACTGAATAGTACTCCATTGTGTAAATGTACCACATTTTCTCTATCCACTCTTCAGTTGAGGGGCATCTAAGTTGCTTCCAGCTTCCAGCCATTACAAATAATACCTGCAATAAACGTAGTTGCACAGATGACCATGTTGTATGAATGTACATCTTTTGGGTATATGTCTCCGAGTGGAATTGCTAGATCTTGTGGTAAACTGATTCCAATTTCCGGAGGAACCACTATACTGATTTCTAAAGTGGCTGTACAAGTTTGCACTCCTACCAGCAATGGAAAAGTGTTTCCCTTTATCCATATCATCTCCAGCAAAAACTGTTATTGGTGTTTTTTTTATTTTAGCCATTATGACAGGAGTAAGATGTTATCTCAGAGTTGTTTTGATTTGGATTTCCCTGATGGCTAAGAATGCTGAGCACTTTCTCCAGAAGAGCTTTAAGCAATTAATATTTTCATATACTATGTATTCATCTCTTATGAAGCAGATGTGATATTAATGGGCCACTTGGAAAAGATTATTCCACAAGACTTTAAATATTTAGTTATATCAGTATTGGACACTGGTCTTCAGTTACAAAGTAAAATATGGTGGAGTAAGGAAGCTAGGGTCATGAAACAACAAAGTAGGGTTATAGGTATGGAAATTTCCCAATAACAGTTTCTTGGTAAGGGCCAATTTGCTGATTTATAAAGACAGATTACATTTGATAATCATGTTTTTCTTCTATGCTGTACAGCAGCTTTGAATGCTTGGGATAAGACTGAAGAATAATGAAAGAAGACCGAGTCATCTAAAATTATATAAGGCCCCAAATAAGCCTTCACTTATTTTTTAAAAAGACTGACCTCATGTGTAAATTGAATGATATCAGATCCAGAAGTTGTACGAATATTAATGGAATCTTTGACTTTTGAAAATTCTAATTCAGGATGCAAAAGAGTGATTAGGTCTTAAAGGCAAGATCAGTACGAATAGATGAACAGATTAGAAAGACAGTTGATATAGAATCTCACACTCGTGATGATACTTGGATAGGACAAGTGCTTCCTGAAAATTTTAAGAATCAAAATGTTAGATGTTTTAATTGTTGTAAAACAAGTCATCTGTAAAAGGATTGCAGGGAACCCATTCTTAGAAACTGTGTTTTTTTCTGGAGGTAATCCAAATAGTATGTCACAGTCTTCTGGAATATGTGGAAAGTGTGGCAAAAGCCAGCATTGACCTAATGAATTCAGTTCAACATGGAGCAGGCAAGTAACACTTTGCCATTAGGAAATGCCTTAGGGTACCTCTCAAAGGCCCCTGTATCAAATTTGTTTCAATCATTTCTTGTCAGCATTGGGAGAATTCCTCCAGAGAACAATTAAAAGATTTAATGCCTGTTGTGAAAAACATACTGCTCTGGATGACAGAACAGCTTCATTAGAAAAAAACAAAATTTTCAGGAGAGACTATAATACAAGCATTTTGGCAAACTTGTATAAATGATCAAAGACAAAAGTTAAAAATACAAATAAATGGCATTGAAATGGAGGGTTTGGTAGACACAGAAACAGATGTAACCATACTTGCACCAAAAACTTGTCACCAAAATTTTGCTCTTCAAGAGATAAATGTTCACCTTCCAGGAATTGGAATTTTATCTCAGGTATAACAAGGTGCAAGATGGGTCGAGCATGTGTAGCCAGAAGGAAATAGAGAAAAATTAAAGCCATATGTGGTTAACATAGCAATGAATTTCAATGGATGTGACTTGTTACAGCAATGGAATAATCATATTAACATTCTTCTGATATCAGAAACAAAGCATAAACTAATGTATTTTTCTGAGAGGAATATTAAATGGTATTATCAAGATCAGTCACTGACCATTCAGGTTTTACATAGGCAGAACACAACAACTTCTGTTCTTTCTTTTTAAATGTGTTATTAATGTATTCACGTTTCTTTTCTTATTTTTTTAAATTTTAAACAATCTTGCTTCACATGTCAATCCCAGATCCCTCTCCCTCCTTTCCTCCCCAGTCCCCCCCATCAGCCCCCCACTCCCCCACCCAATCCTCACTCCATTCCCCAGAAAGGGTGAGGCCCTCCATGGGGGATCTCCAGAGTCTGTCATTTCGTTCAGGGCCTCCCCCAAGAATCCAGGCTGAGAGAACATCCCTCATTGTGGGATGGGCACCCGAAGTCCATTTGTATGCCAAGGATAAATACAGGTCTACTACTCAAGGCCGCATAGATTTCCTAGGCCTCCTCACTGACACCCACATTCAGGGGGTCTGGATCAGTCCCATGCTGGCCTCTCAGCCATCAGTCTAAGGAACCAGCAGTCCTATCCTGAAAATGGTTAACTGACAACCCTTTCTGGGTAGAACATTGCCCTTGGCATTAGAAAAGTTACAGGCATTAGAATAGCTGGTACAGGAGCAGCTAAATGCTCAACATGTTGAAGGATCAACTTGTCCTCAGAATTCAACTATATTTTTCATTAAAAATAAGTCTATAAAGTAGAGAATTTTAACAAAATTAAAGCCATAAATAAGATGATTCAGCCAATAGGTTCTTTACAGTCTGGAATTCCCTCATCTTCTCTATTACCTAAAGGATGGTCTATTATAGTGATTGATTTAGAAGACTTCTTTTTTTCCTATTCCTTTAGAAGAGTAAAATTTGCCTTCACAGTGCCTACTTACAGTAATTCACAGCCTGTTAAGACAGCAGTGGAAAATTCTTCCACAATGGATGTTAAGCATCCCTATCTTGTGTCAATATTTTTTATGACTGTCATTGGAAATAATTCAAAAACAGTTTCCTCAATCTATAATTTACTATTATATAGATGATACCTTACTAGCAGATTCAGACTCAGATACCTTAGAAAAAAGTGTTTGAAGAGATAAAGAAAAATTTACCTTGTTGGTGATTACAAATTGATCCTGAAAAAAATACAAAGAAGAGAGTCTGTTAATTACCCAGAGTTTAAGATAGGATTATGAAAAATTCAGCCACAGAAAGTACAAATCAGAAGAGATCAATTACAAACTCATGATATTTAAAACTTACTGGGAGATATTAACTGGTTATTATACATAATTGTATTAACAACTCAAGAACTAAGTAGTTTATTTCACATCTAATGGAGTGATAAGGATTACCAAGGGAACTATCAGCCGAGGCTGAGGCAGAATTGGCTTTATTAGAAATGTAATTGCAGAATGCACATGTGAATTGCTTAGATCCAGAGCTTTATTTTATTCTGGTTATTTTACCTTCTCTTCAGAAGTTCTTAAGCAGAGAGAAGATAATGTCATTGAATAGATATTTTTAAAACACAGAGAAAAAATTCCAATAGCTATGCAGGAAAGATTTCTGAATTGATTCTAAAAGGAAAATTAAGACATAATCAATTAGCAGGTGTAGCCTCAGCAGAGATTGTGGTACCTTTTACCAGTGTTGAAATTTCCCCATTATGGACAGGAAGTGAACACTGGCAAAGAGCCTGCAGTAATTATTTTGGCAGAGATTAGCAACAAATATCCCCCAAACAAGACACTTCAATTTATAAAGAAAACTAATTGGCTCCTCCATCATATTTTATGGGAACTCTGATTTCTAGAGCCCCAGCATTCTATACTGATGCAAATAAGTCAGGAAAGGCAAGTTATAATTAAGAAAACTTAAGTAAAGTGATTCAAAGACCTTATGATTCTGCTCAAAAGTCAGAATTATTTACTATTCTCATGGTGTTATTAGATTTTCCATATCCTCTTAATATAGTTATTATCAACATGCTAAAAGAGATGATTTACATAATAAAATCTTTGAATTTATTTCAGATGACTCAGAATTAATTTTGTTATTTATACAATTATAAGAAATAGAAATCATTTCTTGTATGTAACACATATCAAATCCCATACAGATCTACCAGGCTAGCTCTCTAGCACAAGGTAATGGTGAAATTGATCAGTTATTGGTACAAAACATGTTAGAAGCCTCAAAATTTCATAAGAGACATTATTTTATGGCAAGAATTTGGAGAAAGATTTCTCTATCTGTTGGCAACAAGTCAAGGAAATTATAAAGAAGTGTCCTATTGGTTTTTTGTATAGCTAAAATCCACTACCTGCAAGAAGGAACTCAAAGATTACTCAAAGAAATGAAATTTGGCACATGGTCATCTTTAATTTTTGTATACTTTGGGAAATTAAAATATGTATACCATACCATAAATAAATGCTCAGAATTTCAATGGTTAATTGCTTTGAGTTCTAAAATGGCTGATTCTCTAGTGACACATTCAGTAGAAGTTATGTCCATCATAGGGATACCTCTATGGATTCAGACTAACAATGCTCCAACATATGTCTCTAGTAAAAGCAAACAGATTTTACATGGTACAACATGGTTTTCTGATATGGTCTAGCCTTTTAGACTACTCCAGCGAGGACTTGCTCATTACACTTGCACATCACACAGAGCCTGGACATCATCTAATTCTCCCATGACTGAAAAATACCTCAGTTTTCTCAGGGTCACCTAAAGATGCCATTGCTCCCAGACAACAGAAAGTAGTCTTGAAAGCATGACACACACACTCCCAAGAGGTGAGGTGGGTAGTTTATTGTTGTTTGGTGAATTATGGATGCTATTGTCATTTAAGGGGCTAGGATTACAAGTTGTCATTCCCATGGTCAGGGAGGAAACTAAACAAAAGTGGTTGGGTTTAGGGATTTCATTCTTTAACGGGGGGGGGGGAGGGTTGGGGGAGGGTACGGGAGGAGGGGAGGGAAAGGGAGAGGGACCTGGAACTGACTTGTGAAGCAACCTTGTTATCTAAATTTAAACTGGAAAATAAAATAAAAAAATAAAAAAAATGGGTGGGGGGATAGAGGAATGATACGATAGACTGGAAGATTATTGAATCTACTTTTAAAATAAAAAGGCAACTTTTAGACTTTATTTTACATTGGTAGAGGTGTTTACATATTGATACAAATTTAAGGTTATTTGTGCTATATTGTGTATATGTTTCTACTCTTGTTTAAGGCATTTTTGAATACTGATAAATATTAAGTTTATTGTTGCTAGAAAATACTATACATATGTTTCTCCTCTTGTTTACTTTATTGTACCCATGCAGGTCATTTATCAGTGTAATGTAAATTTCTAGTCATTGAACATTATCATTACAAGGTATTTAGGATAATAAATGCAGGTTATTAGTCACCTATAACAATCAACCTTGTAGTCATATTAGGTATATTTTAGAGGTCAAACAGAGATATACTTTAAATAGACAAATGGTCTTCAAACACTTCATAGACCTATAGAATATGGCATTTAAGATATTTTAATAACAAGACGTTTCATGACAGTGAGATACTTCTGTCCCTGGAAGCAACAATCTACTTCAGATAAGATGATGGGAGTCAAAGAACCTCTGCTTGGAGTTTGCTTTCTTTGTGGCAAACTCCACATTACTTAATGGGTAACAAACAAACTACCTGTGAGTTGACTGTTAATAGTATGCTGTCTAAAATGGACAAGTAAGACACAAAAAAGTGACTGACAAACTTTGCCAACACAGGTAGGATAGTTCTTCAGAATTCTGGCTTCACAGAAAGTCTGTCAAACATTCTGGGCCTGTAGGTCAAAGATGGATGCCCCATCATTGCAGAGGAACCTTGTGTGACTGCCCAGGTTGTCAAATGTTTTTGTCATTTCTACAGTTTTAGAAGTTTCTTGCTCTGTGCTTCATGTTTCTTCCTTGGGACTCTGATTAAGTTGAAGAATAGATACTTACACTTACAGTTTTCCTTGCTAGAAAATTTAGAAAAGAAACTGACAAAAGTTGTGTGAAGTGTATAAGGTTAAGAGACATAAAAGCTTAAATTGTTTATCTAAGAAAATGTTTTAAGAGGAAAACCCTGTCAAAAACAGGAAAGAAAGAAAGAAAATTCTTTGACTTGTAATGCAAATTAGGATAGAAAGTAAATTAGGTACAAAATGTTGATCTCACCAGGATAGGATAGATATTGGAGTATTTTCTTTGAATTTGCCAAATGTATATAGACTAGATATTGTGAATGTAATTTTTACCCAATAATTATATTTCTTGTACATAATTTTACTATGTTAGAGTTAAAACTTCCCATGTTTATTGAGGCAAAAAGGGAGAAACGTTGTGGGATATTTTGATCACATTCTGATGCTCCCGAGACTGATAATAAAGTTCCTTTGAATCAGAGACTGTAACTAGCTACTAGGTGAACAAAATTAGATGTAGAGATTTTACAGGACAGAGGACAGATAAAGAGACGCAGAATGTAGTAGGGTTGGACTTAAGACATTCTTGGCTTGTTTGGATCTAGGAATGAGAAAGAAGAGGTCACTAGTTGCTTCTCTGCCACTTCTATGATCATTCAGATTCTTATCTCCAATTCTGACTCCCAAATTTTTATTTATAAAGAATAAACAGATAAATGATTCACCCCAATTACAGCATCAACTGGAAACTAAGTGTTAAAATGCCCAAGACTCCAGGAGGCATCTCAATCAAACCACCACAGCTCTGGCAAATTTCTATCATTTTTTGGTGCCCCATATCTTAGTCCCAGTTTAGCAACCTTAAAATTTTCTTTCAGGCTTTCTTTTAGTTAATACAGATTTTTTTTAGAATTTCCTTTTGAATAAGCTCAAAGCACAGGATTTATCTATAGACATTTTCTTTTCTTTTTTCTTTTGCTTTTATTACCTAATGTTTAGCTATGTGTCTAGATCTGTTTCTATCAGATTCTGGAAAATGCATCTCTCATGAAATTAGGCTAGGTACCTGTCTAAGTGTATTGGCAGAATATCATTAGGCATCAATATATTGACATGTCTTCCTCTTGTGATATTTGGTTTTATCCTAGGTCTCTGGGTCATCCAGTCTGTGGGTCCTGGTGATCAAGGCATTGTCAAGGATCTGCTTATTCTCTTGGCAAGGGTTTTAGGCTAGACTAATCAGTGGTTGGCCTCTTCTCCAAACTTTAGGTTACTCTTACTCCAGCATATCCAACAGGCAGGACAATGTGTATGTGGAAGATTCTGTGTCTGGGTGGACATTTTCTTAATTTTAGCAAAACGGCTATCAGTTTTTGATGAGACTCTGAAACCATTGTCAGCTAAGCATGGAGACTATCAGGAATGTTTTGGAAGCAGGAATGGTGCAGGATATCATGGGGAATCAAAATTGTTTTTCTACTTCTTTTAAATGGGATATTATTGTTTTTCATTTTATTTTATTCACAATGACTGGGATCAGCTAATCCACATAGACAGATATGGCCTGGGGAGAATAGTTCACATATGGGAAACCCAGAGCTCAGCTGTTTCTACTCCACTGTCTTCCTGGAATCAGGGAAGTGAACTTTCCTACTTGATGGTACAACTTTCTAACAAGTTCAAGGTCAGAACTCTACAGGTGACATGATAATTATGGGTGTAGATGGAGATGAATTAAGGACATTTCTTCCTTATAACTGCTTATTAGGACTCTAATCTACAAGGATGTTGATCAAAAGCCCAACCAGGTGAGTGTTTGCTTTTCTACTCATTAATAGTGAGAGATGTAAGTAGGGCACAGTGAACTGAATCAAGATTTTCTGTAACAAAATGGTTATAGAAGTCAATGCTTAGAATTTTACTTTTGAACCACTACTGTATCACAGGTAAACACAGCAGATGACAACTGTGTTAGTCTTCCATCTTTTCACAAAATTCCTGACATAATTTAGAGGGTGAAAAACAGAGAATCCACATGTATTCATTTGCAGGAGTATATTTATAATACTAAATTATATTTCAATTATGTTTTGTATTTTCTCATTTTTCCTGACTATTTTGTATTTTCTCAAGTTAACTGACTATACGGATTCATTGTGATGAAACTTAAGCCAGAAATATACAACAAATATTAACTAATTTAGTGTCTATCAGTAATTATCTGTTCTGTTAAGTTTACATCTACTTAGGAATTCTGAGAAAAGTTTAAAGTAATTTTAACTAGTAAAACATAAGGTACTCTTAATATTGTATAAATAAGTTTTTAAAAACACACATACATTTGTTTTTTCTATTGCAGTTATTTCTAATAAAATAAATATTTTCTGGGTATTTAAAAATATCTGGATATCTCACCTCACCTGTTATTAAATCCTTGAAAAATTATGCTTACAAAAATATAAATAAAAACTTTCCATTGGATATTGGATATTTTCATTAAAGTTTAATATTTCAAATTTTCTAAATTGAATTTTGTAACATTGATACTGATATAATGTTGAGTAAGCTTTTCATTAGCAGTGAAAAATATTTTCAATTCTTGAACAATATAAAATTGTTTAAAGTGAAATTTCCCCAGGTTTCCTCTAATAGTAACAAAATACAGTTTCTCATGAAAATGATACTTTTTATTTAATATATTTGTATGGTCACTATATTTTTATCTCCACAAAGCAGAGTATAAAACCACCATAAATTCATAAAATAAGACTGTTCCAAATCAAATGTTGTGATAATAAAGGGATAAAGTGATTTTTCTTAAAGAATGTAGAGCTATGTATGCACTAAGCTACTCTTGGTTTCTATTGCTGTACATGTCTTCAGACATTTCTTCCTCTTGGTAGAAGGCAGTAGCCCACAGACTACTTGGTCTTTAAGTCTGGGTCAATTTCATAGTGATGGCTTCTCCATGTTATGAATGTTAATGGGTACACTTTGGGTTTTAGTACTTACAAGTAAATAGTAAAAACTTTAATGTGAAAGTCCTAAGCACTGCAATTTATTTTTTCAAATCAATTTTCTCAGTGCATGTACATGTTAACAATTCAGTTTGTATCAATGGTAGCTCTGGTCTTTTTTGGTACAGTCTCAACTGATGTGAGCTCCAGAGAAAGATGCCACTTGATGAATTAGGAGATGAATCACTTTCTGTAAGTCATCAATGTTTACAAATCAATGCATATGAAATATACAAGTTGCAGAACATATCTTTGTTAAAGAAAAAATCGTTTTAGATTATGACCTTTTACCTTATACTATCACCCTTTTATATTACTTATGATACATGTGTATATTGATAATTTGTAAATGTATAATTATTGAAAATTATTTACATATATGTTTTGTCCATTTATGCTTTTAAAATTTGAATTGGTCTCCCTTTCCTTCAGTTTGGAGACCAAGGCTGAATTAAGTGATATCCTGGAGCTTTTATTTATTTAAGATTTATTTATTTTATTTTACATATAGGAGTGTTTTTCCTGCACATATGTCTGTGTGCCACCTGCATGCCTGGATCTGAGAGGACAGATCCCCAGAACAAGAGTTACAAATGGTTCTGAGCCACCATGTTACTGCTGGGAATCTAACCCAGGTATCTTTGCAAGAGAAAATCTTGCTCAGAATCACTGAGCCACCTCTCCAGCTTGTATCCTGGAGGTTAAAGAAAAAACAACAACAACAACAAACAAACAAAAAAAGAAAACCATGGCACAGCTACTGCATATGTATTTTGTTGGGAGAATCTACTGTAAATGTATTTTGTTAGGAGAATCAGATGTTTGGCTCTGGCAATTATAATTAAACTATATCGATACTAGATCAAGATTTTTTAAAGGAAATAGAATGTAAATATAAAAATGTGCAAATGGTTTTGTCGTATTCATGGGTATGTTACAGTGTGCACTCATATATTAACTTCTGATTTATTTCTATACACACATGCACGCATCCATCTATATGTGTAGAATATACACGTGAACTTGACAATATAATTGGGCACCGTTTCTCACAGGAATCTGAGTGAGTGTACTAGTTTTCTATTTCTTTGTCACAAAGCTAATTTCAAAGTGCTGAATTAAATTAATTCAATTAAAATTGATACTGGTAACCAGGCAAAAACACTAACACAGGAACCAAATGTGCCTGGCCAGCCTGGCCTACACAGTGAGTTCCAGGACAGCCTCCAATGCAGTACAGATAAACCGTGTCTCAGAAAAAAAAAAAAGAATAAGTAGGTAAAAGAGAAGGTTGATATAGACATACTAACTATTTAGATTTGAAGAATATTCTTTATTTTTTCCAGATATATGAAATAAGTTTCTACTATGTTCTTAACATGAATACACTTTCCACATATGTCCTCATCGAAGAATGTCCTTTATTTCCAAGCTGGAATTGGAGTCCTCGCCAATATATTTCTCGTTTTATTCTACACTTTCATAATCCTAGTTCATAAATCTAAGCTCATGGACCTGATCTCCTGTCAACTGCCCTTCATCCACATAGTGCTGATCCTCTCTGGAGGGGATATCTGGCTTACAGATATGTTTGAGTCACTGAATATTGAGAATGACTTCAAATGTAAGGCAACTTTTTACATAAACAGGGTGATGAGAGGCCTCTCCATCTGCATCACCTGCCTCCTGAGTGTGTTCCAGGCTGTCACTATCAGTCCAAGTACCTCTTTTCTGGCAAAATTTAAACATAAACTGAAAACATACATGATCTATGCTTTCTTCTACATGTGGTTTCTCAACTTGTCATTCAGTAGCAACCGGATCTTCTATGTTGGGGCTTTTACCAATGCCAGTGAGACCAACCAGATGAAGGTCACCAAATACTGCTCACTCCTCCCCATGAACTACATCATCAGGGTACTGATTTTAACAGCGACAACCTCCAGAGATGTATTTCTTGTAGGAGTTATGCTGACCACAAGTGCATACATGGTGATCATCTTGTTCAGACATCATAGGCAATGCAAGCATCTTCACAGCCTTAGCCACCTGAGGGCGTCCCCTGAGAAAAGGGCCACGCAGACCATCTTGATGCTGGTGGTCGTCTTTGTGGTCATGTACTGGGTGGACTTCATCATCTCATCCACCGCAGTCCTGTTATGGAAGTACCACCCAGTCATCCTGACTGTCCAGAAGTTTGTGGTGAATGCCTATCCCACAATTACTCCTTTGATTCAAATCAGTTCTGATAACAGAATAATCAATATGCTGAAAAACTTGCGGTCAAAATGTCACAAGATTTTTTTAAAAGGGTAATTTTTCTCTTCCTTTAAAAAAACAATTTATTAGCCAGGCAGCAGCAGAGCACACCTTTTTTCCCAGCACTTGGAAGGCAGAGGCAGGTGGACTTCTTTGAGTTTGAGACCAGCCTAGTGTACAGAGTGAATGCCAGGACAGGCTCCACAGTGACAGAGAAACCCTGTATAAAAAACAAAAAACCCAACTTATTTATTTTGATTTCTGTGAATGAGTGTTGTGTCAGCTTGTGTGCATGTGTGCATTCCTGGCTCCCACAGAGGCTAGAGGAGGTCACAGAATCCCCTGGAACTGGACACACAGATATTTGTAGGGAGTCATGTTGGTACAGCACCAATACATTTTTCCCTAAAAACAGATTCTCCTTAAACTGTTTAATAGTTCAAGTAGCAAAGAAAGATTCTTAGTAAGATTGAAGTAAATTTTTCTTGCATTACCCATATACATTCTTGTGACATTTCTGATGTCAAGTACTATAGAGTCCTTTAAGTTCATTGTACGCCATAATTTGATATTTCCACAGGAGATTTTTTAAAAATGGTAATTTTTCTCATTTTAATAAAGTGATTCATTCGTTTTTATTTAAATTTGTGAGAATCATGTCAGCATATATGTGTGTGTTTGAATCCCTGGTGCCCACAGATGTCAGAAGTGATCATTGCTCCTCTTCCTCCCCTGGAACCAGAATACAGATAGTTGTAAGGAGTCATTCTGGTGCAGCTGCAATTACTTTATTATTATAATTATTTTTATCAAACTACAAATTCTTTGTAAACTTTTTAATTGTTCAAGTAACAAATCAATGTTCTTCTTTAAATAAAATTTGTGATATTACACATGTATATTCTTTTGACATTTGTGCTGCCAACCACTATAGAGTCCTTTAAGTTCATTGTAAGCTTATAATTCCAAAGGAATTCTCTTGCTCTCTCCTTTTTCTTTTATATCATATATGTTCAATATCCTTATTGGTAGTGAATTTTTAAGCTTTTCTTTTTAAAGGATTTTAATCTACTCTCTATCATCAAGAATAGTTTAAATATCCTATTGTAGATTTAATTCTCTTTCCTAAGTATAATTTTTCTGGATCATAAAAATAATGTGAATTTGAATGTTCCAGTTTTAACTACATCTCCTTAATGAGTTGTATATCAAAATTTCATTTTGTACTTTACTTCATCCACACCTACTGAAAATCATCAGTAGCTAAAAATTGTTCATATATACATGCATAAAGTATGATGTGGTTTCTGTGAATGTGAGGATGCATGGGTGTGTGCACAGAGGAAGGATATGTGTGCATATGCACATGGAGGCCAGGAGACATGACTTTCATTCTTCATGTGCCATTCACCGTTGTTGTGAGAGAGCATCTCTCACTGTGACCTGGAGCTCTCCAATAGGCCAGGAAGGTAGGCCCAGTTATTCTCCTGCCTGTCTCCCCAGCTCTGAGATTAGAAGTGGACACCACCACACACTACCGTTTCAAATTTGTGGGGTTTTTTATTGACAAAAGATCTTTTTCTACAATATATTCTAATTGGAGTTTCCTGTTCCCATACTCTTCTCAGTTCCTCCTGTCCTCCAGGTCCATGCCCTTTCTCTCTTTAGAAAACAAACAAGCATCTAAGTAATAATAATAACAAAACAACTAGGTACAAAAATAAACCATTCAGAATTAGAAGAAAAAGAGCCAGACTGATGGCTGGGAATCCAGCATGGGACTGATCAATAACCCCTGAATGTGGGTGTCAGTGAGGAGGCCTATGTAATCTATTGAGCCTTGGATAGTAGATCAGTATTTATCCCGGGTATACAAATGGACTTTGGACTCGCATCCAACAATGTGAGATGCACTCTCACCCTGAACTCTTGGGGTAGGGTCTTAGGCCCTGCCCTGGATGAAATGACAGACTATGGACACCCCCAGGGAGGGCCTCACCCTCCCTGGGGAAATGAGAGGATATTGGAGGGGTTGGTGGGAGGGCACGGAAGAAGTGGAGGGAAAAGGAGAGGGACCTGGAATTGACATGTGAAGCAACTTTGTTTCTAATTTAAATTTAAAAATAAAAATATATAAAAAAGAAACATATAAATATGGAAACATGAAGTCACACATAGGGAACTCATAAAAACACAAAACTAGAAGTCATAATATATGCAAAAGTCCTGGAGATTGTATCAAGTTCATTTTATGTTGGGCATCTACTGTTTATGTAGGACACAGGGCCTACCCCTATGAGTGGTTTGTTTCCCTTGGCTGATTTAAAATCAGGTTCTTGACCACACAAGCAGTGTCGAGGATGGGTTCCATCTCATGGAGCACATGCTTTAAATCAGATCAGAGATCAGATGGTTACTCTTTCTCGTCTTTACCACTGTTGTCCTAGTGTATCTTGCAAGCAGGACATGGTGAACTCTAATCTGTAGGGGTGACGTCTTGGATTCTTCATGTTTGGTTAGTTTTGTAGGTACCGTCTTCAGGACAGCAAGTGTTGTCTATGATTTTCTACAGAGCAAACAATAACCTTGACAATGCCCTGGGTTGCTTTCAGGTTCCCATGGAGCCCCTTTGGCCAACAAGTCAGTTAGATATAACTTATTCCCAGTACTGGAAGCTTCATTTGGTGATGAGTGGTTTCATTTGAGGTTCTGTCCCCACTGTCATTTGCAATTTCATTCAGATCACTTTCCTACATGTATATACTCTAGGAAGCTTCCATTGTAGGAAGTTTTCCACATGGTCCCTTAAGTGTTGCTTAGTTTTACTGTCCCTCCCTGCATTCCCTTTCTTGCTCCTCTTCTCCCTAACTTTCCCCTATTTGATCCTCCCATTTTAGACCCCATTATTCATCTATAACTATCTATTCTATTTTCCCTTCCTAGTGAGATCCCTGGCCTCTATCCCCTAACTCTATATCTAACCTTTATGGTTATCACATCTTGCTCATTAATGACTTAATAGCTAAAATCAAAACATAAGCAAACTTATACCATGTTTGTCTTTCTGGGTTTGGGATACATCACTGAGAATGACTTTTATTAGTTTCATCCCTTTACCTGCAAATTTCACTACTTTTAATGTCAGAGTAATATTCTACTGTATTAATGTACTACATTTTCTTTATTTACTCTTCTGTTAATTGAAATCTAATTGTTTCCATTTTTGCATATTATGAATACACAAATGTCTCTATAGTAGGATGAATTGTCCTCTGGGTATATGCCTAATAGTGGTATAGCTGAATATTTTTTCTTTTTTTAAAATTTAAATTAGAAATAAGCTTGTTTTACATGTCAATCCCACTTCCCTCTCCCTCACCTCCTCCCCTGCTTCCAACCGACCCCCTATCCCATCCACTTTCTGATCCACAGGGAGAGTGAGGCCTTCCATGGAGGATCTTCAAAGTTTGTCATACCATCTGGGAAAAGGCCCAGGCCCTCCCCAGTATGTCTAGGCTGAGAGAGTATCCCTCTGTGTGGAATGGGCTCCCAAAGTCCAATCGAACACTAGGGATAAATACTGATACACTACTGCCCAGACCTCCTAACTGACACCCAGTTCACCTGCATGTTTAGCTGTAGCTGTCTGCTTCTACTTCCATCAGCTACTAGATGAAGGCTCTGGGATGGCATATAAGGTAGTCATCATTCTCATTATCGGTGAAGGGCTTTTAAGGTAGCCTTTCGACTATTGCTTAGATTGTTAGTTGGGGGTCATCCTTGTAGATCTCTGGACATTTCCCTAGTGCCAGATTCCTCTTTATATCATTAATGACTCCCTAAATCATGGTATCTCTTTGTTTGCTCTCCTCTATTCTTCCCCTGACTCAATCTTCCTGTTCCCTCATGTCCTCTTCTCCCCTCCTCTCCCCTTCTCTTTCTCCTAACTCCCTCTCCCCTCCCATCAAGCTCCCAATTAGTTCAGGAGTTCTTGTTCCTTTCTCCTTCTCCAGGGCACCATGTTTGTCTCTCTTAGGGTTCTTCTTGTTTCCTAGCTTCTCTGTCAGTGTGGATTGTAGGTTCTATGTTTCAAATTCATAGATGAGTGAGCACATGCCACATTTGTCTTTTTGTGACTAGGTTACCTCATTCAGGATGGTTTCTTCTAGATCCATCCATTTGCCTGCAAATTTCAAGATTCCATTTATTTTTCTGCTGAGTAGTACTCCATTGTATAAATGTACCACATTTTCTCTATCCACTCTTCAGTTGAGGGGCTTCCAGGTTCTAGCTATCACAAATAATGTTGAACATATGTCTTTGTTGTATGAATGTGCATCTTTTGGGTATATGCCTAAGAGTGGAATTGCTGAATCTTGTGTTAGACTGATTCCCATTTTCCTGGGGAATCTAGATACTGATTTCCAAAGTGGCTGTATGTAATGTGCATTCTTCCCTCCAGCAACCTGGGTCCCGTTGCTGCTTTAGTCCCCAAATAACACACAAGATACTGCATTAATTATGAAGCTGTTGGCCGTTTGCTATGATTTTTTTCATTATTTTATTACATTTTTTGAAAAGAACTTGCTTCACATGTCAATGCTACCTCCCTCTCGCTCCCCTCTTTCCACATCCCCCACAACCACCCCCAACCTCCCACCCTATCCCCACTCCCTTCCACATAGGGGATATTCAGAGTCTGTCATTTCGTTCAGGGCAGGGTCCAGGCACTCCCCCAAGAGTCAAGGCTGAGACAGCATCCCTCTTTGTGTTATGGACACATGAAGTCCGTTTGTATGCCAGGGATAAATACTGATCTACTGCCCAGGTCCCCATAGATTGCCCAGGCCTCTTCACTGACTCACATTCAGGGCGTCAGGATCAGTCCCATGCTGGCCTCCCAGCTGTCAGTCCGGGGTCCAAGAGCTCCCCCTTGTTCAGGGCAGCTGTTTCTGCTGGTTTTGCCAGCTCATTCTTTATTTATTTGCTCATCACTCTTCTCTTTGTGTCACCGGGTTCCAGGGGTTAAGTTCAGTGTTTAGCTGTGGGAGTTTGCCTCTGCTTCCAGCAGTCACAGGATGAAGGTTCTAGGATGGAATGAAAGGTAGTCGTCAAATCCATTATCAGGGATGGGCATTTAAGGCAGTCTCTCCAGTATTACTTAGTTTGCCAGTTGGTGTCATCTTTGTAGATTGCTAGAGATCTTACTGGTGCCAGATCTCTCTTGAAACCTATAATGACTCCCTCTATTATGGAATTTCTCATCCTGTTCTCTCCTATTCATCCTCTAACTCAAACTTCTTGCTCCCCCATGACCTCCTTTCTTCTCCTCTTCTCTCTTTTCCCAGCTCCCACTCCCCTGCCCACCCTGCTTCCAATCTGCTCAGGAGATCTTGCCTCATTCCTCTTCTCTGGGGTACCATGCATATCTATCTTAGGTTCTTTCCTGTTCCCCAGACTCTCTGTCAGCGGAGTTGTAGGCTGGCACTCCCCTGATCCTTATAAAATGCATATATGACTGAGTACATACCATGTTTCTCCTTTTGTGACTGTGTTATCTCGATTCGTCTAGTGCCATCGATTTGCCTGCAAGTTTCAAGATTCCATTGCTTTTTTTCCACTGAATAGTACTCCATTGTGTAAATGTACTACATTTTCTGTATCTACTCTTCAATTGAGGGGCATCTAGGTTGCTTCCAGGTTCTGACTATTACAAATAATGCTGCTATGAACACAGTGGAACAGAGGTCCTTGTTGTATGAATTTGCATCTTTTGGATATATGCTTAAGAGTGGAATTGCTGGTTCTCATGGTCAATTGATTCCCATTTTCCTGAGGAATCATCATACTGATTTGCAAAGTGGGTGTATAAGTTGGCACTCCCACCAGCAGTAGAGGAGTGTTCCCCTCTCTCCACATCCTCTCCAACATAAATTGTCGTTGCTGTTTTTGATTTTAACCATTCTGACAGGAGTGAGATGCTATATCAGAGTTGTTTTGATTTGCATTTCCCTGATGTCTAAGGATGTTGAGCACTTTCTCAAGTGTCTCTCAGCCATTTTAGACTCCTCTATTGAGAATTCTTTATTTAGTTCTCAGCCATTTTAGACTCCTCTATTGAGAATTCTTTATTTAGTTCTGTACCCACTTTTTAATTGGATCCTTTGGTGTTTTGGAGACTTGCTTCTTGAGTTCTTTGTAAATTTTAGATATCAGTCCTCTGTCGGGTATGGGGTTAGTGAATATCTTTTCCCAGTGTGTGGGCTGTGTTTTTGTCTTGTTGACTGTGTCCTTTGCCTTACACAGCTTCTTAGTTTCAAGTAGTCCCATTTGTTAATTGTTGATCTCAGTTATCTGTGCTATTGGTATTATGTTCAAGAAGCAGTCTCCTGTACCAAATCTTTGAAGAATATCTCCCGATTTCTCTTCTAAGAGTTTCAGTGTTGCTGGATTTATGTTGAGGTCCTTGATCCATTTGGACTTAAGTTTTGTGCAAGGTGATAGACATGGATCTATCTGCAGTCTTCTGCATGCCAATATCCAATTAGGCCAGCACCATTTGTTGAAGATGCTTTCTTTTTTCCATTGTATCATCTTAGCTTCTTTGTCAAAAATCAAGTGTTCATAGGTGTGTGGGTTAAAATCATGGTTTTCAATTCAATTCCATTGGTCTACCTGTCTATTTTTGTGCCAATATCAGGCTTTTTTCAGGACTATAGCTCGATAATAGAGCTTGAAGTCAGGGATGGTGATGCCTCTGGAAGTTACTTTATTGTACCGGGTTGTTTTCACTATCCTGTGTCTTTTGTTTTTCCATATGAAGTTGATTATTGTTCTTTCAAAGTCTGTGAAGAATTGTGCTGGCATTTTGATAGGGATTGCATTTAATCTGTAGATTGCTTTTGACAAGATTGCCATTTTTATTATGTTGATCCTACCAATCCAAGAGCAAGGAAGATCTTTCCATCTTCTGGTGTATTCTTTGATTCTTTCTTCAGGACTCAAAGTTCTTGATATACAGGTCATTCACTTCTTTTGTTAATGTTATCCCAGGATATTTGATGCTGTTTATAGCAATTGTAAAGGGTGATGTTTCTCTGATTTCTCTCTCAACCAATTTATCATGTGTATATAATAAGGCTACTAATTTTTTTAGTTAACCTTGTATCCTGCCACTTTGCTGAAGGTGTTTATCAACTGTAGTAGTTCATTGGTAGAGTTTTTGGGTCACTTATGTAAACTATCATATCATCTGCAAATAATGAAAGTTTGACTTCTTCTTTTCCGATTTGTATCCCCTTGAGCTCCTTTTGTTGTCTTATTGCTCTAGCTAGAACTTCAAGTATAATATTGAAGAGATGTGGAGAGAGTAGACAGCCTTGTCTTGTTCCTGATTTTAGAGGAATTGCGTTGAGTTTCTCTCCATTTAATTTGATGTCAGCTGTTGGTTTACTGTATATCGCTTTTATTATGCTCAGGTATGTTCCTGATATCCCTGAGCTCTGTAGGACCTTTATCATGAAGGGGTGTTGGATTTTGTCAAAGGATCTTTGAGAATCTAGTGAGATGATCATGTGGTTTTTCTTTTGCAGATTGTTTATACAGTGGATTACATTGATAGAGTTTTGTATGTTGAACCATCCCTTCATCCCAGGGATGAATCCTACATGATCATGGTGGATGATTTTTTGATGCTCTTGGATCAGATTTGCTAGTATTTTACTGAGTATTTTTGCATCAATGTTCCTGAGGGAAATTGGTCTGTAGTTCTCTTTCTTATTTGTGTCTTTGTGTGGCTTGGGTACCAAGGTAATTGTAGCCTAGTAAAAAAAGTTTGGCAGTGAACATCCAGCTTCTATTGTGTGTAACACTTTGAGAAGTAATGGAATTAGCTCTTCTTTGAATTCTGCACTGAAGCCATCTGGGCCTGGGCTTTTTTTGGTTGGGAGACTTTTGATGACTGCTTCTATTTCATTAAGTGGTATAGATCTGCTTAGATTGTTTATCTGTTCTTGATTTAGTTTTGGCAAGTGATATCTATCCAGATAATTGTCCATTTCCTTTAAATTTTTTGAATTTTGCAGAGTACAGGTTTTCAAAATATGCCCTGATGATACTCTGTATTTCCTCAGTGTCCGTTGTTATATCCCCTTTTCATTTCTGATTTTGTTAATTAGCGTGTTCTCTTTTTGCCTTTTGGTTAGTTTGGATAGAGGTTTGTCTATCTTGTGGATTTTCTCAAAGAACCTACTTTTTGTTTCATTGATTCTTTGCAATGTTTTCCTGGTTTCTACTTGATTGATTTCAGCCCTCAATTTGATTATTTCCTGGCGTCTGTTCCTCCTGGGTGATTTTACTTCTTTTTGTTCTAGAGCTTTCAGATGTGCTATAAATTCTCTAATGTGACTGTTCTCCAGTTTCTTCATGTGGGCACTTAGTGCTATGAACTTCCCTCATAGCACAGCTTTCAAAGTGTCCCATAAGATTGGCTATGTTGTGTCTTCATTCTCATTGAATTCCAGGAAGTCTTTAATTTCTTTTTTTATTTCTCCCTTATCCAGGGATGGTGCAATTGTGCATTGTTCAATTTCCATGAGTTTGTAGGGCTTCTGCAGTTTGTGTCATTGTTGAATTCTAATTTTCATGCATGGTGGCCTGGTAAGGTACAGGGGGTTATTCCAATTTTTTGTATCTGTGGAGGTTTGCTATGTTTCCAATTATGTGGTCAATTTTAGAGAAGGTTCCATGTGGCGCCGAGAATAAGGTATATCCTTTTGTGTTTGGATGGAATGTTCTATAGATGGCTGTTAAACCCAGTTGGGTCATAACTTCTGCTACTTCTTTTGTTTCTTTATTAAGTATCTGTCTGGAGGTCCTGTCTAGCGGTAAGAGCAGAGTGTTGAAGTCTCCTACTATTAGTGTGTGAGATTTAAGGTGCATTTTGAGCGTTAGTAATGTTTCTTTCACGAATGTGGGTGCCTTTGTATTTGTGGCATAGATGTTCAAAATTGAGACTTCATCTTAATGGACATTTCCTTTGATGAATATGAAATGTCCTTTTTCATCTCTTTTGATTGATTTTAATTTAGTCTAGTTTGTTAGATATTAGGATTGTTATACCAGCTTGTTTCTTGGGTCCATTTGATTGGAAAATCTTTTCCAAGCCCTTTACTCTGAGATAATGTCTGTCTTTGATGTTGAGATGTATTTCTTGTTTGCAGCAGAAGGATGGGTTCCTTATTTGTATCCATTCTGTTAGTCTGTGTCTTTTTATAGGCAAGTTGAGGCCATTGACATTAAGGGATATTAATGACCATTGATTGTTGATTCTTGATTGCTTTTGATTTATTGGTAGTGATGTTATTGTGTGTAGGTTTTCCTGCCTTTTTCTTTTGGTGTTTGATAAAGTGGGATTATCTATTACCTGTGTCTTTGTGAGTGTAGTTATCTTTGTTGAGTCAAAGTTTTCCTTCCAGCACTTTCTGTAGGGCTGGATTTGTGGATATGTATTGTTTAATCTGACTTTGTCATGGAATATTTTGTTTTCTCCATCTATCGTAATTGAAAGCTTTGCTGAATACAGTAGTTGGGGCTGGCATCCTTGTTCTTTTAGTTTTTATAAGACATCTGTCCAGGATCTTCTGGCTTTCATAGTTTCCACTGAGAAGTCTGATGTAATTCAGATAGGTCTGCCTTTGTATGTTACTTGTCCTTTTTCTTTAGCTGCTCTTAATATTTTCTCTTTATTCTGTAGGTTTAATGTTTTGATTATTATGTGGCAAAGGGACTTCTTTTCCTAGTGCAGCTTTATTTGGTGTTCTGCAAGATTCTTATATTTTCATAGGCATATCCTTCCTTAAGTTAGGGAAGTTTTCTTCTATGATTTTGTTGAATATGTTTTCTGTACATTTGAGCTGTATTTCTTCACTTCTTCTATACCTATTATTCCTAGGTTTGGCTTCTTCATGGTGTCCTATATTTCCTGGATGTTTTGTGTTAGGAATTTGTTGGACTTGAGATTTTCTTTTTTTGATGACTGTATATACTCTAACGAGTCTTCAACACCTGAGATTCTCTCTTCCATCTCTTGCATTCTATTGGTTATACTTGCATCTGTAATTCCTGATCCTTTACCCAGCTTTTCTATTTCCAGCATCCCCTCATTTTGTGTTTTCTTTATTGTTTGTATTCAGCTTTCAATCCTTCAACTGTTTGAGTTGTTTCCTTATTTTTTATTGTTTTTTCTTGGTACTCATTAGATTCTTTAAGAGATTATTTATTTATTTCTTGAATTTTTGGTTCATCTTTTCCTACCTTTCATGTATTTTTCTTTGTTCTTCTATTTCTTTAAGGGATTTCCTTGTTTCCTCTTTGAGGGTCTCTAACTTCATAAAATAATTTTTAAGGTCTGTGTCTTCTGCTTCATCTATGTTGTGCTTTTCAGGTCTTGCTGTCATGGGGTCTCTAGATTCTGGTGGAGTCATATTGGTCTTTCTATTGCTGAGTGTGTTCTTTTTTTCTTTTATTATTATTATTATTATTTATTTTTGTTTAAATTTAGATTAGAACAAGGTTGCTTCACAAGTCAGTTCCAGGTCCCTCTCCCTTTCCCTCCCCTCCTCCCGTGCCCTCCCCGCAACCCTCCCCCATTATCCCCTCATTTCCCTAGGGAGGGTGAGGCCCTCCATGGTGGTGTCCATAGTCTGTCATTTCATCCAGTGCAGGGCCTAGACCCTCCCCCCAAGAGTTCAGGGTGTCAGTGCATCTGACATTGTTGGATGGGAGTCCAAAGTCCGTGTGTATACTCGGGATGAGTACTGATCTACTGCCCAAGGCTCAATAGATTACCTAGGCCTCCTCACTGACACCCACATTCAGGGGGTCTTGATCAGTCCCATGCTGGATTCCCAGGCTGATGCCTGGGATTCAAAAGTTAACCTTTGTCAGGCCAGCTGTTTCTGGGGGGTTAAACCAGACCAGTCTTAATCCCTTTGGTCATCAGTCTTCCCTCTCTGTTATTGGCTTTCTTGAGTTCAGCTCAGTGCTTAGCCATGGGAGTCTGCCTCTGCTTCCATCAGCCACTGAATGAAGGTTCTGTTTCCCAGACTCTCTGGCCATGGGATTGTAGGCTGGCACTCCCAAGATCTATGTCTAAAATCCAAATATGAGAGAGTACATGCCATGTTTCTCTTTTTGTCACTGGGTTACCTCACTCAGGATGGTTTCTTCTAGTGTCATCCATGTGCCTGCAAATCTCAGGATTCCATTGTTTTTTTCTGCTGAATAGTACTCCATTGTGTAAATATACCACATTTTTCTCTATCCACTCTTCGGTTGAGGGGCATCTAGGTTGCTTCCAAGTTCTGGCTATTACAAATAATGGTGCTATGAACATAGTGGAACAGACATCCTTGTTGTATGAATGGGCATCTTTTGGATATATGCCTAAGAGTGGAGTTGCTGGGTCTTGTGGTAGGTTTATTCCCATTTTTTTGAGAAATCTCCATACTGATTTCCAAAGTGGCTGAACAAGTTGGCACTCCCACCAGCAATGGAGGAGTGTTCCCCTTTCACCACATCCTCTCCAGCATAAATTGTCATTGGTGTTTTTGATTTTAGCCATTCTGACAGGAGTGAGATGGTATCTCAGAGTTGTTTTGATTTACATTTCCCAGGTGTCTAAGAATGTTGAGCACTTTCTCAAGTGCCTCTCAGCCATTTTAGACTCCTCTATTGAAAATTCTCTATTTAGTTCTGCAGCCCACTTTTTAATTTGGTTTTTTGGAGACTTGCTTCTTGAGTTCTTTGTAAATTTTGGAGATCAACTCTCTGTCAGATGTGGGATTAGAGCTTTCAGATGTGCTATAAATTCTCTAATGTGACTGTTCTCCAGTTTCTTCATGTGGGCACTTAGTGCTATGAACTTCCCTCATAGCACTGCTTTCCCATAGGTTTGGGTATGTTGTGTCTTCATTCTCATTGAATTCTAGGAAATCTTTAATTTCTTTTTTTGTTTCTTCTTGGACCCAGGAATGGTGCAGTTGTGCATTATTCAATTTCCATGAGTTTGTAGGTTTTCTGCAGTTTGTGTTTTTGTTGAATTCTAATTTTAAAGCATGGTAGTCTGATAAGATGAATGGAGTTATTCCAATTTTTTGTAGTTGCTGAGGTTTGATATGTTGCCAAGTATGTAGTCGATTTTTGAGAAGGTTCCATGTGGTGGTGAGAAGAAGGCATATTTTTTTATGTGGATGAAATGTTCTATAGATGTCTGTTAATTCCAGTTGGGTCATTACTTCTATTAGACCCTTTGCTTCTTTGTTGAGTTTCTGTCTGGTATTCCTGTATAGTGGTGAGAGTGGTGTGTTGAAATCTCCCACTATAACTGTGTGGGGCTTTATATGTGATTAAGGTTTTAGTAATGTTTCTTTTACGAATGTGGATGCCTTTGTATTTGGGGCATAGATGTTCAGGACAGACACTTCATCTTGGTGGGTTTCACCTGTGATGAGTATGTAATGACCTCATTCATCTCTTTTGATTGATTTTATTTTAATGTCTAGTTTGTTAGATATTAGGATTGCTACCCCTGCTTGTTTCTTGGGTCCATTTGATTGGAAGATTTTTCCCAACCTTTAACTCTCAGGTAATGTCTGTCTTTGAGGGTGAGGTGTGTTCTTGTATGCAGCAGAAGGAAGGGTTCTGTCTTCGAATCCATTCTGCTAGCCTGTGTCTTTTTATGGGTGAGTTAAGGCCATTAATGTGGAGGGACATTAATGACCATTGATTGCTCATTCTTCTTCGATTTGCAATGGTTGTTGGTGGTGGAATTATGTGTGGAATTTCACCCCTTTTTTCTTTTGGCTGTTGGTAGAGAGGGATTCTCTAATGCCTATGTTTTTCTGGTTGTTAACTTCCTTGGGTTGGAGTTTTCCTTCCAAAACTTTCTGTAGGGCTGGGTTAGTGGATATGTTTTTGCTTGAATCTAGTTTTGTCATGGAATATATTGTTTTCTCCATCTATAGTGATAGAGAGCTTTGCCGGGTATAGTAGTCTGGGCTGGCATCCATGGTCTCTTAGTGTTGGTAGAATATCTATCCGGGACCTTCTGGCTTTCAGAGTTTCCATGGAGAAGTCAAGTGTAATTCTGATAGGTCTGCCTTTATATGTTACTTGGCCTTTTTCCTTAGCTGCTCTTAATATTCTTTCTTTATTCTGTATATTTGGGGTCTTGATTATTATGTGGCGAGGGGACTTTTTTTTGTGGTCCACTCTATTTGGTGTTCTGTAAGCTTCTTGTACCTTCATTGGCATGTCTTTCTTAAGGTTGGGAAAGTTTTCTTCTATGATTTTGTTGAATATGTTTTCTGCCCCTTTGAGGTGGTTTTCTTCTCCTGCTTCTATACCTATTATTCTTAGGTTTGGTCTTTTCATGGTGTCCCATATTTCCTGGATCTTTTGTGTTAAGGATTTGTTGGACTTAAGGTTTTCTTTGGTTGATGAATCCATCTCTCCTAGTGTATCTTCAACACTTGAGATTCTCTCTTCCATCTCTTCTATTCTGTTGGTAATGCTTGTATCAGTACTACCTGACCGTTTGCCCAGCTTTTCTATTTCCTGCCTTCAGATTGTGTTTTGTTTTTATTGTCTCTATTTCAGTTTTCAACTCTTGCAGTGTTTGCATTGTTTCTTGCAATTTTCGGTTTATCTTTTCATCCATTTGTTCCCTTTTATGAATTTTTTGGTTTGTTCTTTCTTCCATTTCTTGCATTTTTTCGTTTGCTTTTTCTTCCATTTCTTGCATTTTTTGCTTTGTTTCTTCTTCCATTTCCTGCCTTTTTTGGTTTGTTTCTTCTTCCATTTCTTGCATTTTTGGATTGTTTTTTCTTCCATTTCTTGGAGGGATTTTCCTATATCCTCATTTAGGGCCTATATCATTTTCATGAAAGTGGTTTTAAGGTCATTCTCTTCTGTTTCGTTTGCATTGGAATGTTGGAGTCATGCTGGTGTGGAGTCTCTAGAATCTCATGGTGTCATATTTGTTTTTCTGTTGCTGAGTGTGTTTTTGTATTGTCTCTTTCCCATCTCTTCTTCTAGTGGGTGCAGAAAGAGCCCCTTACTGGTCTGGTGGTTAGGGGACCAGAGTTCCCTTTTTGGTGGGTGCTAACAAGTCCAATAATCTGGTAGTTCTTCTATTCCTTGTCCTCCTTCTGGTCCTGTGGGTGGAGAAAAGAACAGGAATCTGGGGTGCTTAGCCTCCCACCTGGTCCCCTGGACCCTTAGCTGGATCCTGTTGTACCTGATCCTGCCGCCGGAATGGCTGCTCCCCTGGTCTCCCTGGCTCCTCTGGTTTCCTGGTCTTGTTTGTGGGAGAGAAGTCCTGGAGTCTGGGGTGTTTGGCTCCCGCCGGGATTGGAAGCCCTGTGCAGTTCCCAGGCGATCCCCAGGCACTGGAACACAGGCTCAGAAGCAGGGCCTGTTGTACTTGGTCTCCTTGGATCAGGTAGTCGAGTGTGTTCTTATACTGTCTTCTTCCCATATCTTTTTCCAGTGCATGCAGTTGGGCTCTCTCTGTCTCCACTGGTCTCCTTCTTTCAGGAAGCTGGGCACAACGGGGGGGGGGTCTGGAAGGGCTCAAGTCTTTCCTGTGTGGGCGGGTCCTCTCGAGGCCAGGAGCAGACCTCCAGAAGATTGAGGGAGTAGTGATGGGCAGGGGGGGCAGTCCCAGGATGACCCACGCTTACCTGAAGCTGGACATGCAGGCAGTGGGGTCTGGAAGGACTCTTGCTATGGTTTCTTATCGGCTAGCTCTGATTTAATTATTAAACCATAATTACCAATATATATTTTATAAGAACTTATCTTTCCGAGGAGGCCATCCTGATATGTCCTGTCCTCCCATGAGATCTTGACTACATTTCCCAGAATCCTCATTGTCTTCTAGTCCTACCTACTTGCATCCCTATTGGCCAACAGTATTTTATTTATATGTATAAGAAAAACATATACACATAAGGACTTCCCCCATCAGCTGTACAAGTTGGCACTCCCACCACTCTCTACATCCTCTCCAACATAACCTGTCATTGGTGTTTTTGATTTTAGCCATTCTGACAGTAGCAAGATGATATATCAGAGTTGTTTTGATTTGCATTTCCCTGATGGCTAAGGATGTTGAGCACTTTCTTAAGTGTCTTTCAGCCATTTTTGATTCCTGTATTGAGAATTCCCTATTTAGTTCTGTAACCCTCTTTTTAATTGGATTATTTGGTGTTTTGGTAACTAGCTTCTTGAGTTCTTTTTATATTTTGGGAATCAACTCTGTATTAGATGTGGGACTGGTGAATATGTTTTCCCATTCTGTGTGTTGCAATTTTGTCTTGTTGACTGTGTTCTTTGCCTTACAGAAGCTTCTCAGTTTCAGAAGGTCCTATTTTTTTTTTTTACTATTTTTAAGTTTAAATTTAGATTAGAAACAAGGTTGCTTCACAAGTCAGTTCCAGGTCCCTCTCCATTTCTCTCCCCTCCTCCTGTGCCCTTCCCCCAACCCCCCAATATCATTTCCCCAGGGAGGGTGAGGCCCTCCCCCAGGAGTTCAGGGTGACAGTGCATCTGACATTGTTGGATGGGAGTCCAAAGTCCATGTGTATACTCAGGATGAATACTGATCTACTGCCCAAGGCTCAATAGATTACCTAGGCCTCCTCACTGATACCCCCAGTCAGGGGGTCTTGATCAGTCCCATGCTGGATTCCCAGGCTGATGCCTGGGATTCAAGAATTAAACCTTGTCAGGCCAGCTGTTTCTGGGGGTTAAACCAGACCAGTCTTAATCCCTTTGGTCATCAGTCCTCCCTCTCTGTTATTGGCTTTCTTGAGTTCAGCTCAGTGCTTAGCCATGGGAGTCTGCCTCTGCTTCCATCAGCCACTAAATGAAGGTTCTGTTTCCCAGACTCTCTGGCCATGGGATTGTAGGCTGGCACTCCCCAGATCTATGTCTAAAATCCATATATGAGAGAGTACATGCCATGTTTCTCTTTTTGTGGCTGCGTTACCCAGGAGGTCCTAATTTTAATTGTCGATCTCAGAGTCTGTGCTACTGGTGTTATATTCAGGAAGCAGTCTCCTGTACCAATTCGTTCAAGGGTATTTTGCACTGTCTCTTCTAGATATAGCTGAATCTTGGTGTTGTATTTTCACCAGCTTCCTGAGGAATCACCACACTGATTTTCATAGTAGATGTACAAGTTTGTGCTGTCAGCAGCAATGGATGAGTATTTGCATTACTCCACAGCCTGGATGTGGTTATACATTGTTTATCATCTGAGAAAGCTTGCCTTGAGATCGGAATGAAAAGCTAACCACAGCCATAGAAGCTGGGCAGGACTCAGGAGACAGAGCCAGATGAATCGCTATGAGTTCAAGTCTACCCTAGGCTACATGAGAGTGAATCAGTCTAAAAGAGAAACAGAGGTCACACTTTTAATCCTGGCACTAGAAAGAATACAAGGAGCCTAGTGCAGTCTCAGGAGCATTTTGAGATTTGGTAAGAAGCAGTACAGTCTGGAGATGCAATCTCAAGTTTGGTGAATAGCCCTTCAATGTGAGCATTGGTAGTGGACATAACTCTTCTGTGGCTTCCTGTTTTGCTTCTCTGATCTTCAGCTTGAATGCCAATATCTGTCTCTGGGTTTCTATTATTCATGGACATTCTGACTGGTATAAAGTGAAATATCAAAATAGCTTCAGTTTTCTTTTCCCCACTGATATTGAAAAGTTTTTTAAGCAGTTCTCAGAAATTTACATTTGATTTAGATGCTTTGGCTATTTATGCATTTACTGAATTACGTTAGTTGTTTATTTCATTCATTCTTAATTAGATTGTGTGATTTCCTGTTTAGTTTCTTCGGTTCTTTGTACATTTCAGGTAATAATCCTCTGTCACATGTACAGCTGGCCAAGATTTCTCTCCCATTATGTGGGATGTCTTTTCCCTTAGTAACTGTCTCCTTTGCTATGCAGAAGCTGTTTAGTTCCATGATATCCCATCTGTCACCTGATGGCCCTATTGCCTGCGCAACTGGAGTCTGAATTAGAAATTTGCCTGTCCATGTGTTGAAATGTCCCCTACTTTTTCCTTTAATCATTTCAGATTCAGGTCTTATGTTAATGTCTGCAAGACTCTTGGAATTAATTTCTGTGGGAGTGAGAGATGGGGCTATAGATTAAATACCTAACATGCGAACATAAATTTTTTGTGTAGAGATAGGTGAAGAGGCTGGCTTTTCTCCAGTGTGTATTGTTTGCATCTTTGTCGAAGATCATTGACTGCAGCTGAATTACCTCATGCTTATCTCTTCTGTCTATCTGTCAGGTTTGGTGCAAGTGTGACGCTGTTTTTCCTAGTATGGCTCTGTACTGTAGATTTAAATGAAGTATTGTGATACCTCTTGTAACAGTTAGTGTGTGGAAAATAAAAAACCACTGTGTTATATATACTATAAATCTCAATATTCTTCCAAGGAAATTAAAATCAATCTAGCAGCATTGTGAAATAAGCCACATACCAGTAATACAAAATAGAAAAATTATAGGAGAAAAGTTATTCCAACATGTAATGATTTAATATCACAAATTCAAGTATTCCTAAAATGATTACTATTTATGTACAGATATTCTTTTAATGTATCCCAGAAATTGTGTCTTATTGTTTTCATTTTGATTTAGCTTCACAAAGTTTTCATTTCTTTATTTCTTCTCCAATACATTCACCATTCTAAGACATGTTTAATCTCCAAGAGATGGGATTTTATTAGAGATTTGTGTCTATCAGTTTCAGGTTTATTGCATCATTTTCATATAGACTACAAGGAGTTATTTCAATCTTTTTGATTTGTAGTGGTCTGTTTTGCATTCAATATATGGTCTATTTTGGAGAAGCTTCCTGTGATGCAGAGTGAAATGTCAATTAATTCTGATGTTTCTCTGTTTATTTTTTATCCAGATGACCTATTTTTTTGGTTTTTACGAGACAGGGTTTCTCTGTATTGTTTTGGAGGCTTATTGGTCCAGCCCGGCCTCGAACTCACAGAGATCTGCCTGCCTCTGCCTCCCGAGTGCTGGGATTAAAGGCGTGCGTCACCACCGCCCAGCCTCCAGATGACCTATCTATTGGAGAAAGTTGGGTATTTAATTCACCTACTACCAATGAATTGGTGTTAATCTGTGTCTTTTAGTGCAGAAATTTATTTGTTTTTGAAATTATACGTCCCAGAGTTTGGTGTACATATGTTTAGGGTAGTGTGGTGTCTTCTTGGTTAATGGTTTCCTTGATGTGAATGCAGCTTCCCTTTTTATTTCTTTTCATTAGTTGAAAGTCTATTTTGTTAGATGTTAGGCTAGAGACTCCTGTTTACTTTCTGGTTCCATTTCCTTGGAGTTCTTTGTCCATCCTTTACTCTAAGGTAGAGCCCATCTTTATAACTAAATGTGCTTTTGTGGGAAACAGATGAGTAGATTTTGTTTCTTGACCATTCTGTGAGTCTATGATTTTTAAGTAGAGAATTGAGGTCATTCATGTTCAAATTACTATTGAAATGTGTGTGCTTTGGTTGTGGTCATCACGTTGTTGATTTTTGGTGGTGTGGTTTTTTAATTATGACTCATGTATCTGCCATAACCCCTCTGTTTCGTTTATACCTCTCTTTACTCCAAAATAAAACTTCCTGTATTACCTTAGATTTAGTTTGTTGAATATAGAGTTTCTAGGCAGTCTATAATGTGAAAATTGTTCCCTCTCCTTCAATCATGGCAATAGTTTTCCTGAGCATATTATTTTATGTTGGCTGTCATTTAGAGCTTTGAGAAGTCAGCTATTCTTTTGATGTTTTTTTTCTTCATGACTTGTAGTTTTTCTTGCAGCCTTCAATACCCCTTTCCTGTTCTACATACTTAGTGGTTTAACTATGAGATGCCATGAAAATTCTCTTGTCTGGTCTTGTTTTTTATATATTCTGTGTGCTTCTTGTATTTTTATGGTTTCTTCCCTTAGTTTGAAGCAGTTTCCTTTTATTTCTTATTGAAGGTCTTGTCTTTGCCTTGGGCTTGGGATTCTTCTCCCTGACCTGTGCCTATAATTTGGAAGTTTAATCCTTTCCCTGTTGTCTCACATAAACAATACTTTCTTGTCATTCACTCTACCAACTGAGTTACAACCCCAGCCCCACAGCTCACTATCTTCTGATTACATTACCTCACTCTGTGCTCTCTGTAAGAAAGGCTTCTTTCCCCAATTGTGTTTAGAGGAGGTGACATTTTCTTATGTTTAACAAAGCTGCTGTTAATTTCCAGGTGACAATCTGAAGCCACTGTAGGTAATTATGCATGCCATCAGGAGTGTTTTGCAAGCAGGAAGGATTCCTTGGGGAATGAAAAATATTTCTCTTACTTCTTATAATGGGATATTATTTTTACTCTTGTTTTGTCCACAAGGACTGGGATCACCTAATCCACATAGACATAAATGACCTGGGGAGAATAGCTCACACACGGGAAACCCAAGATGTTCCTACTCCACTGTTTCCCTGAAAATAGGAAAGCGAACTTTCCATTGGATGGTATGACTTTCTAACAACCTCAGTGCCAGAACTGCCCTTTTCCAGGTGACATGATAATTATGCATCTAGAGGGAGATGAGGTGATGACATTTCTTCCTTATAACTGTTTCTTAGGCCCTCATTGTACATGGATGTTAATCAGAGGCCCATCTGGGTGAGCGTTTCTTTTTTTCTCTTCATTAATAGTAATAACTGAAAGCAAGTGGTAGAATGAAGCAAGCATTTCTGTAATGCAGTGATTAGAAAATTCTCTGTTTAGAATTTTACTTTTGCGCTATAATGTATCATAAGCAAGCACAGCAGATACTTGTAGACATAAAGTATCACTCTAATGATCTGTAAAGACCATAGATTTCACTTACTATGATTTCTGAATATAATATATGTGACAGTAGAAAAGGAGATATTGGAAAGAGGACAGGGCCTAGCAGAAGTTTGGATAGAGACAGGAAAGGCTAACAGGGTGGAGGCAACCAATGGGTATTACATATTGGATGAAAGCCTCATGAAAGTCATCTCTTTTTACAATGAATGTGCATTCATGTCTATGTAAAAAGTGGCTGTAAATGGAATATTTGAATGAACATACCTGACTATGGATTCTCCTGAGTGTATTATACTCTTGTACTTCTAAAAGCATAGTTCCTCCTATCTAAAGGCAGCTGTGTTAATTTTCCATCTCTCTCACAAAACACCTGAAATGGCTTACATAGTGAAACACAAAGAACACATTGGTTTTCAGGAGTATATTTATAATATTAAGATACATTTAAATTATATTTTGTATTTTTCATTTTACTACGGTTCTCAACTTATGCATTGATTTATAAATATTAAACTTGGAATATACAACAAATAATTTAGGGTTTATCAGTAATTTTCTGTTCTATTGAGTTTGCATGTACTTAGAAATTCTTTTGTTGTTTTTCTTTTTTGAGATAGAGTTTCTCTGTAGCTTTGGAGTCTGTCATGGAACTTACTCTGTAGACCAGACTTGCCTTTAACTCACAGAGATATGCCTGCCTCTGCCTCTGCTTCTGAAGTGCTGGGATTAAAGGCATGTGCCACTACCACCTGGCCATAGTTAGGAGAAATTCTAAGGAGAGTTTCACTTCATGGTCTAGTAAAACATAAGATATTCTTACCGTTCTATAAATAAGCTTATATTTTCATAGATTTGCTTCTTCTATTACAATAATTTCTAATGAAGTAGATCTTTTGTGCATCTCAAATGTATTTAGAAATCTTAGTTCACTTATTCATTAAATTATTGTAAAGTTATCTTTATAAAATATAGACTGGATAATTTTCAGTAGGAGTATGATGTTTTAATTCAATTGAGTTCATTTTTAATATTTTGAGTTTTTAACTTGAACCTTGTTACATTGATTCCTACATAAATTTCAGTAAGCTTTTCATTGGCAGTGAGAAATGTTTTTATTTCTTAAATAATGTAAAATTATTTAAAGTCAAAATCCCAAAGGTTTCCTCTAGTAGTTACAAAATACATTGTTCCTTAAGAGAGGCATTCACAAAATATGCCAAGTAAATTTAAGTTTAGCTGCTGAACATTGTATGTCCATTTTTATATTGCTGGACTATCGCTTACTAATGTACTTAGGAGACTAAATGGAATGGGAAGACAGGTGTGGTCACAAACACCTGTGATCCCAGCTATTTGGAGGCTAAGGCAGGAGAATTGCAAGTTTGATTGCAGCCAGTCTGAACTATGGATTGAGACCACCCCTCTCTGTCACTGTTTCTCACCTCAAAAATACAGCAAAATCATATTGGTAAACAGATAATATAGAATTATGAAATCGTTGTTTTTGAAAAAATGGAATAAAATGATGCTAGTAAATGTTATTAAGTCTCAGGACACAGGGCATCACACCATGAAAACCAAATGATGGAAGCATGAGTTTATGTTTGCAAGCATTATAGAGTTTTCAGTTTGTTTTGAGTAATTCACATTAAAAGTCTGCACTGATGATGAGGCAGGACCCCGTGGATTTGATGCAGTCACCTAGGAAACAGATACACTGTTCATTTTCCTTAAAGTTCATCTATCTCATGAGCATACACGATGTAACTCTCAGGTTTTCACTCAGGTGCCGTAAACATATTCATGTTAGCAGCCTCAGTACACAGTGTGCTCCTGATATATTCTTAGACCCAGCAGTAGTCCAGTCATATCTCTCTCTCTCTCTCTCTCTCTCTCTCTCTCTCTCTCTCTCTCTCTCTCTCTCTCTCTCTCTCTCTCTCTCTCTCTCGCTCGCTCGCTCGCTCTCTCGCTCTCTCTCTCTCTCTCTCTCGCTCTCTCTCTCTCTCTCTCTGTCTCTGTCTCTCTGTCTCTCTGTCTCTCTCTGTCTGTCTCTCGCTCTTGCTCTCTCTCCCGGTGAACATTTTCATATCTTTCCCAGACTTACACCACGTGACCTGTGATCAAGCTCAGGTCTGACTGCTTCCCCACAGTCTCTGCAGTCACTGCTGCTGCTGCTTCATCTCAGGGGAGATGGCTCACAAGTGTCAGACTGCAACATTCTATTCAGTGTCCGTGTGCTGCCAGTTGCAGGTGAGCTAAATTTAATTCAGTTTCTAAAGAGTAACTTATACATTGAAGTTATTTAAGAGTACAAGGCAAATGCTGTGAATTAATACCTTAAATAATCACTATTTATTCCTGTTGGCATTATGTATTTCATAAAGACTTCATGGAACTAATTTGAGTGGCTAATGTCTTCATTTTCTTGAGATTCCTGAAGAATAACTAATATGTTTGTATGTTTACTATGTTACTATCTCCTCAAAGCAGATTGCAAAAACCACCATAAATTCATGAAATAAGACTGTTCTAAAATCAAATACTTTGTTAATAAAAGGGTAAAATTATTTTCTCAGAAGCATGTAGAGCCATGCATGAAGCAGCTCCTGGTTTCTATTGCTGTGAGTCTCTTCAGACAGCTGCCTGCAGACTGCTTTGTATTTTGGTCTGGATCCATTTTATAGTGATGTCATCTCTACTATTGTGAATATTTGTGGATATACTTTGTGTTTACTGCTAACAACTAAGAACTACAATTTAAACTAATGTGAAAACCCAAGCACTGCATTTTTTTCAAATGAAACAAAAGACTTTTCTCAGTTCGTGTATATGTTAACAACTCAGTGTGTAATCATGGAAGCTACAGTTTTTCTGGTCCAGTCTCACCTCCAGTGAATCCCAGAGAAAGAAGCCAATTAATGAAAGAGAAGATATGTCATTTTCTGTAGGTGATAAATAGTTACAAAGCCTGGGTATGAAGTAGAGAGGGTGAAGTCCATAGCTTTGGCATAAGAAAAAAATTAGATTACTATTTTTAACTTATATTATCATCTTTTTATTTTGTTTATAATACATTGCCATACTAATAATTTATAGATGTATAATTAATAAAAATGAGTATTTATATAGTTTGCCCATTTGCAATTTGAAAATTGAAATGTATTACAGTTCTTTTAGTTTGGAGAACAAGGCTAGAATTATTATCATTACTAAATAAAATTACATGTTTTCTTCCTTATTTATTTAAGATTTATGCAGTTTATTGTCATATGTAAGTGTTTTTCCTGCATGTATGTTTGTGCACCACTTGCATGCAATACCAGAGGAGGCAAGAGATTCCCTGTAACTAGAGTTACAGATGGTTCTGAGTCACCAAGTCATTGCTGAGAATCTAACCAGGTCCTTTGCAAAAGTAAAACATGGTCTGAACCACTGAGCCATCTTCCAGCATGTATCCTGGAGCTTTTCTGCATTGAATGTGGCTGAGAATGCGTTTATTATGTACACTATACTATATACACAGGGGATAATATGGAAGGTATATAGAAATATAGGACATTTCCAATGTGGAATGTCAAAAAATTAGAAGATAGGTTAATCAAAAGTAGGTAGGTAAAACAGAATGTTGATATAGACATACTGACCATTGCATCACAAGTTTGATGAATATTATTTTTTTAGCTATACGTAATAAGTTTCCTCTATGCTCTTAAGATGAAAACACTTTCCACATATGTCCTCATTGAAGAATGTCCTTTATTTCCAAGTTGGACTTGGAGTCCTCAACAATATGTTTCTCCTTTTTTGCTACGTTTTCATAATCCTAGTTCATAAATCTAAGCTCATGGATCTGATCTCCTGTCAACTGACCTTCATCCACATAGTGCTGATCCTCTCTGGAGAGGATATTTGGCTTACAGGTATATTTGAGTCACTGAACTTTGAGAATGACTTCAAATGTAAGGCAACTTTTTACGTAAACAGAATAATGAGAAGCCTCTCCATCTGCATCACCTGCCTCCTGAGTGTGTTCCAGGCTGTCACTATTAGTCCCAGCACCCCTTTGCTGGCAAAATTTAAACATAAACTAAAAAAATACATGATCTATGCTTTCTTATTTATTTGGGCTCTCAATTTGTCATTCAGTACTAGGTGGATCTTCTATGTTGGGGCCTTTACCAATATGAGTGAGACCAACCAGATAAAGATCACTAAATATTGCTCACTCCTCCCCATGAACTACATCATCAGGGCAATTATTTTAACAGTGACAACCTCCAGAGATGCATTTATTGTAGGAGTTATGATGACCACAAGTGCATACATGGTGATCATCTTGTTCAGACATCAGAGGCAATGCAAGCATCTTCACAGCCTTAGCCACCTGAGGGCTTCCCCTGAGAAAAGGGCCACGCAGACCATCTTGATGCTGGTGGTTGTCTTTGTGGTCATGTACTGGGTGGACTTCATCATCTCATCCTCTGTACTTCTGTTATGGATGGCTGACCCAGCTGCCAATGCTGTTCAGAAGTTTGTGTTGAATGTCTATCCCACGATAACTCCTTTGGTACAAATCAGTTCTGATAACAGAATAATCAATATGCATTCTTTTATGTTTCTGGACAAAGTACTACAGAATCCTTTAAGTTCATAGTACACTATAAGTTGACATTTCCATGAGAATTTTCCTAGTCTTTGCTTTTTACTTTCAATTATAAATGTTCCCTGAATGCTTAATTTGAGTATTTGACTTTCTGCTAGGTCTCTGGTATAGGGAGCATAATTGTTTCAAGACACTATGAGATGAAGTTCTTAGCACAAAGGAGATTTAGTTGACCCAGAAAGACAAAGGGAAGGGAATAAGAGACCAAGACAGAAGATAGACTGTGAGTGAGAACAAGGGGCAGGTGGAAGGGGTATTTGAACTGGGGGATACAGAGGACTGCCTCTGGGTATAGAAGATGTGGCCCATTGTCAAATGGCAATTTATAAAGGAAAGGGGGAGCTGGAGAGATGGCTCTGTGATTAAGAGCACTGGATGTTCTTCCAGAGGATCAGGGTTCAATTTCCAGCACTGATGTGTCAGCTCATAACTCCAACTCCAATTTCAAGATCCCTGACATTCTCATACAGGTAAAACACCAATGCACATCTAAAAAAAAGCATCTAGTGTGATGATCATGTGATTTTTGTTTCTCAATTTGTTTATATGATGGATTAAATTGATGGATTTTCATATGCTGAACCATCCCTGCATCCCTGGGATGAAACTTATTTGATCATGGTGGATGTGTTTTCTGATGTGTTCTTGATTCCAATTTCTCAGTATTTTATTGAGTATTTTTGCATCAATGTTCATGAGGGTTATTGGTCTGAATTTCTCTTTCTTAGTTGTGTCTTTGTGTGGCTTGGGTATCAATGTTTTTGAAGCCTCATAAGCAGAGTTTGGCAAACACCCTTCTGTTTCTATTGCATGGAATGCTTTCAGGAGAATTGTTATAAGCTCATCTTTGAATTTCTGGTAGAATTCTGCACTGAGGCCATCTGGTCCTGGGCTTTTTTTTTACTTGGGAGACTTTTGATGACTCTTTCTATTTCTTTAGGGGTTATAGGTCTATTTAAATTGCTTATCTGTTCTTGATTTAATTTTGGCAGGTGATAGCTATCTTGAGAGCTGTTCACTTCCTTTAAATTTTTGAATTTTGTGGAGGACAGGTTTTCAAAGTATGACCTGATGATTCTCTGGATTTACTCAGTGTCCATTGTTATGTTCTCCTTTTCATTTCTGATTTTGTTAATTTGCATGTTCACATTCTGCCATTTGTTGAGTTTGGATAAAAGTTTGTCTATCTTGTTGATTTTTATCAAAGAACCAACTCTTCGTTTCATCGATTCTTTGTATCATTTTCCTAGTTTCTACTTTATTGAGTTCAATCCTCAATTTGATTATTTCTTGGCATCTACTCCTCCTGGATGAGTTTACTTCTTTTTGTTCTAGAGCTTTCAGTTGTGCTGTTAATTCTCTAGTGTGACTATTCTCTAGTTTCTTCATGTGAGCACTTAGTGCTATGAACTTCCCCCATAGCACTGCTTTCAGAGTGTCCCGTAAGTTTGGGTATGTTGTGCCTCCATGCTCACTGAGTTTTAAGAAGTCTTTAATTTCTTTTTTATTTCTTTGACCCAGGAGAGGCACAATTGTGCATTATTCAATTTCCATGAGTTTGTAGGGTTTCTGCAATTTTTTGTTGAACTCTAACTTTAAAGCATGGCAGTCTGATAAGATACATGGGCTTATTCCAATTTTTCTGTATCTGTTGAGGTTTGCTATGTTGCCAAGTATGTGGCCAATTTTTGAGAAGGTCCCATGTGGTGCTGAGAAGAAGGTATACTCTTTTGTGTTTAAATGGAATGTTCTATAGATGTTTGTCAAACCCAATTGGGTCATAACTTCTATTAGTTCCTTTGTTTCTTTAAGTTTCTGTCTGGTAGTCCTGTCTAGTGGTGAGAGTGGGGTATTGAAGTCTCCCACTATAAGTGTGTGAGGTTTAATGTGTGGTTTTAGTTTTAGTAATGTTTCCTTTATGAATGTGGATGCCTTTGTGTTTGGGGCATGGATGTTCAGAATCGAGACTTTATCTTGGTGCATTTCTCCTGTGATGAATATGAAATGACCTCCTTCATCTCTTTTAATTGATTTCAGTTTAAAGTCTAGTTTGTTAGATATTAGGATTGCTATCCTTGCTTGTTTCTTGGGTCCATTTGATTGCAAAATCTTTGTGCAACCCTCAACTCTGAGGTAACATCTGTCTTTGAAGCTGAGGTGTGTTTCTTGTATGCAGCAGAAGGATGGGAGAGTTTGACCATTAATACTGAGGGATATTAATGACCTTTGATTGCTCATTCTTGTTGGTTTTAGAGTGGTTGCTGTTAGTGTAATTGTTTGTGGACTTCCACCCCTTTTCTCTTTTAGCTGTTGGTAAAGTGGGATTATCTATTGCCTATGTTTTTCTGGTTGTAGTTCCTTGGATTGGAGTTTTCCTTCTAGAACTTTCTGTAGGGCTGGGTTAGTGAATATGTAGTGTTTAAATCTGGTTTGGTCATGGAATTTCTTGTTTTCTCCATGTATAGTGATTGAAAGCTTTGCTGGGTATAGTAGTCTGGGCTGGCATCCATGGTCTCTTAGTGTTGGTAGAATATCTATCCAAGACTTTCTGGTTTCCATGGAGAAGTCAGGTGTAATTCTGATAGGTTTCTTTTTATATGTTATTTAAACTTTTTCCTTAGCTGCTCTAAGTATTCTTTCTTTATTTTGTATGCTTAGGGTCTTGATTATTATGTGGTAAGGGGACTTTTTTGTGGTCCACTCTATTTGGTGTTCTGTAAGCTTCTTGTACCTTCATTGGCATGTCCTTCTTTAGGTTGGGAAAGTTTTCTTCTATGATTTTGTTGAATATGTTTTCTGCCCCTTTGAGGTGTTTTTTTTCTTCACCTTCTTCTATACCTATTATTCTTAGGTTTGGTCTTTTCATGGTGTCCCATATTTCCTGGATATTTTGTGTTAGGGATTTGTTGGACTTAAGATTTTCTTTGGTCGATGAATTTATTTCTTCTTGTGTGTCTTCAACACCTGAAATTCTCTCTTTCATCTCTTTTATTCTGTTGGTTATGCTTGCATCTGTAGTACTTGACTGTTTATCCAGTTTTTCTATTTCCAGCATTCCTTCAGACTGTGTCTTTTTTATTGTCTCCATGTCAGCTTTCAATCCTTGCATTATTTGAATTATTTCTTGGAATTTTTGCTTCATATTTCCTCCCTTTCTTGCATTTGTTGGATTTTTTAGTTTGTTTTTTCTTCCATTTCCTTAAGGGATTTTCTCATATCCTCTTTGAGGGCCTCTATCATTTTCATGAAGGTGTTTTTAAGGTCATTCCCTTCTGCTTCATCTACACTGGGGTGTTCAGGTCTTGCTGGTGTAGAATCTCTAGACTCTGGTGGTGTCATATTTGTTTTTTCTGTTGCTGAGTGTGTTCTTATATTGCCTCTTTCCCATCACTTCTTCCATTGGGTGCAGAAAGAGCCTCTTGCTCTCCTGGTGGGTGGGCGACCAGGGTTCCCTTTCGGTGGGTGCAAGCAAATCCAATACTCTCTGGTCTCTGCTCTCTGTCCTCTGCCCTCTGCCCTGAGTGCGGGGCAGGAGTAGACTGGCTCTCTCTGCAGGCACCTGGTCTCTTGGTCCTGTCAGGGGGCTCGTCGACCTGGCATTGGTCCCCAGGCCAGGAGATCCAAGAGAGGGCAAGCCGGAGGAATTCGGGTCTAAGATGGTGACCAAGAGCTCACCTCTGCCCTCTGCCCTGAGTGTGGGCAGAAGTGGACTGAATCTAACATTTTTATTCAGCTTTTTTCTGACCATTTTCAATAACCATTTGTAATCAACCCCCTAAATGATGATAAATATGCATAACCCATTGAATGACAAAAACCTATCCACTCCACCTCTTGGGAACGTGGGTGTCATGTTCTTAAAATTATTTCCTGCTTTCTGGGGGTGATGGCATTTTTAGGAGACCCTAAAATTTTTTAGATAATTGTCACATCTTGAAAGATGTAGCTGTATCATTCGTTGTCCAGTCTCTGTGTAAGGGGATAATACAGTGCTTATCTCTGTTCCTGGATAGAGTAGTCTATGAGGCTGGATCATCTCAGCTAACCACCTTGAAAATTGTCCTGAGCAGTTTGTAGTCCAAAGTTGATCTTTGGGTGATGTTGGTCATCTAAGTAGCATTATCACAGTCCAGGTGGAATCATTGTTGTAGGGCCCCATCCTAATTATAGAGACTCCAAAGGTTGCTGTTAGGAATTGTCAGGGTTCACTGCAGAAAACTTAAACATTTAAAAAGTTATATATACATATATATATATATATATATACACACACACACACACACATATATATATATCAGATCTCTGAGAGGTTAAAGGACCACAACTTGTTAAGTTCATCAAGAGTACAAAAACTTCATTCCTAGTTATTTGTTAGAGACTCAGACCTGAAATCACATACAGGAAGCTGGAATTAGTTAGTATTGTTTGTCACCATTAATATCATGTCAGAAAGTTTAATATATATTAATTTTATAAATTTTGAGATAATATTTATACTTAAGAAATATTCTAGAGAGTCAAAATAAAACTGAAGAATTATGCAATTAATACCAATAGAATAGTCCCTTAATTTTGATTTTTTCTTCTGCCCCACATCAGGTGCCTCTTCTGATATGAGACAGAAATTTTAGATTGTCCTTTATCAAGAATTCTTGGGCTTAGAGAAATAGAGAGCCATGCTCCAAATTCCAAATCCAGTTTTAATTTTTAATTAAACTGGGACTACAAAAAGACTGTCTTATATGTCTGTAGAGAACAACAGAAACAACATTTTGGAAGATTTATGATATTTTATACTGCTGGAAATGGGCCATACCATTAAGCCAACTTATTTTGGGGGGTGGGCCTTTTCTGTGGGTGAATCATCTTTTTCCTTTAGATATCTCATTTGTTCAGTGATCTTCAGATCCCTTAATTGGATGCCTTCATTATCCTGGAAAGACAAAGATAAAACCCTGTCCCAGCCCTAACTTTGGGGAGTTTCCTTTTTGGCATGTTATATCTGATAAAATAAAAGACATTTATTAGTCTTATATGTTAGTTTAATTTGAATTGTCACGCTATCTGATGAACTATTACCACTTCTCATCAAGAGGTCTGTCCTGTTTGAATCTAATCTTCCCCAATGTAACACGTGCCCTAGTTTCCATTTTGAAGTCAACACATCTTTAGAGGAGCAGGCTGATATAAGCATACTTTAGTTTATGGTTTGTTTCTGACATTGGAGGAATGTTAATGTAGGTTTTCAATTGCTGTAACAAATCATGTCTCCATAAATTCATTGCTGTTAGCCACATATGGCTTTAATTATCTTCTCTGTCCTTTCAGTCCTATACATTTGGCACAAACTTGCACTTTCTTTTACTTGAGATAAAGTTCCAATTCCTAAAAGCTGAACATTTACCTTCTGAAGAGGTCAATTTGGATGCCAAGATTTTGGTGTAATTATTGTTACATCTGTATCTGTGTCTACAAAACACTCAATTGCAATGCCATTCATTAGTAGTTATAACTTTGGGCTTCAATCATTTACTAGAAGTTTGCCAAAATATTTTCTTTATGGTTTCTCCTGAAAATTGTGTTTTATCTTTTAAAGCTGTTCTGTCATCCAAAGCACTCTGGTTTTTCATAACAGGCACGGAATCTTTTAATTGCACTGTGAAGGAGCTTCCTTAATGCTGACAGGGAATGATTGAACCAAATTTGATATGATAGCCTATGAGAGACCACTCCCCCCCCCATGGTCTTTCCTCCGGACAAAGAGTTACCTTGCCTCTCCCATTTTAATGTGCATTCATTAGTTCAATGTCAGCTTTTGTCATACCTTCTGCATATCCAGAAGGCTCGGACATTCTGTTTGGATTCTCTCTAGAAAAAAAAAATGTTCTAGGAACACGTTACCTCCAATCCCTTTTCAGATGACCTGGTTTACCATAATGAAAACATCTAAACTTTTTTAGTTGTCTTAACTTTTTTAGAAATCACTTCCACCATGCATGTATCATCAAAAGCTTGAAATCCTATATTAACTGTATTTCAAATACATTTATCAGTTGGTGCTGATCTTGACTTTAAATACCTGATTACCCTTATACATTCTGAATTAGCATTTTCAAAAGCCAAAGATTCAATTAATATTTATCTAACTTCAGTATCTGTTATCATTCTATTTACAGCTGAATTCAACCTTTGGAAAAAGTCAGTGAAGGCTTCTTTTAGGTCTTGTGTAATTTTAGAAAATGACTCAGTCCTCTTTCCTGATTTTTCAGTCTTGTTCCAAGCATTCAAAGATGCTGTGCAGCATAGGGCCAACATGTGATTATCAAATGTAATCTGTCCTTCCACAGCATTGTAATTGCCCGCACTGAGGAAGTGATCTTGGGAAATCTCATCACATCTAAGCCCTACCTCATCATTCTATGGTCCTAGCTTCATCTCTCCACCAGGTTCTCCAGTGTAACTGAGGACCAGCTTCCAATGCTGCCATAACCAGATCTTCCAGTCTTGAGCAATAATTTTGTTCTGAGTGGCCCATGAATTTAACATCTGCTTCATAAAAGGTGAATAAATGCCATATGCAACTATTTCTTCTTTAAATCTCTTCAAATCTAACATTTCTGTTGGATCCCAGTTCTGAATATCCTTGGAGACGTCTATCATCTGGTGGTTGTTCTTGAATAGTAATTGGATAAATTAAGATTCGTTTTCTAGTAAACTTGGGCCATTCCTCTTCAGTTTCAGAATGCAATGGTGTGGTAACTTCTGTTCTAAATTCCCCCTTGCATGTGTGAATATTTTTTATATTAGCTTCATTACTCTTTCTAAGGATTTTATCTTACCAGTCAATTTTTCCTATTTGGCACTGATATCAAATAACTTTTTAAGGGATAAAACCAGAATTACCAAAATAATGATGGTTATAATTGGCATTATGTCAATCCCAGCTAAGCTGATTATCCCCCCACTTAATTGCTCCATTTTCAAACCTTCCATTGTGGAACTATAAGGGATCTAATTTACTACAACATCATATTTTGCATTTTAGTGGGGGGAGGGGTCCCTTTTTTAACCCACCCCACCCATTAACAATTCCCAGTTGTTTTACCAGGTCTGTTGAAGGCGGCAGAGAAGTGTGAGACTGGCTGTCACCTTATAGCACAGCTGGGCAACGAACACAGGTGGTGCACTGCCCGGCCAAGAGCGACTGCAGCTGCTCACTTGTGAGCTGAGAGGGTGTGGCGAACACAGCAACAACAGAAGCCTGAGCACGGGTCAAGGCAGCTGACCTGGTGGTGGCAGCAACAAGAGGAATTCATCCAGGGAAAGCCTGCAGCCCATGGGGAGAAGGAGCCTGCCATCGGGAAAGCAGACACAGGGGATATGCAGAAGAGGCACACGTGGCAGGAAGTTAGCACGCAGAGCTGCCTGAAGGCAGAGCGGGCCAGTGGGTGACTACCTCCAGTGGCATTTGCAGCCCAGGTGCCACCTGTGGAGTTTGGAGCCTGTGGAGTCGTCTGGGTGGCAGCTTGAAGCTTTCTAAGGAGGCCGCAATAGGCAAATCCCAGAATTGCTCAGATGGTTTGGGGCAATGGAGGAAATGCCATCCAGCTCTGGTGGCTGGGACAGTGGTGGTGGTCGCTGGTTGTGTGGCTATCTTGTGATTTTGTGCCGCACATTTGGTGCCAGATGATGTATTTATCTAATTGTTCTTTATCAATAAAATTTGGGAGTCAGATATTGGGGTAAGAACCCAAAAGATCAGAGAAGTAGTGGAGAAGCTGCCAGTGACCTCTTCTGCACCACCTGTCTCCAAAGGGCTGAGATCTTCTCTCAACTCGGCCATACTACTTCCTGTCTCCTATCTGTCATCAAACCTCCAAAACCTCTATGGTTAATTTTGGTCAGCTAGTGACTAGCTCTGCCCTCTGACCCAAAACAAGTTTTATTGTCAGAATGCATTCAAAATATCTCACAACACCCCAGTGAGTCTGAGGAAGAATCCAGGGACCTATCAGCAGGGTTTTTGTATGGTTAGGAACAGGCACCATATTCTGGCAGTACCACAACCAACAGTGAAAGGAAAGCTTGCCAGCCACACAGAACTGAATGGAATGTGCTCAGCAGGAGTGTAGGATACAGAGCGTTAAGGGAAAACTCACCAATTAGTCACTGTTGCATGGAGAAAGCCAGCACCTGAAGGTCCTCATGACTAAGCAAGGTGGGGAGCAAGGTCCTGTAGGCTGATCTGAGTTATGAAACCAAAGCACCTGTATTGGCTCAAGATACCCCAGAAACAAGTTCTCTGCCCCACATGGACAAAGGGCAGGGAATAAGAGACCATGAAAGGAGACAAAAGATGAGGGAGAAGGGGAAGGAACAAGGGACAGCAGAAGGGGTATTTGTCCCAGTGAGATAAAGGACTACTTCTAGATATATAGGAGACAGCATGACCATAGGCAAATGGTGGTTTATTTCTGGATTCAATAGTTTGATACCTGATCCTTGGTACTCAGTCTCAGGAGGAAGAAGTGACCAAACAAGGGAATGGACCTTGGGGACTAGCTTCAAGAATGTAATCTAACAGTTTTTAGCAAGGCATGGGGAATGAGGGAGGAGGGAAAGTCCTCCAGGATCATTTTTGCCATTCTATGATCAGTTAGACTCCTTCCAGCTAGCCTATCTAGTCTCAGGGTTTTTTCCCACCTAAGTAACATCATGTATGGGTTCCATCTCATTGGTGGGCCTTAAATCAAATCAGATATTGATTGGTTACTCCAATAACTTTTGTTCCACTATTCCCAGGTGCTGATCCCAGGTGCTGAGATCATCTTTGTGTGAGCTGTTTATCTTTAGGACTGGATCAATCTTGTGTAGATCTGGATGGCCTTGAACTCACAGACATCTGTCTACCTCTTTATCCTGAGCCCTAGTGGCCTGTTTTAGAGTTACTCCAAGATACTTTATATTATTTGAGGTTATTGTAAGAGGTATAGTTTCCCTTGTTTATTTCTCAGTCTATTTTCCAATTGTGTATAGGAGGGCTACTGGTTATGTGTGCTAATTTAGTACCCTGATACTTTGCTGAAAGTGTTAATCAGTTGTAGGCATTTCTTGGTAGAAGTTCTAGGGTCATTTATGCATACTATCACATCACCTGAAAATAAAGATACTCTGGTTTCTTTCTTTCTTATTTGTGTCCCCTCAATGTCCTTCTGTTATCATGTTGTTCTAGTTAAGATTTTAAATATTGCCAGGCAGTGGTGGTGCATGTCTCTAATCCCAGCACTAAGGAGGCAGAGGCAAGAGGATCTCTATAATTTTGACGCCAGCCTGGTCTATAGAGCCAGTTCCAGGATAGGCTTTGAAGCTACACAAAGAAACCCCATCTCAAAAAACAAACAAACAAAAAATACTTCAAGTATTACATAAATTAGGTGTGGGTAGATTGGATGTCCTGTGTTGTTCTTAAAGTTAGTGGAAATGTGCTTTCCTCCATTTAAGTAGACAGTTGCTATGGGCTTGCTATGATTGCATTTATTATGTTGAGATATGTCTGTTGTATCCTTAATATCTCCTGGACTTTTGTTAAGAACAGGTGCTGGATTTTTCAAAGGCCTTTTCTTCAGTTAATGAGATGATCATGTGGTTTTTGTATGTTAGTCTAATTACTTGATGGGTTACATGCATTGAATTATGCATGTTGAAACATTCTTGCATTTCTTGCATGAAGTGTACTTGATCTTGGTGGGTGATCTTTTTGAGGTGTTCTTGGAATCAGTTTCCAAGTATTTTATTCATGTTCATAAGGGAAATTTGCCTCCACTTTTTCTTTGTTGAGCCTTTTTTATTAATTTTTTATTTTAATTTTAAATAGCTTGTTTTACATATCAATCCCAGTTCCCTCTCCCTCCCCTCCTCCCGCACCCCCAATCCCCCCCAGCCTCCCACCCTATTGCCAATTCCTTTCACATAAGGGATATCTAGAGTCTATCATTTCACTCAGGGCAGGGTCCAGGGACTCCCCTGAGAGTCCAGGCTGAGAGAGCATCCCTCTTTGTGCTATGGACACACGATGTCTGTTTGTATTCCAGGGATAGACACTGATCCACTGCTCAGGACCCCATAAGTTGCTCAGGCCTCCTCATTGTCACTCACATTCAGGGGGTCCGGATCAGTCCCATGCTGGCCTCCCAGCTGTCGGTCTGGGGTCCAAGAGCTCTCCCCTGTTCAGATCAGCTGTCTCTGCTGGTTTTGCCAGCCCATTCTTTGCCAATTTGCTCATCGCTCTTCTCTCTCTGTCACTGGGTTCCTTGGGTTCTGTTCAGTATTTAACTGTGGGTGTTTGCCTCTGCTTCCATCAATCACTGGATGAAGGCTCCAGGATGGTTATAGACATCAAGTTCATTATCAGGAATGGGCATTCGAGGTGGTCTCTCCACTATTGCTTAGCTTGCCAATTGGTGTCATCCATTTAGATCACTAGAGGTCACACTGGTGCCTGATCTGTCTTCTAACCTATGATTCCCTCTTCCCCCTATCCTACCCCCCCACTCAACCTTCCTGTTCCCCCATGACCTACTCTCTCGTCCTCTTCTCCCCCTCTCTTCTTCCCAGCTCCCACTCCCTCCCACCCCTCGCCATGTTCCCCATCTGTTCAGAGGATCTTGCCTCATTCCTCTTCTCTTGGGTACTATGTATATCTTTTAGGTTCTTTCCTGTTTCCCAGACTCTCTATCAGTGGAAGTGTAGACTGGCACTACCTGATCATGTCTAAAATCCATATATGAGTGAGTACATACCATGTTTGTCTTTTTGCAACTGGGTTACCTCACTCAGGATGGTTTCTTCCAGTGCTATCCATTTACCTGCGAATTTCAAGATTCCATTGTGTAAATGTCCCACATTTTCTCTATCCACTCTTCAGTTGAGGGGCATCTAGGTTGCTTCCAGGTTCTAGCTATTACAAATAATGCTGCTATGAACATAGTGGAGCAGATGCCCTTGTTGTATGAATTTGCCTCATTTGGATATATGCCTAAGAGTGGAATTGCTGGGTCTTGTGGTAGATTGATTCCCATTTTCCTGAGGAATTTCCATACTGCTTTCCAAAGTGGCTGTACGAGTTGGCACTCCTACCAGCAGTGGAGGAGTGTTCCCCTCTCTCTACATCCTCTCCAGCATAAATTGTCTTCGGTGTTTTTGATTTTAGCCATTCTGACAGGAATAAGATGGTATCTCAGAGTTGTTTTGATTTGCATTTCCCTGATGGCTAAGGATGTTGAGCACTTTCTTAAGTGTTTCTTGGCCATTTTAGCCTCCTCTATTGAGAATTCTCTGTTTAGTTCTGTACCCCACCTTTTAATTAGATCCTTTGATGTTTTGGAGACTTGCTTCTTGAGTTCTTTGTAGATTTTGGAGATTAGCCCTCTGTCAGATGTGGGGTCAGTGAATATCTTTTCCCATTCTGTGGACTGACTTTTTGTCTTGTTGACTGTGTCCTTTGCCTTACAGAAGCTTTTTAGTTTCAGGAGGTCCCATTTGTTAATTGCCGATCTCAGTGTTTGTGCCACTGGTGTTATGTTCAGGAAGTGGTCTCGTGTACCAACTCGTTGAAGAGTATCTCCCACTTTCTCTTCTAAAAGTTTCAGTGTGGCTGGATCTATGTTGAGATCTTTGGTCATTTTGGACTTAAGTTTTGTACAGGGTGATAAACATGGATCTACCTGCAGTCTTCTGCATACCAGTACCCAGTTATGCCAGCACCATTTGTTGAAGATGCTTTCTTTTTTCCATTGTATAGTTTTAGCTTCTTTGTCAAAAATCAAGTGTTCATAGGTGTGTGGGTTAAAATCAGGGTTTTCAATTAGGTTCCATTGGTCTACCTGCCTATTTTTGTGCCAAGCTGTTTTCAGGACTATAGCTCTATAATAGAGCTTGATGTCAGGTATGGTGATGCCTCCTGAAGTTCCTTTATTGTATAGGGTTGTCTTGGCTATCCTGGGCCTTTTGTTTTTCCATATAAAGTTGATTATTGTTCTTTCAAGGTCCTTGAAGAATTGTGATGGAATTTTGATAGGGATTGCATTGAATCTGTAGACTGCTTTTGGCAAGATTGCAATTTTTATTATGTTGATCCTACCAATCCAAGAGCATGGGAGATCTTTCCATTTTCTGGTTTCCTCTTTCATTTCTTTCTTTAAACACTCAAAGTTCTTGATATACAAGTCTTTCACTTCCTTGGTTAAGATTATCCCCAGATATTTGATGCTGTTTATTGCTATTGTAAAGGGTAATGTTTCTCTGATTTCTTTCTCAGTCACTTCATCATCTGTATATAATAGGGCCACTGATTTTTTTTTTAGTTTACCTTGTATCCTGCCACATTGCTGAAGGTGTTTATCAGCTCTAGGAGTTCCCTTGCGGAGTTTTTCGGGTCAGTTATGTAAACTATCATATCATCTGCAAATAGTGAAAGTTTGAAAGTTTGACTTCTTCTTTTCCTATTTGTATCCCCTTTATCTCCTTTTGTTGTCTCATTGCTGTAGCTAGAACTTCAAGTACAATATTGCAGAAATATGGAGAGAGTGGACAGCCTTGTCTTTTTCCTGATTTTAGAGGAATTGCTTTGAGTTTCTCTCCATTTAGTTTGATGTTAGCTGTTGGTTTACTGTATATTGCTTTTATTATATTCAGGTATGTTCCTGTTATCCCTGATCTCTCTAGGACCTTTATCATGAAGGGGTGCTGGATTTTGTCAAAGGATCTTTGAGAATCTAGTGAGATGATCATGTGGTTTTTCTTACACAGTTTGCTTATATGGTGGATTACGTTGATAGATTTTCTAATGTTGAACCATCCCTGAATTCCTGGGATGAAGCCTACTTGATCATGGTGGATGATTTTTCTGATGTGTTCTTGAATCCGGTTTGCAAGTATTTTATTGAGTATTTTTGAATCGATGTTCATGAGGGAAATTGGTCTATAGTCTCCACTGGTCTCCTTTCTTCCTGAAGCTGAAGCTGGGGATGCTGACACTGAAGCTTAAGCTGAAGCTGGGGTTGCCGGAGGTTGGGGCCTGGAAGGGCTGATGTCTTTCCTGTGTGGTTGGGTCTTCTGGATGCCAGGTGAGGCCCCGGAAGATTGAGGGGATGGGTGTTGGGCAGGGGATGAGGGTGTCCCTGCCGGAGACCCAATCTCACCTGAAGCTGGGCTTGCCGGAGTTTGGGGCCTAGACCTTTGTTGAATCTTTATGTTGCTTAGATATCATAGTAACTGGACTAGTAGAAAGAATTGGGCAATGTTCTTTCTGGTTTTAATTTGGTGAATATTTTGAGGTATATTGTGGTTAACTCTTCTTTGAAAGTCTGGTAAAAAATTCTGTGCTAAAACCATCTTACCATAGAGGTTTTTGTCTTACTTTTTGTTTGTTTTTTGTTGAGACAATTTTTTAAATTTATTTAAATTAGAAATGAGCTTGCTTCACATGTCAATTCCAGCTCCCTCTGTTTCCCCTCCACCCTCCATCCCAGCCCTTCGAAACCCCCCTATCCAATCCCCACTCCACTCTCCAGGTAGGGTGAGGCCTTTTATATCATCCTGGGCAGGGCCTAGGTCCTCCCTCATGTGTCCAGGCTCAGAGAGCATCCCTCCATGTGGAATGGGCTCCCAAAGTACATTCAGATGCCAGGAATAAAATACTCATCAAGTACTTGATGTCCCAAAGCTTGCTGAGGCCTCCTCACTAATACCCATGTTCAGGGGGTCTGAATCAGTCCCATGCTGGCCTCTCAGCCATCAGTCTGGGGTCCCTGAGTCCCCCCCCCCTTTTTCAGGTCATCTATTTATGTGGGTTTCACCAGACTAGTCATGACCCCTTTGCTCATCACTCCTCCCTCACTACAACTGGTTTCCAGGAAGACAATTTTTTAAATTAAATTGTTACATTTATTTTACACACTAACCACAGATTTCCCTCCCTCCTTTTCTCTCATTCCTTTCCCTCCACCTCCCTTCTACCCTCCACATCCATTCCTCCTCCATCTCCATTCAGAAAGGGTAAGTCCTCCCATGGGAGTTAACGAAGTTCCTCCCCGCTGCATCAAGACTGAGCATGGCATCCCATCCAAGGGAATAGGCTTCCCTGCTCAAAGCAGCTCATATGCCAGTGACAGGTCCTGGTCTCAGTGCTAGGGGCCCCACAAACGGACAAAGCTACACAACTACCATCAGCATGCAGGGGGTCTAGGTTCATCCTATGTTGGCTCCCTAGCTGAAGGTCCAGAGTCTATGAGCTTCCTGTGACCTCAGGTCAGCTGTCCCTGTGAGTTTCCCAACCATGTTCTTGATCCCATCTTGCTCATATACTCCCTCCTCCCTCTCTTCAACTGGACTTTGGGAGCTCAACCCAGTGCTTGGCCGTGGACCTCTGCATCTGCTTCCATCAGTTTTTGGCTGAAAATTCTAGCAGTTACCAATCTGACTACTGGGAAGGCCAATTCAGACACCCTCTCCACTATTGCTAAGAGTCTTAGCTGGGATCATCTTTGTGGATTCCAGGGAGTCTCCCTAACCTCAAAATGCCCCCACTCTATCAAAACACTGCTTTCATTGCTCTCTCTCTCCCACCCCTCCCCCAACTGGACCAACCCTCATGTTCCCATCCCCCACCTCCTATTCTCTACTCCTCCCTGGTCCCAGTTTATCCAGGAGATGTCATCTATTTTCCCTTCCCAGGGTGACCCAAGTTACCTAGGGCCCTCCTTGTAACCTAGTTTCTCTTGGCCTGTGAATTGTAGCCTGGTGATCCTTTGCTTTACATCTAATATGATTGGGCCAACTTTAACTACCACTTCTAATGCACTGAAGGCTATAGGTCTGTTTAATTGCTTATTTGACCTTGATTTAACTGAGTTAGGTGGAAAATTATCTTTTTTGTTGTTGTTGTTATTCCAATGTGGTAGAGTACAAATTTTGAAAGTATGTCCTTAAGATCCATTGGACTTCCTCAGTATGTTATTCTGTCCCACTTTTCATTTCTAATCTTGTAAATTTGATCATTTCTCTCTACTTTTAATGAATTTGATCAAGTTTGTCAATTTTACTGATTTTCTAAAAGAACCTATTTTGTTTCATTCTCTCTGTCTCTCTGTCTCTCTCTCTCTCTTTCTCCTGTGTGTGTGTGTGTGTGTTTAAACTTTTCTCTTTTTTTTTGGTTTTATGAGACAGGGTTTCTCTGTATTATTTTGGAGGCTGTCGGTCCAGCCTAGCCTCGAACTCATAGAGATCCACCTGCCTCTGCCTCCCGAGTGCTGAGATTAAAGGCGTGCACCACCACCACCCCGCTGTGTTTAAACTTTTCAATGTAGAGGTCTTTACTTCTTTAGTCAAATTTATTTCTAGAAATGATTTTTAGATATGGGGGTCTCTAATATTCAGTCCAGGTTATTTGCAAATAGGGGTGATGTGATTTGTTCTCTCCCTACATGTATCACGTTAATTCCTGTCTTGTTCCTGATTTCCGTGGAATTGATTCAAGATGATGTATCCTGTGAGTTTCTTGATTATACATTTTTATTATATTGACATATGTTCTCTCTCATCCTGCATTATCCAGAACCTTTAACATGAATGCATATTATATTTTCAGAGGCTTTTCCTGCATTTATTGAGATAATCATGTGTATTTTTTCATTCATTCATGTGGCTTATATTTATTGACTTGTAGACCATCCTGCATTTCAAGGAGAAAGCCAACATGTTTATAATATATACGTCTTTTGATGTATGTCTGTATTCTGTTCAGAAGTATTTTATTGAGGGTTTTTTTAGACTATTTTCGTCACAGATACTGACCTGAAATTCTTCCTCTTCTGTCAGTACTTGGTTTTGGTATTAGAGTGAAACTGGTTTTGTGGAAGTAGTTTTGGATTGTTCCTTGTGTTTCTTTTCTTTAAAAAAAAAAGTGGTGTGAGAAGATCTTCTTTGAATGTCTGGTAGAATCCTGCTATGGATCCACTATGTCCTGGACTTCTTTTAGCTGGAAGCGTTTTATTATTATACCACCCTAGTTATTTGTTACGGGTCTGTTTAGGTTCTCGACTTCTTGGTTTAACTTTTGTGATTTGACTGAATCTAGAAAACCATATTGTTCCAGGCTCTTCTAGCTTTCAAAGTTTTCCTATCTTTTGATGGGTTTTTATTTGTGACTCGAAGTTTTTCTCCTGGAACTTTTAGAACAATTTCTTGCTCTATATACTTAATGTTTGAAATATGAAATGCCATGGAAATTTTCTTTTCTAATCATGTTTTTTGACACTCTATATATTCCTGTATTTTTATGCATGTGTCTTACCTTAACTAGGAACATTTTTCTTCTATGATTTCATTGCAGGTCTGGTCCTTGCCATTGGCTTGAGATTCTTCATCCTCAGCTGTGCTTATAAATTTGAAAGTTTGTTGTTTTCATGGCACCCTACATATACAAGAATTTCTAGGAATGCACTCTATAACCGATTTACATCCTCAGCCCTACATCCCATTTTTTACTCATAACACAGTCACATCACCTCATGACTATGTCTTCATGACTGTGTCCTCTGTAAGAAAGATTACTATTCCTAAGTGTGTTTGGAGGAGCTAACTTGTTTTTATCCTAACAAAATTGCTGTTAATTTTTAGGTGAGATCCTGAAGCTACGGTCAAATAAGCATAGAGGGCATTAGGGATATTTTTGGAATCAGAAAGGATACCTTGGGGAATGAATTTTTTCTACTTCTTTGAAATTGAATATTATTATTATTATTGCTTTTGTTTTATTCACAAGGACTGGGATCAGCTAATCCACACAAACAGATGTGGCCTGGGGAGAATTGCTCACACTCGGGAAACCCAGAGCTCAGTTGTTCCTTCATTACTGTTGTCCTGGAGTTAGGAAAGTTTACTCTTCCATTTGATGGTACCACTTTCCAACAAGCTCAAGGTCAGAACTGTCCTCTACAGGTGACATGATAATTATGGGTGTACAGGGAGATGAGCTGATGACATTTCTTCCTTATAACTGCTTCTTAGGGCCTTGTTCAAAATGAATGTTGATCAAAGGCCTTGGCAGGTGAGTGTTTGCTTTCTACTCATTAATAGCGTGAGCTGTAAGTGTAGATGAAGGAGGATTTTCTGTACTTAAATGACTAGAGAATTCTCTGCTTAGAATTTTTCCTTTTGAACCTTACTGTATCATATCCAAGTATAACAGATGCTTGTAGACATGAATATATCAGTGTAAGCATTTTATAAAGAACATAGATTTAATTATTATGATCTCTGAATATAATGAATGTGACCCTAGAAAGGGGCTAGTGAGAAGAGTGCAGAAGTATAGACAGAGACAGAAAGGGCTGATGGGATGAAGATGATCAATGGGTGTTATATACTGAATGAAAATGCCATGAAACACATCATGCTTTACAATGAATGTACACTAATACATACATAAAAGTGGCCACAAATGGAATATTTTAATGAGCATATCTGATTATGGAGTTTCCTGAGTGTCTATTACTATAATTCTAAGAATATAACTCCAACTGGGTAATGCCAACTGTGTTAGTTTTCCATTCCTGTCACAAAACACCAAAAATGACTTAGTGGGTGAAAAACAAAGAACATTTATTGGTTTTTCAGGAGTATATTTATAATATTAAGATGTATTTAAATTAAATTTTGTATTTTCTCATTTTACTGCTTTTCTCAAGTTAGCTGAGTGTATGCATTGATTTATGTGAGACAAGCTACAAATATACCACAATATTAACTAATTTAGTGTTTATCAGTAATTTACTATTCTGTTAAGTTTGCATACATGCAGGAACTTTTTAGGAAAGTTTCAACTCATGGCTAGTAACCCATAAGATGTTCTTAACATAAGGTGAGTGCTAAACTTTTTTTACATAGATTTGTTTATTCTATTGCGATGATTTCTAATAGCATCTATGTTTACTGTTTACTTCAGAAGTTTCTGAATACCTCATCTCACTTATTTATGAAACCTTTGTAAATTTATCCTTACTAAAATGTAAGCTGTGAAATATTAGCAACAGTTTCAATGTTTAAATTAAAATTGATTCCGTTTAAATATTTCAAGTTTTCTGAATTGAATCTTGTAACACTGATATTAATATAATATTGAGTAAGCTTTTCATTAGCTATGAGACAATGTTTTCAATTCTCAAATAGTATAAGATTATTTAAAGTCAAAATTTCCAATATTTCTTCTAATAGTTACAAAATACAATTGCTCATTGGGATATGCATTTACAAAACATGCCAAGTAAATTTAAATTTAACTGCTGGATGTCCATGTTTATTGTTCTGGAATATCACTTACTAATGTACACAGGAAACTAAATGGAAAGTGAAGGCAGGTGTGGTGGCACACACCTGTGATCCCAGCACTCTGAAGGCTAAGCAGGAGCATCATGATTTTGATTGGGGCCAGTCTGCACTGGTAATGAGGCAGGACCCTCATGGATCTGGTCAAGTGAATTGTAAAACAGAGGACACACTCTCCATCTTCTTTATGGTTCATTTTATTTCATGAACTCATTTGAGGAAACTCAGTTTTTCACTCAAGTGCTGTACATGTATTTATATTAACAGCCCCAGTAAACAATATGCTATTGATCTTTTCTCAGCCCTGGTAGTCACACACACACACACACACACACACACACACACACACACACACACACACACACACACTTCCAGTGAATATTTTCATATTTTTCCCAGATTCAAATGCCATGTGCCGAGCGATCAAGCTCAAGTCTGACTGCTTCCCCACAGTCTCTGCAGTGACAGACACTTCTGCTGCTGCTGCTGCTGCTGCTGCTGCTGCTGCTGCTTCCTCTCAGGGGAGCAGGCTCACAACTGTGAAATTGTAATATTCCAGTCACTGTCTGTGTGCTGTCAGTTGCACCTGTGCTAAACTCAATTTCCAAAGAATCATTTATACATTAAAAATATTTAAAAGTATCAGGAAATTACTATGAATTGATACCTTAAATAAATAATCACTATTTCTTCCTGTTGGCATTATGCATTTCATAAAGACTTCATGGAACTAATTTGAGTGGCTAAGGTCTTCATTTTCTTGAGATTCCTGAAGACTTGCTAATGTTGCTGACAGTGGAGAGTACCTCAGCCCACACCATGTATCTGATCACCTGACAGTCACATAATCATTTCATGTTCTCCCTGAGCGGTCACACTGCTTTTTGGTCATTACTCACTAATGGGGTAAAACTTAAAAATTAAAATGATAATTGATCTAATATGTTTGTATGTTTATCATATTATCTCCTCAAAGCGGAATAAAAAGACCATCATAAATTCATAAGTCAAGGCTGTTCTAAAATCAAATGCTATGATAGCAAAGGGGTAAAGTGATTTTTCTCAGAAGAGTGTTGAGCCATGCACGAAGCAGCTCCTGCTTTCCTTTTGGTAGAACTTTCTAAACTGCTGCCTGCAGACAGCTTAGCCTTTGGGTCTGGGTCAGTTCAGTAGTGATGGCTTATCCACTATTATGAATGTTTATGGGTACTTCCAACTTAATTTTACAACATAAACTTCTGTGAAAGCAGAAACAGCAATAGCCTTTATTTCCAACGTCTGCTTTGAATGTATTCTAGTGCTTTTATGTCAGCCCAAGCAGCCCTGACCTTCACACTCCTACAGACTACAAGGTGTGTATACAGTTAGTGCATTTCCAGCCTGGCTCAAAGGGTCTAAGACTTTATCTCTGATATTTTCTTATCCTATGACTTCCTGACTAGCATTACATTAGAATCGATCTTTTGAATCTTCTATTATGGAACTGCCAGAGGCATCAATTAAAAATGTCTGATAAATGCTTATAATTTAAATTAAAATAAACCCATTGGATTGGCATGCACACCAGTAACTCCAGCACTCAAGAGGCAGAAGCAGAACATTCTGGGCTACATAGCAGGGTCAAGGCCAGCATCAGCTACATGGTGAGGTCCTGTCTTAAAAGCATAAAGACAAAACAAACTAGCAAACAATAAGAACCCACAACTTCAGGCTACACCTTAGTTTTAGAGTGCTTTCTTGGAATGTGCAGAATACTTCGACTGACCCCAGTGTTGCACATTTCTTTCAAATAAAACAAATGAATGACTTAGTTCATGTATATGTGAACACCTCAGTTTGTAACCATGGTAGCTATTGAAATTCTGGACCAGTATCACCTCCAGTGAACCTGAGAGAAAGTTGCTGCTTGATAAATCAAAAAGATGAGTCATTTTCTGCATGTGATAAACAGTTACAAAGCTATAGGTATGAAATGAAGAGGCTGGAATGCATATCTTTGGGATAAGTAAAAACATTTTAGATTAGTATCTTCTACCTGATTATGTTATCTTTTGTATGACTTATAACATATGTGATATATAATAAATTGTAGATTTTTAAGAGATTAATTATTATTTGTTAATAGTCATCTATTAATAATAAATGGCTGTACATACATTGTTTGTCTATTTGCAATTTTATAGTTGGAATGGGCTACAATTCTTTCAGTTCGAGACCAATACTTGAATTAAGTGTTATCCTGGGGCATTTATTTATTTAAGATTTTGTTCACCTGTGATATGAGAATTTGTGTCCCTTCTTATTGTATCTTGTTAGACCATGGTTGGTGAGTATCCCTGAAAGACTTTCTCTGGTATTTGTTTTTTGTTTTGAAGGGAAACAGGGAATAAGTTGATCTGGAAGCGACAGGAAGTGGAGGGAGGTCCTGGAAAAGGGAATGAAAGGAGGGGAAACTGCATCCCAGATGTAATGTAAAAAAGAATAAAAGTTAAAAAGGATTTATTTTATTTTACATATGTGAGTGTTTTGCCTGCATATATGTCTGTGTGCCATTTTCATGCTTGGATCAGAGAGGGCAATGGAGCCTCAGGAACTAGAGTTACAGATGGTTCTGAGCCACCATGTCACTTCTGGGAATCTAACTCAGGTCCTTTTCAAGAGTAAAAAGTGCTGTTATCCACTGAGCTACCTCTCCAGCCCATGTCCTGGAGCCTTAAAACAAAACAAAACAAAACCCAGAACATCTTGGTGCAGCAGAGCTGCTGTAGATACATGTTGGTGGGAGAATCAGATGTTTGGCTCTGATAATTGGGAGGAATCTATTCCTTTACTGGATTCAGTTTTTAAAGAGCAAAATTTGTATAAATATCCAACATGTGGTTCATTGTCTCGTATTCATGGGGAAGTTTTAGAGGGTTATCAGCCACTAACTTTTGCATTGTTACAATACATACATGAATGCATCTATATATGTGAAATATACAAGAGAACTTGAAAATATAATTGTGCACATTTTCCTCACAAGATCTTAGTCAGTGTAGCAATTTTCTATTTCTCTATCAGAAAGCTGATTTTAAAGTACTGAATTAAAATAATTTGATAAGCCAGTGGGGGGGGTGGCACACTCCTTTAATCCCAGCCTTAGGAAGGCAGAGGCAGGCAGAACTCTTGTGAGTTCCATGCCAGCCTGATCTACAGAGCGAGTTCCAGGACAGGCTCCAAAGCAATACAGAGAAACCCTGTCTCGAAAAACCAATAATAATAATAATTTGGTAAGAATAATGACACTGGTAACCAGGTCAAATGACTAACAAGGAACCAAAAGTAAGACTGTTGAATGAATCTATAAAACTGTCAGGGTACTGATAACATATGATAACACTGGGGACCTTGATTTCCACTGCATGGGAAGGAATCTCTTTTGATTCTAAAACAGTATTACTATATGATCATCTTCAACAAGTTCATGTTTGTCACAATGTGTTGAAAGTAGTGTTTGTCTTAGTGTTGCATGTTCCCTGTTGGTGGAGGCTCCTAGCTCCACATCTTCAGATTACATAGTGTGTAGTAACTACAGAAAGCAAAAAGGACTATTGCCAGGATCGGGGTGGGGTGGTAGGGAACAATGGAGAGGGACAAGCAACAGAAGAATACAAGCAGTCTGGCTGGGGAAATATGGAAATGGAGCTCCTTAGCTAAGGGGAGGGGTGGGAAGACGGTAAAGCGGAATGGTGGGATACAAAAAAATCTGATAAGGTAAATGGGGTAAAGGGAGCTCTTTGGGGGGAAGTGGGGGTAAATCCAGAAAAAGGTAGGAGGAGAGTCAAAGGTGATAGCCAGATACAAGCACTCTAAGAGGGAAAATGGGGAAACAGGGAGGGGCTCCTTTGCAAGGAGGTAAATCCAGAAGAGGTAGGTAGGAAGTTAAAACAGCAATATGGATGGTTGGAAAAACTATAAGGAATCATACCGTTAAACATTTACACACACACACCCCGCAAGGAAAAATAGTATTTGTCCTGGTAGCTGAGAGTTAATTCCTTAAAACTGAGGTGAACTTCACAAAAGTTTTAATTGGAGTGGGAAGTAAACAGTGAGACATCTAATACCATTTATAACCACGATGGTTATATAGTTAATAGGGTGTGGAAAGTGTAATAATGTCCTCCTATTGTATCTCTGTCTATAATTCCAGATCCTGCAGATGTAAGATTTCAAGGAAAAGGCAACATAAAAACAGATGTATTGAGATAAACATTTTGGGGATTAAAATAGTGGGATTATCATGAATTTTCACTGTGATTCAAATAAAATTATGAGTCAAAACATGGATAGTTGCAAAATATATCATATTAAACTTATGAAATATAAGTCTGACAAACCTTGTGATTTTGGATTTGTTGTGTGATTTTTCCCAGATCAACATAATTTTTATTCAATTGTAAAACTGTGATTAATATTCTGTGTTCGTCACTACTGTTTTAGGTGTTAAAAATAAAATGAGGTGATGTAAATCAGTAGGATAGGATTTCTAAGGCATGATGCCTTGGTGCAATACAGGCGCACTAAGTGTGCATTCTTTATAGGATGTGACTGTAAATAACTTTATTATCTCTCGTATGCTATACATACAAGTAGATACATAGAGAAGTATATAGAAATGGAGGCTATGATATTCAGTCTGAAACATCCAAAGTTAAAGATGCAGGTTAATCAAGAATGACTAGATAAAATAGAATGATGTTGTAGACATACTGACCAGTGAACCACAAGTTTGATGTGTACTCTGTTATTTTTCCAGGTATATGAAATATGCTTCCATTATGATGCTGAGATGAATACACTTTCCATGTATGTCCTCATTGAAGAATATCCTTTATTTCCAAGCTGGACTTGGAGTCCTGGCCAATATGTTTCTCCTTTTTTTCTACACTTTCATAATCCTAGCTTACAGATCTAAGCCCATGGACATGATCTCCTTTCAATTGACCCTCATCCACATAGTGTTAATCTTCACTGGAGGGAATATTGGGCTTACAGACTTTTTCGAGTCACTGAGCTTTGAGAATGACTTCAAATGTAAGACAACTTTTTACATAAACAGGGTGATGAGAGGCCTGTCTGTCTGTATCACCTGCCTCCTGAGTGTGTTCCAGGCTGTCACTATCAGTCCCAGTACCTCTTTGTTGGCTAAGTTTAAACATAAACTAAAAAGACACATGATCTATGCTTTCTTCTACCTTTGGTCTTTCAATTTGGCATTCAGTAGTAGGTGGCTCTTCTATGTTGGGGCTTTTACCAATGTGAGTGAGACCAACCAGATGAAGGTCACCAAATACTGCTCACTCCTCCCCATGAACTACATCATCAGGGCACTGATTTTAACAGTGACAACCTCCAGAGATGTATTTCTTGTAGGAGTTATGCTGACCACAAGTGCATACATGGTGATCATCTTGCTCAGACATCACAGGCAATGCAAGCATCTTCACAGCCTTAGCCACCTGAGGGTGTCCCCTGAGAAAAGGGCCACCCAGACCATCTTGCTGCTGGTGGTTGTCTTTGTGGTCATGTACTGGGTGGACTTCATCATCTCATCCACCGCAGTCCTGTTGTGGATGTACCACCCAGTCATCCTTACTGTTCAGAAGTTTGTGGTGAATGCCTATCCCACAATTACTCCTTTGATTCAAATCAGTTCTGATAACAGAATAATCAATATGCTGAAAAACTTGCGGTCAAAATGTCACAAGATTTTTTTAAAAGGGTAATTTTTCTCTTCCTTTAAAAAAACAATTTATTAGCCAGGCAGCAGCAGAGCACACCTTTTTTTCCCAGCACTTGGAAGGCAGAGGCAGGTGGACTTCTTTGAGTTTGAGACCAGCCTAGTGTACAGAGTGAATGCCAGGACAGGCTCCACAGTGACAGAGAAACCCTGTATAAAAAACAAAAAACCCAACTTATTTATTTTGATTTCTGTGAATGAGTGTTGTGTCAGCTTGTGTGCATGTGTGCATTCCTGGCTCCCACAGAGGCTAGAGGAGGTCACAGAACCCCCTGGAACTGGACACACAGATATTTGTAGGGAGTCATGTTGGTACAGCACCAATACATTTTTCCCTAAAAACAGATTCTCCTTAAACTGTTTAATAGTTCAAGTAGCAAAGAAAGATTCTTAGTAAGATTGAAGTAAATTTTTCTTGCATTACCCATATACATTCTTGTGACATTTCTGATGCCAAGTACTATAGAGTCCTTTAAGTTCATTGTACGCCATAAATTGATATTTCCACAGGAATTCTCATACTCTCTTCTTTTTACTTTATATTGTAAATGTTCCCTTGATGCTGAGGTTACTGATATATACCATGTCCTAAAATATAAAACAAATCTTATTAAATTCATAAAGATTGAAATCACTCCTTGTATCCTATTTGACCACAATGACATAAACCTTGAAATTGGCAGCATACAAATCTCTAGTAAATATACAAACTCATGGAGATTAACTACTCTCTACCAAACGATGACTGGGTCAAAGAAAATAATCAAGAAAGAAATAAAAACTTCCTAGACCTAAATTAAATACAGGAAAATCTCTGGGACACATTGAAAACAATAATATGAGGAAAATTTATAGCTCTAGGTGTCTACATTAAGAAACCAAAAAGAGCACCAATGATACAACTCAAAAATTTAAGAAAACAAGTACAAATCAAAACCAAATCTAGTAGAAAGTCACAAATAATGAAAGTGAGAGCAAAAATCAATGAAATAGAAAGAAAATTAATACAAACAATCAACAAATACAAGTGATGGTTCTTTGAGAAGGTGAACAAGATTAAACAGATTCTTGGACCAAGTAATCAAAAGGAATAAAGGACCCAAATTTTCAGAATCAGACTTGAACAAGGAAATGTAATAAAATATTATAAGAGGATACTTTTAAAACCTATAGTCTGTTAAGCTGGGAAACATAAAAGAAATAGATGAATTTCTAGACTCATCCAAAACATAATCATTGAATCAAGAAGTCAATAACAAAAGCAAACCAAGAGCAAATGAGATTTAAACAGTAATATAAAGTCTTTAGGCTAAAGGAAAAGTCTGGAGCCAGATTTATTCACAGCAGAATTCTAACGGACTTTCAAAATGAATCTAGGGCTGGGTGTTGGTGGCACACGCCTATTAATCCCAGCACTCAGGAGGCAGAGGCAGGCGGATCTCTGTGAGTTGAAGGCCAGCCTGGTCTACAAAGCAAGTGCCAGTGTATACTCCAAAGGTCTCAAAATACTAAATAAAAATAAAAATAAAAAAGAAGAAAGAAGAAAAACAGAAAAACTCTACCAAACTCCCTCTAGAAACCCAGTGTCACTCTGATACCAAAACCCGATAAACACACAGCAACCACAACAACAAAAAGAAAACTACAGGCCAGTAGTCGAACAAAGACTCAAAATTGCCCAATGAAATACTTGTAAACAGAATATGAACATGTTTAAATATCATAGACCATTGCCAACTTGGTTGTATATTTTCAGTGCATCATGGTTCAACATCCACAACCCTTTAAGTATAATAAATCGATAGACTTAAATAAAAAACCGTATAATCATCATAGATACAGGAAAATAGATGCAATAAATAGATGTAGAAAAAGCCATTGACAAAATCCAATCATGAGTGCATGACAAAAGTCCTAGAAAATGTAGGGCTAGAGGGAATATATCTTAACATAATAAAAGCTACTATGATACCACCTAGGGCTCCTGCATTTAAATGTGTTTTCCCCAGTGAGTGAAACTCTTTGGGAAGGATTAGGAGGTGTGGCTTTGTTGGAGGAGATGTCACTGGGGATGGGCTTTGAGGTTTCAAAAGTCCATACCAGGTATAGTCAGGTTCCTTTCCCCTCCCCTCCTCTCTCCATCTTGTCCTCCCCCCTCCCTTCTCTTCTCCCCTCCCTTACTCTCTTCTCTGTCCACCCCCTGCTTCTTGTGAATAAGGGTGTAAAGCTCTCAGCTACTGCTCCAGCACCCTGTCTACTTCCAGTCATGATGATCATGGATTAACCTTCTAAAGTGATAAAAAAGTTCCCAGTTAAATACTGTCTTTTATAAGAGTTGCCTTGGTCATGGTGTCTCTTCACAGCAATAGAACATTGACTAAGACAGCATATACAAGAAATTCACAGCCAACATCATTCAGTCTAAATGGAGACAAGTTTGAGGCAATCTCACTGAAGTCAGGAATTTGGAAGAATGTCTGCTATTCACACTTCCTTTCTATATTGTGCTTAGAGAACTACATGGAGGGGGAGAAAAGGGAAAGGAATTAAAGGGATACAAATAGGATGATACGATACTATACATTAATAACCCCAACATTCTCAAAAATTTTCTAGATATGATAAACAAATTCATCGATGTGGCTGCATACAGAATCAATTTGTACAAATCCATAGCTCTTCTTTATACCAACAACAGAGAAGGAGATCATGGACACACACCCATTCACAATAGCTTCAGAAACAATATTAGGACTAACCCTAACCCTAGCCCTTTAAAATGCTGAAGAATAAGATAGAAAAAACAGTAAAAAATAGAAAGATACCCCATGCTCATGGATAACTAGAACTAATATTGTAAAAATGAACATTTTCTTTTTCAAAATTTGTTTTAGAGATTTAATGCAATCCCAGTCAAAATACTCATCTCATTCTTTACAGAAATAGACAAAACTTTCCCAAGATTCTTATAGAGCCACAAAAGACCTAACACAGCTAAAACAATCCTGAACAAAAAGAACAATACAGGTAAATTACCATTTCAGAGTCACAGTAATAAAAATGCCATAGTAGTGGCACAAAAACAAACATGCAGACCCACGGAGCAAAATAAAAAACCCTAACATGACTACACATAATCAGCCATTTAGTATTTGTCAAATATGCCAAAAACATATGTTAGAGAAAAAAACATCTTGAACGAATGGTACTGGAAACTTGATGTCCAACCCCCCCCCCAAGAAAAAAAAAACAAACAACCCATTCCAAAATCAAGCTGGGGAACTGGACAGAGAGTTCTCAAAAGAAGACAAAAGAAAACAGTAGCTAAGAAGTATGTAGGCTGAAATTTCTGTCCCACCCAGTCCCACAGCTGTTTAGTCCCAAATAAATACACAGAGGCTTATATTAATTATAAACTGTTTGGTCGATGGCACAGGCTTCTTATTGGCTATCTCTCTCTTAATCATTAACCCATTCCTATTAATCTGTGTATCTCCACATGGTCTTGGCTTACCGGTGATGCCCAGATCTCTTGCTTCCTCGGTAGCTGCGTAGCATCTTGTCTCCCCCTTTTCTCTTCCCAGAGTTCTCCTAGTCTGGGAGCCCCACCAGACTAGGAGAACTCTGGCTATTGGTCAAGCAGCATTTTATTAAAGCAATATAACAAATCTTTACAATGAAAAGAACATTATCCTACATCAGAAATACCAAATAAATAATAAATAAATAAATAAACAAATAAATAAATAAAAAAGCTCATCTCTAGCAATTAGCTGTGAGATTTCGTCTTACCTAACTCAGAATGGTAAAGAACAACAAGACAACTGACAAGAAATGCTGGAGAGGGTGCGGGGAAAACAGGACCCTCATTCACTGCTGGTGGTATTGCAAACTGGAACAGCCAGAACAGAAATTGGTGTGAATTCTCAAAAAGCTAAAAATAGCTGTGCAGTGTAACCTGGCTTTACCATTTCTTTGCACATGCCACAAGGACCTGACATCCTACTCGGCAGGTGCTTTCCTGAGCACATTCATTGCTGCCCTATTCACTATAGCTGGGAATAGAAATAAGTTAAATGTCCTTCAACTGACCAAGTGAATGGACAATGAAAGATGGTATGGGGCAGATCTAGTACCTCCCATATACTGTATGGGACGCTATTCAGCGATAAAGCAAATAGTAAAAGGATGGAACTAGAGAAAACCATATTGAGTGAGGTAACCCAGACCCAAAAGTACAAACATCCGTACAAACATATTCTCTCCTGTTGAAGCAGTAGTTCCAATTCTTCAGATATGAGTATGTAACCTGGAGTAACTGCAGAAATCAGGAAAGCAGGAAGGGGCATTGCCAGGGTAGATGGGCAGGGAGCAATAGTGGTGGGAATAGCAGGTTATAAGTTATCTGCATGATGAAATGGAAAAAATGGGGGCCTAATTAGGGAAAGGGAGGGAGACTAGTATAGAGGACAGAAAGAGGAGGGTAAAACAATAGTAAGGAAGTCTAATAAAAGAAAGCATACTACTCACTATCCAAAAAAATCCCCCAAAACACAAATAAAAAACACCTATAATGGATATAAATCTTTATATAAATATTGTTATGGGATTCCCACCTGGGTCCCATCACCACTTTAGAGCCACCAAATAACACACAGAGACTCTATTAGTTACCATGTTGCTGGCCAATATCTAGGGCTTTTTACTGGCTAGCTCTGTCCTAAGTATTAACCCATAACTGCACATATATATGTTAGGGTTTTTATTTTTCATGCTACACTCATCACAGAAACTTCTTTTTGCAACAGTGACTAGTAAAATAACACCACAAGCAATCAAACTGGAGAGTTGTACAGTTCAGTTCCAATGGATACATCTATAAAACAACTCCTACACAAAAGGCTCAGGGAACATTGTGGAAGAATTGGTGAAAAGATTACAAGAACCAGGAGGTCAGGAATTTTGCTGTGAGATTGTGTCTCTTAGTAATGTCAGAAGCTATAACCATAAAATCTCACCAACCTGAATGCCTAAACATAAGCTGAACAAAGACAATAATATACATGTCAAAGTGGTGGGGGACTTATAATAAGATACTTGAATACCCCACTCTCACCACTAGATAGGACTACCAGACAGAAACTTAACAAAGACCCAAAGGAACTAATAGAAGTTATGACCCAACTTGGCAACATAGCAAACCTCAACGGGTACAAAAAAATGAAAATAACTCCATGCACCTTATCAGAACACCGTGCATTAAAATTAGAATTCAACAACAACACAAATTGCAGAAACCCTATAAACTCATGGAAATTGAATAATGCACAATTGCACCATTCCTGGGTCAAAGAAGAAATAAAAAAGAAATTAAAGACTTCCTAGAATTCAATGAGAATAAAGACACAACATACCCAAGCCTATGGGAAACTATGAAAGCAGTGCTATGAGGGAAGTTCATAGCACTAAGTGCCCACATGAAGAAACTGGAGAATAGTTACACTAGACAATTAACAACACAACTGAAAGCTCTAGAACAAAAAGAAGCAACCTCACGCAGGAGGAGTAGATGCCAGGAAATAATTAAATTGAGGGCTGAAATCAATAAACTAGAAACAAGAAAAACAATACAAAGAATCAATGTAATGAAGAGTTGGTTCTTTGAGAAAATCAACACCGTAGACAAACCTTTATCCAAACTTACCAAAAGGCAGACAGAGAGCACGCTAATTAACAAAATCAGAAATGAAAAGGGGCACAAAAATAGACAGGTAGACCAATGGAATCGAATGGAAAACCCAGATTTTAACCCACCCACTTATGAACACTTGATTTTTGACAAAGAAGCTAAAATTATACAATGGAAAAAAAGAAAGCATCTTCAACTAATGGTGCTAGCATAACTGGATATTGGCATGCAGAAGACTGCAATTAGATCCATGTCTATCTCTATGCACAAAACTTAAGTCCAAATGGATCAAAGACCTCAACATAAATCCAGCCACACTGAAACTCTTAGAAGAGAAAGTGGTAAGTACTGTTGAACAAATTGGTACAGGAGACCACTTCCTGAACATAACACTAGTAGTACAGACACTGATATTGACAATTAACAAATGGGATCTCCTGAAACTAAAAAGCTTCTGTAAGGCAAAGGACACAGTCAACAAGACAAACAGACACCCAACAGATGATTAGGAAAAGATATTCACTAACCCCACATCTGACAGAGGGCTGAGCTCCAAAATTTACGAAGAACTCAAAAAGCAAGTCTCCAAAACACCAAAGGATCCACTTAAAAAGTGGGGCACAGAACTAAATAGAGAATTCTCAATAGAGGAGTCTAAAATGGCTGAGATACACTTAAGAAAGTGTTCAACATCCTTAGCCATCATGGAAATGCAAATCAAAACAACCTCTTACTCCTGTCAGAATGGCTGAAATCAAAAACACCAAAGACAATTTATGCTGGAGAGGATGTGGAGAAAGGGGAATACACCTCCATTGCTGGTGGGAGTGCAAACTCGTACAACCACTTTGGAAAACAGTATGGCAGAGCCTCAGGAAAATGGGAATCAATCTACCACAAGACCCAGCAATTCCACTCTTAGGCATATACCCAAAAGGTGGACATTCATGCAACAAGGACATCTGTTCCACTATGTCCATAGCAGCATTATTTGTAATATCCAGAAGCTTGACGTAACCTAGATGCCCCTCAACTGAAAAATTGATAAAGAAAATGTGGTACATTTATACAATGGAGTACTACACAGTGGAAAAAAACAATGGAATCTTGAAATTCACAGGCAAATGGATGGGACTAGAACAAACCATCCTGAGTGAACTAACCCAGTCACGAAAAGACAAACATGGTAAATACTCACTGATATATGCATTTCAGACACAGATAAAATGCTTACCAGCCTACAATCCATACCATACCAGAGAAGCTAGGAAACAAGTAGGACCCTAAGAGAGACACACGTGTCCCCTGGAGAAGATGAAAGGGACAAGTTCTCCTGATAGAAAGTGGGTGCATGGAGGGAGGGGAGAGAGTGTTAGGAGAAACAGAAGGGGAGAAGAGGAGGAGAGAGGAAAACATTAGGGAGAAGGAAGATTCCTTTGAGTAACCTCAGCATCAAGGGAACATTTATGATATAAAATAAAAAGCAGAGAGTAAGAGAATTCCTATGGAAATATAAACTTGTGTGTTACCATAAATTTAAGGGACTCTATAGTAGTTGGTAACAGAAATGTCACAAGAATGTACATGTATAATACCAAAAATTTTATTAAAGGAATTTTATTTAAGAAGAACCTTGAATTGCTACTTGAGTTATTAAACAGTTTAAAAGAATCTGTAGTTTGATACATAATGACAATAATAATAATAATAATTGCAGCTGAATCAGAATGACTGTCTATATTCCAGTTCTAGGGATGGAGGAGCAGTGACCAGTTCAGACCTCTGTGAGCACCAGGAATTCACACATATATACATACTGACATGATTCCCACAAATTTAAATAAAAATTAATAAAACATTTTATTAAACATGAAAACAATTAACCATTATTTGAAAATCTGGTGGCACTTTGACCACAAGTTTGTCAGCACACTGATTATTCTGTTATCAGAACTGATTTGTACCAAAGGAGTAATTGTGGGATAGACATTCATCACAAACTTCTGAACAGTCAGGATGACTGGGTGGTACATCCACAACAGGACTGCGGTGGATGAGATGATGAAGTCCACCCAGTAAGTGATCACAAAGACAACCACCAGCAGCAAGATGGTCTTGGTGGCCCTTTTCTCAGGGGACATCCTCAGGTGGCTAAGGCTGTGAAGATGCTTGCATTGCCTATGATGTCTGAACAAGATGATCACCATGTATGTACTTGTGGTCAGCATAGCTCCTACAAGAAATACATCTCTGGAGGTTGTCACTGTTAAAATCATTGCGCTGGTGATGTAATTCATGGGGAGGAGTGAGCAGTATTTGGTGACCTTCATCTGGTTGGTCTCACTGGCATTGGTAAAAGCACCAAAATTGAACATCAGGATGCTACTGAATGACAAGTTGAGAAACCACATGTAGAAGAAAGCATAGATCATGTATCTTTTTGGTTTATGTTTAAATTTTGCCAACAAAGAGGTGCTGGGACTGATAGTGGCAGCCTGGAACATACTCAGGAGGCAGGTGATGCAGATGGAGAGGCTTCTCATCACCCTGTTTATGTAAAAAGTTGCCTTACATTTGAAGTCATTCTCAATGTTCAGTGACTCAAATACATCTGTAAGCCAAATATCCCCTCCAGAGAGGATCAGCACTATGTGGATGAAGGGCAGTTGACAGGAGATCAGATCCACAGACTTAGATCTATGAACAAGGATTATGAAAGTGTAGAAAAAAAGGAGAAACATATTGGCCAGAACTCCAAGTCCAGCTTGAAAATAAAGGATATTCTTCAGTGAGGACATATGTGAAAAGTGTATTCTCTTAAAATCATAGTAGAAGCATATTTCATATATCTGAAAAATAACATCAAACATGTGACTCAGTGGTCATTATGTATTTATCATCGTTCTGTTTTAACTACTTATTCTTGATTAATCTATCTCTTTATATTTTGAAGTCCATATTGGATATGGCCTATATTTCTATATATTTTGCATATTAACTCCTATGTATATATACTGTAATGTGCAAAACAAATGCCTTCTCAGCCACATTCAATGTAGAATGAGCACTTTATGTGTCTGTATTGCACACACATGTCATGTCTTAGAAAAGCAATCCTATTGATTTACATTGCATCATTTAATAGTTAACACCTAAACAGTTGTGATGAACACAGAATATTATTCACGATTTTACAACCAAATAAAAAATGTTGAGCTGAAAAATATTCACAAAAGAAACCCAAAATATGAACAAGGGGGAGCTAATGAACCCCAGACAGATGGCTGAGAGGCCAGCATAGGACTGATCCAGACCCCCTGAACGTAGGTGTCAGTGGGGAGGCCTCAGCATTCTTTGGGGCTTCAGGTACTAGATCAGTATTTATCCCTGGCATGCAAATGGACTTTGGGAGCCCATTCCACATGGAGGAATGCTCTCTCAGCCTGAACACATGGGGGAGGGCCCAGGCCCTACCCCAGATGATATGACAGACTTTCGAGATCCCCCATGAAGGACCTCATCCTCCCTGGAGAGTGGAGTGGGGATTCAGTGGGGGTTAAGAGGAGTTAGTGGAGGGCAGGGGAGGTGGGGATGGAGAGGGAGCTGGGATTGACATGTGAAGCAAGCCTGTTTCTATAGTAGAGCTTGAAGTCAGGAATGGTGATGCCTCCTGAAGTTCCTTTATTGTACAGGGTTGTTTTAGCTATCCTGGGCCTTTTGTGGTTTTTTTTTCATATAAAGCTGAGTTTTGTTCTTTCAAGGTCTGTGAAGAATTGTGCCAGTATTTTGATGGGGATTGCGTTGAATGTGCAGATTGCTTTTGGCAAGTTGCCATTTTTACTATGTTGATCCTACCAATCCAAGAGCATGGGAGATCTTTCCATTTTCTGGTATCTTCTTTAATTTCTTTCTTTAAAGACTCAAAGTTCTTGCTATACAGGTCTTTCACTTGTTTGGCTAGCATTATCCCCAGATATTTAATGATGTTGGGGCTATTGTAAAGGGTGATGTTTCTCTGATTTCTTTCTCAACCCATTTATCATCTGAATATAATAGGGCTACTGACTTTTTTTGTTAATCTTGTATCCTGCCACTTTGCTGAAGGTGTGTATCAACTGTAGGAGTTCCCTGATTGAGTTTTTTGGGTCACTTATGTAAATTATCATATCATCTGCAAATAGTGAAAGTTTGACTTCTTCCTTTCCAATTTGTATCCCCTTGATCTCCTTTTGTTGTCTTATTGCTGTAGCTAGAACTTCAAGTACAATATTGAAGAGATATAGAGAGAGTGGACAGCCTATTCTTCTTCCTGACTTTAGAGGAACTGTATTGTGTTTCTCTCCATTTAGTTTGATGTTAGCTGTGGCTTACTGTATATTGCTTTTATTATGTTCAGGTATATTACTGTTATCCCTGAACTCTCTAGGACCTTTATCATGAAGGGGTGTTGGGTTTTGTGAAAGGATTTTTCTGCATCAGGTGAGATGATCATGTGGTTTTTCTTTTGCAGTTTGTTTATGTGGTGAATTACATTGATAGATTTTCAGAGGTTGAACCATCCCGCATCCCTAAGATGAAGCCTACTTGAGCATGGTCAATGATTTTTCTGATGTTTTCTTGGATTCTATTTGCTAATATTTTATTGAGTATTTTTGCATCGATGTTCAAGAGGGATATTGGTCTGTAGTTCTCTTTCTTAGTTGTGTCTTTGTGTGGTTTGGGTACCAAGGTAATTGTAGCCTCGTAAAAAGAGTTTGGCAATGAACCTCCTGCTTCTATTGTGTGGAACACTTTGAGGAGTATTGGAATTAGCTCTTCTTTAAATTTCTGGAAGAATTCTGCACTGAAGCCATCTGGGCCTGGACTATTTTTGGTTGGGAGACTTTTGATGACTGCTTCTATTTCATTAGAGGGGTGTAGGTCTGTTTAGATTGCTTATCTGATCTTGATTTAATTTTGGCAAGTGATATCTAGCCAGAAAATTGTCAATTTCCTTTAAATTTTACAATTTTGTGGAGTACAGGTTTTCAAAATATGATCTGAAGATTCTCTGGATTTCCTCAGTGTTCGTTGTTATATCCCCCTTTTCATTACTGACTTTGTTGATTTGCATGTTCTCTCTCTGCCTTTTGGTTAGTTTGGATAGAGGCTTGTCTATCTTGTTCATTTTCTGGAAGTACCAACTCTTTGTTACATTGATTCTTTGTTTCTACTTTATTGGTTTCAGACATCAATTTTATTGTTTCCTGTCTCTACTCCTCTGGGGTGAGTTTGCTTCTTTTTGTTGTAGAGCTTTCAGTTGTGCTGTTAATTCTCTAGTGTGACTATTCTCCAGTTTCTTCATGTAAGCACTTAGTGTTATGAACTTTCCTCTTAGTACTGCTTTCAAAGTGTCCCATAGGTTTGGGTATGTTGTGTCTTCATTTTCATTGAATTCTAGGAAGTGTTTAATTTCTTTATTTCTTCCTTGACCCAGGAATGGAGCAATTGTGCGTTATTCAGTTTCCATGAGTTTATAGGGTTTCTGCAATTTGTGTTGTTGTTGAATTCTAACTTTAAAGCATAGTGGCCTGATAAGACAAAGAGTTATTCCAATTTTTTGTAGCTGTTGAGGTTTGCTATGTTGCCAAGTATGTGGTCAATTTTAGAGAAGGTCCCATGTGGTGATGAGAAGAAGGTGTATTGTTTTGTATTTGAATGGAATGTTCTATAGATGTCTGTTAAACCCAATTGGGTCATAACTTCTGTTAGTTCCTTTGTTTCTTTGTTAAGTTTCTGTGAGGTGTTGAAGTCTCCCACTATAACTGTATGAGCTCATATGTGTGATTTTAATTTTAGTAATGTTTCTTTTACAAACATGGGTGCCTTTGTATTTGGGGCATAGATGTTCAGAATTGAGATTTCATCCTAATGGATTTTTCCTGTGATGAATATGACATGACCTTCTTCATCTCTTGTGATTAATTTTAGTTTTAAGTCTAATTTGTTAGATACTAGGACAGCTACACCAGCTTGCTTCTTGGATCCATTTGTTTGGAAAATCTTATCCCAACACTTTACTCTCAGGTAATGCCTGTCTTTGAAGTTGAGGTGTGTTTCTTGTATGCAGCAGAAGGATGGATTCTGTCTTCGTATCCATTCTGTTAGCCTGTGTCTTTTTATAGACAAATTAAGAGCATTTGGTGTTAATTCTTGTTTGTTTTTTATTTGTTGGTGGTGGTGTTATTGTTTGTGGATTTACCCCGCTTTTTCTTTTGGCTTTTGGTAAAGTTGGATTATCTATTTCCTATTTTTTTTAGTGTAGTTACCTTCCTTAGATTGACATTTTCCTTCCAGTACTTTCTGTAGGGCTGGATAAGTGGATATGTAATACTTAAATCTGGTTTTGCCATGGAATACCTTGTTTTCTCCATCTATAGTAATTGAAATCATTGCTGGGTATAGTAGTCTGGGCTGGCATCCATGTTCTCTTAGTGTTGGTAGAATAAGTATCCAGGAACTTCTGGCTTTCAGAGTTTCCCATGGAGAAGTCAGGTGTGATTCTAATAGGTTTGCCTTTATATGTTACTTTGCCTTTTTCCTTTGCTACTCTTAATATTCTTTCTTTATTCTGTAGGTTTGTGGGTTTTATTATTATGTGGTGAGGGGACTTCCTTTTGTGGTCTACTCTTTTTGATATTCTGTAGGTTTCTTGTACTTTCATTGGCATGTCTTTCTTTAGGTTCGGAAAGTTTTCTTCTGTTATTTTATTGAATATGTTTTCTGCACCTTTGAGCTGGGTTTCTTCACCTTCTTCTGTACCTATTATTCTTAGTTTTGGCCTTTTCACGGTGTCCCATATTTCCTGGATATTTTGTATTAGGGATTTGTTGGACTTAAGATTTTCTTTGGTCAATGAATCTATTTCTCCTAGTGAATCTTCAATGCCTGAGATTCTGTCTTGTAACTCCTGTATTCTTCTGGTTATGCTTGCATCTGTAGTTCCTGATAATTTACTCACCTTTTCTAATTCCAGCATCCCTTCAGACTGTGGTTTTTTTTTATTGTGTCTCTTTCAGCTTTCAAACCTTGCACTGTTCGAATTGTTTCTTGTAATTTTTTGTCTGTCTTTTTTTCCATTTCTTTAAAGGAATTTCTCATTTCTTCTTTTAGGGTCTCTATCATTTTCATGAAGTTGTTTTTAAGGTCATCCTCTTCTGTTTTATCTGTGTTGTGATGTTCAGATCTTGCTGGTGTACAATTCCTAGACTCTGGTGGTGTCATATTGGTTTTTCTGTCATTGAATTTGTTCTTATATTGTTGTCTTCTCATTCCTTCTTTCTGTGGGTAGAGGTGAGGTCTCTTCCTTTCCTGGTGAGTATAGTTCCAAGGTTCTCTTCCGGTGGATATAAGCAGGTCCAGTGAAGGGTCTCACGGTGAGTGTAGATGTGTCTGAGGCACTCCCTCTCCCTGTAAGTGGGAGCTCTGCCCTCTGCCCTCTGCCCTCTGCCCTCTGCCCTTAGTGGGGGTGGGAGTAGACTGGCTCTCTCAAAAGGCTCCTGGTCACTCATTCCTCCAGGGGCAAGTTGAGCTTGCTGCAGTCCCCAGTCCAGGAGACCCCAGAAAGAGAAGGAAGTTGGGACCAGGATCTTCATAGTCTTAATATGTTCCATTTTGCAACTATCTGTTTTCATTCATAATTCTAATGGAATCAAAATGGTAATTCATGATAATCCCACTATTTTAATCAGTAAAATGTCTATCAAAGTTCAGATTTTACTTATTTTATGTCCCTTTTTTCTATGAAGTCTTATATTCTCAGGATCCATAATTAAATACATACATACAGTTGGAGGCACTTTCCACACCCTACTAATTTTAAAGCCAATGATTACGGGTACAATTGTTCCTAGATGTCTCCCAATTTAGATCCCATTCCATTCCATTTTGGAATACTCCACTGCGGGTTTAAAAACTAACTCCCAGCTATCAAGACAAACACGTTTTTCTTTTCTATTTTTGTGTGAGGTGGAAATTCATTAATAATATGATTTCTTATGATTTTTTCTTATGACTTTTTCAACGATCCATATGCTACTTCATCTACCTACCTCCTTTTGTATGTATCTCCCTGAACCTTACATAAGAAACCCCCACCATTCTCCCATTTTCCCTATCAGATCAATTGTATTCTGCTATTCCCTTATATTTTTCTCCCACCTTCTTCTGTCCTCCCCCTCTCTAAGGAGCTGTCTCTCCCATTTCCCTGATGAGATCACTTGCTACTCTCTTCTCTAACACTCTGCACACCGCTCCAATCCAGGCTGTGGTCCCAGTTTGCTCTGGTATCTGTTGTTACTAAAGAGTATATAATCACATTTGAGGATGTGCAAATAGGAGCTCCAACAAGAGAGAACACGTAACACCAAAAAAGACACTATTTTCAACACATTGTGGCAAGCATAAACTTGCTGAAGATGACCATATGTTGATCCTATTGTGGAATCTCTGTTTGAAAAGAGATTCCTTCCCATGAAGTGGAAAAGAAAGTCCCCAGTGTTATCATAATGTCATCAGTACCCAGACAGTTTTTACAGGTTCAATCAACAGTCTTAGCCTTGGCCCTTTGTTAGTGATTTGGATGGTTACCAGTATAAATTTGTAATTGAATTAATTTAATTCAGTACCTTGAAATTAGCTTTGTGACAAAGAAATAGAAAATTACTACACTTACCCAGATTGCTGTGAGAAAAAGAGTGCCCAATCATATTGTCAAGTTCACATGTATATTCCATTCATATAGATGGATGCATACATGTATGTATAGAAATAATTCAGAAGGGCTGGAGAGATGGCTCAGAGGTTAGGAGTACTGACTACTCTTCCAGAGGTCCTGAGTTCAATTCCCAGCATCCATATGGTGGCTCACAACCATCTGTAATGAGATCTGGTATCCACTTCTGATATGCAGGCAGAACAGTGTGTACATAATAAATAAATAAATCTTAAAAAAGAAATAATGCAGAAGTTAGTGTATAAGCCTACCCTCTAACATGTCCATGAATATGACAACATAATTCACACATATTATATTTATATTATATTTGCTTTTTTAAAATCTTCATCTAATATAGGTATAGATTCATCTCAATCGCCAGAGCCAAACATTGGATTCTCCCACCAGAAAACATTTGCAGTAGCTGCACTATGATGTTCAGTTTGTTTGTTTGTTTGTGTGTTTGTTTGTTTTTTAACCTCCAGGATAGAAGCTGGAGACGTGGCTCAGTGATTCTGAGCAAGATTTACTCTTGCAAAGGACCTGGGTTAGATTGTCAGCAGGAACATGGTGGCTCAGAACCATCTGTAACTCTAGTTCTGGGGAGTCCACTGTCCTCTCAGACCTAGGCATGCAGGTGGCACATGGACATATGTCCAGGCAAAACACTCATATACTTAAAATAAAATAAATAAATCTTAAATAAATAAAGGCTCCAGGAGAACACTTAATTTAGCCTTGCTCTCCAAACTGAAAGGGTAGTCCAATTCAAATTGTAAAACTACAATTGGATAAACCATATATGTAAAATAATTTTCAATAATTATACATTTACAATATGTCAATATACACATGTATTGTAAGTAATATAAAATGATGACAGTATAAGGTAAAAGGTTGTAATCTAAAATGATGTTTTCCTTAGCCAAAAGATGTGTTCTGCAACCTGTATATTTCTTATGCATTGATTTATAAATATTGATGACTTACAGAAAGTGATGCATCTCCTCATTCATCAAGTGGCATCTTTCTCTGGAGCTCAAATCAGCTGAGAATAAACCAGAAAAGACCATTGATACAAATTGAGTTGCTAACATGTGCATGCACTGGGAAAAAATATTTGTTTCATTTGAGAAAACAAATTGCAGTACTTAGGGCGTTCACATTAAAGTTTTTACTATTTACTTGTAATTACTAAAACCCAAAGTGTACCCATAAACATTCATAATATGTAGAAGCCATTACTATGAAATTGACGCAGACCTCAAGACCAAGTAGTCTGCAGACAGCTGTCTGAAGAGATGCAGCAATAGAAACCAAGAACAGCTTAGTGCATACATAGCTCTACATCCTTCAAGAAAAATCACTTTATCCCTTTATTATCACAACATTTGATTTGGAACAGTCTTGTTTTATGAATTTATGGTGGTCTTATACTCATCTTTGTGGTGATAATAATATAGTGAACATACAAATATATTAAATAAAAAGTATCATTTTCAAGTTTTAAATTGTACCATATTTAGTGAATAATGGTCAAATGCAGTATGACTGCTCAGAGAGACCACAGAGTGATTATGTCACTTCCAGATGTCAAGATACATGATGCGGGCTGAGGTACTGTCCACTGTAAGCAACATTAATAAGTCTTCAGCAATCTCAGGTAGATCAAGACCTTAGCCACTCAAATTAGTTTAATGAAGTCTTTATGAAATACATAGTGCCAACTGGCATAAATAGTGATTTCTAATTTAAGTTATTATTTCATTGCCTACTGTTGAATAATTTTAATGTATAAATGATTCTTTGGAAATTGAGTTTAGCACAGGTGCACCTGGAAGCACACAGACAGACACTGACTGGAATATTACAATCTCACAGATAGGAGCCAGCTCCCCTAAGAGGAAGCAGCAGAAGTGTCTGTCACTGCAGAGACTGGGGAAGCAGTCAGACCTGAGCTTGATCACAGGTCACACGGCATTTGCATCCGGAAAAGATATGAAAATGTACACTGGAAGTGTGTGTGTGTGTGTGTGTGTGTGTGTGTGTGTGCGCGTGTGTGTGATGACTGGACTACTGGGTATAAGAATAGATCATTAGCATATTGTGTACTGAGTCTTCTAACATAAATACATGTGCATCACTTGAGTGAAAAACTGAGAGTTGTATCAAATAAATGAACATTAAGGAAAATGTAGAGTGTCTCTCTGTTTCGGGAGTGACTGGATCAGATCCACGAGGGTCCTTCCTAGTGCACCAGTGCAGACTTTTAATGTGAATTACTCAAAACAAACTGAAAATGTTTTCATGATTGAAAACACAAACTCATACTTCCATCATTTGCTTATTGTGGTTTGGATGCTTTGTGTCCAATGACTTAATGACATTTATTAGCATTATTAGTTTGGTCCATTCTTAAAAACAACAATTTCATAATTTATGGTCTCTGATTTCCACTTTAATTTTTGTATATATGTTTGTATGTGTGTGTGGGGTCTCAATCCGTACTGCAGACTGGCTTCAATCAAACTCACAATGCTCCTGCCTTAGCCTTAAAGTGCTGGGCTCACAGGCGTGTGCCACCACACCTGCCTTCACTTTCTGTTTAGTCTCCTGTATACTTTAGTAAGTGATATCCCAGCAATATAAAAGTGGACTTACAACATTCAGGAGATAAACTTACTTGGAATATTTTATGAATGTGTATTTTAATGAGCAACTGTATTTTGTAGCTATTAAAGGTAACCTGCGGGATTTTAACAGTAAATAATTTTATAGTATTTGTGAATTGAAAATATTTTTCACTGCTAATAAAAAGCTTACTCAATATTATATCAGTATCAATGTCACAAAATTCAACTTAGAAAACTTGAAATATTAAACTTAACATTATTTTAATGAAAACATCCAATATCCAACTGAAAATTTTCCAGTTTACATTTTTGTGTGCATAATTTCACAAGGATTAAATAAATACATGAGGTGAGATATCCAGATATTTTTAAATACCCAAAAAATATTTACTTTACTAGAAATCACTGAAATAGAATAAACAAATATATGTGAATTTTTTAAAACTCATTTATACAGTCTTAAGAACATCTTATGATTTACTAGTTGAAACTAGTTTAAACTTTCCTCAGAATTCCTAAGTATATGCAAACTTAACAAAACAGGAACTTACTGATAGACACTAAATTAGTTAATATTTATTGTATATTTCTGGCTTAAGTTTCATAACAATAAATGCATAGTCAGTTAACTCGAGAAAAGTATGTGTGGGCATGTGTGTTTGTATGTGGGCATTCATATGTGCAAGTGTGCTCACCTGTGTGTGCATATGTGGGAACCAGAGGTCAAGATCAGGCGTCTTCCTCTATCATTATTCTTATATAGTAACTTCTTATAATTTCATGGTCTTTGTTGCCCTTCTGAATAATTATGCCCCCTGATAAATTCTTGTAATTTAGTATTATAAATGAACTCCTGCAAATTAATACATGTCAATTCTTTGTTTTTCACCCTCTAAATTATGTCAGGAATTTTGTGAAAAGATGGAAGACTAACACAGTTGTCATCTGCTGTGTTTACCTGTGATACAGTAGTGGTTCAAAAGTAAAATTCTAAGCATTGAATTCTATAACCATTTTATTACAGAAAATCTTGATTCAGTTCACTGTGCCCTACTTACATCTCTCACTATTAATGAGTAGAAAAGCAAACACTCACCTGGTTGGGCCTTTGATCAACATCCTTGTAGATTAGAGCCCTAAAAAGCAGTTATAAGGAAGAAATGTCATCAGCTCATCTCCCTCTACACTCATAATTATCATGTCACCTGTAGAGGGCACTTCTGACCTTGAGCTTGTTAGAAAGTTGTACCATCAAGTAGGAAAGTTCACTTCCCTGATTCCAGGAAGACAATCGAGTATAAACAGCTGAGCTCTGGGTTTCCCGTGGGTGAACTATTCTCACCAGACCTTATCTGTCTATGTGGATTAGCTGATCCCAGTCATTGTGAATAAAATAAAATGAAAAACAATAATTTCCCATTTAAAAGAAGTGAAAAACATTTTGATTTCCCGAGGTATCCTTTATCATTCCTGATTCCAAAACATTCCTGATAGTCCCCATGCTTAGCTGACAGTGGTTTCAGAGTCTCATCAAAAAATTTGACAGCCCTTTTGCTAAAATTAAGAAAATGTCCACCCAGACACAGAATTTTTTGCCTACACATTGTCCTAACTTTTGGATGGGCTGGGGTAAGAGTAACCTAGAGTTTGGAGAAGAGGCCAACCAATGACTACTCTAGGCTAAAACCCTTGCCAAGAGAATAAGCAGACCCTTGACACTGCCTTGATCACCAGGACCCACAGGCTGGATGACCCAGAGACCTAGGATAGAACCAAACGTCACAAGAGGAAGAAATGTCAATGTAATGGTGCCTAATGATATTCTGCCATACACTTAGATTGGAACCTAGGCCAATTTCGTGAGAAATGCATTTTCCAGAAACCGATGGAAGCAGATCTAGACACATAGCTAAACATTAGGCAATAAAATCAAAAGAAGAGAAGAAAATGTCTATAGATAAATCCTGTGCTTTGAGCTTATTCAAAAGGAAATTCTCAAAATTTTTCTGTGATATCTAAAATAAAGCCTGAAACAGAGATTTTAAGGTTGCTAGACAGGGACTAAGATGTGAGGCACAGAAAAGATGATAGAAATTTGCCAGAGCTGTGGTGGTTTAAATGAGATGTCCCCTGGAGTCTTGGGCATTTAAACACTTAGTTTCTAGTTGATGCTGCAATTGGGGTGAAGTATTTATCTATGTATTCTTTATTAATAAAAATTTGGGAGTCAGAAATGGGGATAAGAATCTGAATGATCAGAAAAGTGGCAGAGAAGCAACTAGTGACCTCTTCTCTCTCATTCCTAGATCCACAAAAGCCAAGACTCTCTCTAAGTCCAACCCTACTACTTTCTGTGTCTCTCTATCTGTCATCAAATACAAAACCTCTACATTTAATTTTGGTCAGCTAGTAGCTAGTAACACCCTCTGTTTCAAAGAAACTTTACTGTCAGTCTCGGGAGCACCAGAATGTGATCAAAATATCCCAAGTCATTCTGCCCTTTTTGTCTAAATAAATGGAAAGTTTTCAGTCTAACATAGTAAAATTATATACAAGAAGTATAACTATTGGGTAAAAATTGCATTCACAATGTCTAGTACATCTGCATTTGGGAAATTCAAAGAAAATACTCCAATATCTATACTATCTTGGTAAATCCAACATTTTGAACCTAATTCACTTTCTATACTAATTTGTATTACCAATCTTAAAACATTTTCTCTCTCTCTTTCTTACTTTCGTTCTTTCCTTCCTTCTTTCTCTCTCTTTCTTACTTTCGTTCTTTCCTTCCTTATTTCTCTCTCTCTTTCTTTATTTCTGGCCTTTTATTTAATTTTATTTAACTTTTTACACAAGTTACTCCCAGTTCCCTCTCCCTCCCCTCTTCCCCCCGGCTCCCCAACTCCTCACTCCTTCCCCCTCTGCTTCCCAGGAAGGGTAAGGCCTTCCATGAGGGATTTTCAAGTCTGTCATATCATCCCAGGCAGGGCCCAGGTCCTCCCCCATGTGTCCAGGCTGAGAGAGCATCCTTCCATGTGGAATGGGCATCCAAAGTCCATTTGTACACCAGGAATAAATACTGATCTACTATTCAAGGTCCCATAGATTGCCGAGGCCTCCTCTCTGACACCCAAGTTTGGGGGGCAGGTCTGGATCGGTCGCATGCTGGCCTCTCAGTCATCAGTCTGGAGTCCATGCATTCTCCCTTGTTTAGGTCACCTGCCTCTGTGGGTTTTGCCAGACTGATCTTGATTCTTTTGCTCATCACTTCTCTTTGCAACTGGGTTCCAGGAGTTCAGTTAGGTTTTTAGCTGTGGGTGTCTGCCTCTGCTTTCGTCGGCCACTGGATGAGGGTTCTAGGATGACATATAAGATAGTCATCAATCTCATTATCAGGGGAGGGCATTTAAGGTAGCCTTAATGTCAGTTGGTATCATTCTTGTAGATCTCTGAAAATCTCACTAGTACCAGATCTCTCTTCCAACCTATAATGGCTCCCTCTATTGTGATATCTCTCATCATTCTCTCCTCTATTCTTACTCTGACTTAACCTTCTTGCTCCCCAATGTCCTCTCCCCTCTTCTTCTCCCCCTCTCTTTCTCCCATCTCCCTCTCCCCTTCCCCCTCCCATGCTTACAATCCAATTAGGAGATCTCATCCCATTCCCTTTCTCCTGGTTACCATGCATATCTTGCTTAGGGTCCTCCCTGTTTCCCAGACTCTCTGTCAGTGGAGTTGAAGGCTGGCACTCCCCTGATCCATGTCTAAAATCCATATATGAGTGAGTACATACCATGTTTCTATTTTTCTGACTGGGTTACTTCACTCAGGATGGTTTCTTCTAGTGCCATCCATTTGCCTGCAAATTTCAAGATTCCATTTTTTTCCACTGAGTAGTACTCCATTGTGTAAATGTACCACATTTTCTCTATCCACTCTTCGGTTGAGGGGCATCTAGGTTGCTTCCAGGTTCTGCCTATTACAAATAAATGCTGCTATAAACATAGTTGAGCAGATATCCTTATTGTTTGAATGTGCATCTTTTTGGATATATGCCTAAGAGTGGAATTGCTGGGTCTTGAGGTAGACTGATTCCCATTTTCCTGAGGAATCTCCATACTGATTTCCAAAGTGGCTGTAAAAGTTGGCACTCCCACCAGCAATGGAGGAGTATTCCCCTTTCTCCACATCCTCTCCAACATAAACTGCCTTTGATATTTTTTATTTTAGCCATTCTGACAGGAGTGAGATGGTATCTCAGAATTGTTTTGATTTGCATTTTCCTGATGTCTAAGGATGTTGAGCCCTTTCTCAAGTGTCTTTCAGCCATGTTAGACTCCTCTATGGACAATTCTCTATTTAGTTATGTACCCCACTTTTTAATTGGATCCATTGGTGTTTTGGAAACTTGCTTCTTGAGTTCTTTAAAAATTTTGGAGATCAGCCCCCTCTGTCAGATATGAGGTTAGTGAATATCTTTTCCCATTCTCTGGGCTCTTGTTTTGTCTTGTTGACTGTGTCCTTTGCCTTGCAGAAGCATCTCAGTTTTAGGAGGTCCCATTTTTTAATTGTCGATCTCAATGTCTGTGCTACTGGTGTTATGTTCAGGAAGCTGTCTCCTGTACCAATTCATTCAAAGAGATTCAGTGTGGCTGGACTGATGTTGAGGTCTTTGATCCATTGGCACTTAAGTTTTGTGCATGGTTATAGATATGGCTCTATCTGCAGTCTTTTACATGCCAGCATCCAGTTATGCCAACACCATTTGTTGAAGATGCTTTTTTTGCTTTTTAAAATCTTTTTATTTAAATTAGAAATTAGCTTGCTTCACATGTCAATCACAGCCCCCTCTTCCTCCCCCTTCTCCCCCGGCCCCCACCAACTCCCCCAACCTTCACACAATCCCCACTCTGCTCCCCAAGGGGAATTTCACGGAAAATCTCCAAAGTCTGCCATGTCATTCGATCAGGGTCTAGGCCCATCCTCTTGTGTCCAGGCTAAGATAGCATCCCTCCATGTGGAATGGACTCCCAAAGTCCATTAGGATGCCAGGAATAAACACAGATCTGCTACCCAATACTCCATAGATTGCCAAGGCTTCCTCACTGACACTGAAGTTCAGGTGGTCTGGATCAGTCCTATGGTGGTTTCACAACTATCAGTCTGGGAGTCCCCTTGTTCAGATCAGCTGTTTCTGTGGGTTTCTCCAGCCTGATCTTGACCCCTTTGCTCATCACTCCTCCCTCTCTGCAACTGGGTTCCAGGAGTTCAGTTTAATGTTTAGCTGTGGGTCAACATTACTTTTCAATAATGCATTGAGTATGTTCATATTCAAATACAAACTCTGTGATAAAAGTACATGGGAGAAGTACATGGCAAAAGCTATTTCATTAACTGATACTTCCAACACCATGAGCGCACTGAAGATGTCCCAACATAATTTATGGTTTAGAAAAATTGAACAGTAGTAGTTACTAGTGATTGCTATTCTTGCAGAAGACACATTTGGTCCCAAGCAGAAGATGATTTCTTTTTCCATTGTATAATTTTAGCTTGTTTGTCAAAGATCAGGTGTTCAAAGGTGTGTGGGTTAATATCAGGGTGTTCAGTTTGATTCCATTGGTCTACCTGTCTGTTTTTGTGCCAATACCAAGCTGTTTTCAGGACTATAGCTCTATAATAGAGCTTCAAGTCAGGGATGGCAACGCCTCCTGAAGTTCCTTTATTGTACAGGGTTGTTTTTGGCTATCCTGGGTCTTTTGTTTTTCCATATAAATTTGAGGATTGTCATTTCAAGGTCTGTGAAGAATTGTTCTGAGATTTTAATAGGGATTGCATCGAATCTGAAGATTGCTTTTGGTAAGATTGCCATTTTTACTATGTTGATCCTACCTATCCAAGAGTACGGGAGATCTTTCCATTTTCTGGTATCTTCTTTAATTTCTTTCTTTAAATACTCCAAGTTCTTGTTATAGAGGTCTTTCATCTGTTTGGTTAGAGTTACCCCAAAATATTTTATGTTGTTTGTGGCTATTGTAAAAAGTGATGTTTCTCTGATTTCTTTCTCATCCCCTTTATTGTCAGAATATAGTAGAGCTACTGACTTTTTTTTAGTTAATTTTGTATCCTGCCACTTTGCTGAAGGTATTTATCAGCTGTAGAAGTTCCCTGGTAGAATTCTTTGAATCACTTACGTAGACTATCATATTATCTGCAAATAGTGCAAGTTTGACTTCTTTTCCAATTTGTAGTCCCTTGATTTCCTTTTTTTTTTTGTCTTATTTCTCTAACAAGAACTTCAAGTACAATATTGAAGAGATACTGAGAGAGTGGGCAGCATTGTCTTGTTCCTGATTTTAGAGGAATTACCTTGAGTTTCTCTCCATTTAATTAAATGTCAGTTTGATGTATATTGCTTTTATTATGTTTAGGTAAGTTCCTGTTATCCCTGATCTCTCCAAGACCTTTATCATGACAGGGTGTTGGATTTTTTCAAAGACTTTTTCAGCATCTAGAGGGATTACCATGTGGTTTTTCTTTTTCAGATTGTTTATACGGTGTATTACATTGATGGATTTTTCATATGTTGAACCATCCCTGCATCCCTGGAATGAAGCCTACTTGATCATGGTGGATGATTTTTTCTGATGTATTCTTGGATCCGATTTGCCAGTGTTTTATTACTTTTGCATCAATGTTCTTGAGGGAGATTGGTCAGTAATTCCCTATCTTGGTTGTTTCTTTGTGTGGTTTGGCTACTAAGGTAATTGCAGCCTCATAAAAAGAGTTTGGCAGTGATCTTTCTGCTTCTATTGTGTGGAACAATTTGAAGAACATTGGTATTAGCTCTTGCTTGAATTTTTGGTAAAAATCCACACTGGAACCATCTGGCCTTGGACTTTTTTTTGGTTGGAAGACTTTTTATGGCTGCTTCTATTTCTTTAGGGGTTATAGATCTGTTTAAATTGTTTGTCTCTTCTTGATTTAATTTTGGTAAGTGATATCTTTAGATTTTCCAATTTAGTGGAGTACAGATTTTCAAACTATGACCTGATGATTCTTTGGATTTCCCCACTGTCTGTTGTTATGTCCCCCTTTTCATTTCTGATTTTGTTAATTAGCATGCTGTCTCTCTCTCTCTGTCTTTTGCTTAGGTTGGATAATGGTTTGTCTATCTTGTTGATTCTCTCAAAGAACCAACTCTTTGTTTCATTGATTCTTTGTATTGTTTTCTTTGTTTCTACTTTATTGCTTTCAGCTCTCAATTTGATTATTTCCTTGTGTCTACTCCACAAGGGTGAGTTTCCTTCTTTTTGTTCTAGAGCTTTCAGGTATTCTGCTAATTCTCTAGTGTGGCAATTCTCCAGTTTCTTCATGTAGGCACTTAGTGCTATGAACTTTAGGTTTGGATAAGTTTTGCCTTCATTTTCATTGAATTCTAGGAAACTTTTATTTCTTTATTTCTTTCTTTCTTTACCCAGGAGTGATGCAATTGAGCATTGTTCAATTTCCATTAGTTTGTAGGGTTTCTGCAATTTGTATTGACGTTGAACTCTAATTTTAAGTCATGGTGGTCCAACTAGATACAGGGAGTTATTCCAAATTTTTGTGTCTGTTGAGGTTTGCTTTATTGCCAAGTATGTGGTCGATTTTAGAGAAAGTTCCATGTAGTGCTGAGAAGAAGGTATATTCTTTTTTGTTTGGATGGAATGTTCTATAGATGTCTGTTAAACCCAATTGGGTCATAACTTCTGCTAGTCCCATTGTTTCTTTGTTAAGTTTCTGTCTGGTACACCTGTCCAGTGGTGAGATTGGGGTATTGAAGTCTCCCACTTTAAGTGTGTGGGGTTTGATGTGTGATTTGAGTTCTAGTAATGATTCTTTTATGAATGTGGGTGCCTTTGTATTTGGGGCATATATGTTCAGAATTGAGACTTCATCCTGATGGATTTTCCTATGATGAATATGAAATGACCTTCTTCATCTCTTTTGATTAATTTTAGTTTGAAGTCTATTTTGCCAGATATTAGGATATCTACACAAATTTGTTTCTTGCATCCATTTGATTGCAAAATCTTTTCCCAATCCTTAACCCTGAGGTAGCATCTTTCTTTGAAACTGAAGTATGTTTCTTGTATGCAGCAGAAGGATGGATTCTGTCTTTGAATCCATTCTGTTAGTCTGTGTCTTTTTATAAGTGAGTTAAGACCATTGATATTCAGGAATATTAATGACAATCAATTGTTGATTCTTGTTTATTTTGGATCCGTTTTTGGTGGTGGTATTGTGTGTGAGTTTTTCTCCTATTTCTGACTTCTGGTAAAGTAAGATTATCTATTAACCATGGTATTGTGAATGTAGTTAACTTCCTTGGGTTGGAGTTTTCCTTCTAGAGCATTCTGTAGGGCAGGATTTGTGGATACGTATTGTGTAAACCTGGTTTTGTCATGGAATATCTTGTTTTCTACATCAATAGCGATTGAGAGCCTGGGCTGACATCCGTGGTCTCTTAGTGTTTGTAGAACATCTATCTTCTGACTTTCAGAGTTTCCATGGAGAAGTCAGGTGTGATTCTGATAGGTTTGCCTTTATATATTACTTGGCCTTTTACCTTTGCTGCTCTTAATATTCTTTCTTTATCCTGTGTGTTTTGGTGTTTTAATTATTATGTAGAGAGGGGACTTTTTGTTTTGGTCCGGTCTCTTTGGTGTTCTGTAAGCTTCTTGTACTTTCATAGGCATCTCTTTCTTCAAGTTGGGAAAGTTTTCTTGTAGGATTTTGTTGAATATGTTTTCTGCACCATTGAGCTGGGCTTCTTTCCCTTCTTCTATATCTATTATTCTTATGTTTTGTCTTTTTGCGATGTCCCATATTTCCTGGATATTTTGTGTTAAGAAGCTGTTGGATTTAAGACTTTCTTTTGTCGATGAATCTATTTCCTCTATTTTATCTTCAGTGCCTGAGATTCTGTCTTCCATTTCTTGTATTCTGTTTATTATGCTTTCATCTGTAGTTCTTGATTGTTTATTCAGCTTTTCTGTTTCCAGCATTACCTCAGTTTGTGTTTTTTTTTTATTGTCTCCATTTCAGTTTTCAGGTCTTGAACTGTTTGAATTGTTTCTTCATCTGTTTGATTGATTTTTCTTAGCTTTCATTAAGAGATTTGTTGATTTCTAGAATTTTTTGGCTTGTTTTTTCCTACATTTCTTTAAAGGATTTTCTCATATCGTCTTTGAGGGCCTCTGTGATTTTCATGAGGTTGTTTTGAAGGTCATTCTTTTCTGTTTCATTTGTGTTGGAATGTTCAGGTCTTGCTGGGGTAGAGTCTCTAGACTCTAGTGGTGTCATACAGGTTCTTCTGTTGTTGAATGTGTTTTTATATTGTTGTCTTCTCATCCCTTCTTTCAGTCGGAGCCTGTGGGGTCTCTTCTTCTCCTGGTGGGTTTGGGTCTAAGATTCTAGTGCATTCAAGCAGGTCCAATATTCTGATGGGTCTCGCAATGGATGCAGATTTGTCTGAGACACTCATAAGGACAAGGCAGAGGTCAGAGGGTTCTGAAGACTCAAGCTCATGGAGGGTGCCTGAGGGGACTGAAGACTGAGGTGTGGCCAAACTCAGGGTGGTCCTTTCTTGCAGGGCTGGTTCACTCTAGGCTCAGAGAATGCCCAGGAAAGTGGAAGCAGGGAGATATCAGGAGTTGAGACTCAGAGCAGAGCCCCCACTAACCTCAGGCAAAGGGCAAGAGACAGAACGGACTGAAGACTGAACTCTTTCTTTCCTTCTTTCTTTTTTTTTCTTTTTTTTTTTGGTTTTTTCGCAACAGGGTTTCTCTGTCAAAACATTTTCTTACATAAACAATTTAAGTTTTTATGTCTCTCAACCTTATGCACTTCACAACACTTATTATCCTAAATAGCTTCTAATAATGTTCATTGACTAGAAATTTACACTAAATTGATAAATGAGCTTCATAGGTGTAACAAATTAAACAAGAATAAAAACATATATACAGCATTTTCTAGCAAAAATAACCTTAAATTTGTATCAATATACAAAATGCCTTTAACAAGTGTACAAACATGTATACAATATAGCAAATATAACATTAAATTTGTATCAGTATATAAAATCTATACCAATGAAAAATAAAGACTAATAGTTTAGTTTAAAAGTAGATTCAATAATGTTTCCTTTTTACCTATCATTCCTCTATTCCCCTTTTCTTTTGAGAATAAAATCCCTAAATCCAATCTCCTTTCTTTAGTTTCCTCTCAGACTTTGACCAATAACAACTTGTAATCAACCTCCCTAAATGGCAATAACATCCATAATCCATCAAACAACTAAAAACTACCCACCTCACGTCTTGGGAATGTGGGTGTTATGCTTTTAAGACTGCTGTCTCTTGTCTAGGAACAATGGTATCTTAAGGTGACCCTGGGTAAGTTGAGATAAATTTCAAGTACTGGGAGAACTAGATGTCATCCAATCTCTGAGTGATGGGTAAATGTTCAGCTTATCTAAAGTCCTAGATGGAGTAGTCTAGGAGGCTGGACCATCTCAGCTAGTCATGTTGAAATTTTTCTGCACAGTTTGTAGTCCAAATGTGATCTCTGGGTGGTGTTGTTCAATTCAATGGCATTACCACAATCCAGGTGTAATCATCACTGCAGGGCCTCATCATCCTTTTGGAGACTTCAAAGGTCACTCTTAGGAATTGTCACAATTCACTGCAGAAAACTTAAAAATTTTAAATGTCATATGAGCAGATTAAGGAGAGGTTAAAGGATCATAATTTGTTAAGTACATTCAGGGAACACAAACTTAATTCCTAGTTACCTGATTCAAACACAAGCCTAAAATCATGGACAGAAAGTGAGATGAAGATTTTCTTAGAATTAGTTAGTACTCTATATGACCATCAATATTACAACAGAAAGTTTAAAGATTTAATATCCAATTAATATATTAATATTATAAAATTTGAGATTTTTAATTAAGATATTTATACCTTAGGACAAGTTTTAAAGAGTCAAAATGTAACCAAAGGATTATGAGATTAATGGCAATAGAATAGTCTCTTAACTTGGGTTTCTTTTGTCCAATATCAGATGGTTCTTCTGACATCAGAGATTTTGGATTTTACTTAACAAGCATTGGGTTTAGTGAAGAAGAGAGCTTTGCTCCAACTCAAAGGTAGCTTTAAATTTTAATTGAACTGGGACTACAAAACAACCATTTGCCTTCTATATTTGTAGAGAACAGAAGAAACAAACATTTAGGAAGGTTTATGAAATTTTATCATGCTGAAAATGTGTTATACCATCAGGTCAATTTATTCTTTTTCTTGGGACATTTTCTGTGGATAATTCATCCTTTTTCTTCAGATGTTTCATTTGTCCAATTGTCTTTAGATTTCTGGTTGGATGTCTTTATTCTCCTATAAAGACAAAAACAAATCCCTGCCCCAAACCTAACTTGGGTGAATTTACATTTTTTTGGCAGGATATACCTGATCAAAGGAAAAGCATTTGTTAGTTTTTTAAGTTAGTGTGTATTCATTTTTATGTGCATTTTAGCTTTTGAGTAATTGATTTTTTAAAAATCTTCAGTCTATATAAGCTCGGAAGTTAGATATAGAGTAAGGGACTTGGTGAGACTGATGACTCTCCATAGGAAAGGGAAATAGAATAGATAGTTATATATGGATGGGGGGTGCTGGAATGGGAAGAACAAATGGGAAGAGCAGGGAAAATGAGGCACAGAAGGGAATGTATGAAGGAAATATAATACAGTAGACATTTCACATACAGTGTGTGTGGGGGGTGCGCACGCGTGCGTGTTGGCAATCTAAATAAAACTGCCAAATAACATGGGGGATGGAGCCCCAACTGGACATCACCCATCACCAAATGGAAATTCCAGAATTGGGAATGGGTTACATCTAATTGAGTTGTTGGCTGAAGAGGTCCTATGGAAACCCCTAAACAACCCAGGCTATTGCCAAGGCTATTAGTTGCTCTCCCACTGATTATAAGTTCCTATTGCTGAAGATAATACATATACATCTCATTGATCTTGGAGAATTATAATGTGTGATTATATAAGGACTTTTTCCTTACTGGCTAGTGCTCATGGTACTGGAAGGTACTCTGCCCTACCAAAAGAGAAGGGTAAACAACAACCCACCTACAAAACCTTCAGTTCACAATGGTGATCTGCCTGCAAGATATGCTGGTGCAATAGAGGCATTAATCTTGTGGCAGTAATCAGTAAATAATTGATTTTATTTAAGGACCACTCCATGGAACCCATATTTGATGCTGATTGGGTGACCAAGAACCTGAGACTAGATAGGCTAGGGATGTATTGGGAAATCAAATACTTGTGTTCTGTTAAAGGAACATACCAATAAAATGACCCCATAATATCATTCTGCTATACTCACGGATCAACCATCATTAGAGAAGCTTCCTCCAGCAACAAGTGAGAACAACCATTGAGACCACAGCAGACAATATGTAGAGTGAAAGACCTTGAAACACTCGGATCTATGCAGAATGTCTGCATCAAATCCCTACTTTCAGGGCACAGGAAACCCTGTGGAAGAGGAAAGAATGTAAGATCCAGAGCAGATGGAGTACATCAAGAAAATAGGGCCTTTCTTAACACAATGAACTGACACATATAAACTATAAACTCTTGAGTCTGAGCAACATGAACAGTACCTAAACAGGTCTGCACCAGATAGTGTTCTAGAGCTAATAGCAGAAGATGACACACACCCCATTACTAATCCAGAAGCTAACTCCATTTTGGGCGTGAGGATCAAAACTACACATATTAGTCATTGGGGAACATTTTTGGAAGAATCCTCCAAATTGCCATCTACAGATTTTTTATTTTTATTACATATTTAAATTAGAAACAAGCTTGCTTCACATTTCAGTTCCAGTTCCCTCTCCCTCCCCTCCACGCCCACTCTCCCCCACCAGCTCCCCAGCCCCCCACCCAATCCCTACTCCACTCCCCAGGGAGGGTAAGGCCCTCCATAGGGGATCTCTAAAGTCTGTCATTTCCTTCTGGGGAGGGCTTAGGCCCTCCCCCAAGTGTCCAGATTGAGAGAGCATCCCACATTGTGGGATGAGTGCCCAAAGTCCATTTGTGTGCCAGGGATACATGCTGATCTACTACCCAAGGCCCTATAGATTGCCTAGGCCTCCTCACTGACATCCACATTCAGGCAGTCTGGATCAGTCCCATGCTGGCCTCTCAGCCATCAGTCTGGGGTCCAAGATCTTCCCTTGTTCAGATCAGCTGTTTCTCTGGGTTTCACCAGCCCAGTCTTGACCCCTTTGCTCATCACTCCTCCCTCTCTGTCACTGGGTTCCAGGAGGTCAGTTCAGTGTTTAGCTGTGGGTGTCTGCCTCTGCTTCCGTATGTCACTGGATGGAGGTTCTAGGATGGTATGTAAGATCAGTCGTCAAAATCATTATTAGAGAGGGACATTTAAAGTAGTCTCTCCACTACTGCTTAGTTTGCCAGTTGGTTTCATCCTTGTAGATCTCTGGAAATCTCACTAGTGCCAGATCTCCCCTCAAACCTAAAATGACTCCCTCTATTATGGTATCTCTCATCCTGCTCTCCTCTATTCTTCCCCTAACTCAAACTTCCTGCTCCCCCATGTCCTCCTCTCACTTCCTCTTCTCCCCCTCTCTTTTTCCTGGCTCCCTCCCCCCTCCCCCTCCATGCTCCCAATCTGCTCAGGAGATCTTGCCTCATTCCACCTTCTCTGGGGTACCATGCATATCTCTCTTAGGGTCCTTCCTGTTTCCCAGACTCTCGGGCAGTGGGATTGTAGGCTGGCACTCCCTTGATCCAAGTCTATAATCCATATATGAGTGAGTACATACCATGTTTGACCTTTTGTGACTGGGTTACCTCACTCCGGTTGGTTCCTTCTAGTGCTGTCCATTTGCATGCAAATTTCAAGATCCCATCTACAGATTTAAGTTTTATTTATACTTTGTTGCTTTCATGTCATGCATGTTGGTCCCATTCATCTCCCCATCCTTTCTTATCCACCCTCTGCCTTTGCAACATCCCTTCCACGATAAAATGAAATAATATTTAAGAGAAAGAAAAAAAATCTCATCATGGAAGCTATAGTATGACACAATGAGTCAAACAATGTACCCTTTTGTTCATATGTCTTTAGTTGCATGTGTTCACTTGCAGAGAGTCATTGGTCTGGTTTGAGGCCACTACTTTCTGGTACACTATAGGTACTAGGCCCTCACTGGAGCTCCTCTTGGATATCCTGTTGTTGTCCTTTGTCATGGAGCTCCTAAAGCTTTGGATTTGCAGGACAGGCCTATTCCCATGCTTCAGCAGTTCATAGATGGGGTAGATGTTGTGGTGGGGGCCAACTCATAGCCTTGGCTCTGAGCCTGGGTGGTAGCTGGGTTGGTCAGCCTTCATCATCACCATCATGGTGAACTGTCCAACACTGTCCTGGCCAGTTCACCCCATGCAGCAAGGATCAAAGGGTGAGGCCAGTTTTCCTGGCTCCAATTTTCACACCCTCAGGGCTGGCTCACTACACCATCAGAACCAGCTCTATTATGTTTCCCAGGCGAAGCACAGGGCCAGATCTCCAGTGGGTAAGGAGCTGGGCCATATCTTCCACCTGTCACTGGTGGCAAGGGGCAAGTGGGGTGAGGAAATCTTTTTCTCACCCATACCACCACATTGCAGACAAAAGGGATAGGACCAGCTCTTACACTCCCATACCATCAGGGCCGGCTTGCCAGTGCCCCCAGGAGACAGGTTCGGCTCTGTTGTGCTGCCCGGGAATGGTTGGTGTAGGACCAGCTCTTCTGAGTGCTGCAGCCAGTGAGGGGCATGGTCTATTCTCCCTAGTGTTGCAGCCAGTGAGGGGCAGGCCCAACTCTGTGCAAGCCCTGTCCTCTCAGCCTTTGGTGGTATCAGGAAGTTTGAAAATCAGTACAGACCCTAGCTGCAAGAGGGACTTCAACACAGACATGGGTCTTGGCAGCAGCCCAGGCCCAGACATCACCATGGCCCTACTCACCTCTGCCTGCTTCTCGCCACCTTCACCTCTTCAAATATGCTCTCAGCATAGGAAACGAACGCCCCCTCTCCTCTCTCTCCTCCTCTCATCTTCCCTTCCCCACCTCTGTCCCGTGACCCACCATGTATTTGCTCACCATAATAGGGCCTGACATCCTGGCCTGTGGGTCTCCTTCTCCCACTCAGTGTAGGTGGCACTGGGTCAGGTTGTGTTTTGTCCTCACCACAGCTATCTCCATTTGATAGTCACTTGCAAGTGAAAGATTAGCTGTCTTCAAGGGAGTCTCACTGGGGAAAGAAACTGATCTAAAGGGTAGGCCCCGGGCCCAGCAGTAGATGGGCGAAACAAACTTAATGGAATTTTTGAAGGTTCTTTGTTGGATAATGTTGGGTTTCGTTTTGTCTTAGTTTTCCCTTATAGGTCCTTTGCCTATGTATTGTTATATATTAGGGCCTCTGGTTTTGTGTTTTTGTGGGATTCCTGTGTGACTTGTATGCCTCTACATCTTTATGTGTTTTTGTGCATTTTCTTTGGCTAATGTCTCCTCTTGGTTTTGTCCCATTCTAGTATCTTTTTTACTTACCTTATTACAGTTTAGTTTATTTAATTAAGGGAATTCCTCTGAAAATATCAACTTATTGTACAATGAACTTAAAGAACAATATACTACAGACAGCACAATGTATAAGACAATATATATGTGTTATACTACAAATTTTGTTTAATTATGATGAATCTTACTTTGCTACTTGAACAAGTTTTTTAGAAAAAAAATTAATTGCTGCTTCACCAGCATGACTCCCTACAAGCATCTGTAATTCCAGTTCTGGGGATCCAATGACCACTTCAGGCCTCTGTGGGCACCAGGAACGCACACATGCACACATGCTGCCACAACACTCACACACTTAAAGAAACTGATTTTTAAATATGAGAAAATTTGTCATTGTTTAAAAATCTGATTGCACTTTGACTGCAAGTTTCTCAGCATATTGATTATTCTGTTATCAGAACTGATTTGTACCAAAGGAGTAATTGTGGGATACGCATTCACCACAAACGTCTGAACAGTCAGGATGACTGGATGGTACATCCACAACAGGACTGCGGTGGATGAGATAATGAAGTCCACCCAGTAAGTGATCACAAAGACGACCACCAGCAGCAAGATGGTCTGCGTGGCCCTTTTCTCAGGGGACACCCTCAGGTAGCTAAGGCTGTGAAGATGCTTGCATTGCCTGTGATGTCTGAACAAGCTAATCACCATGTATGCACTTGTGGTCAGCATAACTCCTACAAGAAATACATCTCTGGAGGTTGTCACTGTTAAATTCAGTGCCCTGATGATGTAGTTCATGGGGAAGAGTGAGCAGTATTTGGTGACCTTCATCTGGTTGGTCTCACTGGCATTGGTAAAAGCCCCAACATAGAAGATCCGGTTGCTACTGAATGACAAGTTGAGAAACCACATGTAGAAGAAAGCATAGATCATGTATCTTTTCAGTTTATGTTTAAATTTTGCCAGCAAAGAGGTACTTGGACTGATAGTGACAGCCTGAAACACACTCAGGAGGCAGGTGATGCAGATGGAGAGGCCTCTCATCACTCTGTGTATGTAAAAAGTTGCCTTACACCTGAAGTCATTCTCAAAGTTCAGTGACTCAAATACATCTGTAAGCCCAATATCCCCTCCAGTGAGGATCAGCACTATGTGGATGAAGGGCAGTTGACAGGAGATCAGGTCCATGAGCTTAGGTCTATGAACTAGGATTATGAAAATGTAGAAAAAAAGGAGAAACGTATTGGCCAGGACTCCAAGTCCAATTTGGAAATAAAGGACATTCTTTAATGAGAACATATGTGGAAAGTGTATTCATTGTAGCATCATAGTAGAAGCATATTTCATATAACTGAAAAATAAAAGTATACATCAAGCTTGTGATTCAATAGTCAGTATGTCTTTAGCACTCTGTTTTACCTACTTATTCTTTTTTATTTAAATTAGAAATAAGCTTGCTTCACATGTTAATCCCTGCTCCCTCTCCTTCCCCTCCTCCCCCGCTCCCCACTAACCTCTCCAACCCCGCATCCAATCCCCATTCTGCTCCCCAGGGAGGGTGAGTCCCTCCATAGGGAAATCTCCAAAGTCTGTCATACCACTGGGGCAGGGCCTAGGCCCTCCCCCATGTGCCCAGGCTGAGAGAGCACCCCTCTATGTGGAATGGGCTTCCAAAATCCATTTGTATGTCAGGGATAAATTCTGATCTACTACTACCTAAGGCCCCATAGATTGCCAAGCCCTCCTCACTGACACACAAATTTAGGGGGTCTGAATCAGTTATCCGTCTGGGGTCCATGAGGTCCCCTTCTTGATTAACCTGTATCTTTAACTTTTGATGTTCCAGGCTGAATATCATAGGCTCCATTTCTATATACTTCTCTATGTCTCTACCTGTATATATAGCATATGAGAGACAGTAAAGTTATTTACAGTCACATTCTATAAAGAATGCACACTAGGCATCATGCCTTAGAAATCCAATCCTACTGATTTACATTGCCTCATTTTATAATTAGCACCTAAAACAGTAGTGATGAACACAGAATATTAATCACATTTTTACAATTGAATAAAAATTATGTTGATCAGGGAAAAATCAACTTATGTTGATCTTGAAAATATATACAAAAGAATCCCAAAATAGCAAGGTGACTGAGTCTCACGTTCCATAAGTTTAAAACATGCTCTATTTCGCAACTATCAATGTTTTAACTGACAATTCTATTGGAATCACAGGTGGTAATTCATGATAATCCCACTATTTTAACTGAGCAAAATGTCTATTTAAATTCATGTGTTCCTTTTTCTATTAAGCCTTACATCCCCAGAATCCAGAATTAAAGTCATAGATACAGTTGGAGACCATTATTGCACCTTCCACACCCTATTAATTGTATATCCATTAACTAGGATTACAAATGATCCTAGATACCTCCCACTTTAGTTCCCATTCCATCACCCTTTGGAACACTCCACTTCAGGTTTAAAGAACTAACTCCCAGATAGCGGTGAGTGAATCATTAATAGTATGAATCTTTGACCTTTTCTCTTTTTGACTTATGACTTTTCAGTCATTCATATTGTTATTTTATTTACCTTCTTCTGTCTCTATCTTCTGTCACCTTACATAGGAATCCCCCCCATTATTCAATTTTCCATATCAGATTAATTGTATTCTTCTACTTGGCTATACTTTCCTCCCATCTTCTTCTATATTTAGCTCTGGCCTCCCCCACCCCAAGGATCTCCCTTTCCCATTTCCCTGATGTGATCACTTGTACCCTGCCATTCTCCTCTCTAACACTCTGTACACCACTCCAATCCTGGCCATGGTCCCGTTTGCTATGGTAACTGTAGTCACTACAGGGTACATACTCACATTTTAAGATGTGCAAATAGGAGCTCCAACAAGAGACAACATGTGACACAAAAACAAACATTATTTTAACACAGTGTGACAAACATAAACTTGCTGAAGATGATTATGTAGTGATTGTGTTTTGGAATTTCTGTTTTTAAAAGAGATTCCTTCCCAAGCAGTGGAAAACAAGGTCCACAGTATTATTAGAGGTCATAACCACACAGATTTTTTTTATAATTTGAATCAACTATCTGGTGCCCATATTTGGCCTGGATACCAACGTCATTATTTTTGAATTACTATAATTCAGTTATTTCATAGCAGCTTTGTGATAAAGAAATAGAAAACTGCCATATTTACCCAAAATCCTGTAAGTAAAAGAGTGACCAATTATATTGTTAAGTTAACTTGTATATTCCACACATATAGATGGATGCATGCATGTATGTATAGAAATAATGCAGAAGTTAGTGTATAAGCCCACCCTATAACATATCCATGAATATGACAACATAATTCATACACCTTATGTATACAATAAATATGCTTTAAAATTTTTGATCTAGTAAAGGAATAGATTCATTCCAGTTGCCAGAGCCAAACATCTGATTCTCCCACCAACATACATTTATAGTTGCTCCACCATGGTGTCCTGTATTTTTTTTAAAACTCCAGGATACAAGGTGGCGATATAGCTCAGTGGTTCAGAGCATGATTTACTCTTTCAAAGGACCGGATTAGATTCCCAGCAATGACATAGAGCCTCAGAACCATCTGTAACCATAGTTCTGGGGATCCACTGCCCTCTCAGACCCAGGCATACAGGTGACACACGGACGCATACTCAGGCAAAACACTCATATACGTAAAATAAAATAAATAAATCTTAAATAAAAGCTCCAAGATGACACTTAATTCAGTCTTGGTCTCCAAACTTAAAGAAGGGGAGTCCAATTCAAATTTTAAAATTCCAAATGGACAAACCATACATGTAAAATAATTTTCAATAATTATGCATTTACATTATAACATTATACACATGTATTACAAGTAATATAAAAGGAAGGTAGTATTAGGTAAAAGGTCGTAATTTAAAATGATTTTTTCCTTGACCCAAAGATATGTTCTACAACCTGTATATTTCATGTGCATTGATTTGTAAATAGTGATGATTTACAGAAAGTGATTTATCTCCTAATTTATCAAGTGACATCTTCCTCTGGAGCTCACCCCATCTGAGACTGAATCAGACTGAACCATTGATACAAACTGAATTGTTAACATGTACATGCACTGAGAAAAGTTATTTGCTTTATTTGAAAAAAAACTGCTCTGCTGAGGGCTTTATGTCTTTTTAATTTTCAATATTTACTTATAAGTACTAAAACCCAAAGAGTACCTGTAAACATTCATAATATGTAGAAGCCATCACTATTAAATTGACCCAGCCCTCAAGACCAAGTAGTCTGCAGGCAGCTGTCTGAAGAGATGCAGCAATAGAAACCAAGAGCGGCTTAGTGCATACATAGCTCTACATCCTTCAAGAAAAATCGCTTTACCCCTTCATAAACACAGTATTTGATTTCAGAACAGTCTTGTTTTAAGAACTTATGGTGATCTTTGCATTCTTCTTGGTGGAGATTTAATAATATAATGGACATGCAAATATATTAAATAAAAAGTATCATTTTCATTTTAAGTTTTACCGTATCTAGTGAATAATGATCAAAAATCAGAATGACTGTTCAGAGAGAACACAGAGTGATTATGTCACTTCCAGATGACAAGATACCTGGTGTGGGCTGAGGTACTGTCCACCGTCAGCAACATTAGCAAGTCTTCAGGAATCTCAGGAAGATCAAGACCTTAGCCACTCAAATTAGGTCCATGAAGTCTTTATGAAATACATAATGCCAGCCAGCATAAATAGTGATTTATTTAAGTTACTAATTCAGAATAATTGCCTGATACTCTTAAATAATTTTAATCTATAAATGATTCTTTGGAAATTGAGTTTAGCCCAGGTGCAACTGGCAGCACACAGACACTGACTGGAATATTACAATCTCATAGTTATGAGCCAGCTCCCCTGAGAGGAAGCAGCAGCAGCAGCAGAAGTGTCTGTCGCTGCTGAGACTGTGGGGAAGCAGTCAGACCTGAGCTTGATCACTCGGCACACAGCATTTGAGTCTGCTAAAGATATGAAAATGTTCACTGGAAGTGTGTGAGAGAGAGAGAAAGGGGGGCGTCCCTCTGTACTTCAGACTGATTTCAGTCAAACTCACGATGCTCCCGCCATAGCCTCAAAAGTGCTGGGTCACAGGCGTGTGCCACCACACCTGCCTTCACTTTCCATAGGAGTCTCCTGTGTATGCATGCCAGTAAGTGATATTCCAGCAAAATAAAAATGAACTTGTGGCGTTCAGCAGCTAAATTTACTTAGCATTTTTCTGTGAACACATGCTTTAATGAGAAATTGTAGTTTGCAACTATTAGAGGAAACCTTGGGGATTTTGATTTTAAATAATTTTATACTATTTGAGAATGTCACTGCTAATGAAAACTTACTCAATATTATATCAATATCAAAGTTACAAACTTCAGTTTAGAAAAGTTGAAATATTAAAACAACATATTTTAATTAAAATATTCAATATCCAACTGAAAATTTTCTAGTTTACATTTTTGTAAGGATAACTTTACAAGGATTTAATAAAAAATTGATGTGAGATATCCAGATTTTATTTAAAAATCTCTTCAACAAAATGAATATATGTAAAAAAATTTTTAAACTATACAATTTTAAGAACATTTTATATTTCAGTGGGCCATAAGTTGAAACTTTCCTGAAAATTCCTAAGTATATGCAAACTTAACAGAACAGAAAATTACTGATAAACACTAAATTAGTGAATATGTGTTGTATATTTCTAGCTTAAATTTCATATAAATAAATGTATAGTCAGTTAACTTGAGAAAGTAGTGAAATGGTAAAAAGAAAATAGCATTTAAATATAATTTAGCATTATCAATGCACTGCTGTAAGCAAATAAATGTGGGTTCTCTGTTTTTCACCCTTTAAAGTTATTTCAGGTGTTTTGTGGCAGGGATGGAAAACTAGCACAGTTGGCATTACTTAGGTGGAAACGTCCTCAGAATGACTAAAGCATTACACTAAGGAGAATCCATAGTCAGGTAAACTTCTTAAAGTGTTCCATCAGAAGCCTCTTTTTACATATGTACTAGTAGACAGCCAATGAAAAAGAATGAAGGGTTTCATGACATTTCCATTCAATATATCCATCGATGGTCTTCCCCCTACTATCATTTCCTGTCTCCACCCACACTTCTGCTAGGCCCTGTCCTCTTTCCTGTTCTACTGTCACATATATTGTATTCAGAGATCATAGTCAGTGAAATCTATGTTCTTTTATAAATCATTACAGTGATATTTTATGACTACAAACATCTGTGGTGTTTGCTTACAATACAATAAGGCTCAAAAGTAAAATTCTAAGCAGAGAAGTCGCTAATCGTTTTATTACAGAAAATGCTCCTTCATTCTACACTTACTTACAGCTCTCACTATTAATGAACAGAAAAGCAAACACTCACCTGGCTGGGCCTTTGATCAACATCCATGTAGAATAAGGCCCTAACAAATAGTAATAAAGAAGAATTGTCATCAGCTCATCTCCCTCTATACCTATAATTATCATGTCATCTGTAGAGGACAGTTCTGACCTTGAGGTTGTTAGAAAGTGGTACCATTAAATGGAAGAGTAAACTTTCCTTTTCCAGGAAAACAATGGAGTAGGAACAGCTGAGCTCTGGGTTTCCCGTGTGTGAGCAATTCTCCCCAGGCCATATATGTCTATGTGGTTAGCTGATTCCAGTCCTTGTGGACAAAACAAAAGTAAAAATAATACCTCGCTCATAAGAAGTAGGAAAAACATTTTTGATTCCTCAAGGAATCCTTCTTGCTTCCAAAACACTCCTGGTAGTTATCCTAACTTACTTAGAGTAGCTTCAGAGTCTAACCTAGAAATTAACAGCAGTTTTGTTAAAAATAAGACAATGTCACCTTCTCCAAACACACTTGGAGTAACCAATCCTTCTTACAGACAGCATAGACATGAGGTAATGTAATCAGCTGATAGTGAGCTGTGGGGCTCAGGATGTAACTCAGTTGGTAGAGTACATGCCTAGAAATTATTGTTTATATGGAACACCATGTGGAATCAAAACCTTCATATTATAGGCACAGGTAAGGGAGAAGAACTCCAAGTCAATGGCAAGAAAACACAAGACCTTCAATATGATTATAGAATAACACTGTCCCAAACAGAGGAAAGACAGACCCACATAAATACAAGAAGCACACAGAACACGTAAAAGTCAAGACCAGACAAGAAAATTTTTATGGTATCTCATAGTTAAACCACTAAGTATACAGAACAGGAAAAGTGTATTGAAAGCTGCAAGAAAAAACTACAAGTCACGAAAAAAGAAAACCCATTAAAAGAACAGCTGACTTCTCAAAGGAAACTTTCAAAGCCAGAAGAACTTGGAGCAATACAAACCAAGTTCTAAATGGCAGCCAACTCAAAATAATATGTCCAGGTAAACTACTGCCATGATTAAAGGAGACAGAACAATTTTCTATATCATAGACAGCCTAAAAATTATATTCAACAAACCAAACCTAAAGTAATACAGGAAGTATTATTTTAGGGTAAAGAGAGGAATGAGTAGAACAGAGACACTGTGGAAATAAATAAGAGTCATAATTATTGAAACAAAAAATGCCACTGAGAACACAACACCAAAAATCAACAACATGATGACTGGAACTAAAACACACACATTCAATAATAATCTAAACTTAAATGGCTTCAATTCTCTACTCAAAAGTCAAAAACTAACTGAATGGATCAATAAACAAAATCTAGCCCGGGCTTGCGTGAAACATGGCGGTCAGCTGGGACCATAGCACTACCGTGACTATATGAAGGAAGGGAAGGTTTCTCTGAAAATTAGGTGACTGAATCAGAAGAAAACCTTAAGTTTGGTGAAAGAGTTAGACACCTTTCCCAAGGTTCCTGACAGCTATGTGGAGAAATCAGCCAGTGGGGGAACATTTTCTCTAATAGAATTTACCACTATGGCTTTATTAACAATAATGGAGTTCTCCACGAATCAAGATACCTGGATGAAGTATGAATATGAAGTAGACAAGGATTTTTCTAGCAAGTTGAGAATCAACATAGACATTACCATTGCCATGAAGTGTCAGTATGTTGGAGCAGATGTTCTGGATTTAGCAGAGGCCATGGTTGCATCTGCAGATGGTCTGTCTTATGAACCAGCAGTATTTGACCTTTCACCCCATCAGAGAGAGTGGCAGAGGATGCTGCAGCTGATTCAGAGCAGGCTGCAAGAAGGGCATTCCCCTCAAGATGTGATATTCAAAAGTGCTTTTAAAAGTGCATCAACAGCACTGCCACCAAGGGAAGATGATTCGTCACTGACTCCAGATGCGTGCAGAATCCATGGTCATCTCTATGTCAATAAAGTAGCAGGGAATTTTCACATAACTATGGGCAAAGCAATCCCACATCCCTGAAGGCATGCACATTTGGCAGCACTTGTCAACCATAATTCGTACAACTTTTCTCACAGAATAGATCATTTGTCTTTCAGAGACCTTGTTCCAAGAATCATTAATCCTTTAGATGGAACTGAAAAGATTGCTGTAGATCACAACCAGATGTTCCAATATTTCATTAGAGTTGTTCCAACAAAGCTACATACATACAAGATTTCAGCTGACACCCATCAGTTCTCTGTGACAGAAAGGGAATGCATCATTAACCATGCTGCAGGGAGCCATGGAGTCTCTGGGGTATTTATGAAATACAATCTCAGTTCTCTCATGGTAACAGTCACTGAGGAACACATGCCTTTCTGGCAGCTTTTTGTAAGACTCTGTGGTATTATTGGAGGAATCTTTTCAATAACAGGCATGTTACATGGAATTGGAAAATTTATAGTGGAAATAATTTGCTGTCGTTTCAGACCTGGATCCTACAAAGCCCGTCCATTCTGTCCCCTTTGAAGATGGCCACACAGACAACCACTTACCTCTTTTATGAAATAATACACATTAGTACCTCCTAGGTGGAGAAAAACTTTTTGCCTGAAACAAAATTCTTTTCTAATAATAAAATGTGCAATATATTCAAAGAAAAATAATATGAGAATCTGGAAACATACTTATTTAAAAAAATAAACAAGAAAAAAATAGCCAAGGAAAAAAACAAGCTGAAGTCGTCCTGTACATGTAGTGTCTGTTACAAATGTCCTAGAAGAAATTATGCAGCTAACGGAAAAGATGGCCCAGCCGGAGTGCCAGGTGAAGATGGCACCTCTGATACTCTCCCCGCAAACGAAAAGCATGGAGAGCAGAGCCTGGAGGATGGAAGAGAAACCATTTTTAAAGAAAAGGGCATTGATAAATGCAAACGTGTGCATCCTTTTGTTTTTAAAAGATATCAGTGTGTCGGGAAGGTGGCGGGCTAGTACGACCCTCGGTGGTGGCGGCGGCGGCGGGAGTCATGGTGGGTGGCGAGGCCACCTTCTCAGTAGAGGAGCTGGTTTCCGGGGTGCGGCAGGTAGATCTACCACATTTCCACCCCTGGGGACAGGCTTAAAAAGGAGGCCAGGGTGGAGGTGACTGAACCATGGCAGCTCTTGAGATTCCTGGTGTTTGCAGCATAGAAGCAGCTGGAATGGAAAGGGACGTGTCTACAAGGGCTTCAAAGAAGTCTTGGTTCTTCCAGAAGCTGTTGCTGTAAAAGTACATGTACATACTTACATATTTATAAACAGCAAACTCTCTGAAATTCCATCAGCATCATCCAAGCCAAACTTTTCTTGAAATGCCTTTTATGTTGTTATAATAATGACAGTGATGGATTTTATAATCTGATTTTTTTTTTTTAGCAGAGTAATTCTGGTTTTTCAATGTAATTCTGGCTTTTGCCCTACCCCCACCCAGTTTTGTCCTTCTGAGGCAAGCCAGATTCTCCTTCTATCTGAACCCACTCTATGCTTGGTCCTCACTGTTGATGGACACCAAAGGACCGCGATGGCCTCGCTGGAGCGCCCCGGCTGCTGGACTATCAGATCTCTGTGGAGGAAATGGGAATCATGTTGCAGGCCTGAAGTAGCCAAGCTAGCTCATAGGAAGGAGGGTGAGTACACAAAAGCATCTGGCCTCAATTTAAAATTCACTGAGGGCCAGTGGGAGAGTGCTTGCTTAGCATGCTTGAGGTCCTGGGCTTGGTCCCAGGTATTGCAGAGGAAAAAATAGCTAGGCAGATTAAAAATTAAATTCCTGGAAGCATATACAGCTTTGTGCAGCTGGCTAGCGGATTTTCTAGACTCTCCTAGGCTGCTCACGTGCCTGCGTTCTCTTTGTTTCTAGAAGGCTTTCAGACTTGAAGAACTGCCTTGCACATTGCTTCTAGGTTGTAGTGCAATCGTGCTTTGCTCTGAGGCGCTGGTATTGATACTCTACCTGACAGCTGATATGTCTGTTCTGAACCCCCTTCCAGTTCCTTCTGTTTAGTCTCACCATTAGGTAAATGCCTGCATTGTGGACAGCAGTAGAACAGAGTGCCACAGCCGGACTCATCATTGGCAGGCCCATTATGGCCACTAAGAGTAGGGGCTGCCTTGGTTTTACATACTGAATTCAGGAAATTGAACACCCAGAAGCTGGGGCCGGTGGTGTCTGGGGTCAGAGCAGTGGGACAACATTCTTGGTGGCTTGAGATGAAGGCCACATCTTTGTGTTTCCTAGCTGTGGTCCCCAGTGACCAGGATAGAGCGGCAGTCAAGACAAACGCTCCCAGGCAATGGAGGTGAGGTTGCCAGTCACAGAGGCCTCGGCAACGTAGTGACCGTGAGCTGAGCTCTGAACTGAGACTTAGTTGTCTCCTAAACGCAGCCTCGCCTTCTTCCATTCTAATCTTTTGTCAAATTTCTGAGGCTTAGAAACAAAAATGGAGGTGATTCACTTTAAAATGTACTTTCTGTATACAACCCCCAATAAAACAGCTTTTCCATTAAAAAAAAGATATCAGAATAAAATGTGTAAAACATATGGAAAACTAGTATAGACTTTAAAAAACTGTAATCTGCTCACATGGTTAATAAAGGAAACAGGGACTGACCCTGTGTTACAGCCATATGAATGTTAAGCCATACTGACAAGACCATGTTGTGCAGTCCTGGGTTCTGATGGAGCTGACTGCTTGCCTTTGAACTCCAGTCGCTGACTTCCTGACTGTTAACAGTTGATTCTTAGAAGATTAAGGTGAAGTTTCCAAAGGGCAGGGCAGAATTATAAGTGCTATGATATGTAACAGGTATCACTCACAGCTTGTCCATGAGACACTGCCGGGAGAAGAAAACACAGTTTAAAAAGATACACGTTACTAATTTGTAAAAAGTTGCTAATTTGTAAAGTACAGTATGCTTGTGAGGAGTGGGAAACTGGATAGCTTCAGGTGGATGAGGCAGTGCTCTGTACAAGCATAGGCACAAGTATAAAACTGGACCAGGAACAGTGTGCTGCCTTCAGGGCTCTGGGCAGAACTGATGAGGCTAAAATAACTTGAGGGAGCCCTGTCAGATGCTGTTAACAACTGCCGAATTCGTGTGCCAGCCAGTTTCCCTCCTGGGATTCTTAAGGGCAGAAGCATCAGTAATCCCCAGCGCAAAATCATTGAGGGAGAGACTGGGTTTCAGTCACTGACCACGGTGGCTTAGAATGTGGTCTGTCACAAATCAAGTGAATGTTTTTACAGATTTTTTTAAAAAAAGCTTTTTTGGAAGAGGGTAGGCCATCAAGCAGGGAGGAAATAGCAGCAAAACACTCAGCATTTTGTAGAAAATTAAAATTTTCGGTTAAAATATACAGTCTTAAGAATTGAGGTTAACTAACAGTGTACTAATGTTTTAAATTTTTAAAAAAATAATCCAGGGAATTTCAAATAATAAATGAGTCTTCTCTGAGGTTTTTGTTTCTTTCTGGTTTTTTGTTTGGTTGGTTTTGCTTTTCCCTTAAATTTTATAGTTGGGCTAGAAACAGAAAGTCTCTCTAGAAGAATTTTGTTAGTGAGAACTGGAATGTTGACCACTTGAGACTGAACGTTGCTTTTCCATGTCTACTGCTAGAAAATTCAGTCAGGTTTCAGGGAAGAAAATACTGATTTAGAATTATTTTCAGTATTATAATGTCTTTAAAAGATTTTAAGTTATTTCTAATTGTTTCCATGTTTTCTAAGTGTCACGTTAAAATCTTATTGAGATGTATCTTTTCCATTAAAATTGACTGGGAATTTGTTTAAAGCAACAAAAGAAAGAAAGAAAGAAAATCTATTTGCTGTCCACAAGAAACATATTTAGTTATAAAGACAGGCTCTACCTTAGAGTAAAGGATGGACAAAGAACTCCAATGAAATGGAACCAGAAAGTAAACAGGAGTCTCTAGCCTAACATCTAACAAAATAGACTTTGAACTAAAGCTAATCAAAAGAAACAAAGAGGTAACCCAGACCTAGAAAGACAAATATGGTATATACTCAATCATAAGTGTATATTAGACATAAAGCAAAGGATATCCAGGCTACAATCCATAGTCCCAGAGTAGCTAGGTAACAAGCGGGACCCTAAGAAGGACACTCTTTTCTTTTTTTGAAACACTTTTTTAAAATTATATATTTAAATTAGAAACAAGCTTGCTTCACATGTCAGTCCCAGCTCCCTCTCCCTCCCCTCCATGCCAACTACCCCCCACCAGCCCCTCCAACCCCCCACCCAATACCCACTCCGTTCCCCAGGGAGGGTAAGGGCCTCCATGGGGGATCTCTAGAGTCTGTCATTTCGGTCTGGGGAAGGCCTAGGCCCTCCCTCAAGTGTCCAGATTGAGAGAACATCCCTCATTGTGGGATGGGTGACCAAAGTCCATTTGTCTGCCAGGGATAAATACCCAAAGCCCCATAGATTGCCTAGGCCTCAAGAAGGACACTCTTAAAATCTCCTAGGTAAACCAGGAGGGGGTAGAAGGGAGGGAATGGAGGATGGGAACATGAGGGATTGAGATAACCAACTTTTGAGAGGGACAGAGAGGGAGAGCAATGAAAGAGATATTGTGATAGAGGGAGCCATTATGGGGTTAGGGAGAAACGTGGTGCTAGGGAAATTCCCAGGAACCCACAATGATGACCCCAGATATGACTCCTAGCAATAGTGTACTGAGAGGGTGCCTGAACTGGCCTTCCCCCTAGTGAACATCCTAATTCCCATCATAGAGTTGACATCCAGTAACTGATGGAAGCAGATGCAGTGACCCACAGTCAAGCACTGGGCTTAGCTCCTGGAATTCAGGTGAAGAGAGGTAGACAAGATCATATGAGAAGGGGGGTTGTCAAGATTATGATGGGGAAAACCACAGAGACAAATGACCTGAGCTGGCGGTAGCTCATAGACACTGCACTGACATCTGGGGAACCTGCATGGGACCAAACTAGGCCCCCTGAATATTGGTGACAGTCATGTAACTTGATCCATTTGGGGAACCCCTGGCAATTGGACCAAAACTTATCCTGGGTACATTAACTGGCTTTTTGGAGCACATTACCTGTGTTGTAATGCCTTGCCAAGTCTGACTCTGGGGAACGGAGTGGGGGTTGGGTTGGGGGTTGGGGGGGCTGGTGGGGGGTAGTGGGCATGGAGGGGAGGCAGAGGGAGCTGGGACCGACATGTGAAGCAACCTTGTTTCAAATTTAAATATATAATTTTAAAAAGTGTTTCAAAAAAAAAAGAAAAGTGTCCTTCTTAGGGTCCCCCTTGATACCTAGAAAAGAAACATAAGAAGTGCTCTAAAACTATTTCTACAAAGCAAGTATAACTCTAATACTAAAACCAAGTACTGACACAAGAGAAAGAAAATTATAAGTCAATCCCCCTGATGAACATAGACTCAAAAAGACTCAATAAAATACTTGCAACAGAATAGAGATATACATAAAAAAGAGTATCTATACAACATTAAAAGTTGGTTTAATCCCTGAAATGTAGAGATGGTTCAATATACACAAGTCAATAAATGTAATAAACCACATACATGCACTTATTGACAAAAATCACATGATCATCTCTATTGATGCAGTAAAAAGCCTTTGACAAAACCCAACATGCACTCATGACAAAAGTCTTAGAAAATATAGGGCTAGAGGGACCCATCCCTCAACATAATAAAAGCTAGTTATGAGAAAGCCACAGCCAAGCCAACATCATCCTAAACACAGAAAAACTTGAAGCCGTTCTACTGAAGTCAGGAAGGAGACAAGAATGCCTACCTTCCCCATGCCTTTTCAACATTGTGAAAAGGACAATTATGCCAAAATCTATTGACAAATTCAATGCAATTAATCAAAATCTCCATCTTATTCTGACAGAAACAGAAAAACTATCCTAAAGTTTTCATGAACCACAAAAGACCCTGGATAACCTGTCAATCCTAATAAAAAAGAACAGAGATGGAGAGATCACAATTCCAGTTCTCAAGACATATTAGAGTCACAGTAAAACAAAAAACATATAATAGACATGTAAACCAATGGAAAAAACAAAGACCCAAACATGAGTACATAGGACTTCAGCCATTTAATATTTGATGAATATGCCAAGAACACACATGAAGAAAAAGAAAGTATCTTCAACAAGTGATTCTGGGGAAATTGGATATCGTACTTGCAAAACAATGAAGTTAGACCAGTATCTATTACCTTGCATAAAAGCTAACTCAAAATGGATCAAAGACCTAACTGACAGAATTAATCATAGGCAGTACACTACATGATATAGGTGTAGGGAAAGATTCCTGAATAGGACTCCATTTGCCCAACAAGAAAGGCAAAAAACTGACAAGTTGGAAATGATAAAAATAAAAGATTCTGTACAGTTATAGAGAAAATCAACCAGGTGAAGAGAAAGCCTATAGAAAGCAATAGAATCTTTGCCAGTTATATATATGACAGAGGTTTAATATCCAAAATATACAAAAAAACTCAAGAAGCAAATAGTCAAAAAGAAAAATGATACATTCACAAAATAGGCCTTAGACAGAATAGAGTATTCTCAAAAGAAGAAAATGAAATGGCCAAGAAATACCCCAAATAAATTATATCAGCAATTATGGAAATGCAAATCAAAACAACTTTGACATTTTATAATACCCTTCTAAGAATAACAAAGATAAACAAAACAACTGACAACAAATGCTGGAGGTAATCCAGGAAAATGGAACCTTCATTTACTGTTGGTGGGATTGGAAACTGGTGTAGCAACTATGGAAATCACTGTGGAGAATTCTTAAAAGGCTAAAAATAAATCTACCATATGACCTATCTATCCCATTCCTCAGCATATGCCCAAAGGATTGGACATGACACTCCACAGATAAGCTTGTTAATTGCTCAAGCATGTTAATTGCTGCTCTAATCACAAAATAGCTCAGAAATGAAAACAACCTAAATGCTCTAGAACCAACTAATGAATAATGACAAGGTGGTGCATGTACACTGAGAAATACTATTCAGCTGTAAAGAAAATGAAATCATGAACTTTACAGTTAGATGGATGGACCTAGAAAAGATCATATTAAGTGAGATCAACTAGACTCTGAAAACAAATACCACATTTTCCCTCTTACAAAAAAGGTGGGCGAAGGGCAAAAGGAACTAGCAAGATACAAATGATCTGATAGGAGAAATTTGGAAAGGAAGATTTCTTAGGGAAATGAGGTTAAGTACAGGAAAAGAAGAGAGGTGGGTAAATGGATATCCAGTGCATAAATGTACATATATAGTCTCAATGAACCTTTCTTATCTGGTGCTGACAGTGCTCCCTCCAAAAGTCAAGTACAACTTCCTCCATTACCAACTAACAAAAATCTCAATACCAAACAAGAGAAGCCCTCTCTTTAGTTGTTGGCCAGGAATGCCTAAGAGACTCCCAAAATATACACCCTATTGCTGTTGTCCTTTTCTATCTCCCAGAAGTGGAAGGTAAGTCTCTATTGCTGAAGATACTATGTACTTCCTACAGAGGTCCCAGAGGCCCCTGAACTAGAACTGACCTGAACACTCCCTCTCTGAAGACTAGCTTTCATGGAATCAGAAGGTGCATGCAAACTTTCAAAGGAGGCAAGCAAAAGCACTAGTGAGAACTTATGCTGGAGAGAGTGTGGAATAAGGGGAACACTCCTCCACTGATGGTGGGAGTGCAAACTTATACAGCCACTTTGGAAATAAGGATGGTGGTTTCTCAGAAAAACTCAATCCACCTCAAGACCTAGCAATGCCACTCTTGGGCATATATCCAAAGGATGTACACTCATACCACAAGGACATCTGTTCAGCTATGCTCATAGCAGCATTATCTGTAATAGCCAGAACCTGGAGCAACCTCGATGCTCCTCAACCAAAGAGTGGATAAAGAAAATGTGGTACATTTACACAATGGAGTCCTACACAGTGGAAAAAAAACAATGGAATCTTGAAATTCACAGCCAAATGTATATAACTAGAAGAAACCATCCTGAGTGAGACAACCCAAAGATGTTCATAGAATTTCACATAAATTATGCTTGTATTTCCTCAAAAAAGCATTACATGGCATCAGAAAAATGTATTCACAAAACAAATATGGAAAGGGCATTATGGTGATTTGAAAGAGGTTGCTCCCATAGGTACATATATTTGAATCCTTGGTGGAACTGTTTGAGAGGGATTAGGACATGGGGCTTGTTGGAAGAGGTGTGTCACTAGGGGTAGCTCTCACTTTGCCTCTGGCTGCAGATTAAGATGTGAGTTCTCGGCTGTTCCTTCAGTCTACCATCATGAACACTAACACTGAAAGCACAAGCCAGATTAAGTGCTTTCTTTTATAAGTTGCCTTGGATGCAGTATTTTATCATAGTGATTGAAAAGTAATTAAGACAGGCATCTTTGCAGTCAATGTTTAATTACAGACATGCGTTTCCATTAAATGTCAGGTTCTGAATCACCTTCTGGGAATTATCTTTCTATATATTTCCCTTTAAAAATTCTTTGCAGGGGTCTCAGGGATGGGACAGAGAGGAACATATGGCAGAAAAAAAGCAGTCCTTAGCTTTGACTATGATGAGATTCAAGCCACATTACCTCAAGACACGACTAAAAACGATCAGACTGTGCCATGAGTAAACCACTTTGGTACAATGATTATTTTGACATGAAAGATACTGAGAACTGGTCAGAGCAGAAAATGCCCTTTAATTTCCCTTAAATTTCATAGTGGTTTGAGTGAGAATGATCCCCCTAGGCTCAGATGTTTGAGCATGTGGTCCCCAGCTGGTGGTGCTATTTGGGGAGGCTTACGTGCATCCTCATTAGAGGAAGCATGTCTCCGGGAGCTTGCGTTGAGAGTTTAGAGACTCTGCACCACTTCCCGTTAGCTCCCTCTGCTTTGTGTTTGTAGTTGAGAAGTGTGCAGTCAGCTTCTCCTCCTGCTGCCATGACAGCAACCTGCTGCCACCCGCTGCCATGCTGTCGGCACTGCAACGGATTGCCGTCCTCTGGAACTACATGTCAAAGTAAACCCTTTCTTCTCTAAGTTGCCTTGGTCATGGTGCTTTATCACAGCAACAGAAGAGTAATTAATACAAATCCCTTAAAATTTTAAACATCCTTTGTGCAATATATATATAGATATAATATAAATATATGGAAATTTTCATTAGTAAATATATCAGTGCAAGATCTACCCCAAACATAACTTTTGAACTCAGTGATATGCACCCTATCACTGAGCTCACACGTATAGCAACCGGAAAGGTTTTCATCTGCACAGGGTAACCTTTAGTCACCATACATTCCCACTCCGAAGTTTCCACCTCACTCTAGAATTGTCAAACATAATTCTTACTGTGGAAGTTTCACCACAGCCCCTGGCATCCATACACCTAAAGAGTCTGGGATGTTACGGTGGAAGGTCCACCGAAGCCCCCTCCCCTATCTTTCTCCAAACCCTGCTGCATCTCAGAAATCCCACCAAATGATGACCCCTACCCCAGAGATACTCAAGACCACTGCCACAGGGTATTTAAACTGCCCTCCCCCCAGAAAACAGACTCATGGTTTTCCAGTTTCTATTTCCTGTCCCCTTCCTGGGCAGCTGGAAGGTCATTGAGAAACATTGTATCCATTAAACGTGGGTGCCGGAAGTTGGTGGCTCATGCCTTTAATCCCAGCACACGGGAAGCAGAGGCAGGTGGATCACTGTGAGTTCGAGGTCAGCCTGTTCTACAGAGCGAGTGCCAGGATAGCCTCTAAAAGCTACACAGAGAAACCCTGTCTCAGAAAAACAAAAATGTGGGCTTTTTCTAATTGTTTGATTTAGTCAAATTTGGATTGCTGCATCGGCGGAGAGGCTTATCCGGGTTGGGAAACTTTTCACTTACTTCTTTCAGTAACCCAGAATGGTATATGTTAGCTTCAATCTCTTGGCTACTTCTTTGAGGTGTTTGTTTGTTTGTGAGCCAGGGTCACGAACCATGACCCTGGTTCATCAGCCATTGTACTGGCAGCAACCATCCTGCCTCAGAATCCTAGGTGCCAACATTAGAAGCACGCTACACCATGACCGAATTGAGTCTCCTATTTTTGTGGGGATTGCTATTTGCACAATACACAAATTGTTTTACTCTGGTTAGTATATCAATTTGCTTTTAGGCCAGCTAGTAAAACCTAGAAAAAAATAATTCTTTCTCCTCCACAGTTATTAATTCTTGACTTCCTTCAGTTGCACATACCAGGCAGTGTGGCCAAACAGCAGCATCAGTTTCACAGAACTGGAGCGACTGCCCTAAAAAAAACTCTCCTGCAATTCCAAGAGGAACAGAGGAAACAATATCCCTTGAATGACACTAGGCAAGTAAACGACTGCAAGTCTGACTGCTCACACTGCTGAGGAAAGTACGCTTAACTAGGGTGTACCCCGGGGCTGAGAAGGGAAGACCCTTAGCACACAGACATGCCCAGGAAACCTAGACCCTGGCCTTCCAGCTCACGATGGTACTGCGCAAGTCAGACGCGGCGCCGCTGAGGCCGCTGGGCATTGTAGTCCATGTTGGCAGAGTCAGGGCGCAGTTTCTGAGTGGGCCGTGGTTGAAGTCTCTTTCCCTGGGACAGGGCTTTGGGTATTGTCCCGTGTGTGTCTGAGAGTTCTTACTGTGTACTATAGGTACGGCCTAGCGTTTGGAGCGCTGGCATTCTGGATTACACATGCGCCCCTTCTCAGCAGCGAATTACCGAGGTGCCCTTCCGGGTCTTTGCGGCGTAGCTCTGGCGACAGGGTCAGAGGAAGTCCCGCCCCCGCAGTAGGGGTGGGGTTCCGGACACGAATCGCGTTGTCCCCGCCCCGCTGTCCCCCGCCCACCACCTCCTCTGGGCGGGGCCTCCCCGGTCTCCGCCGCGCGGGGCGGAGCTCCGGGCGAGAGTGCCGCGTGCCGCCGCGCCCCTGGGCTCGTCGCTGCCGGTTTGGGGCTCTAGCGCCGGGCGCTCGCGGGCCTGTCCATGGACCGCGCAGCCGTGGCGCGGGTGGGCGCGGTGGCGAGCGCCAGTGTGTGCGCCGTGGTGGCGGGCGTGGTGCTGGCCCAGTACATATTCACCTTGAAGAGGAAGACGGGCCGCAAGACCAAGATCATCGAGATGGTGAGTGTGCGGGCGCAGCGGCTCGCACGCGGGCTGCCGGAGCAGCGTGGGCCGAGCGCGGCCCTGCGAGGGAGGGCTGGCTGCACGCGTGCTCATGCTCGACCGTGTCTGTTTGAAAGAACAGGGCGAGTAGATGCTCCGAGATAACTACCCCATGCTGCAAAACCCGTTTCTCCAGAGCTAATCTCAAATCCGCAGCCGCCTCCAAGAGGTGCAGCTAATCCGATTCAGACTCTTGTCCAGGAGTCGTTTTTTTTTTTGCATCCAGGCTGCCTTGAGTTTATGTTATGAAAACAGCATCTTCAGTGTTTTTAGAAATACCAACCAGCTAGTGGGATATTGGAATAGCTCGAGTATTTGAATGTTCTTCCTTGTCGAATGCTCCAAAAAAGTGTTCTTGTGTCGCTCCCCCAGAGCTCCTGCGTGAATCCTATTAAAAAAAGTTCCTTTAAGAATTATTTACAGCTTCGTTGGAGTTGTTTTGTCTCCAGAATTCCATTTAAGGTACATTTATTTAAAAGTGATTTGTTCCCAGGTAGGGTATGTTTCTTTGAGGTTTTTGTTTTAATGGTACTTGTTGACTTGAGAGTGATGGGTGTGACTTCTTTGCTGGAGTACAAGTGAACATGCGGAACCAAAATGTAAAGTTGACAATATTGCTGTTCTAAACAATATTTTAGGTTGCATGTGTGTTATCAGAGCTTACTTTCCTCTGGTTACAAACACCTTGTGTCAGAAGTTTTGCTGTCTTCGTAAAGAACTTAGATGACTTTATTTTGCTCCTTATTCAAAATTTATAATCCATCAGTGGGGAAAAAAAAGCTGATTTCCCCATCTTTCTATGAACTGGTTTTCCACAGAATCTCAAGGAAGGGTTTGGTTTTCTTGTGGAAAAATATTGAAGGTCCATCAAGAATGCCAGCTTTACTTGCTTGTACCCTACAAATCGGTCCATCTTTGCGTGTACACATAGTGCATTGTTTCAAGTAAGCTGTAATATGTAGCTGTCATGTTTGTTTTGTTTTAGTTTTGTAATTGTAGTTGATTGTTCCTTTAGATGGGAGAAGTATTAGAATGAAATGTGGATTCCAGCTCTGGTCCTATCTCTTTATAATAGTCTTGACTTAGGGGTCTGCTGTGCCCACTTTATGCCCTTCCTACACAGACTTTGTAGAAACCCAGGGATATCCATTGAATATTGCTGTTCTGGTCACAGATAATATATAACTACCTAAGGTAGGCTAGGGGGAAAATGACACCAGTTGTGACCTTCTGAACCCATGGTGATCCTCTTGTCTCAGCTACCTGGATACAGGATTACATGCATGAGCCACCCTGCCAACCACGACAGTTTTAATTGAAAGACATTAGGGAACGCTGGTGAGCTATGCATGTCATAGTGGAAAAGTCCAGTAACATAGCAACCTAGATATCTGGAGAAAACCAATTAGAAGGCATACTAGAAGTATTCTGAGAGATAAGACAGCCTATTTAGCAAAGTTGGCTAGTGCTTTGCAAATTTAATTGTCCTCTTGCTCCCTGAATCTGTATTAACATCTACCCTTACTTACTAGTGGAGATTTCAACACACAGACACCCTCTATACTGGGTATAGTCCCCGGGGCTAATTTATACCTTCTAGACAAGCATACCTACTTCATTAGCGTCCCCAGCCCCCACCCCCTTCTGAGACAGGGTCTTTCTAAATTGTTTATCCTTGTCTTGAGTTTGCAATCCTGCCTCAATTGATTACAGGCATGCACCTCCAAGACCAGCTCCGGATTTCTCTTTTTCACACCTACAGTCTCTTAAGAGTACTATGTGTCACCGGGCGGTGGTGGCGCATGCCTTTAATCCCAGCACTCGGAGGGAGAGGCAGGCGGATCTCTGTGAATTCGAGGCTGGACTGACAGCCTCCAAAACAATACAGAGAAACCCTGTCTCGTAAAACCAAAAAAAAAAAAAAAAAAAAAAGATTACTATGTGTCATTATCAAACACTTTCTCTATGCATTTTGATTTAGAACAATATAGATTTACAGTAGTATGAACAAGTGTTCTCACATACCACATACTAGTCTCCCTTGTTATTAACATCTTGTGTGATTCATTTGATGCAGTTAATGAACAAATATTGACACATTATTACCTGGCCAAGTTTGGTTTTTGTTTTGTTTTTTCAGATCTCCTTTACTTTTACTAATGTCTTTCTCTGTTCTAGGAGCCCCTCTTGGGTACACAGTGCACTTAGTCATCCCAGCTGCTTATCTTACCCCACGCTGGTCCTCTGCACATGTGTCCCACCCCTGACCTGCACCCCAACCTCCTTATCGCTTCTTGCCCGGGGCACTTTCTCTACTCCGCTTGTTTTTGCTCCTCACACTTCCGAGTTGTTACGGATATATATTTTGCAGAATGTCCTTGGTTGGATTTTACCAGGGTTTTGTCTCATGATTAACTAGGATTGTGAGGGTTTCTCAGAGGGTGACTAGTGAAGTGTTACTTTCATCACATAGCAAGGGTGCATGCTGTCCGCCTAACGTCTAACTTGTAGCTATCTCTGGTGGAAGAACGTTTGTCAGCAGTCTCCACGGTCAGTTATTTTCCATCTCCTACTCATGAAGTGCCCTTTGGAAAGACATTCATAAGAGAAGTTTGTGTTTACAGTAGAGTTACAGGTCACATCCTTGGGAGTAAAGTATCTGCATGAACTACTTGGGGTTATTCTGTACTGGAAATTGTTTATGCATCAGTACAGGCTCATAGATATTTCTCTTACATTTGGAGTCAAAATGCAGTACTACTTCATTTGTTGCTAATACTGTTCCCATTTGACCACTGAGAGCTCTGTCAGTTGGGTCTTCTGTCTTTCTCACATTTCATCAAATCCATAAATGTTTTCCAGATAAAAATGAAATAGTGGCTGCCCCGTAAATGAAATGGCAAGGAGTGACAAAGGCCGGGCTAGGTATTCAGGTTGTTTTGTTTTGAAACATCCTTGCCATGTTGCCTATGCCTGTCTTAGAGCCCTGTTCTGAACTGACCTCCAACCCTATGTTTTCCTTTAGCTAGGACTATAGATGTGTGTTATTACCTGGCCTTTAGGACAGGGGTTTTACAGACTCTCGACCATTTGCCATACCCACCCAGAGCTTCTTTTAGTAATGTACTTCTAGTGATCTAAAAGGGTTTGGAATTTTTTGGTGGTGGTGGTGGTGGTGTACTTGATTTTAAAAACAACTGAAACATCAGCAAGATAGTTCAGTGAGGCACTTGGTGCCAGGCCTCATCATCTGGACTTGATACCCAGAACGAATGGGATTAGGGGGAACAACACCAACTTGCAGGTTATCCTGCAATCTCCACATGCTCAGCCCTGTGTCCCCCTCCCTCAAACACCATAGAATAGTAAATGTGATTAAATTTTTCTGACGATACAATTTTGAGGCAGTTGAAATTATATCAGTTTTAGTGGTCCTTAAGATTTGCTAGTTTATTGAAATGGGGTCTTTCTCCTTGTGTAGCTTAGGTTTGTCCAGGGACTTGAGAGTCCTCCAACCTCAGCCTCCAGAATGCTGGGATTACAGCATTGCTCTGCCATGCCCAGATTTCCATATGCTCTGTGCTGTCAGGACAGCAAGGTCATCCTTGGGTTAATTTCTGCATTATCAGGGTTGCTCCCTGCAGCAGCATTGAGTCATTGAGACAAGATGAACTATATCCTGTTGCTCGACACACAACTTGACAGATCAGGTGCCACCAGGGTGTGTGTCTCTGCGAGAAAACATTTTCAAAGAAGTATATAAAAATATGAATATATGTTAGCATTACAAATGAACATTTATAATAGATTTTTAAAGTTTTCTGTACTAGGAATTGAACCTATTGCAGGCTAAGCAAGCCCTTTACAAGCCCATTTACATTTTTTATTTGGAGACTGAGTCTCAAAAAATTGCCCAGGCTGGCCTTGAATTTGCATTTCTCTTTCCTGGTCTCTAGATTCACTGGGATCACAGGTGTGCACCACTAGGTCTGTGACTGTAGATTTTAATGGTAAGTAATGGTGACTCTGGGGCTACAGAGATGGCTCAGTGGTTAAGAGCACTTGTTGCTTTTACAGAGGACCGGCATTTGGTTTGCAGCAGGCACAGGATGGCTCAACACAATCTCTGACTTCAGCCCCAGAGTGTCCAGTGCCTTCTTCTGGACTCTTTGGGCAACAGGCATGCACATGATGTACAGACATGGGGTCCACAAACACTCATACACATAAAATGAACAAATCCAATTTTTAAAAGAAATATGGTGATTTTGAATCCCAACTAAGTGAAATGTTAGCAAGAAATGCCAAAAAAAAAAAAGAAAGAAAAAAGAAAAGAAAAGAAAACAAACCAAACAGCAGCAACAAAAATCTCCAAAACAAGGTTTGATGCTTCCCATCAGTAGAACCTGCATCAAAACTTGTGCTTACAGTGTTTAGATCTCAAAAGCCCATAGACATTGGGGTTTTGCTTTTTAGTTTTTAAAATTAGTATTGTATGTATGCGTATGATACAGGAGGGGCACACACACATACTTACAGAGATCAGAGGACAGCTTGAGAATCTGTTGTGTCCTTCATGGACGCAGGAGAGCAGACTCGGGTCGCACATGTTGCAGGTGCCTGTACTCCCTGAGCCATCTTGTGAGCCCTTGTGTTGTTTTCTAAGACAGGGTCTTTCTGTGTGGCCAGACATGCATGGAACACAGAATAGTCCTGCCTCAGCCTTCCAAGTATGGGACAGAAGGCCTCTTTTTCAATTCATAATGCTCCTAATTGCCATGTGCCAAACACTCTCCTCTAAGATCAAGAAATCTGGAAGACTCAAAACAAAAAGATTGCTTGCTGGCAATGTCATGGGGCCATGGAACTGTAGAAATTCTGTTGTGACAATATGTATGCTTCAGCTTCAGTGGCTTTCTGCTCAAGATGTTGGTTAAAGCATCATCTAACAGACTGTTCAACAAGAGTAAATCTTTGTTTTATTATTGTACATGTTGTATGCATGTCCATACACACATGCCACAGTCCATGTATGGAGGTCAGAGGACAATTTGTGGAATCAGTTCTCTCCTAGCTTTGCAGGGGACCTGGGGGGAGGGAACTCAGGCAACCAGCCTTCACGACCAGCCACTTTTAAAATGCCGTAAGATCTCCCCAAGAGTAAATCTTTCTTCTAAATTCAGACACCTTCCCAGAGCAGGGTCTGTGTCTCTAGTTCTAGATGGCCATTCCTTGGACAAGAGCCGCTCGTAATCAGTGGACAGAGACTGCCCCAGCGCAGAGAAGACTGAGTATGGTTGACCAGAAGCACCCTGCTCACACACACACACACACACACACACACACACACACACACACACACACACACGCGTCTTTATAGTTTTTAAGACTTAAGAAAGCAAGACAGACACATTAGTAGCAAAGTGGTTTTCTAAGTGGATATACAGTATCTTTCCCCAGCCCAGGCATTACAACTGCATACCCTTGTGGAGCCCAGTAAGAATGGGAACATTGGGTCAAACAGCTCAGTACTCAGACCGTTGCCTTTCAACTTGTAAGTGGTGTGGCCTTGCACAGGTTGCCTGTGCTCTCACTGCACCTGAGCAAACTGTAACTTGGAGAGTTCTCTCTAAGCCGGGGACTGTTTCCACGTCAGTGAGAGAAGAGTACTGTTCCAGACTGAGTGGACCCTTTGTGGGTTAGGATGGAAATCCAGTACATACTAAAGTTCTAGGGTCTGAAGCAGAAGCAAGGTGACGGTCTAGAGAAAGAGGTACAGAGGCTGCCCTGTAGGCAGAGAAGGCCCGATGTGGGTATAGCCAGCTGTCCTTCAGGGAGAGTGTAAAGAGCTGTGCGGTTTCCAGATCTCCAAGTTCACCTGCACCACTGTACACTTGGCTCAAGATGTGCCTGTGCTTGCGGTGCGGACTCTTCCGGAGTCCCCTGTGGACAGTTCTAGGTCAGACTTATCATTTGTGTGGCCTTAGATGGAACCTGTTAGCCAGGGCCTCTTGTTTTATCTGTTGGGAAAGACAACCAACTAAACGGCAGGAAAAGACTGAAATGCATGCCAAGAGAGCCAAGGAAGAAAGCTTTATTAAGGCAGGCTACAGCTCCCTTCAGGTTGGGAGCCTGCCAGCCGTGAAGTGGGGAGAGGCCCCCGGGAACTCCCATTTTCTTACCATCTTGTCCAAACATGTGTCCTTGTGCAGCCTTCCCTCAGTTTTTCCCTTGAGAAAGGAAGTAGCCTCTTAGGAAACCCCACCTACTCTCTCTATACCCATTTGACCTCCCAGAATATCTTTTTAAATTGAATGAAAAGACATTTGCCTGTTCTTCCAGATTAGTTTTTTAACTTTTTAGTTTTGTTTTGCTTTATGCTTTTTTGCATTTTAAAAATGGTGTGTGTGTGTGTGTGTGTGTGTGATGTGATGTGATGTTTGCAAGTGTCATACAAGTCAGATGTCATTGTTGCAAGTTTCCTCTATTGCTGTCCACTCCATTATTTTTTGAGACAGACTCTCACCGAACTTAGCTGATTTTAGCTTGACTGGCTGAACAGTAGGTCCTCCAAAGCCTGCTCCCCTCTCAGCAGCCTCTCTACACATACCTATGTGCTCCTACCCCACTTCCTGAGTGCTGGGATTAAAGGCATGCACCACTACTCCTGGCCAAAAGTAAAGATTTTAACAAATATTGTGTGTGTTAAGGAACTTGGATTTTATGGCGTTAGTACACTGCTGGTGTCTACAGGCTTGTTGTTGAACTGAGGGCTTGTTCAACAACCCAACCTGTGGGGTGCTGCAGGCGTTTTCTTTACAATTAATGGTTGCCAGTAGTAACAGGTGGAGAAGACTCAATTCTCTTTCCCTTCTCTGTCTTGACCTGCTAGCTGTTGCTTTGGACTTTATGTGTATGACATAAAGGAAAAGGAGCCAGGTGTTAACCCACACCTTTAATCCCAGCACTCGGAGGAGGCAGAGGCAGGTGGATCTCTGTGAGTTTAAGACCAGCCTGGTCTACAGAGCAAGCTCCAGGGCAACCTCCAAAACATTACTGAGAAACCCTGTCTCGGGAAAAAAAAAAGTCATTGAGAAAAAGGGACAGCATGGAGGAAATGTTTTAAATTTAGGTAGTCCTTATTTGACAAATTAATTGTATTGTCTTGGCTTGCAAGTTAATTAGTTGGGATTTGTTGTTGGGCACAGAGAATTGAGCCCACACCTCACACGGGAAAGCACACACTCCACTACTCAGCCATCTTCACAGCTTCATGCAAGATATTTCAAATTGCCTGTTTCTGGGGCCAGGAAGATAATTTCCACAGCCGAAAGTGCCTATCACCAAGCCTGATGACCTCAGGTCCATCCCTGGGACTCACACGGCAGAGAGAGAGACCCAACATAGGCTGATTGTCCTCTGACCTCCGTCTGTATAGGTATTAAAGGAGTGTGTGAGTGTGTGTGTGTGTGTGTGTGTTGCTGTTCTCAGCCCTAGGGATTCATTATTCAAGGAAAGTATTCTGTTTCTTAGCTGTACCCCCAGGTCCAGTGTTAACCACCCTGAGAACAAAACCTTCACCTCATCATTCCTCCATGTTTAGGAAGTTACCTTTGTTTTTTTTGTAATGAAAATGAAAGCCATATAGAGTATGGCATTTTCTGACAGTTATCTACTTGTTTGTTTATTCATATATGACTGCAAAGCAAATCTGTTATTTAGAGACTTATCTAACTTCTAGTTCCACGTGGTATCCTTACAAGCCATGATTTGGTTTTTATCCTGGAAAATGAACTGAGGTCTGATAGTTTAGCAGAAGTATGGATAGGGAGAAGGTTGTCCTAGTAACAGAGGTTTAGAGATTAACGTTTTTTTAAATAGATAAATAGATTGTGTCTTCCAGGTAGATTGATACCTGGTTAAGGTTAAGGAGGTCATTTGTAACTGGATATACCAAAAGATGTCACCATGATCTCCTTCACTTTCCGGTCCTCAGTTTTCCAAGCAACTTATGATGCAAGCGTCAAGAAAAGAAGGGCAAGAACCCCAGTAGTAAGACAAGAGCCATGAGGTACCACCAACCAGGTAGTGCTTTACCCTACAGTAGGATAAAGGCCCAGTCTGGAGTATGGGGACTGAGTGGAAGAAGGGGTACCCCACAAAGAAGTCCATACCAACTTCTGGGGTGGTTTGAGTGACCACGGCTCCCATGGCTCATATGTTTGAATGCTTGGTCCCAGTTGGTGGAACTGTTTGGGAAGGATTAGGAGGAGTGGCCTTGTTGGAGGAGGTGTGACACTAGGGATGGGCTTTGGGATTTCAAAACTCCACACCATTCCCTATTAGCTCTTTCTTGTGCTTGTGATCAGAAGTAAGTTCTCGGCTATTGCTCTAGCAAGCCATGCTTACCTGCCTGCTGTTGTATTGCGCTCCTCAATGATGGTCATGGACTCTAACTCTGTGGAACCATGAGCTTGAAATTAAACACTTTTCCTTTTTTAAGTTCCTTGGTCATTTTGTTTTGTCACAGCAGTGGAAAAGTAACTAAAACAGCTTACTTCTCCAATACCAGGATTTTACACCGTGTGTTTTTATTATGATGATTCATTTCAGATTAGGTAGAGCACTCACTGAAATTCATGTGAAGGGAGGATCCTACACCAAGGAAAATATCATCATGAATCATCAGGAACTAAGGGGTTGCCTTTGTTAAAAAGATAGTACTCATAGTACTCACTTTATACTTAAGTAGGAGTGGAGGGAGGAGGGGAGAGAGAAAGAGACAGAGAGGTTTAAGTATTTTTACAGTAGTGTTCTGTCTCTGTGTGTGTGTGTGTGTGTGTGTGTGTGTGTGTGTGTGTGTGTGTGTGTTTTGTAGTTATGTTTCAGAGAATACAGCTTAGAACCAAGTTGGAAGATGAAGCAAAGTCTGAAAATTAAGTAAGAGCTATGAACTTGTTTCATTTTGAAAATGAAGGTGGTTTATGAGGTACATTGTTCAAGTTTGAGGAAGAGGGAAGTACTGATAAAAATAAACCCAAAGGTCACAGACTTTAAAAAGAATAAACAAACCTAATTTGTGAGAATCATCCCTTCAAGGAAGTAGGAAATGATACTGATGGCAGTATTTGAGGAGTAACAGTCAACTAGTCAAGGTTCAAGAAAATGTATTTTAGGATACGAGGTGTAAGTGTGCTAAACTCCTGACATTGACCTTATATCTCTATGGCTAACGTTCTGTGGAATTGCCTGAACGTAGGCAAGTACTCTACCATGGAGCCACATTCTCAAATTAGCAAATATTTGAGAAGTGTTTGTAGCAGGCTGTAAGACTTTGTTCTTCTAACCAATGTGTCATGCTTCCTTTACATTATCTTCATGCCACAGCAGACCACATTTTCAACCCTCATGACAAATTTCATGTCCTATCTAGTGAGCTCCTTAGTTACTTCCTGAAACAATGACTGCTACTTCTTCTTTCTGTTATCATGTATTCATCTGTGTGACAGATGAGACCAGTTTCAATCAAGTTCCTAACATTTTTAGTTTGTTCAAAAACTCTTTACGTCCTTTTCTTTCTGTATTTGTATTAACAGCATAAGCATTTGATTGGGGGTTGAAAGGGAGGCATGTGTGTCCTTAACAGAGCTGTCTTTACCACCTGGCTAAGGCTCACAAAAGCTGCCTGCCTAAATCATGACAACCAGAAAATATGGGGCATTCTTAAGTGCAGTTCTCCCACTTGCTGATGATTTAGGGAATGTAAATTATGTAGCCCTCTCTGAACCAGAAATAAGCAAATAGGGGTCAGCAATCTGAAGTTTCTGTTTGGTTGTTGTTGTTGTTGTTGTTGTTTTAAGACATCTTACGACTGTAGTTGAAGTTGGGCTCAACTGATCCTCCTGCCTTCATGTCTCTAGGGTTCCAGATAGATATTCACTCTCAGGTCTAACCAGCCCTCAGCTTAAACAGTGTGCTTTAAAATTGTACAGGGCTTTCAGTTCCTTCTTTACATTTATTTTAAGATATTCACATAAAAATAATTGTGTGTGTGTGTGTGTGTGTGTGTATGTATGTGTGTGTTTGTAACATACATAAGTGCAGATGTTTTCAGAGGCCAGAAGAAGGCATCGGATCCCCTAGAACTGGAGTTGCAGGCTGCCTACTGTAGGTGCTGGGAACTGAACTCAGGTTCTCTGGAAGAGCAGCTCTTAACTGCTGAGCCATCTCTTCAGCCACCAGTATTTTACTTTTTGGTACAAGTGTGAATGGGATTGTTTCCCTGATTTCTTAGCATGGTTTTTCTGTTTGTTTGTTTTTGTTTTTCGAGACAGGGTTTCTCTGTATTGTTTTGGAGGCTGTCCTGGAACTTGCTCTGTAGACTAGGCTGGCCTCGAACTCACAGAGATCTGCCTGCCCCTGCCTCCCAAGTGCTGGGATTAAAGGTGTGCACCACCAACACCCGGCTCTTAGTATGTTTTTTATTGGTATATAGAAAGCCTACTGATTTTTGTGTGTTAATTTTGTATACCTCTGTTTTACTGAAAGCATTTACCAGTGCTAAGAGTTTTCTTATGGGGCCGTTGTCATCCTTATATATAGAATCATATCATCTGAAGATAAGGATACTTGGACTTTCTCCCTTTCCTATTTGTGTCCAATTTATTTCCTCCTTTTGTCCAAGCTAAGACTTAAAGTGCTATATTTAGTTGAGTGGAGAAAGTGGACACCCTTGCCTTACTCCTAATGTTAGTGGAGATGCTTTGAATCTTCTTCCCTTTTCTGTAAGGTTGGCTATCGGCATGTATTTAGCTTTTATTATGCTGAGATGTTTGTTTTATTCCTAGTCTCTTCAGCAGATTAGGGATGATAAATATTTTGAGTTTTTTCCCTGGGTTTCATCTCGTTTATTCTTGTTGGAGGATATTACTATGTGATCAGTAATTTTAAGAGTTATGCTACCTTGTTTTTTCATGCCTCTTGTATTTTTGTATTGGGACTTATATATTGGGTTCAGGCATTCGTTGGATATTTTTTTAATCACCTACATTCTTCATTGGAAGTATTTGCAGTGTCTAAAAGGGACTAGGATGTAATTGGGTTGTAGTTTTAACTCTTCATACTCATTTCCACAGTGCTGGGCCAGGTTGCATTTCCAGCAGAGTGGACACATCCTCACTACATTTGTTGTCATATACTGACTGCTATTCTGACTGGGGTATGTTGGACTCTCAATGTAGTTTATTTTGCATTTCTCTGATGGTAAGGGTAGTGAATTTGCTGAAGGGTCTTTATGTGATTTTAAGAAATAGATAATTAATAAAACCCAGAATGAATTTTATAGGATTCAACTGATGCCTCTCTCTGAGCACACACTCAATTTGCATTTCTGCAATCTAGAATGAGGGAGCAGAAATGAAAGTAAACCTGGGGTCTCACACTGTAGCTCAGTTGGAGAGCTTTTGCCTGGCGTGCAGGAAGCCCTGGGTTGTGCCATGAGCTCGTCATCCCATCAGCACTCATACGGTAGGTTCGGAGGTTCAGCACCATCACCAGTCTGGGGGTGGGGGAAGAGAGAGAGAGAGAGATTTCACAAAGGTGTTTGACTTAGCAGTAATTTTCATAGTAGTTGCATGTTCCTCCTGTCTTAGCCCCCTGAAGACTGGTTTTGTTACCCAATGTATAGCTTTGAGGGCTTCCCCCTCCCCCGAGAGCTTAAAGGACCCCTGATCATGCCACAGGTGCCTCAGCAATAGCTGTACATTGTGATTTAGGGGTGGGGAAACCTCCGCTTTTTGTTTTGTGGGTTGTTTGTTAAGACAGGTTCTTGCTATGTACTCCCAACTGTTCTAGAAATCACTGTGTACCCAAGGCTGACCTCAAACTTGCGATCCTGGTAGACTCTCAAGTACTGGGATTGATTTGGGGCCATTAGAGCTAGTTTGTCTGCAACTAAATTTAGATTGGAGGGGGGTGCTGTTCCAGTTATTCTTCTTATCCTAAGAATTCTGTCCTTGAAGACAAGACTTACTGGGTACATTATGCAAAGTCTTGGGATGGATAAGGGACACTTATCAAGGCCTAGAATGGCTCATGCTTATAATCCTGGTGCTTAGTGAAGCAGGCTGATTTCTACAAATTCTAGGCTGCTGTGGGCTCCGTACTAGTGCCAGCTACTACATGATGCCCTGTCCTAATGCAAAAAAATGAGGGAGGAGGAGGAAGAAGCAGCAGCAGAACCAAAGGAGGAAAACCTTGATGAAAGGGAGCCTTGCCTGTGTGGGGGTGACAGGGGTTAACTGTAGTTTATGAAAGGGTCCCTTACCTGTATAGAGGTGATAGGGGTTAAGGAGTTGGACTGTGGTTCATTAACCTTTTAACAATTTGTGATACTTCTCAGAGAGAGAACTGCAGTCCTTTAAAAGGTGGCATGCTCCCTTATGTTGAAGATCATGGGTGCCAGCCAGCAAGATGCTTAAACCAGAACCAAAAGAATGAGGTGGCCCTTTCTCTTTTCTAGTGTCTTCTAGCTTCTAACTGCGTATTATGCCTCGGGCTAATAGGCTTATGCCACAACATTGGCACTTCCACCGTTTATTTCAATGTAGTGTGAAAACCTTACCTGAGAGATTGTGTTGTCCCCATTAAAGTCCCCATCAGTCATGACTGGGCGGGTGGCACTCCAGAGGCAGAGACAAATAGAGCTCTGTGAGTTCCAGGCCAGCCAGGGTTACATAGTGAGACTCTGTCCATAACATAAATAAATTGTTAATTGAACAAACAGAAGTCAAAAAACAGCAAACAACCCAAAAATCTCCCAGCAGTCAGGAACATGTACAGGGTGCAGGCTTCTGTCAGCAGGTGGCAGGCTTCTCCTTGCTGGAGATTGCTCCAGAAGCTGAGGCTCGCTGGAGAGGCAAGAGCTGTGTGCCCAGCTACCCCTCTGGGGCTGGTGTTAGCTGCTTTAATTGTTTTCTTAGCTTATATTCATTGTCTGAAGGTCGTGTCCTCTTTTTTAAAGACAGGATTTCACTATGTAGCCTGGCCTTGTCCTCACAGAGATCTGAGTGTGGGGCTGAAGGTGTGACCCACCATGCCTGGCAGGTTTTGTACTGTTATGTAAGCACTGAGAGTTGCTTTGACCTTTAAGCTATAACTTTTTAACAGGTATGGCAACAATTATGGCAGACGTCATTGTCTTTTTGTCATTTTGTTTTATGTGCTGTTTGCATTCTCTCCCCCTCATTTTTTTAATCTACTAGAATAAGAAGGATACAAAATTGTCTTACAGTTGATGAGGGGTTGCTTAATCTGTTAAGTTCCTTCTTGTAAGTAGGTGGAAGTAGATAGTGTGGCTTGAGACGTTCTCTCTACTACTGGTTATCTCCTCTGCCGTGTCACACACATCACAGCGCCTCATCTATATTGCCCCACATGGCCTTCTGTTTGGGAATTTATGTTGGAGACAAAATTAAGAATCCCATAGTCAAAGCCAGTTGTGGTGTGCCCACCAGTAGTTCAAGCTACTTGGGAGGCTAAGATACAGGATCTCATGAGTCAGTGCAGTTGAGAAAACAATCAATGTCATCATCATCATAAACACCTTTGTTTGTTTTTTTGTTTTTCGAGACAGGGTGTTTCTGTATTGTTTTGGAGGCTGTCCTGGAACTGGATTTGTAGACCAGGCTGGCTTTGAACTCACAGAGATCCGCCTGCCTCTGCCTCCCGAGTGCTGGGACTAAAGGCGTGCGCCATCAACACCTGGCAAACACCATATTCTTAAGAGATTTACTTATGTATATGAGTATTATCTATGCATTTGAGTGTTTTGCCTGCATGTGTGTGGGTGCTGGGAACAAAACCCAGGTCCTCTGCAACAGCAACCAGTGCTCATAACCACTGAGCCATTGTTCCAGCCTTCCAGTCACCCTATTCTTATATGCAGCATCCTTAGGAAAAATGATCAGTTAGTACATCTGCCAAGGTCTGTCTTGTCAAACTGTTAACTCTAAAGGAACAAATGTGTCACTAGATGGACTCTTTACAGGAGACAGGGACCAGCTGAGAACTTCTAAGCCTTGTAGGATGTTGAAATGTAAAACTAAAACTTCCTGATGTTAGTTAGCATTAGGGGGAAAAAAAAGACTCGAGTCAGGTATGGTATAGGGCACACCATAATCCCAGCACTTGGGAGGCTAAGGAAGGAGGGCAGTAAATTCAAGACCTGGGCTACATAGTGAAACCCTGTATTTAAAAAAAAGAAAGAAAAAAATACAGAGCAAAGCAAGTGAAAAGACAGGAAGAAAAGGGAGACTACAGTGCTAGAACTGGAAAGCCCTAGAAGGAGAAACTAAATCTCTTTGGGTTGATAGCATGAACTTGGTACCAAGTCCATACTGCATTATTTGCCTAACTCATAAAGCATCTAGCTCGAATTATTAGCATGACTGCCTTTAGCTTAAGTTGAGTCTAGCAGCCTAAACAGGTAATGTTAATGACATAGTCACCACAGAAAATGATAGAAGAAAATCACCTGTGATCCTGTCCTTCATCTCTGATGACATTTATTGTTTTCTCAGTTGCATTGGCTCATGAGATCCTGTATCTTAGCCGTGTTTGTTATGTGTTGTTGCCATTGTGAGGCGTGAAAGTCTTGCTGTGTGGTGAGTTGTCTTTCTTTGCGTTCTCCATTTTGGCGTGTCAGATAGGATACACTGTAGTATGCTTTCTCATCAGGACTGCCAGTCTGCAAATAACGACATGGAGGCTTGTTAATTGTGAAAGCTCAGCCTTAGCTTAGGCTTGTCCCACTAACCCTTATTACTTAAATTAAGCCTTATTTTTAATTAATCTACATTCTACCATGTGCCTTTTACCTCTTTGCTAGTCTGTATGTCCACGCGCTCTGTATCTCCATCCATTGTCCTGTGTGCTGCCTCTGTTACCTTCTTCCTCTCTGCCTGGAAGTCACTCCTGTCTCTCCTGCCTAGCTATTGGCCATTCAGCTTTTATTACACCAGTCACAGCAGTACCTCTTTACACCGTGAATAAATATCCCACAACAGTGCACCAATAGGACAATGTTTACTTAATATGCTCTATACAAAATAGCAATCTGTAGCAGTAGTGTTTCTTTTCAGCAGAGTACAAACTGTGTTGTGGAAAGTCCAAGATAGAAAAATGTTTTCATCTTGTTCTGTGCTGTTATAAGGTGGAGGCAACAATTTGAGAGATGCAAATCCTGAAAACCAGGACATGGTACATTTAACAGGAAGCGTTGGAAGCTTTTTGACTAAGGGAAAAGGTGTAGACTATTAAAGCTTGTTTGAGTTTCTCAAAGGAAGTTTGAAATCTCAAACACTTAATTGAGGTTTGGGGGAAGGTTTTAGTGTCTCTTGAGATGGAGCCCATAGGCTCTTCTCAGCGTGCAGAGGGTAACCCACCAACCAGTTCACCAAGTAGTGAGGCTGGTTGGCCACCAAGTCCCCATAATTGCAAGCATATGTCACCATACCCAGCTTTTTGAAATGGGAGTTCTAGGGACTGAACTCAAGTCCTTGTGTTTTCAAGGCTGACCAAACCCTAAGAAACTTTTTAATGGCAGACTATGAAGTCATGAATTTTGTTTTGATTCAATTAAATAATTGACAGGCTAGAAATCTCCAAGTAGTTACTCAAACACACAAATGGATTCACTTTCTCCCTTGGTAAAGATAACCGTACTTGCTGGTCAGATAAACAAGCATACAGTTAGTCTCAGAGTGGAGAAGATAACCTGGCAGATAGTTAAGTCCTGTCCTGCCTAGAAACATCTGCCCTTTGGCATCTGAATTACTTATCAGTGCTTGCCCTTGGGAGGTATTCGGGTGGTTTCAGCCAGGCTGGTCACAGTGCAGAGATGAAAGTTCACCCCGCTGCTGAAGAGCTGCCTGTGAATTCCAGCTTCTTTCTAGCCCTTCGCAGAAACACTGGAAAGGCTATTTGAGATGAAAGCCAATTGTGTTGCTTGTTTTGTGGTTCTGAGGTTCAAACCCGAGGGAACTTCATGAATACTAGGCATCCCCCAAAACTCTGTTTGTTTATAATTAAAAATTCCCGTATAATACATTTTGATCACTTCTCTCCAACTGTTCTCAGATCCTTCCTGCTTCCCTACCCACTCAACTTTGTTCTTGTTCGTTCTCATTCATATTCTCCCTCTTTTCCTTTCTCTCAATCTCTAAACAAAAAACAAGACACCCCCCCCCCAAAAAAAACCCCACAAAACATCAAAACAAGAAAAAGACCGATAAAACCAAAAAAGGTCATAATGTAAGAAAAGTCTACAAAAATACCATTGAGTTTATTGTGTGTAGGTCATCTGCTCCTGAACATACGCCCTGCCCTGAAGTGACGCTCCATGAGAAAAAAAAATTATTTTCCCTTTGCCAGAGTGTCAGCTCATATGTACATCCGTCCGTCCCATTGGAAGTGTCTTGAAGTTGAGAGTCATTAATCCAGTAATTTCTGTAGCATACTGTTCTGACATTTTTATTAGAGTGGCACAAGCGTGTGTGCATGATTGCTTACAGTAGCACAACATGATTTTAAACAAAAAAAAAACCAACCTTGAAGCTTTTGTACATAACTGGCATAAAGGTAATACATACCTTACTTTCTCCACATCCCATACTGCCTTACTGTGAAGGGAGGGTTGTGTATGGAGTTCTCTCATGCTCCCCAGATTAGATTAGAGTGCTTGTGAAGGCATTTGCGTGCTTTAGTACTGACAGTGCAAACCCTGAACAAATATTACTCAGTCCTTGGGGATTTTTATTTCTATGTCTCAGACAAGATATTGCTGTGGCTGGAACTTGTGACTCTTCTGCCTCTGCTTTGATGGCCTGGGTGTACTGTGAGCACTTGCCTCCCAGTAAGTCTTGGTTTGTTATTCATCCAGATGTTTGTCAACTTTTCTGATAGTGGACAATATTAATGCTATTTGCTGCTGATTCTCACATTTAAACACACCATTTATTTCCCAAGGAAATCATCTCTTTTTTAAAACTTGAGCTATAAAAGTGGACTGTCAGTGCTGCCCTGGGTCCTATCCTGTGTCCTGTTTTAGACTTCCTGTGTTTCCTATACTGAATCTACCGCTGCTACTTAGTAGCTATATACCTTAACTCACTTAGGAAATCGGAGAATAGTACATATGATATGCAGAGTGGTAGCGACATAGAGTGAGGAATGTCCACACATCTAAATCATTTATGCATTCATGTCATTTAGTTAACTTATTTTTTCACTGCTTGGAATCAAACCAGGGCCTCAAGTATTCTGTGTGATCACCCTGTGTACTGAGCCACACCCACACAGAAGCTAGTAAATTTTAACTAATTACAATATTTAGTTTTATTGTTTCTAAGTCAGGGTCTTACTATGAAGCATCAAATGGCCTAGGACAGTGACACTTCTGCCCCCAAGTACTGGAATTATCAGCCTGAAGCACCACACTCAGCAATGACCATTTCTGAGAGCTTTATACATTTTGTTTCATGTGTGTCAGAGTGTATCCACCCTCTTTTGCTGTTTTGTTGTGTTCGTGGTGCTGGGGCTAGAACCCGGGGCTCTGTACGTGCTAAACAGACTGCCACCCAACCCCAGCCCTATCCCCCTGCCTGTCCTGTGTTTTGGAGTTTGGAGTTTATGTTTTGTAACTGTTGCATGTCTGTTTAGTTTTTGAGACAGTGTCTCATGTAGCCTAGGCTGTCCTCCAACTCTTCAGAGGAAGGTGACCTTGGATTCCTAATCCTCTTGCCTCTACCTCCCAAGTGCTCGATATCAGGCCTGTGTCACTGTGCCCAGGTCCTGTGTAAGAATCAACTGGGTGTTGTCATTCTGGCTGCTTTCAGTTTCTTAGTATTACAAACAAATCTACCGTCTATATTTTTGCAACTATATCTTTGGGTACAACCTTATTTCCTTAGGGTAAGTTACTGGACACTAAGTAGTATGTGTAAGGAACATTTATTATCTGCAACTTTCAGTGATATCTGCAAATATTTCTCTAAGAAGGTATAGAAGTGTGACTCCAAAAGTCTTGAGTTAAAAGAGGTAATCTTTAGGTTAGAGTAGTTAGTGATTTTTTTTTGTTTGCTGTCCTTGTGTTTCCATCACCAATTAGATACAATAAGTCTACCTCTTAGATAAATGTCCTCTTATGAACCTTACTAAATTAATTATAATAAGATAGCAGTGGCTGGGGCTGGAGAGGTGGCACAGTCGGTAAAGCCCTTGCCACACAGAACCAGAATCAGGATCCCAGCACCCATGTAAATGCCAGCAGGGTGGTGACCTACCTGGAACCCCAGCACCACGGAGGCACATAACAGGCATGTTCCGGCCAAGCTAGCTAGCTCACCTAGCTGAATTGTCAGGCTCTGGGTTTAAGTGAGAGACTATCTCAATATTGAGGAGGAGAGCAATTGACAGTCCTGCTACTCTGGAGCCTGAGGAGGCATGAAGATCGCTTGAGCCCAGCCTGAGTAACAACATAAAAAACTCTTTTAAAAAACTTGCTATTTCACAAAGTTTAATTATTGAAATGCAGCCTGACATTAAATTCCTCTGAGCAGAGTAGAGACAGCGGATAGAAAAATTATTTACGTGTGTACAGCTTAACCATGCTTCTGACGATAAAGTTTCCCAGAGCCATGTTCGCCCTTATCTTGCAGGCCCTGGTACAGTATTTGCATATTGCCATCCTACTGCTCAATTGAAAAAACTAGACTAGTTTTGTTTTTTTAAAATAAAAACACTGTGTCTCCCTTTTTAATAACAACAAAATCCCTCATACTGTGTTACACAGGCTGACCCACATAGACACCAATTTTCCTGCCTTGGGTCCTTAGTAGCTGAGACTACAGGTGGACACTTACACCAGTATTTTCCAGTTTTATAATAGTTTTCATAGTTTTGGCATGGCTTTATTAAAATTTACCAAAAACTTCTGGAAAAATATAAAGAAAAGAGAAATAAATATAGTAAGGTGGGTACCATTTCAGTCAAGTTTAAGCATACAGTTTGGTGACACTAAATACTTGTATATTGCTGGGTACCATCACCACTACACACCACGCTTCCAACTGTTTTCATTTAAAAACTGGAACTCTGCCAAACAGAGCAACAGCCTCCTATCCCACGACCCTGGCTCCAGCAACCAACTTCATCTTTTGACTTTGCCTTGAAGTCGAGCTTCCACCGGGGGCGTGCACGCCTCACAAGTGCAGTGCGGCCAGAGACAGCAAGGGTGACTCGGGAGTCCCACCAACAGTGCCCTCTTTGGTTGCTGAGTAGTCGCACCTAGTGCCAAGCTACCGGCTCTTAGCCATCATGTTTTCCCAGCTAGTTACGTTCTGTAAACTAACTGGTATCGAGCTGCGAGCCAGCAGGGCTGTCTGTCACCCATAGCATAGTGAAAAGCTGTTCCGCTTGCGTCACAAGGCTGTTTGCATAAGGCTTAGTCAAAGCTTTTGGGAGCCGCCCTCTGCACCTGTGCTATATTAGTGCGGCTCAGACAGGAAGAATTTTCTTTTGCTGCTGCTGCCGTAGCTTCTCCGGTTACCTTCAGAGTAAGTGCTCACTATTCCTGAAGACAAAAGTTTCTTATATGTAACTTACCATTCTTTATCTTACTGAAAGTTTGGCCTCGTAAATATACAGAGTAGGAAGTAAAAGTAGATTAATCTAATGCAGTGGAATGTAAAGTTCTTTGTGGTTTGCAAAGGTGTAAGTGTGTAAAGCTTCGGGCTGTCTTGGGCTCAATAACTAACTTTTACAGGCTGATTCTAAACATCTGTTACTTGAACATGTGAGTAGTAGACAAGTGGAGAGCAACTCATTCAGTTGCTACATGACTTAATGTTGCACACAGCCATGTGAGTTCATAATGGCTGGTAATAAAGATGAATTTTTATACCTGTGAGCTTTACCCAGGATATTATAGATTGGAGTTACACTAATATATATTATGAATTGATAAAAGCTAGTTTCCTAATGTAACACCTTGGATATTGACAAATTAAGATTCAGACATGTAAGGACTGGGCATATAGCTCAGTGGTAGACCGTTTGCCTAACATGTATGTCTCCTCCAAAAATACATCCTTAAAACACAGAGTGTATGTATCACAGTAAAGTCTAGAATACTTATGGCTATGTCAGATCTCTCTGAAGACAGGGTCTTATAATACATCCTATGCTGGTCTCTAACCTCCTGAGTGCTTCCTGTAGGGAGGTGCCACCAAGCCTGGCCCTGCATCGTATAGCTTCTTAAAATTCGACCACACGGCAGACTGTTGTGTGAGCAGCTTGCTTAGTGTTACTGGATACTGTTGTTACCTGTGCTGATGTTCTAGGAGAAAGGACCCAACAGGAAGAATTCAGAGTATGTTCTGGGTCAGCTGCACAATTTCCATGTGCCTTGGTTTGCTCTCTTGAAAATTGCTGTTGGGTAATAGAACTGACATGGAGGGTAGGCTGGAGCTTGCAAACTGTTTTCATGATTATCCATAAATCCCTGACTTATTTTCCCATTTAAGGAAATTGGCATACATTGCCCACACCGAAATAGACAGTCTGCGAGTTTCTTTTCCTGTTCCCTCCTACGCCTTCAGCTGTTCAGTTTCAGTTTTGTTTACTGTGTGTATCGAGAGTATTTCACTTTCCAGTCTGGGTATGTTTATTTCTGTCTAGGGAGAATTACTCAAATGCAACAAAGAAATTATTACAATCCCCATTAAAAGTGAGTTTATAGTTTATATTTCCATATTATAATCACCCTACAAAATTTGACACCATAATATACCAAACTTAAGAGAGACAGTATTGGTTAGTTGAGAGAGGTGCAATTAAAAATACAATGAATTTACCAGGAGCAGTTAGGACTGTTGCCAGAGCCCCTTTCATACTATACTGAGATTTACCTTTTCTTGTGTAAGAGATACAACACATTGCATTATGTATAATTTCATTACCTTACCAGTGTAATTTTCATGTTTCTGCAAGCATGAAAACTAAAGCAGAGTTGCCACTTAAAAGCTATGTTAATTTATTTTTTTTCTACTTTCCTATGAGCCAGAGTGAAACAAGCCTTTAGAGATACTCAGTTTACACTCCAAATCTTTAAAGTCTGTTTTAGAGCAAGTAAAATGCTTATGTAGACAGCTTACCCATCTTATAGATTTAAAAAACGATAGCCTCAGAATGACAGACAGTAACTAAATTCTTACATGACAAACTCAAAGGAAGGTCTTACCTCTTGCTTCATTCTTTAGCCTTGTTCTACACCTTCTTGTGTTAAATGCTTAGAAACCTTAAGCTCGTACTGAAAGTCCACAAAGGAATTGTTTTCTAGTCTGCAAATTGTTCTAGTTCGTATTTGAAGATTCCAGATGTAAAGAGTTTACAACTTCCTTCGAAGAGAGTTCAGAGTTCAAGGGGAGAGCGTTCTATTTTTGAATGTCTTTTCCAGCAGCTCTTCCCCTGAAGCATCTGCCACAGAGGACTGTTGGCAGAACAAGCTGGAACTTTATATATGCCAGGTATAGGCTTACAAGACTGTTGGTTAAAAATACTCTGCTCTGATGTCTGGTATCTTCTTTCTGAGAGTCCCGGAATGCTGACAACCATGTCTCTGTGTGTGTTTACACTTTTATAACAATAAAGGTCTCAAAGTGAGGTTTGGGCACTGCACTCGTATTCAGACAGGTTTGGTTCGATGAGTGGAGGTTAAATTTGGTCACATTGGTAAGCACTGGGAGGAAGGAAAGCTCCTGGGTTGACATTAGCAGAGCATATGTGAATGACTAAAAGCCAGCAGCTGCTGAGTATGACAGTTGTCTGTCTATAATCCCAGTATTTGGAGCAGTAAGGCGAAAGAATTGCCACTAGTTTGGAGGCAACCGACACTATGTGTAGGTCAGTTGGGAAGGGCCTGATGTGGGTGCTGGAAACGGAACTCCGTCCTCGGCAAGAGTGTGCACATTCTTAATGGCTGAAGTGTCTCTTGAGCACCCATGGACACTTTTGTTAGTGCTTTTATTTCTGTTCTTATGGCATGCTGAAGATCAAGGCCAGGACTACATTCTAGGCAAGTCCTCTACCACTGAGCAACATCACCAGCCCCTAAGTAGCTGTTTTAAAACACAGTTTTGATTCTTAAATTTTACCTTACCTGGAGTAAGGTAAAAATAAAGTCATTATGGGAAAAAAATAGAGATTTATACGATAGAGCAAAACCAGAAAAATAATAAGCGATATTTTCTCTAATTTAAAGGATATAAAGTTTACCCAGCAGCCTCCTAAACAATGTTCATTTCATTTGACAAACACATTGTGTACCAGCTTTGTCCCAAACACAACACGTATTTATACACACAGAAGGATTTAACTTGGAAGAAAATCTATCGGGGAGGAGAAGGGCTCCCTCAAACTCACCTCTGGCTGAGGAGCTCCACGGTTGATGGCTGCTGGAGGAGGCCACCTGTCTCTAGACATTTGACCACTGGTGGGTTCCCACCCTCTAGTGGATGACCTCACGCACATATACATGGAAAACACTAATTAAACACAGTGGGGTGAATCGCTTTTGAAAAAAAGGAAGGAAAAATACTTTCGTATATTATGTTTCTTCTTTTATTTTAATTCCTATGTAGATTTGGTTCTACCAACACAGGCTTTGTGTAGAGAAAGTGTTGATAAAATATACTTGCAAAGCCAATAATTCCACAGCAGAAGGAGGTTGAGGTAGGAGGTTACCCAGGAGCTCAAGGCAAACTTAGACTACAGAGGTCTTTCTTTTCTAAACAAATCTTGCTGTGAAGTCTATTATTGCAAATGTATAGTCCATGTTATCTCTATTCAAACCTGTTAGTACTATTTTAGTTCTTAGAAGAGAGCTTCTAATTCTTGATACAGTATTTTCATTCTAAAACTTTACTTAATAGAGGAAATCTTTGCTGAGCAAGCCGCCTGCAATTCCTAGGTGTTTAAATCATACTGTCTTTAGTCATTAGCATACATTAAGAGCCTCAAATGTCAGTGTGTCACATATACCCTTTTTCCCCCTTTCTTGCTGTGACATCACCTGGGGAAATCCAGAAGATTGGATAACCAAGCGATGACTAATCAGGAGTCTGCTGTCCATTTGAAAATGGTGTGTATGCAAGTGCTTCCTGCTCCACCAGTGAACGGTGAATCTTCTCTAGTTTCTTCTCTCTAACTGTACAGCTGTGGGACTGGGCTTTTCTATAGGACTTTCTTCATGGTGCTTAGCACACAAATGATAAAATCTCAAGTACCTACTGAATTAACTCTCAAATATCTTTGAAATTACTTTGCTTGAAATAGAATACATTTTATAGTTCTTCTTAACGTAAAATGATGGCTAGGTTCTGGTGAGTTTGTTGTTGCTGTTGTTTTCTTTTACTCGTATTTATTTTTTTCAACATGGAGTCTTACTGTATGTGCATGTCAGGGATGTGAGATCCTCCTGTCTCGGCCTCAAGAGGAGTAATGCTAAGATTACAGATATGTGCCACCATGCCTAGCATTGCATATGCCTTACTCCTTTCCTGTGTGTTTACATGTGTGGCTTGGATTTTGTTCTTTGAGACTGGGTCTCTGTGACTCGGGCTGGTTGAACTCACCTTTTAGTCAGTGATGACCTTGAGCCCTGCTTCTGCTTCTGTCTCCTGAGGCAGAGATTACAGGCCTACTCTACCACAGCCAGATTCCCATTCTTTTGGTAGTCCTTGGCACTATCATTTAAGCCATTCAGAATAAAATATTTTAAGTGTAGTTTAAAGTGACAAGCAGAAGTTTCAGTGAGTGAGGGCTTTTGCCATGAAACATGGCACTTGAGTTCAATCTCCAGAACCCACGTTGCTTAAGGGGAAAAAACTGATTCCTAAAAGTTGTCCTCTAACCTACACACACACACACACACACACACACACACACACACACACATGACTGGATGGGTGGATGGGTGGGTGTGTGAGCTAGGCAGGGCAAGCAAGCAGACATAAAAAAGAACTGAAGAAAAAGAAAGGGTGTAAAATGGCTGGGAACATAGATCAGTTGGTAGAGTACTTATGTATCCTTCAAGAAGTTCTCAGTTCAGTCCCCAGCACCACATAAAACCCAAATGTGGTGGTCTACACTTGTAACCCCATTGCTGGGGAGCTGGAAACAGATAGATCAGGAATTCAAGGTCATTCTTGGCTACATAGTTAGTTTGAAGCCAGCTGGGCTAGTGAGACTATTATGTAAATAAATGGTGTGAAACTACCAACCTTCTGTGTGACAAAGGTGAGTGATGTTCCTGAAAACGCCCAGGAAGCAGCTGAGGTCAGGGAAGGAGCAAGTCTCTATACATTGAAGAAAACTGCCATCAGCTTTCCACATTCCCCATGATAAATTTCCTTGCAGCCAGGCGTAGTAGTGTGTACCTGGAGTCCCAGTTTTCTGAAGACTGACACAGAGGGTTTCCACACATTGAAGGCCAGCTTAAGCTACCCAGGGTGTACCAGGCCAGCCAGGGCTACGCAGTAAAACCTCGTCTTTAAAGAATAATTAAAAGAAAATAAATAAGTAAATAATCTTTTGTTCTTTACTTAACTAGTACATAAAACCATAAAAATGTACATTTTAACAAACCCTGTAATGGCTGATTCAGTATACATCAGTTTAAACTGTGTATTTCAGCCACGGAGTGTGGTATATCTATAAATCATTTTTGTCTGTCTGTGTTACGTCCTTTCTTTTGCTGGGATTGAACCCAGGTTTTTATAGATGTTAGGTGAGGACTCTACACATGAGCCATAGCTGTTATGATATGCGGCAGTCGGGGGACCTTGACAGAGTCTATGGCAGGTGAAGGACAAACACACCATGTGGGAAGTTTCCTGGGGAAAGGAAAGGGAGCCGGGAGAGAGGGGAGAGACAGAGACCTGCCCGCCCCTTCAGAAGAACAGCCTGGAGAGAGAGAGTGGGAGTGGAAGAGAGCCAGGGTACTTCTTGCCATGAACACGGGTGCACTCTGCCAGGTCCCCAAGGGGTGGGGCCAAGGTGTGCCAGGATACTAACAGTAGCCACTGCCCCGTTTCTTACCCATGTCCTCCTCCCTTGTGTGTCCTCATCTCCTTGCTGTAACCAGTCTACCTCCAGAGCCACCTGAGTGCTGGCTGATTGTCTACTTGGAGTGATGGTTACGTGTTCTCGGAGTCACAGGCAAGAGTGATGCTCCAGCCATTGGTTCTTTCTGGTGTGTAATGATTCAGGAAAAGAAATGTGAAAGTTCTGAAGCAATTCGAGTTTTCAGTGTGCTTGTTACTAAAGAATGAATAAGAGGCGAACGCCCATAATTGATGATTTAACAAAAAAGAAAAATGTTTTATAACTCACCAGATATAAAATGTAGGCAAAGACCTGATTACAACTAGGGTGGTTGATGGGCGCCACCAAGTGGTCTTAGCTAATATTCTTGATTTTTTTTTTTTTTTTTTTAAACACGAGTTCACTGTGTAGCCCTTACTGTCGTGGAACTGGGTCTGTAAACCAGGTGAGCCTTGATCTCAGAGATCCAATGCCTCTGCCTCCCACGTGCTGTGGGATTAAAGGTGTGAAGCACTGTGTCAGTTGAACCTTGAGAATATGGCTTGCTTGAAGGAAGGTATATATTCAATATAAAAAAATGCTCCATTTCTAGATGAAAATACTGTGGCAACATAATCCTTTGTTTATCCTCACTATAATGAGTTTTTTTAAGATTTTAAAAAAATTAATTATGGCTAGGCAGTGGTAGCGCAAGCCTTTTTAATCCCAGCACTCGGGAGGTAGAGGCAGGTGGATCTCTGTGAGTTCGAGGCCAGTCTGGTCTACAGAATGAGTGCCAGGATAGGCTGCAAAGCTACACAGAAACCTTGTCTCAAAAAAGCCAAAAAAAAATTAATTATATATGTAAGTGCATGCACAGAGGCCAAAAGATGGTTTAAATCCCCTGAAAGGCTCACAAACAGTTAGGAGCCATCCAACATGGCTCCTGGGAACACTGACCCCTTTCACCAGCTCCAGTGGCTTTGTTATTGAGTCCAGTATATGCCCTTCAGCTAAACTTTTTATAAGGGAGCTGCAGAAGGGTCCTCCAAGCAGCAGTGGTCCTTAATGGAAGTCCTTAGATTAGGTCCTTAACTCAGCAGGCACATCAGTACACATCATAGGTAGTCTCCAGCAGATTTCACAAAATAGACACACAGTGTTTATCATGTCCATTGAGGCTTGGGGCAGGTGGAGGCCAGAGATCAATATTGGACACCCTCCTCTATTGCTCCTGCTTACTCTTTTGACAGGGGTCTCTCACTGAGTCTGAAACCTCTGGTTCTACTGAGCTTGCTGATGAACAAGCCCAGGGATTCTAGCTCATAGAGTTCGGCAGGTACTTTATGGACTGAGCCATCCCCCCCCCGCTTCTTAAGACTCATGAGGTCTGATTATGTTAAAGGATGGTAGTGTCAAGGTTTGGTACATTGCAGGTGGTCCTATCATTGTCTGAAGGTACAGTTTTTAAAGCAAAGTGTGTAAGGGCTATAGATCTTGTAGAACTCATGCATCTGAGAATCCCTGCACTTGATTCCCAGCATCTTACCTTCCCCTACAAAAGGGAGCGGGGGACCCAGATTAAATCTAGGTATTTCACAGACAGTATGTGAATGTATTTCCCTTTCCTGTATACCTCTGTTGTTATCTTCCAATTTTTGGGAAATGTTCTGACCTTTTGATTGGGGGGTATTAGTGTTGCCTTTTTGTGTTTGGGGGAGACGGGGGAGTTTTTGTTTGTTTAGTTAATTGGTTTGGTTTTTCAAGATAGGGTTTCTCTGTGTAGCCCTGGATATCCTGGAACTCGCTTTGTAGACCAGGCTGACCTCAAACTCACAGAGATTCTCCAGCCTCCGCCTCCCTCGTACTGGAATTAAAGGTGTGCACCACCACTACCTGGCTTGTTGCCTTTTAAATTCTAGTGTATATGTAAGAACACCTTGGAACCTTATAGACTTAATCTGTTCAGATTGTCTTAAAATAAAAACCTAAGTCTAGCATCTTCTATGAACTATGTTATTATTGGTGGTCACAATGGAAAGAAAGCTGGCCATGCTCTACACACTGTGGAGAGACATAACTTGACATATTACTTGCTTACTGTTAATCAAAACAGAATTCCAGAGGATACTGAAGTTTGTGATAGTTATTTCTTCTAAGGAACCTTTTGCTTCTGCTGTATATCAGAATGTGAAATTATCATGATTCCCTGTGCCACCTCCAAGACATTGTTGTGCAAGCACCATGTCTTCCTGAAGTTAATACTCCTCTGTCGGTTCCCTTCCACTCATGATAGAGTTCAAGCAAGAAATGGCACCCAATATAAAATTGAACAGCCCAATAATCTTCGTAAATCCCAGGTACTTTCTAGTAGTTATCTTACCTTGAAAGACATGTTCTTAGGCTGAGAAAAATTAACGTATTATCTGGGCTACAGTACATGGAGACAACTCCATGACCTTAAAACAACTTTGCGGTTTTAGAGATATTTTAATTATCTATTTCTATTTCTATGTGCATTGGTGTTTTGCCTGCATGTATGTCTGTGTGAGGGTGTTGGAGCCTGGAATTACAGACAGTTGTAAGCTGCCATGTGGGTACTGGGAATTAAACCTAGGACCTCTGGAAGAGCAGTGCTCTTAACCACTGAGTCATCTCTCCAGCCCAATATTTTAATTATCTGTTACAAAAACTTATAAGAATAATTATATGATATTTTTCTGCTCAGAAATACTTTAAAACATAAATATGAATACAAATGAAATCCTTGTTTTAATCCTCGATGCTGGTTTTAGTTAGGGTTACTATTGCTGTGACCAAACGCCATAACCAGAAGCAACTTGGAAAGGAGAGTTTATTTCACTCACAGTTCCATAGAACAGTTCATCATTGAAAGCAGTGAGGACAGGAACCTGGAGGCAGGAGCTGATGCAGAGGTTGTAGATAGCTGCTGCTTGCTGACTTGCTCCTCAGGGCTTGCACAGCTGCTTTCGTGTAGAATCCAGGACCACCAGCCCAGGGGTGGACCACTCACAAAGGAATGGGCCCTCCCCATCAGTCACTACTTAAGAAAATGCCTTACAGGCTTGCCTACAGCCTGATCGTATGGAGGCATTTTCTTAATTAGGGCTCCCTCCTCTCAGATGACTTCAGCTTGTGTCAAATTGACAAAACTATCCAGCACAAAGCTTATCTTCCATAGTTTGGTATGCTATTTGTGTATAACCTATGTGCTATGTTTACTTTCTCACATACTTTATTTATAAAGTTTTAATTAATTTTTAAAACAGACCAATTTATGTTGTCAAGGTTGACCCTCAAATTTCTGGGCTCAAGTGATCCTTCTGCTTGAGTAGGAAGTGCCCTGGTGTGTGATTTTATTTATTTATTTATTTTTGCTTTGCTTTGCTTTCCAAGACAAAATGTGGATCTGGCTGTCCTAAAACAGCTATATAGACCACACTAGCCTTGAACTCAGAGATCTACCTGCTTCTGCCTCCCAAGTGGTGGAGTAAAAGGTGGGCAACACCACACACAAATTAAATCTTAAGCAAAAAAATTCCTTAGAAGAAATAAGTCTTATCACAAAATTCAAATAGTCTAGGATTCTATTTTGATTAATGGCAAGCAGGTTTTTATGTTCTATAAATTCTGGGAAGCTCATTACCTGTATAGTTACATAAGAAAATTATACATTCTAGTAAAAGTAAGTGAACCATAGATGTAGGGTTTTTCTTTTGTTAGGTTTCTTTGTGTAAGATATGCTCTTGCAACTGTCCTTAAACATATGATCCTCCTGCCTCAGCAATCCAGTTGCTGGGATTATAGATTTGTGCCTCCACACTATGTAATTTTATCTTTATTTTCTAGATGGAAACTAGTTATGTGTTTTAAATTTTTTGTGTATATAAATGGTAATTTTATATGGTGATTTTTTTTTAAAATAATGCCTCAGCATTTTTATATTTTTTAATACAAGCATCTTGGTAGTGAATGAACTGGGGAAAGTGAGTAAAAGTAATTTATTTCTATTCACTTTTTAGATGCCAGAATTTCAGAAAAACTCAGTTCGCATCAAGAACCCTACAAGAGTAGAAGAAATTATCTGTGGTCTCATTAAAGGGGGAGCTGCCAAACTTCAGGTGATTTTAACTTTTAAAACATTGATGCAGATTCACAATGACAGCTGCTGGGAGAGGGAAAGGCAAGTCTTCCCAGTGGAAGGTTCTGGGTCTGTCAACCACACTCCAGGGCAGCCACACCCAGGAGTAGTAGACAGTACAAGACAGGCTCCACATTCAGGTGGAGTTTGGTATTTTTGTCTTTTTTAGTTTCTTTGATCTGGTTTTTTTGATGAGAAAACACAAGCCTGGAGGTAGGAGAGGTCTCCGGAGACTGAGGAGGGAAGATTGCAATCAAAGTGTAGTGTATAAAAATTGAAGCCAACTGAAAAGTTGAAACACACTCATCTGTCTGCGGTTAGTGATGGAGTACGGCCGGGCATGGATAAAGCCATGGGTCCAATCCCTAGCAAATGTATTAACATCCTGTTCTGACAAAACCTTAGTAATGTTTTTTTTGGGGGGGAGAAGGGGGTTGCCTATACTCTGGGAGTGTAAAATCTAAAATCTCTTACCTAGAGTTGGTCTAAATACATGGAATACTCTTTTGAAAACAAAAAAGAAAATAGCCTTGAGACAGAGACATCACATAAGCCATGATCGAGCAAGCTGGAGATTAAGCCCAAGACCTTGCTGTGCTAATCGCTAATTCTCCCATTGAGTTTTGCCAGACCTCTCACGTGGGTCTTTTTTTAGTACTAAGTTCTAAGGTAACTAATACTATATACATAGATGTAAACCATTTCAGGAGTCATACTTAATACAGTTTCAAGTTATTCCATATTTTAATTAACTGAGTCATTGCCAAATTAAATTGTAACTTTATGCGGACAGAGTCGAGTTTCACACGTTTTTCTCTCTGTTAGTCTGGGATTTTTATATGTTGCTGCTGTGTACTGGATTTCTGTTTGCTTCCAACTCCCAAGATCATGGGCATGTATCGTCCCCGGAAGTAGAGAATTACATAATAAATATGAAGGAACTGAAGAAGTTATTTAGTCCAACTTCATTACAAGAATTCCTTTGCTATTTGAACTGCCCAAGTACTAATTTATTATCTCTTTTAAATGGTATCCAGAGCAGGGCCACAGAAGGCAGTGAGACCCCATCTCAGCAATATGGAAGACCAGAACCGACTCTTGGAAGATGTCCTCTATACTCATATACTCCCCACCCACCCCCACACACACACACCCACACACACACACCAAGCAGAGTGTGCTTACACGCACAATTTTTTTATTGAAAAAACAATCACTCAAATCAGTGTGTTGCTGTGTTAGATGAGGGACTTCCCAGGAACCTCAATGAGAAGACTCCAGGATGTATATTTGTTTAACATAGTGAGTGTATGATTGTAATGGGCTATTTACATTTTGCCTTCTCCTTTTCTCACAGATAATAACAGACTTTGATATGACACTAAGCAGGTTTTCCTACAATGGGAAAAGATGCCCAACATGTCATAGTAAGTGTGATACTCTTAAGTAAATGAATGTAATTGTAAACACTTATCAGTGAGATGACTGGGTTTTTGTTGTTGTTGTTATTATTGTTTTCGATTTCTCTTTTTGATATTAAAAGTGAAGGAACTTGGTTTTTTTTGTTATGTTTTGAGGAATTGCTTTTACTCACTTAGATGAATAGCTATTTTTATGTGTGCTTTTGGAAGTAAAGGGAATGGATGAAGACTTAAAAATATTTCTCATTGTGTATAGTCTATATATTACCCAAGAAACACTTGAAAAGGTTTTAAATTTTGCAATAACCTAAAAAATTACACTTATCAAATGTTGTTCATTCGTTAGGTTTTCTATTGCTGTTATAAACACCATGACCAAAAGCAACACAGGGAGGAAAATTTTGTTTTGCTTGCAGTTGCAGCCCAATGTAGGGGGAAGCCAAGACAGGAACTCGGGCAGAAACCAGAGGCAGCGGCTCAAACAGAGACTATGGAGTGATGTTGTTTACTAGCTTGCTGTTTTAATGCTTGCTCAGCCTGCCTTCCTACACAGCCAGGGATGGAACCACCCACAGTGAGCTGGCCCTTTCCATGCCAACCATCAGTCAAGAAATGCCCACAGACTTGCTCACAGGCCAATCTGATGGATGCATTTTCTCAACTGTGGTTCCTTCTTCCTAGGTGACCTAGCCTGTGTTGGAGTTGCCAAAAAACCAGCAGGCATGCCAGGGCCTAAGGATGTAGCTCAGTTCAGTAGTAGGGCACTGGCCTAGCATGTATAAAGTTCTGACACTGATCTCTGACAGCACAGAATGAAATTGTCTATAATGACAGCAGCTTGACAGGCAACTAAAAACAATTTAACACTAGTAAAATAGTATAAATTCTCTTCCACTACATACTAGAGATTGTACAACCATTGTGAGTAGTACTTATGGAGCTTAATTCTATGAAAAATACAGAGCATCACATGAAATGAAAAGAACTCAAAACCATAGATTTGATCTTAATTTTACCTAATTCACTAGTAATAAGGTAAAACTTAGAGAGGAAATATTTTACGTAAGTATTATCCTTAAGAAAATGGTATCTTTTGTGGCTGGGGATGTCCTCAGTAGTGGTATCCTTATGAGCATGAGACCCTGGGTTCAGTCTCAGAGATACCATAAACCAGGTGTAGACAGTTTATGCTTATGATCCCAGCAATGGGGCAGTAGATGCAAAAGGATCCAAAATTCAAAACCAGCCTGGGCTACGTGAGACCTTATGTCCTAGTTTGTTTTCTGTTGTTTCTATAAAACAGACCAAAACCGCCGGGCGTTGGTGGCGCACGCCTTTAATCCCAGCACTCGGGAGGCAGAGGCAGGCGGATCTCTGTGAGTTCGAGGCCAGGCTGGACCAACAGCCTCCAAAACAGAGAAACCCTGTCTCGTAAAACCAAAAAAAAAAAAAAAAAAAAAAAAAAAACAGACCAAAACCAGTGTGAGGAAATTGGCTTCCAGGGGTCAGTCCGTCCCTGAGGGAAACCATGCCAGGAACTGTAACAGAAACCGTGGAGGCGTACTGGCTTGCTCAGCTTGCTTTCTTATACTACCCAAGACTGCCGGGAGGGTAGACTTACCCACGTGACTGAGCCTTTTCAAAGCAATTACTGATCAAGCAAAATGCCCCACAGGTCACAGGCCAGTCTGTTGGGTGCAGTTCCTTAATTGTTGGTCCCTCTTCCCAGGTGGCTAGTTTGTCATGTTAACAAAAACTAGCCAGTACACCCTGTCTGAACAGAAAGAAAAGGGAAATGATATATTTCTAGATGGAAGATGAGAATGGAAACACACAGTTGGCTGTTTGAAGATCTTGGACTGTCTAGCGCAGTGCTATAGGTGAAGAATTACTAAATCTCAGGTTTTGAAACCATTACCTCCTGTGGCAATGCCATTTGATTTTTACAACACCGAAGCCACTTGCAATAACCACAGGAATTGACTTGGCTTTTAAAAATAAAAGAAGCGACTTATCTTTCTAGTTTTGGATGTGAGCCTCGCCTTTAATGACTGAGTCATCTCTCCAGCCCTCAACTCATCTTTGTTAGTGGTAGCACCAACCAGAGTATTTCTTTAATGCCTATGCTGTGCACGCTCTCTCTGTAGATATCATTGACAACTGTAAACTTGTCACTGACGAATGTCGAAGAAAGGTAAGTATCAAGTCATTTCAAACGCATAGTTAACCCTTCATTGCCTCAGATGATTAGTTTTATTTAGACAGGAATGTATGCCAAAAGCTAGGCATGATGACATACACATATAATCCCAGACTAGAGTCCTGAGGGGAGATGATTTCAAGTTTAGGGCCAGCCCGAGATGAATGCTAAGTGCGTGTAGTCATATTTGGCACATAGTAAGCATTCAGTAAAGACCAAATTTACTGTATGTATTCCATCTTGGTTTTTTCTTCTTCAAAACAGGGTGTCTCTTTTAACTTTGAACTCACTGGCTAGCTGAGGAAAGCATTCTGTTCCCCTTTCTTTGACCTCCAAAGTACTAGGATTACAGGGTGTGCAACCATTGCCTGCACAGCCAGTGTTGGAAGTTGTTATTACAACACTCTGGGTCCTTACATTAACTGGGAAGGCAAAGGTGCTTGAGTCTCATTCTACTTTGCCCCTTAAACTGATCAGGATCTTCCTGGGGTGCCTGCCTCTATCTTAACAGGGCAGCTCAGGGTACCCATCAAAGTCAATTACTTTGATTTCAGGACTAAACTTGTTGTCAGGTCTGGTGATTGAGGCCTGTAATCCTACTACTTGGGTTGAGTCAGAAGGATTTAAAGGTTCAAAGTCACCTGGTTAACTTAGCAAATAACCTGGCCGAAAATAGAAAGTAAAACTAGGGGGCAGGTCAGCAAGATCACTTCCCTAACGCTGGCGGTGCTTGCATTCAGTCCCCAGTACCACAGCACCCGCAGAACAGAGCTGAGAATAAACCTCCCGTTTTTTCTAATGGCATTCTGAATTGCTGACTTGGAAGTAAGCAGGCTTTGGCAGTTGTATCTGATTATATGTAAACCAAGATCAAACCATCTCCAGTTTTAATCTTTACTGAAAAGTATCTTAAAGGCCCCCATGGTTTTTTTATTGTGTGCATTGTTTTCTGTAACAATCAGGGAAGTGACAAAACTGTAATCCTCACAGCTAAGTTGCTCCTTCCTTCTAGTTACTGCAGCTAAAGGAGCGGTATTACGCTATTGAAGTTGATCCTTTTCTCACTGTGGAGGAGAAGTTCCCTTACATGGTGGAGTGGTGAGTGCGGGTGCAGGGAAGTGCTAAGATAAAAGCTGTGGCTTGTTTTCCCCCTCTCGTGTTTACAGAGATACACAGATAATGAAGCAGAAAAAACTTAGTGACTTAACAGCTTGTGATTTGTCTCAAGATGGCATGCAGTGAGAGTAAATAAAAAGTCTGTCGCATAAGTCCTAAAGCCAGATCTAAGAACAAAGAATAAGAAATGGGGTCCACACCACACCGCCCCAATGGCTGTGCTCATCACAGCCCAGCATTCGGGGAGACCACGTGAGAGCTTTGTGTGGAGGCTCCGGGACTAGACAAACCTTGGCAGATGAAGAGGTGCAGAGGATTCCGTCCACCAGTCCCTCTGGGAAGCATCCCAGGAAGTGGAAAATGCTTTGATTTGAGCCAGGAATATTCCCAGTAGCTATCAGTGGAGCGTGGTCAGGTCACCTGTGGGAAAAGAGACCTTCTCTGCCTACCTGTAGAATCAAAACTGGAGTCAGTTTTGGAGAAACGTACAAGGATTGATTTCTGGGTGGAGAAAGGCCTGTGTGCAGTTAGGTTTATGGCAGGGGTGGTAAGCTCCAGTCCCTGAGGCACCTGGTGTAATCCCAGACTTTCCAGCTGAGGCAGAGGGCTTGTTTCAAGGTTGCATGGTGAGGGCACTCTAGCATTAAGATGTCTCACAAGAGGAAGGAGATGGGAAGCTGACAAAGGAAGGGGTCGGGACAGTTAAAGAATTTCTCAGCTTATGTCAGAAAGGAGAAAGCAGCTTGTCAGCCCGGGTTAGACTGAGTCTCAGCTGTAGACTGAGGAAAGGCTTGCAGATGTTTCTGTGTTGTCCTCACTGACATGTTTACAGGGAGCCTGCATCTGTGACACCTGGGACATTCGGGAAGGACACCATCACACATTTTAAGCTCTTCAGGGTCAGAGTTAAGTCCACATAGTAAGGACCAGCAGCCATGATCTCATTCACACTCAGGAATGCTGTCAATAAAGATAATAGTTTTCATATTTTAACGGTTATCTTTCCCCTCTGGTCATAATCTCCAGGTATACTAAGTCACATGGTTTGCTTGTTGAACAAGGCATACCAAAAGCCAAACTTAAAGAGATTGTGGCAGACTCTGATGTGATGCTCAAGTAAGTCTCCCGGGTTTTGTTGCTTTTATTGTCTACATAATTAACTGCTGCTGTGTATATTCAGTTACATGTTTCATTAAAATAAGTTATCACAGTATTCCATAAAACAAGTAAAATATAGCAGTGTCACAGAATGAATTGTGCTGAAGTAAGAACATTCTAGGTTAGAGCTGTTAGGGTTTAGGGTGTAGCTCAGTTAGCAGAGTGCCTGTCTAGCACACCCACAACTCTTTGTTTGGTCCCAGCACTGAATAAAACTGGGAACTTTAAAACAGTTTTTTTAAAACCTGGGCAATAGAGACAGGAGGATCCTGAATGAAACAGCAAGTCTGAGGCTAGCTTGGGATACATGAAACCCTGTCTTTAAAAAAAAAAGTTTTCATTTAGATTTGGGAAGAGCATTGTAAGATTTAAGTTATTTGTATTTCCTTTCTCCACAATTTTACAAAATTTTAAGAATGATGTGCAGACTTACGTTACCATTACAATTTTCAAGTTCTTTAGGAAGTCAGTTTTGAATGCCACAGCAGCAGGACCTCAGGCGGGTGGGTGGCCTTCCAGCTCACCCCAGTGGGCTTTTCGAAGTATGATTTCACCCCTTGGGTTTTTTTTTTTTTTTTTGGTTTTTCGAGACAGGGTTTCTCTGTATTGTTTTGGAAGCTGTCGGTCCAGCCTGGCCACGAACTCACAGAGATCCGCCTGCCTCTGTCTCCCGAGTGCTGGGATTAAAGGCGTGTGCCACCACTGCCCGGCTCACCCCTTGTTTTTAATGGTGTAAATTACTGGCTTCTATCCATGCTTGCTGTAAGTCGAAAACATCTAACTTGTACTGTTAGAACTGGTAGCAGGGTTAAGAGTCATCTGTTGATGTGGTCGTTGTTTTGGAGTGAGAATACAATTTGTAAAAATAGAGATTTTTTAGTTTATACCTTCTAAATAACATTAACACTGTCTCCACTCACAGGGAAGGATATGAGAATTTCTTTGGTAAACTTCAACAGCATGGTATCCCTGTGTTCATATTTTCCGCTGGTATTGGTGACGTGCTTGAAGAAGTTATCCGTCAAGCTGGAGTTTATCATTCAAATGTCAAAGTAGTATCCAACTTCATGGATTTTGATGAAAATGTAAGAATATGAAATCATTCCTTAAGGCTAATATTCAATCTGAAATATTTTAATCATATAAATGTGCATATTCTTTATTAATATCAGGTAGACATTCATTAAATTAGACATTGCTGATAGGCTATTAATAGGATTCATTCATTTGCTTTCTCAGTGTTGTATGTGTATTTTATGCCCTCCTTAAAGTTCTATTAACCAGTTACTATTAAAATTCACAAAACTTACATGACAATAATTTAACGGTGCAACCCTGAAGACTACCTCTTAAGTGGGAAAAAGATGAATAATACTGGCATTTTCTGAATGAGTATACTGTAAAGTGTTCTGGGCATGTTGAAGAATGATGTCATCCCAGCATTCAGAAGGCTGAGGTTAGGGTAATACGCTCAAAGCCTGGGCTACATAGTCTCAAGCAAAATAAAAAAACAAAGCAGTAAAAAACATAAAATAGAATCCTTTGGCTAGGAACAAAGTGAAAAGCCAAAGTTGAATTCTTGACTAGCTGAGTTTTATTGTTTAAAGTAGAGAATATGCAGTTTTTTGGAGCCCTTCCTATCTGTCCCAAGTGTGATGGATTCTGTGTTTTGAAATCAAGTCAGAGACAAATTTAAAGACATGAAAATACTGGCAGCTGTTTAGAATCATAAAATGTGAAGGTCTAACAAACAGAATTTGTAAAACCCGTCATTTCAAGCCAGAAAGATGGCTCAGTGTGTAAGTGCTTCCCAACAAGCCTGACACTGGTGTTCCCCGGTGCACAGGGCAGAAGGAGAGGGCCAGCTCCTGAAAGTAACCCCACCCTCCAAACATTGACTGCCATGTGTGCCTGCATACGGATGCATACCGTGATCAATGTAACAAACATTTTTAATAGGGAGTGCTGAAAGGATTCAAAGGAGAACTAATTCATGTATTCAACAAACACGATGGTGCCTTGAAGAATACGGACTATTTCAGCCAACTGAAAGACAACAGCAACATCATTCTGCTGGGGGACTCCCAAGGAGATTTGAGGATGGCAGATGGCGTCACCAACGTTGAAAACATTCTGAAAATTGGGTATCTGAATGACAGAGTGAGTGTGCAGTGCTGTAGTTAAGTTTTTAAATTTAAGATGAAACATTGTAATTAACTGCCAAAGGCATGTGAAGACGTTGTTTTTCTGGCCTACTTTGGCAGTGATTAGAGATGAGAAGCACAGACCTGTGTGAAGTGTGGAGGTCACATTCTCAAAGGGGCAGTAGCAGCACTCCCTAGTCCTGAGCACCGGAAAGTCAGAACCAGCGGGGTGGAAAGAAACTGTCTAGGGAGAATCTAAGTCTGAGGACTGTCATACCAGCAATCAGGCGGCTGAGGCAGGACCACTCAGAGTTAACGACCAGGGGAAACTTATACAGAAAGACCCTGTCTCAAAAAATTAAAATCTTAATCAGAAACAAAATGATTTCCTTTAAAAAGAATTTGAGAATATTTATATTTCAAAACTTTTATGAAATTAGATTTATATTCTACAGATCTAACACTGTGAGGTTAAAGAGGTTAAAATGGAAATTATTTGCCTTTCTCTGCATGTTAATTTTATTTTTGTTCTTCCGTTGATTAGGTGGACGAGCTTTTAGAAAAATACATGGACTCTTACGATATTGTTTTAGTAAAAGAAGAATCATTGGAAGTCGTCAACTCAATTTTACAAAAGACATTGTAAGCAAACAGTTTGAGAGAAGACGTCTCCCACAGGTCAGCTGAAACAAGCACTGGCCATCTTGAGGAAAGACTCTTATTTATAATACATTCTTGCTCTTGGACTCCCCTTCCCCTCCTATGGGCGTCCTCTGATCTCCAGGTGTGTTGGACCTGCAAACTGCAGCCCTTCTTCCGCCTCCATCACAATACTACAGATTGTCTAAGCAATTAAAAACCATCTTGAGGCAAATCAGACAAAGAACTCCTTGTCCCAAGTGAATTCTGTAGTTTGGTGTTCTGCAGTTTCTGGGCCCTTTACCAGGTGAGCGTGGAGGCTCAGAGCCACTGTCTCAGTGATTTTAACCACTGCCAGTTTTGTAATTTGGGTGGAGTGTGATGACACCATCTTCTGAAATTGTGTTTTGTTTGGTTATTCTGTCTGAAAAAATATTTGTCAGGGAAGTCCGGCACTTTGTACCTGAAAAACCATTGGTGTCTATATCACTAACATTACAAATATTCTGTGTGAAACACTGAAAATAAACCTGAAATGGAAAGCTTTTTTAAACTCTGCTGTTGAGATATTCAGCCTGTCATAGCGGCATCTGTCTGTCATCCTGGCACATGGGAAACAGAGGCAGGAGAATTAAGAATTTAAGGTCAGTCTCAAGTCAGACCAGCCTTGGCTACATGAGATAGAGGGACAAAAACAAACAAACAAAAACTATTCGGCAAATATTTATATTTATTGAGCACTGCCATATTTTTTCTTCTTGGTTACTTTCATCAGTGATACATAAATCCTAATCTCTGTCATAGTGGATTTTTACATTAATCCTACTTTCAAAGTAATCTTAAGTCTAAGCATAGAAAACTATTGCTGGAAAAATTTAACTTGTCCTTCAAAAATACTGAGGACCATGAAAACTCTCTTCTTTTATTGAACACAAGAAAAGAGTTCCTTGTAAAAGTTTCAGAAACAAAATATAGCTGAATATGTTAGTTAGTTAGTTTTCTATTGCTGTGATGACACAAGGCAGCCACGTCCACTTAGAGGAGAGAGTGCGGATTTGGGCTTTTTCAGTTCTGGGAGTTGGCCTTCCTGTGGTGAAGCAGAGGCAGCTGTAGCAGGAGGGGCCGCAAGCCCACAGCAGAGGAAACACACCAGCAATGGCGGGAGTCTTCGGACTCTCAAAACCCTCCCACTTAGGGACCAAGTATTCAAATGACCAAGACATCTCATCAGACCATCACACTGGGTCCCTGGAGGGCGGGGAGTGACTAAGTAATGCAAGGTTAGAGCCTTCTCCAGTCTCCATTCCACAGGGTTTAGTTCCCACTGTGGTACATTTGGTCCTGACTATAACATTTGAACTTCAATGAGAACAACCACGTGGGTTGCTGATGGCCACCAAGAGTGGTCTGCTTGGGCTGACCATTCATTGTGAAGAGCAGTCTCTAGTCCAACCAGATGGGACAGAAAGGCAAGTTAAACGATAGAAACCCTCTTATCCTGATCATCCATGTTTTTAATTTTTTAATAATATGTGAAGGGGCAAAAGTATTTAATAAGTATTTCCAAGTAAACTCAGAAGTAGACAGTAAGCTTGCTGTGCTAGCAAATATGGACAGTCCCAGCAGCTTGGAAGGCTGAGCCCACACCAGCCCTTGAATCTGCCAGGTTCAAGACTAGCCTGGGCAACATAGCAAGACCCCATCTCAAGTAAAAAATTTTTAAATGTAAACCCGTGGGCTCAAAGTATTGTGCAGTTTTAACATTTTTAAACGTTTACAAGGTTCCTAGTTCAATGCCCACAACCACATTTTTAAAACTAAATTGTAGACAACATGGTATAAGCATATCAGGACTGCCCAGAAGGCTTTCGAGTATAATCAGTAATCTAATGATAATAACACTTCATTCTTATATTAGGATCAGGTCCTGCCCAGCTAGGTCCTAGAAGTCTAACTGGGGTGACAAAAAGATGATGAAAGGACAGACACACACAGAAAAGCTGGAGACGCACCTCCTACTAGGCAACAACAGAGCTGTTTACATGTACGGCACAGGAAGACTAGCTAGTCTCAGCAGGAGGTGTCTGTAGAGGAGCAGTCCCAGGCTGTAAACATCCAGGAGGAGGAAGATGCAGTCAATGCTGTAAACTGTGGGTCTGCAGTCCACCCAGAGAAGACTGCCAATCCCCATGGGTCTGGGGCATTGGGGTCCTTACCAATAAGGCACATTCACTCAGGGTTTCATCTACTCCTACACTCATTTGGAGTTTCCTCCACGCCCCACAACTTCTCATACTGGCTATTTCCAAAGGGCTTTATACTATGCTTCCATAAATAACATATATTGTCTGTAAAGAATACTGAAGTTAATGGGTTAGATATGGCAATGGATACAGACAATGCACTCTGCAACAGGAGTTTGAGGTCAGCAGCTTAGGCTATGTAATAACTTTGTGTCGCAAAAATAATGAAGATAAGAGCTGCATTCTTTTTTTTTAAGTGCTAGGGACCAAACCCAGGGCTTTCGCCAGGGTGGGAATCTATGTTCTAAGCAGGATGCAGCCCCCAGTTTGGTTAGGTCACTTCAGTCATAATAACAGGTGTCCTAGGAGGTGGTGTTCTCCAAGGCTCCTGCACACACCTGCTACTGCAGGCTTAAAATCAATCATATCTCACCGCTACCCGGTTACTCCTGAAGCCCAGGGTATTTGCATTCAAGTTTGGTTTTCAGAGTTTAATTTCTTAATGTAGCCATCAAGAAATGAGTTACAGGGTCTGAAGAGATAACTCAGCAGGTAAAGACACTTGTCACCAAGTCTGACAACCTGAGTTCAGTCCTGAAAGTCACACAGTAGAAGTAGAGAACCAACTCTTGCAGGTTGTCCTATGTCCCCATAGGCTATGTGCCTGTATATAACCCACTCCCTCTCTGCCATACACATACTATGCATATATACATATATGTCACATGTTACAGAAATGGGAATCAGTGTTCCCCCTCTCACACACACACAGACACACATGATGTCTATGTATGTATGTATCATCCTGAATACACCTCTGTTGAAAGAAGGTGGCTTGAACAAAGAAGAAAGGAAAAACTCAACCACCAACCTTAGTTTCAGATGCACAAATCCCAATGAAGAAATAAAAACAACACACACATAACACAAAATACACATACCTCCAAAAATACAAGTCCCATAATAATGGCACCTAATGAAATGACTTGGGACTCCCAGACAAAGAATCCAAAAGAAGACAAAGTAATAAATGAAACAGGAAGTCAGTCAGATTGCTGAAGAAATGCAGTTCAGTTTGCTGAAGAAATGTACAGGGTGAATGAATAGGGGACCCTGGTATCCGTCTGCAAATGGGCATAAGGAACACTGGGAGTGAACTAGGACCACAGAAGCATTTGAAATGGAAAGTACCTTAAACTCTCCATATGGTCTCTGAGTTACATAAGATACCAAAATGGGCCAGCTCAAAGGAGACCTTCCAACAGAAACCGAATTTGGCTGTTGGTTTCATTGTGCAGTCAGCTTTTCTGTCAATATAAAAAATTAGATAATCAAGAGAAAAGTTTATTTAGGCTCAAAATTTCTCTTCCTTTGGGCCTCTGAAAAGGTAGGCCATACCCTGCTCCTAGCACTCAGGAGACATGGTCCACCCCTCACCATGAGCGTGGGAGAGGTGACTGCCCCTTGCTAGAGGGGGGCGGCCCCAATGGCCCCAACTGACCAGCTCAACTACCATCCAGACCCACATCTTGGGCCTTGGATTTGCCCACCATAACATCTACCCCTACCCTGTCTATGACCTGGAGTGCATGAAGGGACTGGTCCTTCAGAACCACAACCACAGGATCTCCATGACTCAGGGCAACAGCAGAATATTTCGGTGAGTGACCAGTGATGATGGTGTACCAGAGGCCTTGAACCAGACCAATGACTCATTGCAATGAACATTGTGTGGGTGGGGCTGATTGGACCAAAGGTTATACTGCATGACACACCACAGCACCCATGTCACTAGGAATGAAGAGATGTTGGAGAGACGGAGGATCGAGATGGGTTTTTTGTTTTGTTTTTAATTGATTTGTGAGGATGCTACAGGGGTGAGGGAAGGATGTGGAGGGACTGGGAAGTGAGTGGGATTGGAGCACATGATATGAAATTCTAAAAAGAATCGGTAAAAGTTTGTTACTAAAATGTTTTTCATAATTTAAAAAAAAGCCATAGAGTCAAGAATACATAACAGCAAAACTTACATCTCACAGCCAGAAAATAAAGAAGGCCATACCACTATTCCAGTCTTCTTGAAGGGCTAGCTCCCAAGGACTATAGGCTTCCCACCAAACAAGATGTGAGGGCACACACTGTAATCCAGCACTTAGGGTGCAACATACCACATTGCATAAACTGTGTGATGAATAGCACACATCTGTAATCCCAGCCCAGACTACAGTCTCCTAAATTTAAATGAATGAATGAATGAATGGATGAATGAATGAATGAATGAATGAAATCCAAGCTAAACCAAGTGTGATGGGTGTCTGCTGTCCCAACTATTCTGGAAGCTGAAGTAGAAGGATCACTTCAGGGCAAGAGTCTGATAATAGACTAGAGACATAAGACCCCAGACTCAAAAAAAAAAAAAAAATACAAACTCAACCAGCATTTTAAACATGCACAATGTAAACTGAAAATGATTCTGTGACTGAGTGGACCTAAATGTCAGCAGCGCCCTCCTTATTAAATAAAAGGGCTCGAGTTCCTTAGGAAAGCCAAGGGGAAGAACTTAAAGTAAATAGCTGTTCCTGGACACCTAAGACAGTAAAGCAGCGGATGGAAGAGCCAGTGAGTGCTTAGAGCTACAGGCCTCCAGGCAGGCCAACTAATAAAGTCCCCGTCCATGTCCCGTCCCCCCGCCCCCCCCCCGTACATGGGTTAGAGGGGCTCTCACTATGTGACCTTCACGGACCTGCTACTTCCCACGAAGGCTTCAAACTCGGGGGCGTTCCGCCTCACCTCTGCACTGGGACCATGAGCACGTCCCACCATGTGGGTTCTGGGAATCAAACTCAGGTTCCCGTGCTTGCATGACAAGAACTTCACCCACCGAGTCACCTCCCCAAACTTCACCCACGAGGCCAGCGTTTGAGAACCCCAGCCCCTGAGGTCTTTTCCTTCTGGCTTAGGTTGGGGTTCACCGGATGGGAGCCAATGGCGGGCGCCCAGCCGGAGTGTGAGAGAGATGGTGTGTCTCTCATTCTTCCCTCGGCTCCAGTACCAGCCAGGCTCTGGAGGGAGCTAACTGCCTCAACACATAAATTCAGGTTCCAACTGATTCACCTTAACCTCCAGGCCCAGGAGTGGCAAAGAGCCTCAGTATCTCACCGTTTTCCTGCTCCCCTGAGCCCTGCCCACAATGTAAATTGTCCTTTCAAGTAGCTTATCTAGTGTGTTTCCTCCCAGGAACCGTCCCGTCCCTATAAATGTGTCCCAAGGAGTGTTCTGTAAAAAAATGCAATGCTGTCCTGTCGCGTTTCTGTCAAGGAGGTTGGACTGACCACACACTGCACTCTCCTGAGACCCTCTCCGTTTTCAAATAAGACACCACAAACCTGATGATATGATTCAACATTTTATATCAGAAAAGAAGTCAGGTTTCCAACATTAACTCCGTTGAACAAGTGCACAGCATTTGCATGAACTATCCCAGGGTGACATCAGTACAAAACAGTTTAAGTTTGTAAAAAAGCCATTTCAAAAGGAAAAACCTTGATTACTTCAGGCTGTCAGCACAACTTGGGAACAGGACATAAAGCAGGAACATGGCTGCCATATGGTGTGGGAATGGGCTGGCCTGGATAATGTTGTTTTCTCCAGCAGGAGACCCCACATTGTCCTCTAATACACAAATGAGTGGCAGGAAATGTCACCTTCATTTGTTGGGATAACACATCCACTTTAGTCACAGTCAAATTTTCTGTTGGCTGTCCAGTGAGACCAGCTATCAGCCCTACATTTATCTAGGTAACTGAAGGAAGGCTGAGTGGAGAGAGAGCCCTACAGGACAGTGTCGGGAAGACAGGAAGAGCCAAGCACATGATCCTCTAGAGCAAACCCAGGCCAAACCCTCTACTCGTGAGCTAAGACAGCTTCCATTTGGTCTGTGGTTTTTCCTGCCCAGGAAGCTCCTGTTAACCTTCGAGTTACACTACCAGTCGGAGGGCGGCCAGTGTAGGGGGCGAATCAGAAAAGCAGGAGATGGGGACTTGTAGGGTTGGTGACAGATGGTGGACAGGGCCGGCTATCACCAGAGCTTATGCAGGGCACTAAGAACGCTAGTTGCTGTCAGGGTATCTTGCTGGAGCACTCATGTTGTCCGTCTTTCTGCCCACATGGTGAACAGTTTTCAAGACACCAGCAAGATTTAAAAAAAAAAAAAATCAATCTCTTTAGGTAGACACCTGGTACTACTTCCATTTCCTCCTTGACAGCTATGTCTTCTATGAAATCATGTTCCTTGAGTAACACAACTTCTCAGAAGACTCATAAATACAGTTTGGCCGTACAGACTTTCCCATGCCAAGGCCCTCTGCAAGGATTCTATTCACTATCCCTAGAAATCCACCCAAGTTCTCACCATGGACACCAACCCACCCCCAATGTATGCGCCAGGTACTACATGGCCCACCTACAACTTGCTAATGTCATACCTTCCTAGAAACCTTCACACCTTGACAGCATGCTCTGCCATGACAGGTCATTTGGTGTCATGCTCTCCTTGGCACAAACTGCTCCGTGTCAAGCTTACAGTTCATCATGCTTGGCTTCCTGATCCTTGAGCTTAAACTCCTCGGCCGTGACCTTCCCATCTCCATTCCGGTCCTGGTTGGTGAACATGTTCTTCACGATCATTTCAGCATTAAAACCGGGAGCCAGCCTCCCTTTGCCAGTCGCCACTTGGGCATGAATGTACTCTGAGAACTGGGAAGGGGACAGGACAAATGTGAGCAACGGCAGGGGCTGAGAATGTAGAACCAAGCCGGAAATACTGCAGCAGGAAAGCGAGAGTCTGTACTTCCAAACCACACTGTTCTCGAGAACTACACGGCCTGGGATTCTTTCCCGACATGTAGGTGAAACGGCCCTGTACGAGGGACTGGAGAAATGGCTCAGCAGTTAAGAGCACTTGGTTCCCAGCTCTCACGTTGGGTAGTTCACAATCACCTATAACTCCAGTCCCATGCACACATCCCCCCACCACACACACATAATTTTAAAAATAAGAATAATGTTTAAGTGTTTTAAGTCCCTTAACTAAAGGCGCTAGAGTCCCTAGGATCCAGGTATCCAGTAAGCTTCAGACACAGGAACAGTTTTAGCTTCCCACCTGAGGCTGACCATGCCAAAAACAGTGTTGCAGCCACATATTCATTCACAGTAAAAACCTACCAGCACCCACCATGTGCCAAGCATCATTCTAAATTCATGAGATGTCATAAACAAAACTGCCTTGTGATACTGATATTCTACGTGAATATAGTAAGCTACAACGTGGGATGGCCCACGAAAGAGAGGGTGGGGAGAGGAAGCAGGTAAGGTTAAGCAGGGAGAGCGAACTGAAGCAGTAAATTTGGGGACAGAGAAGAACCTCTGGAGGTACAAAGGCTTGACGAGAGTGACTTTAAAAAAGAATGGGTGGGGCAGGAGAGATGGCTCAGTGCCTAAGAGCACTGGCCACTCTTTTCGAGGGCCTGGGTTTGACTTCCAGCACAGCGTGGTGGCTCACAACCATCTGTCACTCCAATCCCAGAGGATCTGATTCCCTCTCTGGCCTGCATACATGTGGTACACACACACATGCAGGCAAAACATCCATACATTAAGTGAAAATAAAGAATGGAAAGCTGGTCACCGTGGAAAGCCAAAGTCCCAGCTACTTAGAAGAAATATTGTTTTTAATCTCAGGAATCCATGACTAGCCTGGGCAAGAGAGGAAGAACCCATTTCATAAAAGCAAAATAAAGCCAGGCACAACGGTATATGCCTATATTTCCAGCACTCAGGAGGTTGAGGCAGGAAGGTCGTGAGTTCAAAGGCAGCGTCAGCTACAGAGCAAAGCCTCATCTCAAAACAAGACCAAATAAAAAGGAATGCATATAATAAAACAAAAAACAGACAACAGCAAAAACTGGAGCAAAGGATAAAAGGAAAGCAGAACATACAAGTCATTGAAAGTTTTGCTGTAAAAGGAGCAAAGAAACGAAAAAACTGGAAAGACATATCACAACCTATAAATGGATTGTGCTGGACATGATGGTGTCTGCCTACCACCCCAACACGTGGGAGGCTAAACAAGACCACAAGTTCAAGACGGCAGCCTTGGCAGCACACTGACACTACGTCTCAAACACAAAGGAGAAGGGAGAAAAGAAAAAAGTGTGTGAGGCTAAAAGGAACATTCCAGGTCCAGGAACAGCTGATGGTGTAGAGGGACACGGCATGAAGACTAGAGCGTGTGCTTGAGTGGAGTAAGCCAGGAGCTCTAATTCCATGGACCATGACAGCTCAAGATACTGCTCAGCCGTGGCCCTGGCTTAAACACTGGGAAGCTGAGACCTTCCATGGGCCACTACTCTTTCTCCTCATATTCTTCTGAAACAGCGGTTTCCAGCCTTCCTAATGCTGTGACCCTTGAATACAGTGCCTCATGTTGTGGTGACCCCAACCATAAAATTATTTTGTTGAGACATCACAACTGCAACTTTGCTACTGCTATGAATCCTGATGCAAGTATCTGATATGCGACCCTGCAGTGGTCATGACCTACAGGTTGAGAACCTCTGTTCTAAAACACAAGCGTGCCTCTCACATGGCTGTTGTGAGGATGGAGCTGGAAAACATGTATCCAGGGAGACCTGCGTCGAGCACCCAGTGACTGGGAACTGAATCCAGATCTGTGTGTTCGAGACATCCCTACACCTCCCAGGAGCTCTGCTCCTGCATGTGGGAATGTGTGTAAAAGCCCTTGCTACACACATGTGCTAGTTAGTTATCAGCATCACAAGAGATCTGCATGGCCAGCTCTGTCCTCGGCACACTGAATGGGCCCCTGTCCCAAGAAGGCCCCTGAACAACTTCTGACCCTCCTCCTACAAAGGCCATTTACCTCCTCCAGGAGGACCTCCCCATTGCCGTCCTTGTCGATTTCTTCAAAGAGGTTGGGAGACACTTCACCATTCCATATGAACATGTACCCCTCCGGAAGGCCAGAAACAAGCTCCAGCAGTTCAATGTCAAACACTAGCACGGCACTGCCAGGCACCTCTCCGTCTATTCAACAAGAGAGAACTTGGCGTTAAACCACAGGCCCACTGGTGGTAAACCATCTACCCATGCTGCCCTCCCCAGTCTCCAGCTGCCACACCCAAGGAGGCTACTAATTCCCAACCGTAGCTAGTGAGCCCTCAGATGAGGTCAGCTTGAAGGATGACTAGATTTTTTATTATTTAAGGAATAAAAATAAACTAGATCCCTGAATATCCCATATAGGAAGGATGTGTGTTGTTTCATGAAACCTGGGTTTCAGTTTATATGCAAACTGAACATAGAGGGTGGAGAGAGAGTCTTAGTGTAGTTCCCATTACCCACGTCAGGCATGGGCAGGCACAGTGACTTCAGCAAAAAAAGGTGTTTCCCACCAAGCCTGAAAAAGATTTCCCAGGACCAACATGGTAGGAGAAAACTTCCGGCACAATTCGGCCTCTGACCTACACACACACACACACACACACACACACACACACACACACACACACTGAATAAAAAATAACAAACAAATGCAAGTTAAATAAAACATTAAGCCAGGCATGGTAGCACACACTCATAACCCCAGCGCTGCGGAAGTTGGAGAGAGGTAGACAGGCAGATCCCTGGGCCCAGCCAATCTAGCTTCTTTAAGGCCCAGGCCAGTGCAAGACCATGTTTCAAACAACAAGGAGGACAGCACCTAAGGAAACACACTCAGAATTGTCTTCTAGCCGCACAAATGCACACACATGCACTCACAAACACACGTGACCCACACAAACATGCACACACATAAATGAATCAGTTCTATGCTTGTGTAGCCAGAATGGAACTCTCGGGCCAGATGTGTTGTCTCATGCCTATAATCCCGGCATTCAGGAGGCTGGGGTAAGAAGAGTGAAAGTCTGAGGCTAGCCTGGGCTACATAGTAAAATGCTGCTTCAGAAAACCAAACATTAACAACCATAGAAAAAAGTATTTCTTGCTTTATGTTCTGGTAAAGGCAGCACATTTGAAAGCCACTGGTAGGGACAACAGTTGTGGAACCTTTTGTTCCTCTGAGGTGCCAGAGATCCAGCCAGGGCCCCCACATGTTCAGAAGCACTCTGTCACTGAAGTGTACTCCCAACCTCAGTTAGAGAGCATCAGGATAAATTCAATAGTGGAACTGTAAGGACAATGACAGTGCCTGAAAATTAGATACAATTCAAGGCCAATATATACAGTTAAGACTCAAAAGAAGTACTATATGTATTAAAAACAAGTACTATAATTATTAAAAATTATAGATTATATTTTTGAAACTTATTTTCATTTTTGGTGTTGGAGATTAAACCCAGGGCCTCATGCATGTCAAGCATAAGCTTTTCCACTAAATTATATTTTACATTTAGTATATGATATAATTATGTGTCATATGAAGTCTTGAAGGACACATACATATTGTTTGAAGCATTTCTTCTCGGATAATTGAGAGGAGCAGTCAGAACTTGATATATTATGTTTTTTAAAGTGTGTTTTTCTGGGGGAGTCTAGACAGGGTTTCTCTGTGTAACAGCCCTGTCTGTCCTGGAACTCACTCTGTAGACAAATCTGGCCTCAAATTCACAAGGATCTGCCTGCCTCTGCCTCCCAAATCCTGGGATTAAAAGCATGTACCACCACCACCCTGCATGTTGGTTTTTTGTTTTGTTTTGGTTTTGGTTTTTTTGTTTGTTTTTGGTTTTTTGGTTTTTTTTTTTTTCAAAGAAACTCAACCCAGTATGCCAATCACTTTTACAAACTGGCACCTTTCCACGCCAGCTGTCAGCAGCGTGAGAACACCATAAAGGAGTTAAAGGAGTGTTCTGGAATCAGAAATAACAAAGTAAAATGTCACCACTGTTAACAATACAGCAGCTGGCTTTTCCAGAACTTGAAAGCAACCTCTAGCATACAGCATCTTCCTTGACTGCAGGCTACAAAGCAGTGAACAGCGATGGCCTTCAGCACTCTACCTGACCCAGGAAACGGTTCCAAAGAAGCAGGCAGCCTGACCCCAAGTCACCCAAAGCCCTCCTCTAGGCCCTGCCAGGCAGATGAACCTGCAGACCAGTGGTGTGTTTTCTTGAAGCCTGAACTTTCTCAAGGCAATCAGGGGCAGTGACATGGGTCTTTAAACAAAATCCACAGCGTCTTTAAACAGAAATGCTCAAAACTTAAAAAGGGAGGGGAACCCACAAAGTTCACCAACTCTGCAGTTTTAACATGGAAGCAGTGTGCTCTGCTTATGGCACCAAAAGCCCGAGGTTTCGATAGGAAGTTTCCCAGCGCTCCTGAACACCATCACTTACCCACACCGGCCTCTCCATAGCCCAGGTGGGGCGGGATGATCACCGTTCGCTTTTCTCCCACACACATCTCTCTGAGACCCATGTCCATGCCCAGCACCACTTGTCCAGATCCCAACACAATGTTATAAGTTTTGCCTAAGTTCCACCTGAAACAGAGAAGACATGAGCGCCGATCAGTGGTGGTGGAGGGGGTTCTGCTCAAGGCGTACAATTCTGAAGAAATGTCAGACAGACCCACGGCAAGACACACTGCAAAACAACCAGCCTGCCCGTTCCCGAACTGACAACGGCATGAAAACCAAGACAAAATGGCTGTTCCACAGCACAGGGGCACACTGGTTTGGGACCTTACTGCTATGAGGAGTCCTACAGGAATTCTGGGAAAAAGGAAGTGGGAGCATGGAGCTACATGGATATATTCCTGGTGACAACTAGCTCTCCGGTGGCTCCAAGGGTATCTAGACAGGCATATTTTATGAGAGTATAATGTGTGTAGTGTAGTTAGGAGCCTGGGTCTTATTCTGTCTGTTACTGGTTTATTTAGAAACACTGTGTAGCCCAGGATGGCCTTGAAATCACCATGACGTCCATGATGACCTCAAACTCCTGATCCTGTTGCCTCAGACTTCAAAGTGCTAGCACCGCCGGCAAGAAGCAGGGTTAGGAACATGATTTTCAGATGCAAGGCCTGAGGTGGAATACTGGTTGTGGGCTAGGGAGGAGGCCCAGCCATTGAGAGCACTCGAAAGAATCCTGGTTCTGGCATTTCATTTGACCTGGGAAATGTCACCTTGATTTCTTTGTCTACAATGAAGCGATAATGACAGCCAATAAGAAATAGTCTTGACACAGTGGAATGCAAAGAAAAGGGTGTGAGCACTGCGGTCTGTACAGTCTCCAACTCCACAGATCCCACTGAGAATTTCTATAATCACAAAGTTCAGGGATCCTGAGGACCTGACTAAGAAGTTGGCTCCACAGCCTCAGCCATGAATGAAAATCAACGACTTCAACACCTACAGCACTCCTACCACTTCCCAAAAGGGAAACAACAGCTATTACGCTCTTGGTTCCCTTGGTGCTCATCACCAGGTGGTGGCAAGGGGCAGATGCCTGCTGAGGGTCAGTCTCCCAGGCCTCCCAGCCTCCACTCCCTCCTCTCCTTCCCAACGCCAGCTGATGTTCAGAACCCAGCAAACCCAAGACGACCCTGCGCTTACCCTACCTGGGAGGAACATGACACAAAGCCAGCACTGGCGCAGTCTGTCCTCCGGAGAGGCCTGCAGAGAAGCCACCTCTGATCCACTGGCTGTCAAGCCTTTCTAGGCAATAGTCATCTCCATGCTGCCTCTCCGGTCCCAGCTGGAAGCTGTACAGGTCTCTGAGGCTCACAGAATATCCAAGACCTTGCTTACCCCATACCAAGCACCCAGATGAAAAACACAGACTATAAAAGAATCCTCTAGGCCGGGCAGTGGTGGCGCACACCTTTAATCCCAGCACTCGGGAGGCAGAGGCAGGCGGATCTCTGTGAGTTGGAGGCCAGGCTGGACCGACAGCCTCCAAAACAATACAGAGAAACCCGGTCTCGTAAAAACCAAAAAAAAAAAAAAAAAAAAAAAGACTCCTCTAACAAACAATTCCATTACTTCTCTTCTCTAGGGTCTTTTTTATTTCTCTTTATTTACTTATTTTGTGGGATTGTCAAATACCATCCTCATTCCTTCTGTGTTCTCCCACACCTGCCTCCCAGGCTTCCGGATTCCTGTCATGAGTCTCCCTTAGCTCCCAGACTCCTTGCCCAGTCTCCCATTGAAATGTCCATGTCTTAGCTCCCTGACTCCTTGCCCAGTCTCCCATTGAAATGTCCATGTCTTCTGGAAGCAGCACTGTGCTGACTAGTTTTACGTCAACTTGACACAAGCTAAAGTCATCTGAGAGAAGGGAGCCTCAGTTGAGAAAACACTTCCATAAGATCTGGCTGCAGGCAGACAAGCCTATGGGGCATTTTCTTAATTAGTGAATGATGGGAGAGGTCCCGGCCTAGCCCATCGTGGGTCATGCCCTCCCTGGGATGGTGATCTTGGGTTCTAAAGGAAGCAGGCTGAGCAAACCATGGGGAAGCAAGCCTGTGAACACAACCCCTCCACCACGGCTGTTGGGAACATGAAGGCCCTTGCATCCACAGGGAGCCCAGGAATGCTAAGCACCCAGGATTCTTCTTTCAAAGGGAAGGATGTAGCCGGGCGGTGGTGGTGCACGCTTTTAATCCCAGCACTCAGGAGGCAGAGGCAGGTGGATCTCTGTGAGTTCGAGGCCGGGCAGGACCAACAGCCTCCAAAACAATACAGAGAAACCCTGTCTCGTAAAAACCAAAAAAAAAAAGGGGGGGAGGATATATAACCTGTTTTGCCAGAAAGCTGGGAATTGGAAAAGAGTAATAGCCTGATGATCTGTGTTATCTGTTGGTCAGGCCATACAAAGCTCCTACAACCAGGACCAGCAGTGGGTAGTAATCTAAATGACTCCTATGTCCAGGGACTCCCCAAGCTCTCACAACCAAGACTGGAGATGCCTGATAGTCTAAATGATCCTTACATTATCTGTATAGCCAAAGGTTCCCCCAAGCTCCCACAGACAGAACCAGAGGTGGCTAAGAGCCTAAATGACCACTATGCTATCTGTATGACCAAGACTAGCCAGAACCTTCCCTGGGCCCTTAAGCTAGTACAAGTAGGACATCTCTAGAACCCATCTTTTAAAAAAAAACTGGCATGTACCCTGAATCAAATGTCTATGTAATCATGCTTCCTTGTGCACTGAGAATTGTACTATACCTGGAAAAACTTTTTTCCAGATTATACCATGTTTAAATTTGTTGGGAATAAACAGCCTAATATCAGACTCACCGAAGACTTGATCCAGGGTGACAAAGTAAGTCTTAACCTAGTTTTCATTCTCATCTCTCCATAGTTCACTTCTATGGAGACATCTGCAGGGTCCCCTTCAAGTGGCCTCTGCATCACCTTCTGCCTCCAGGTCCTTGTCCTGTTTGAGTTCCTTTTATGACTTCCTTCAGTGATGCACGGTGATGTGGAAGAGTAAGCCAAATAAGCCCTTTCCTCCCCAAGTGATTTTAGTCGTGGTGTTTCATCACAGCAATAGAAATCCTAATAAGCACCCACACCAGTGAATCAGTTGTGTCTATCGTACCCACGTAGGGTTTGAGGTGGCACAAAGAAGGCAGGTACCTGCCATCCTTCCCATAATCCCTTTATTTATACTCTCACACACTAAAGACACCAGGAGGGATGTGTGGTCACTGCCCTCACCTGTGGATTTACCTGTAACACAAATGACTACCGAGGTACAAAGTGAAGGCCCCCTGCATCCTGTGGCTCCCACTCAGTAAGAAGATGTGATTTAAAGCCAATCTAACAGAGGGAAGGAACTCTGATCTCTGGGCACAGAAGCATGTCCCCCACCAATGAGAAGGAAGTCCTTTCACAATTCCAACAAAAACAATAAATCCAAAGCAAACAAGAATGAACAATCAATGGTCACTAATATCCCTCAATATTAATAGTCTTTACTCGCCTATAAAAAGACGCAGGCTAACAGAATGGATTCGAAGATGGAATCCATCCTTCTGCTGCATACAAGAAACACACTTCAGCTTCAAAGACAGACATTAATCGTTTCTCAGCCTTTTGGCTAAGATCAAGTGTAGCAAAGATACACGTTACCTCAGAGTTAAGAGTTGCAAAAAGATATTCCAATCAAATGGAACCAAGAAACAAGCAGAGGCAGCAATCCTAATATCTAACACATTAGACTTTAAACTAAAATTGATCAAAGGAGATGAAGGAAGTCATTTCATACTCATCACAGGAGAAATCCACCAAGATGAAGTTTCAATTCTGAACATCTATGCCCCAAATACAAAGGCATCCAAGTTCGTAAAAGAAACATTATTAAACTCAAATCGCACATAAAACTTCCCACTTAAAGTGGGAGACTTCAACACCCCGCTCACACCACTAATCAGGACCACCAGACAGAAATTTAACAAAGAAACAAAGGAACTAATAGAAGTTATGACTCAATTGGGTTTAACAGACATCTATAGAACATCCCATAGGAACACAAAAGAATATACCTTCTTCTCAGCACCACATGGAACCTTCTCAAAAATTGACCACATAATTGGCAACATAGCAAGCCTCAATAGGTACAAAAAAGTTGGAATAACCCCCTGTATCTTATCAGACCACCATGCCTTAAAGTTAGAATTCAACAAACCTACAAACTCATGGAAATTGAATAATCCACAATTGCACCATTCCTGGGTCAAGTAAGAAATAAAAAAAGAAATTAAAGACTTCATAGAACTCAATGAGAATGAAGACACAACATACCCAAACCTATGGGACAATTTGAAAGCAGTGCAAGTTCATAGCACTTAAGTGCCCACATGAAGAAACTGGATAATACTCACACTAGAGAATTAACAGCACAACTGAAAGCTCTAGAACAAAAAGAAGCAAACCACCCCAAAGGAGTAGATACCAGGAAATAATCAAATTGAGGGCTGAAATCAATAAAGTAGAAACTAGAAAAACAATACAAAGAGTCCATGTAACCAAGAGTTGGTTCTTCAAGAAAATCAACAGTACAGACAAATCTTTGTGCAAACTTACCAAAGAGCAGAATGTGAACATGTAAAATAATAAAATTAGAAATGAAAAGGGGGACATAACAACAGAAACTGAGGAAATCCAGAAAATCAACAGGTCATACTTTGAAAACCTGTAGTCCTCAATAGTTTTCTTGATAGATGTCACCAAAATTAAATCATGAACAGGTAGGCAATTTAAATAGACCTATAACCCCTAATGAAATAGAAGCAGTCATCTAAAGTCTCCCAACCAAAAAAAGCTCAGGCCCAGATGACCTCAGTGCTGAATTCTACCAAAAATTCAAAGAACAGCTAATATCAAATTCTCCTCAAAGTATTCCACACAATAGAAGCAGAAGGATCATTGCCAAACTCTTTTTATGATGCTTCAATAACCCTGATACACAAGCCACACAAAAACACAACTAAAAAAGAGAGCTTCAGACCAATATCCCTCATGAACATTGATGCAAATAAACTCAATAAAATACTGGCAAATTGAACCCAAGAACAACAAATCAGAAAAAAATCATCTACCATGATCAAGTAGGCTTCATCCCAGGGATGCAGGGATATATCCGTTCAACATAAGAAAATCCATCAATGTAATCTACCAAGCGGAGAAACAAAAATCACATGATCACCTCACTTGATGCTGAAAAATCCTTTAACAAAATCCAAAACCCCTTCATGATAAAGGTCTTGGAGAGATCAGGGATAACAGGAACTTACCTAAACATAATAAAAGCAATATACAACAAACAGCCAACATCAAACTAAATGGAGAGAAACTCAAGGCAATTCCTCTAGAATTAGGAACAAGACAAGGCTGTCCCCTCTCTCCATATCTCTTCAATATTTTCCGTGAAGTTCTAGCTAGAACAATAAGACCACAAAAGGAGATCAAGAGGATACAAATTGGAAAAGAAGAAGTCAAACTTTCACTACTTGAAGATGATATGATAGTTTACGTAAATGACCCGAAAAACTCTACCAGGAAACTCCTACAGCTGATAAACACCTTCAGCAAAGTGGCAGGATACAAGATCTACTCAAAAAAATCAGTAGTCCTTCTATATACAAACGATAAAAGGGCTGAGAAAGAAATCAGAGAAATGCCACCCTTTACAATTGCCACAAACCACGTAAAATACCGTGGGGTAACACTAACCAAACAAGTGAAAGACCTGTATAACAAGAACTTTGAGTCTTTAAAGAAAGAAATTAAAGAAGACACCAGAAGACAGAAAGATCTCCCATGCTCTTGGATAGGTAGGAACAACATAGCAAAAATGGCAATCTTGCTAAAAGCAATCTACAGATTCAATGCAATCCCTATCAAAATCCCAGTATGATTCTTCACAGACTTTGAAAGCACAATTCTCAACTTTATATGGAAAAACAAAAGACCTAGGATAGCCAAAAACAACCCTGTAAAATAAAGGAACGTCCAGAGGCATCATCATCCCTGACTTCAAGCTCTATTAAAGAGCTATAGTCCTGAAAACAGCTTGGTATTGGCACAAAAATAGACAGATAGACCAAAGGAATTGAATTGAAACCCTGATATTAACTCACACACCTACAAACACCTGATTTTTGACAAAGAAGCTAAAACTATACAATGGAAAAAAGAAAGCATCTTCAACAAATGGTGCTGGCATAACTGGATGCTGGCATATAGAAGACTACAGATAGATCCATATCTATCACCATGCGCAAAACTTAAGTCCAAATGGATCAAAGACCTCAACATAAATCTAGTCAAACTGAACGTCTTAGAAGAGAAGGTAGGTGGTACCCTCAAACAAATTGGTACAGGAGACTGCTTCCTGAACATAACACCAGTAGCACAGACACTGAGATTGACAATTAATAAATGGGACTTCCTGAAACTGAGAAGTTTTTGTAAGGCAAAGGACACAGTCAACAAAACAAAACAACAGCTCACAGAATGGGAAAAGATATTCACCAACCCCACATCTGACAGAGGGCTGAGTTCCAAAATATACAAAGAACTCAAGAAGCCAGTCACCAAAACACCAAGTAATCCAATTAAAAAGTGGGGTACAGAACTAAACAGACAATTCTCAATAGAGGAATCTAAAATGGCTGATAGACACATAAGAAAGTGCTCAACATCCTTAGCCATCAGGGAAATGCAAATTAAAACAACTCTGAGATACCATCTTACTCCAGTCAGAATGGCTAAAATTAAAAACACCAATGACAGTTTATGCTGGAGTGGATGTGGAGAAAGGGGAATACTCCTCCACTGCTGGTGGGAGTGCAAACCTGTACAGCCACTTTGGAAATCAGTATGGCAGTTCCTCAGGAAAATGGGAATCGGTCTACCACCAAGATCCAGCAATTCCACTCTTAGGCATATATCCAAAAGATGTACATTCATACAACAAGGACATCTGTTCAATCATGCTCAAAGCAGCATTATTTGTAATAGCCAGAACCTAGAAGCAACTTTAATGCCCCTCAACTGAAGAATGAATGGAGAAAATGTGGTACATTTATACAATGGAGTACTACTCAGCGGAAAAAAGAAATGGAATCTTGAAATTCGAAGGCAAATGGATGGAACTAGAAGAAACTATCCTGAGTGAGGTAACCCAGTCACAAGAAGACAAACATGGTATATACTCACTCATATATGGATTTTAGACATAGAGCAAAGGAGTATCAGCCTACAATCCACACCACCAAAGAAGCTACGAAACAAGGAGAACCCTAAGAGAGACAGACATACATGGTCCCCTGGAGAAGGGGAAAGCAACAAGATCTTCTGAGCTAATTGGGAGCATGGGGGGAGGGGAGAGTGATTTAGGAGAAAGAGAAGGGGAGAAGAGGAGGGGAGAGGAGGACATGAGAGAGCAGGAAGATTGAGTCGGGGAAGAATAGAGAAGAACAAGAAGAGAGATACCATAATAGAGGGAACCATTATAGGTTTAAAGAGAAATCTGGCACTAGGGAAATGTCCAGAGATCTACAAGGTTGACCCCAACTAATAATCTAAGCAATAGTGGAGAGGCTACCTTAAATACCCTTCTCCGATAAGGAATTGATGACTACCTTATACGCCATCCTAGAGCCTTCATCCAGTAGCTGATGGAAGCAGAAGAAAACACCCATAGCTAAACACTGAGCTGAACTCTGGAATCCAGTTGCAGAGAGGGAGGAGTGATGAGCAAAGGGATCAAGACCAGGCTGGAGAAACCCACAGAAACAGCTGACCTGAACAAGGGGGAGCTCATGGATTGCTAGGAAACCACCAAAGGACTCTTCCAGATCCCCTTAAAGAGGATGTCAGTTTGGAGGTCTGGTTTATGGGGCCTCTGGTAGTGCATCAGTATTCACCCCCTGTACATGCATGGATGTTGGGAGCCCACTCCACATAGAGGGATATTCTTTCAGCCTAGACACACAGGGGAGGGTCAAGGCCCTGCTCCAAATGATATGACAGACTTTGAAAATCCCCCATGGAAGGCCTCACCCTCCCTGGGAAGAGGAAAGGGAATGGGATAGGGGGTTGGTGGGAGGCAGGGAGGAGGGGAGGAGGGAAGGGAGAGGGAAGGAAGGAAGGAAGGAAAGAAGGAAGGAAGGAAGGAAAGAAGGAAGGAAGGAAGGAGTCCTTTATCTGTCACCCTTACTTTCCTTTACTTGGTCTGAACAGCAGAGCAAGGATGGAAGCAGAGATTTCCATTGAACTAACCCTCTGGGCCATTTTCACATGTGTGAGATCGCCAGTCATTCCCACTACCCCTGAATACTTCCACAACCAGTGGCTAGAAAGCACACACACACACACACACACACACACACATGCACACACACAGCTTAACAGCTCTGTGACTACAAAGGACAGAGCATCATTACACTTTTGTGCTCTTAAGGATTCATAAAATAGTATTTCCAACAATGAATGAATTTTAGATTTGATGGAATAACATTGAATGTGTCAGCATGCAGGACCTTGTAGTCCAAAGCCAAACTCTCAGAGTAGAAGGCTGAGTGACAGGTAAGAGGTAGGCACCTCTGTGCCCAGAACCAACAGCAGCCCTTACTTACTTGAAAGAATCCCTTTCTGCTCCCCAGCTCTGGACTCGGGGATCTCAATCAGGCTCAGCACAAAAGTGGATGTTCTTATACATTTATATAAAGTATGAAAATGGCCCTCTCCCACGGAGGAGACTGGCTTCACCTAACATTTATAAAATGATCCTTTTGTATTACAGATACTAGGGAAATAGAAGAAAAAATTACCAATAAGTAAACCAAATGTCTCTAAAGTATTCAAACCATAACAGACACAAAAGTACCTTAAAGCCTGGAGATGAAAAACACAGAACATGTTAGGAGACAGAAGAAGCAGGAGCAGTGATCCCTCGGGGATTCAGGGACAGTTTTGAAAACAGGAAGGACTTGTAAGTAGAGACAAATGTTCACCAACAGAGAGAGCAGTCTTACCTGTGCAAGGTGAGAGGCCAGTGAGGATACAGTGTCTGTAGCAGACTAGGACAAAGACAATTCTGCATGCCAGACTCTGACACTAGCTCTAACTTGTTGCGGGATATTTGATTTCACTGTGAAACTCTGAGACTGTATTAATAAAATTAACCTTGGGTTGGGGAGCACAGCCAATGACTAGTTCTCAAGAATTAGCCATAGAGTGTACGCAGGATCCAGGAAGAAGAATAGACAGCTGCACAGGAAGGAATAGGGAGGGGGTGGACAGTTATTGGCCTTTTTGGTTTGGGGCAGGTAGAAAGATGGTCTCTTGTTGGGTCTCTGGCCAAAAAGGAAGGTCAGCTGGTTGCTTCCCAGCTTCTCTGATCTAGCAGGTATTCACCACAACATCTGACTCCCAGGTCTTTACTGGTCAATAGAACAACTTAAATAAAAATGGCCCTTCCTTAAGGGTCTCACTATGTACCTGTGTTTGCCTTTAACTTTTATCTCCTATTGCAGCCTTCCAAGCAATAGAATTACAGGTGTATGTCACTACATCTGGCTCCAAGGGTTTAGTTATTAAATATAGGTCTGACTTTGGGAAAGAGAGTTCCACCAGGTAAGAAACAGTCTAGAGCCAGGAAGATCTTTAGTAGGAAACACTCACAGTGGTTCACTGGGCACTGAGAAGGTTCACACTATACTATAAGGGAGGGTTGGACCAAGCAACCCCTACCCAGTGTCTGACGAAGAGAGGAAGACAGTGAGAGCTACTATCCAAGCTCCTTTCACATCTGGTTCCCAGGTAGCCTTACGTGGAGTCCAGCAGAGTCCCATCCAGGAGTGAGGCATTGTAGTGGTATTTCAGGTAATCCCCCTTCTTACTCAGCACTGAGCAGTCAGCAGGCTTGTAGTGGGAAGTGACGCTGATGGAATCTGAAGGGTTGTGGAAGTCAATCACGTGGATGTCGAACACCAGCACTGCTGAGCCAGGAATATTCCCTAAAGGGGAGACACAGGGGATCAATGAGAAAGCCCACCGCTACACTTGCCTCCCCTGTACCAGCAGGGGCGTCCTAGGGACCCAGGCACAAAACTGAAGGGGCACTAGGAAAAAAAAGCCGGAAGGAATGTCAGAAATAACTGATCTTCATTTTGTACCCGAGGGAACTGAGGCACAGTTGACAGGAATCATGAAACTATGAGTACAATCTGAATTCATATTTAAGGCAAACCCACTGCCCCAATTACTAAGCATGAAAAGAGGCATGGCTAAGTTGAAAAGTAGATCAGGAAACTCAAGCGTGTGGGAACACCAGACCTTGAGCAGAGACCCACTTCCCCTTCTGCCTGGGAGTAGGCAGCTTAAGACAATGTTTAGTAAAAACATGTTTACTAAAAACGATACAATAAGTTCCTGGAAAAGGCCTTCCCACGGAAACCGCCCTGACCTCGACCTTGTCCAAAGACTAACCGCACCTTCAAAACCCACACACATCCACCTCTGGGGTCAGAGCAGAACCAGCCAGGGTAGAGGAGAGAGCAGAAGTTTCTCTGGTGGGAGCTTTTCTTAGGAGGTTTTCTTGAACCTTTTTGGAGCCTGTTTAAAGTTTTCTTTATATCGTTAAAAAAAAATTGGTAACAGTAAAAAGGTACTGGTATTAAGTAAAGAAAAAGAAAAAGACAAAGGTATATGGAATGGAAAATTTTGTTTGCATTTAAGTTCTACTTTGTGAGTCATCTCTAAAAACGTTTGGCCAAAAGCCTGGCCTCTCCACCTTGCATCTACAGAGTTACAAGGAGTAGGTACAGCTGTACCCCATGACTATAGCTCAAATGGAGGAATGATAAAGAATATACAGGACTTTTAACCCTTTTAGTTCAAGGATTGGCTGGAGTTGTTCTTTTACATAGATTTCAATTAAGGAAGCTTCATTGCAACAGACTAATCATGACCTAGGAAAAAAGGATGACTAAAAGATGCATGTATGTTCTGAATGTATGGTGTGGCCACACCGGTATGTATGAAATGTGATTGTGAATGCGTGAGTGTGAACTGCTTATATGATTAAAAGGATACTTAAATCCCTTCAAAAATAGTTAAGAAGCTACCTAGATTGCTTTAAATATAGCCAAAAGGAACATCCAGCCAGTCTGTTAATGTTTTAACAGAAAAATTTAAGATACAAATGAGGCCTTGTCAGCTAGTGAGAGCTCTACAGGTTAGATTGGGAAAGACTGCTCACAGACTTCAAATAATTTTCAAAAGTTATTTGGACACAGTATAGTTTACAATCTTTGAGTGATTTTCAGAAGTTTTTGGAAAATATTTAATGGATATGTCCTTTTTAATGGGCATCTACAAATAATCTAAGTAGTAATCCCAATTTACCTAGATAGTCAACCAAGGAGGGTAGACAAATCCTTCTACTGTTATGGCCCAGCTTCAACAGTTCAAAAAAAATTTTTTTAGAAAATAAAAAAGGGGAAATAATGCCCCCAGCCCCCACATGACTCATCAAATAATACACTCCTCATTTAAAAATTTTATAATGTGAATGCCAGTGAGCTTCAGACAGATTCTGGCATGATGGAACTTGAGCAACCATTGCTCAGGTCAAATGGAGACATCCATGCACTAGACAGTGGAGAAGACCCTAATTTGGGGTCGAGGGCATGTTTGTGTTTTCTTGCAGGAAAAGAATAAAGCTTCAGCAGCTGTCAGACCATTTAGTGAGATGCATGGAGCAGAGAAAAACTGGACCTGACACCATAGGAGCCTACCTAAGCCAGTTTGAGTGAGATCTCCTAAATCAGTGTTCCTGACCCTTGATCTCATCGAATCTAGAGCCCAAGAAAGAAAGAAAACAGTTGGTTCGAGATTTCCAGTTTCTCAACAGACCTGCTGCATCAACCTTCCGGGCCCATGAGTTTTCATCGTGAAGCCAACAGAGAAAAAAAGGACCCATTTAAAGCATTTGGACATTGGTATGGACTATGAGTGGTAAAAGCCTCTTTTCAGTATTTGAACAGGACATGGTCACTTGAAATATCAGACTTGATGGTTCCTGTTTCTGGAATCACGACTAGGCCAGTGTATTTTTCTGGAGAAATGCAACTTGTCCTAATGGGACAACTATTATTCATATTTTTCATAATGCTACATGTGTAACATCAATGATTGTGCCCAATGTATCTGTGCAAGTGCACTTTCTAAATGCTTTCTTGAGCAGATCTTGAAACAATTGTAAACTTTATCAAATTGTAAATGTAAATCACATGCGGGTTACCCTTGTAACAGAATGTAAATCACGTGCATGTTACCCTTGTAACAGATGAAGGCTGGTAGAATGTTATGGCCCAGATCTGGTGATGGGTATGGTGATGGAGAGGCGCTATGTCAATGGGGGTCCTGGAAATGGTGGCAGTGGCAGTAGGCATTCTGGCTTTATGCCAAGCTCAAACGTGCCTTGTTCCAGAGGCAAGAGATCCGTAACCAAGTATTGCTTAGCTTAGCCCATGGCAATCCCGACAGCCATGAAGGTTGGTTACAGATGATTTAAGGTTGGGGTGTCTCCGATGACGGGCAACCTGTGGGGAAGACCCCTCCCACCTAAGACAGGGGTTCAAGGTCCCCCAAAGACGGGAAAGGGAGGGTGACCCTACTTGACCTAAGCCAGGAGTGCCTCACTTGAAAATAAAAAGGGGTGAATTGTGGGAACACCAGACCTTGAGCAGAGACCCACTTCCCCTTCTGCCTGGGAATAGGCAGCTGTAAGACAATGTTTAGTAAAAACATATCTACTAAAAACGATACAATAAGTTCCTGGAAAAGGCCTTCCCACGGAAACCGCCCTGACCTCGACCTTGTCCAAAGACTAACCGCACCTTCAAAACCCACACACATCCACCTCTGGGGTCAGAGCAGAACCAGCCAGGGTAGAGGAGAGAGCAGAAGCTTCTCTGGTGGGAGCTTTTCTTAGGAGGTTTTCTTGAACCTTTTTGGAGCCTGTTTAAAGTTTTCTTTATATCGTTGAACGAGTCTCTGTGTTGTCAATCCCCGACACCCTCCGCACGTTCTCGGACACAGGCCGCGCAGCAGACGTGACACAAGTGTATACAAATGAAGGCTTGCCCTGTCCCAACAGAAGAGGCAGCATGGGAAATGAACTGTAAAATATTCGTAGTTGAGTGTCCAACCTACTACTCAAGAAAAGCAAAACTTTCATAAGCTTCATGAAAGAAAAACAGACTGTACCATGCACATCCCTATGTTAGCGTACTAGAGTCAGAAAGTATCTACAGTGTATCCAGCTTGTTCCACACAGGACGGGCATAATCAGGCCTGGTACATATGAAGCAACTAGATGAGTGCCTGGTACTTAATAAGCACCTATTACTTGTATATATTAGTTAATACTTGTCTTAATCTTATGTCTTCACTATACAAACGGGGAAACTAGGGCACAATTTCAGGTTCACCCAAAGTTAAAGAGTTGATGGGGGAAATCCTTCCGTGTATATGTTGTCTTATTGGTTGATTAAATAAAGCACTGCTGGCCCATAGGGAAGCAAGATAGGTGGGACTAGGAGTCGAGGCGGATTCTGGGAAACAGAGGCACAGTCAGTCACGATGTAGGATACCAGAGGAGTAAGAGGTCCGGACCCTTTCTCTGGTAAGAGAAGACCATGTGGAAATACTCAGATTAGCAGTTATGGGTTAATAATTAAGTTAGAGCTAGCCAATAAGAAACCAGGAAAACAGCCAACAGCTTCATAATTAATATAGTGCTTCGTGTGTTATTTGAGGGTTGAGACAGCCGTGGAACCCGGGCGGCTGGCGGGAAGACTACATGTTACAAAGAGTTATAGAGAAATTTAATAGTAAGGCATAGATTCACATCTGTGGCTGTTATTGTATTTGTGGTTTTTTAGTTTGAGTTTTTGTAACATGTCTCATCAAAGCATTTGCACCCTCAGTGTGAATACACTAAAAACCACCAAGTGGCCAGACGTTGGTGGCGCACGCCTTTAATCCCAGCACTTGGGAGACAGAGTCAGGCAGATCTCTGTGAGTTCGAGGCCAGCCTGATCTACAGAGCGAGTTCCAGGACAGCCTTCAGAACAATACAGAGAAACCCCCCCCCCAAATAAAAACCACCAAGTGGTAAACTTTAAAACTGAAGTGAGCAGGGCTAGAGAGATGACTCCACAGTTAAGAGCATGTGTTGCTTCTGAAGAGGACCTGGGCTCCATTCCCAGGACTCACATAGTGTCTCATACCCATCTATAACTCCAGTTCCAAGGGAACCAATGCTCTTTTCTGGCCTTCATAGGCATTTGACATATGTGGCACACATACATGCATGCAAGCAAACATTCACAAATATAAAATTATAAAATGAAGCTCTTAAAAACAGAACAAAATTGAATCTAAGCATTGAGATCAGATCTCCAGCCAGTTTTCTATTTAACTTCATTCAGCCCTTACTTTTCACAGTAGTTGGGTGAAGTATGAGTTTGGTAACTGGCCAGATGGCCTCTGGGAAGTTACTGTCTCATGATAAGAACAGCTTAAAGAGTGATGGCCTTTGTCCTTGAGATGGCATCTCCTGGCTTGGTGACAATCAGGATCTCTATGTGGTCATTTGTCCATAGACTACAAACCCCCAGTGTGAAGCAGTCGCCAATCTGTGATCATCTCCTGCATGAAGTAACCCTGAATTAGCCTTGCTGGTTAGGTACTGGCTCTTCAGGGCAGCTACTGATAAAGCTAATAATGAAACACTGTGATGATAAATAAACCTCCTTTTGGAAGAGTGATGGGCAGGACCACATGTGGACCAGGACTGCTCAGTGGCACGTACCTCTTGTCCTCTACTTAAACCTCAGACTCCCATCACTAAAGGTGGATGTATGCGAAGGGGGTTATCAGACTACTTCCTCTGTCAATGTGACCACTCTGAGTTAATCTCACTTCTCAGATTCTCATCAATTATTATCTCTTTCCTTGGTACACTAGGAATGAGTCTAAAGCTAACTTCTTAGGTCTTCCTGAGCCCAGGCTTTGACCCCAACAACTCCATGGACACTGTGAATATACTTAATTTTTCTGAATTGTAAGCTTAAAAATGGTTAACTGGAAAAGGTGTGCACCACTATCTCTTCGCTCCCAACACTCAGGAGGCAAAAGCAAAAAGATTAGTAAGTTTAAGGCCAGTCTGATGGACATAGCAAATCCCAAACCAGCCAGTGTTACACAATAAGACCCTGTCTCAAAAAAAGGTAAAAATATTATTCATGTGTATGTTTATGACAGTAAAATAAAATCAAATAATGTAATTCTCCACCTCTGAAGGGTATAAAAATTAAAAGAAAGTTGTATCTCAAAAAAAAAATCACATGAGAGCCTTAAAACCAATGTCAGCAGCAGTAGGGAGGCTGAGGAGGGGGGGACTGTGAGTTCTGAAGTCACATGGACAGAGCCTGTCTCAAGAAGAAAAATTAACATGGCAGTTCCTGAGCCTCATTCTGGGACTTTAACAGTGGTCTCAGGTAACGGGTTTAACAGGTAAAAACATAGAGATCTGGCCCCCTGCCACTCCACCCCTGTAAGCTGTAGGTGATTCTCATTTGCAACGAGAACCTCTGAGCCTAAGAGGGACCAGGGATTTCTTTTTCTACATGACTATGTTTAAGAAAAACTATGACTGGGCATAGTGGTACACACCTTTAACCCCAGAACTCAGGAGTCAGAGGTAGGCAGAGCTCTGTGAATTCTAGGTGGGCCTGGTCTACATATCAAGTTCCAGGCCATGGGGATACACAGTAAAATACCGTTTCAAAAAACAGAAGAAAGTAAGACTATGCTTAATGGCATGTGATTGGCTAACCTTGCTCAGACATAGAGGCATAACTAGGCAAGACACTAAACTTGATTAATGTAAACAAAATGCCCCCTTTGTGATACACTGGGAAACAGAGCCTTCTACAGGAGAAAACTGAATAGTTCGAGATCCACACATTCCTGGGGTCTGGTACACATTCCTGAGATCTGTCCCTAGCTTGCTAAGCACTCTGCATACTGCCAACTTCTTTGACACAAACATCTTGGTCAACTGAGAGACAGACTCACACCCACTCTTTGAGTACTGTATTAGCACTAGGCTTGTTTGTCAACTTCTAGGAAGTTAATGTGGGTCAGCCTCCCAGGTGCCCAGTGAACTCAGAGACACAAACATTCTAGAGAGGGCATCAATGAGGATCTAAGCTCTGTGTAGGCAGGAAGTTATTGCTTCTTTTACTCCCTGATGGGTTCCCAACACCTAAGTAGAACATGGACATGAAATTACTCAGTACATCTTTGGCAGACCAGCAAATGGTGTTTCTTAGACTATAAAACTGGAGAACAGACCTTGAACCCTGAGGATTAGTCTTGAGTCTCCAAAGAGTCAGCAAGGCAGACACAAAGGCTGCTAACAGGCTGCCTGGCCCAGCAGGAAACTCTTCTACTCCCTGGCAGTTATTAATTCCTCTTGAGATACCTGGAACTTCTGGTTTGAGTTCTCAGTTCACTACATAAGGAAACCAACAAGTTGCTACCTAATGAGGACTTGTCCTGTGACACACATTAGAAAGCTCTGGGTCTAATTGTGGCTCCATTCTGTGTCCTTAAGCAAAGTGCTCAAGTTTTATGGGTCTTACTATCTTATTGAAACAGTGATAATAGTAATGCATTCTTTTGTGTATGGATATATGTGTGTGTAAGTACACATGTTCATGTATGAAGGCCAGAGGGCAAGTTCTGGTATAGTTCCATGAACACTGTCCCTCCCTCCCCCCCCCTCTCTCTCTAAGACAGTCTCCCTCTGTTCTGGAACTGAACAAGTCATCTAGGTTCCCTCAACGAGCCCCAGGGATCCCTCTGACTCTGTCTCCTCTGTGCATACACCGTATCTGGCTGTTTTATGTGGGTATTAAGGATCAAACATCTGGTCCTCAAGTTTATACAACAAGCCTTATTATAGTAACACTGTCTACAACTCTTTCCAGTTTTCAATGAGCTTTTGTGCAAGAATTCCCGGAGGTTTTGGGGAGATGGCTAGTCAGCAAAGTGCCTGCCACACAAGCATGAAAAGTTGAATTCAGATCCCCAGATAATGCAAAACTCTGGGCATAGACTGCAAGCCTGCTATCCTAGCTTGAAGCTCATTGGCTGGTCAGCTAATTAATAGATGAGCTTTAGGTTCAGAGAAACTCAGTCCAAAAAAAAAAATAAATAAACGAAGGGCAATCCAGAAAAGACATCTGACACCAACCTCCATTCAACAAATGCTCAAACACCTATGTGCAACAACAACAATACACATATACAAACACACACACACACACACACACACACACACACAATCCGAGACACACGTGGGCAAAATTGCAATTATTCTGCTCACTCTTTTTCCCTAAAAGATAGCTAACCAGCAAGCCACAAGGAAGCTCCCTTCTATAACAAGCAAGCCGCATATCAGAGCTGCAAACATTCTAAGTGTCCTCATTCAGGGCTGTCCTTGAGGAACACGGCAAGGTAGAAAAGGCCAGGATAATTCCAGAATCCTACTTTCTTTACTAACCCTACAGGTGAAATGGCTACAACAGAACAAAATGTGGGCAAAGGCTATGAACTCCACAAGGGAGGGGCTCACTGCTGCTGCAGCTCATTACTGAGACCTTGTTAGTGCCCGGCACTCAGGCAGGCTGAGAGGAAACACAAGCAATCTGCATCCTCACAGGTTTCTCAGCCATTGGCTGCTGATCTGCCCCAAGGATCAGCATGAAGTCCTATGTGACCGTCCCAAAACAGTCACTGAGTCTAGAGCACTGAGGCAGTACCCTCCCCTGCAAGAGCATCTGGGTTTACACTTTAGCATGGGATTCGGGATGGAGCAGCCTCTTGCTCATAACATTTATGATTCTTTGGCCGTTTCCCAAATCCCCATTTAATTCTGTGCAGACCTCAGTCTCATACTTGATGGAGAGCCAAAAGGAAAAAAAATACTCCAAGCAAATGGTTTTCATCAGTGTGCTCTTTTCTTAAAGACAGGATGGATTATTCTTCAAGTCATGACGAAATAAGAATGCTCAGAAAATATCTGCTTCTGTGTACGGTTGACTAGAACTAAAACCTAGCACAGTATAAAACCAAGCATCAAAACAGTGCACAGGACATGAAGCAAGGCTTATTTTACCTATTTATCTATCTATTTGTCTATTTTATTTACCACGGGGGTGAACATCCCCATCTTTTTTCTTTTCTTTCCTTCTTCCTACTCATCTTTTTTTCCCTCTCTCCCTCTGTATCTGTGTCTCTCTGTCCTTTGTTTTTTTGGAACAGGGCCTCATGTAACTCAGACTGTCCTCAAAGTCACAATTAGCTAAGTGTGGTGGTTTGAATGAGAACGGCTGACCCCAGGGGCTGATAGATTTGAATATTTGGTCCCTGGTGGGTGAAACATTTTAAGAACAAGGAGTGACCTTACGGAAGGAGTGAGTCACTAGGGTCAGGCTTTAAGGTTTCAAAAGTCCATGCCATTCCTAGTTAACTCTTTCTGCCTCCTACTTAGACATCTAAGCTCCTAGCTATCCAAGCCACCATGCTTTCTATGCTGTCATGGACCCCAACCCTCTGAAACTGCAAATAAATGCGTCTACAAGCTGCCTTGACCATGGAGCTGTATCACAGCAATACAAAGTAACTAAGAAACTAAGGAATACCTGTAACTCCTAAGCCTCTGCCTCCTGAGTGCTGAGATTACAGCATGCATTGCTGAACCTGGCTCCAGCTCATTTTCTTAAAGCATGAACCTTTATGGCCCAGAAAATCAGAAGTTTGAATCAGAGGGGAAAGAATGCTTCTCAGTGGTACCCTCTAGTTTCCAATCAGCGTGACTGGATCCTCTGTGAGGAAACCTCCTGAGAAAATGTCCAAGACCAGTATTATATGTGAATAGAAATCAGAAGAGTGTTTAACGAAGTGAGTATATTCAGTCAATGATATCAGACAGAATTCTAGCAAAACACACACACACACACACACACACACATACACACATATATGTATATATATATATCCATGAAAAACTGCATCAATTATCCCTAAGAAAGTCTAAGCAAGTCAGCAAAAACTAACACAAAGAAAGAAAACAGCGGGCAGTGGTGGCACACGCCTTTAATCCCTGCACTCGGGAGGCAGAGGCAGGCGGATCTCTGTGAGTTCAAGGCTAGCCTGGTCTACAGAGGGAGATCCAGTACAGCCTCCAAAGCAATACAGAGAAACCCTGTGGGGGGGCGGGTAGGGGGGGAAAAAACAGTAACAAAAACAAAAATAAACATGATTTCAAATATTAAATACTATGTAGCTATTAAAAGTATCTGTTGACCGGCAGAAGAGATAGCTTGGCTGTTAAAGGCTAGGTGCAAAACCAAAAGATATCTGTTAACACATAAAACTGCTCACAACAAACTGAGTGAAGAGAGGAATTACAACACAAAATGATGAGAGTTTAACCTCTTTCAGTACACACTAACATAGATGGGTATTTCTTAATTCTTCCTCTGTCTTTGAGAGAGGGCCTACCTACATAGCCAAGGTTGGACTTGAACTTTCAATTCTCCTGCCTCCACCTTCCGAGAGCCATGAGTACAGGCATACCCCATACCTAGTGCACACATTTCTTTTAACTTACAGAAATATCTACTAGTGGGATAACAAGTTACCTTAAGTTTGGGGGCTTGAAATCACAAAAACTGAGCTGGGGAGGAAGCCAACAGTGAAGCACTTGCCTAGGATGCACAAGGTTCTATGCCCAGCGCTCTAAGACAAGGAGAGAGAGAGAGAGAGACAGAGACAGAGACAGAGACAGAGACAGAGACAGAGAGACAGAGAGAGAGAGACAGAGACAGAGACAGAGAGACAGAGAGACAGACAGAGAGACAGACAGAGACAGACAGAGACAGAGAGACAGAGACAGAGAGACAGAGAGAGAGAGGGAGGGAAAGGAAGGTGACAGGGAGAGAGAGAGAGAGAGAGAGACATAGAGAGAGGGAGGGGGGTAAAGGAAGGTGACAGGAAGAGACAGGGAGAGAGGATGAGCAAACACACAGTTCTGGAAGTCAGAGGCACCGGCAGGGGTGGGCTCCTTTTGGAGGAGGCTTCAGCAGAGAGTTTCCTTGTCCTGCTCCCCCCCCACGCCTACACCAAAGGCAACCTGCACCAGCGCCTATGGCCACTTCCTCAGTCTCGGCCAAGCTTAGTTAGCTTCTCATCCAGCTCACATCCTGCCTCCCTCAAAGACCCTCAAAGAACACTGTCCCTGCTTCAAGGTCCTTAACCACACCAGCAGATACCTTTGAATAAGGAATATGAGAGACCCATGGACAGTTTTTAATGTAATATGCCTATCACCATAGCAGTAACTTCTTATGATGTGATTTAGGGAGGGTTTTTTTTTTAATCCTAAAGATAAAATATATTACTTGTATCTGTTTTATCTGATTTTTTTATTTTGATTTTTGTTTGTTTTTGTTTTTGAAACAAGGTTCCACTTAGCTCAGGCTAGCCAAGAATGACTATGAATTCCTGAGTCTCCTGCTTCTACCTCCAGAGTGTTGGAACTGCCGTCCTGTGCCACCATACTTAGCTATTTCTACAATTTGTTTGTTTATTTGTTTCCCGAGACAGGATTTCTCTGTGTGACAATCCTGGCTGCCCCGTAGACCAGGCCAGCCTTGTATCCACTGAGATCCACCTGCCTCTGCCTCCTTAGTGCTGGGATTAAAGGTGTGTGCCACCACTGCCCGACTTATTTCTACAACTTTTTAAAGCAAGTTTGCTTTTAAGGTGACAAAATGTCTCTAGAATTAAGGTGCTGGCTACACAATTCACTAAAGTTACTAATGTTGCTGAATTGTACAGTTAAATGGGAGAATTTCTCAGTGTGTAAAATAAAAACAGGGGTGGGGGTGTGAAGGTGAAGTTACATGTAGTTTAAAATTAGAAATATAAAGGCAGTTAAAACATAGTAAAATGTTGGCACATGAGAGATGGCCCACCAGTTAAGAACACTGGCTACTCTTCCAAAGGACCCAGGTTCAGTTCCAACCACCGACATGGCAGCTCATAACAGTCTTTAACTCCAGTTATAGGGGATCCAGTGTCCTCCCCTGGCCTCCTCAGACAAAACATACACATAGTACACTTACATACATGCAGGTGGAATACTCATACACGTAACATAAAAATAAATATCCAATAACATAGTCATAGATAGATATATGTAGTAAATGTTAACAACTGGTGAAACAAATTCACTGTGCAATCCTTTCAACACTGGTGTAGACTTTAAATTTTTCTGAAAGAGAAGGAAAATGGGTAGGGGACGCAGTTGCAACCAAACAGATGTAGGCATCAGTGGGACGGAGTCTTACGCTGCATCTGGCTTCCTTGTTTTGTCTCTACAAGTGCCGATCTGAGCAAGGTGGAAGCGGCCAGTTAGTGAGGAGGGCAGGTAATACACACCTCTTCCCTCTTCTCCATAGCCCAGGTGAGGAGGGACCACAATCCTCCGCCTCTCTCCAATGCAAACACCAAGTAAGCCTTCATCCATCCCAGGAATCACGTAGCCCTGCCCAATGTACGTGTCAAAGGTGTGGTTCCGTGAGTAGCTAAGAAAGAAGAAGGAAAAGATGAGGTCATTCATAAGGGACACCCACAGCAGCTGTGGGAATTACTCAGAATCCTGATGCCACAGGCACCTAGACACCAGAGAATCTGAGGACACAGCCCAAGAACACGCTCCCCTGGAATGGGGAGCATGTGAGCATCTGCAGAAACAACATATTATACTTCTATGTGTGTGGTCACATTATATAAAGAATGGGAGTGTGAGAAGCAGCCACACACAATGGAGCTGAGGGGAGTTGCCTCACTCCTTCCCAGTCCCCTTTGCCCCTGGTATTTACACTTCTCTCCTCTGTCTTTTTATCATCTCCACTGCTTTTTCCCTTTCCACTCACGCCCACAGCAGAGCATGCGAAGTACTACCAATGTTTCCCACTCTTAAAATAACTAACGTTTAAACAATAACTGTGTTTTGCTTATCATGTAATTTCATAGTGGGCCTTCCTGTTGACGGTAATTGTTTTGGGAGATAGTATTCCACTCTCTAGCAGTCCTGGGGACTGAGCCTGGTACCCTTAACACCATTCTAGCAGACAAAGGTGACACCTCAAGTTAATGAAGTCCCTCTTGAGCATTGCAGACACTTCCGGTGAAAAAAATAAGGGTGAAGGTGAAAAGAACAAAAACAAAACAAAACCTAAAGATGCACAAGCCCCGGTGTAAAAACATAAGGACTGTATAGAACAAATGCAGCCTGACTCCATCAAGACATACCAGTTCCACGGGATGGCCCATGTGGAAAATGAGTTAAATGAAAGCAAAGAATTCAAAAGGATAATTATAAGTAAAGTATATTCAAGGAAATCAAACAGAACACAAACTCATGAAATAAGAGAGAACAGAAATAAATGGATGAAGTAAGGAAGTCAATACAGCATATAAAAGTGGGGTTTAATAAAAAGAAACACGGAGGAGACAAGAGATGAGAGAAAACCCGAGTTCAGTTCCCACCACCCAGAGCAGTGGCCCAAACCTTCCAATAGCTCCAGCTCTGTGGGAATGCAGCCTTGCAGATACCTGCACTCGCATGTACATAATATGCATGCAAACACACACACACACATGTGATTTTTAAAAGTACTGAAAAAAATCAAAACTGAAATACTAGAAATGAGAATTTCAGGATGCCGTATAAGTTGGAGAGACTCACCAGCAGACTGGATCAACAGGAAGGCAGAATATCGAAGTTTGAAGACAAGGTGGAGGAATTGTAATAGTCAGACAACATATCAAAGACAGATTAAGTAACAGATTAAGTATTATAAATAGAATATTCAAGATCTATGGGACATAATTTAAATTCCAAATCTAGGCACAGGAAAAGGAGAAGCATTTCATGTTCAAGGAAAAAAAAAACATTTTCAATAAAATCATAGCAGAAATTTTCTCAACTCTAGGGGAAAGGTACCCAGAAATAGAATGCCAATTAGGCGAAGCCAGAGAACTCTCTCATGCCATATCATAGTCAAAATAGTAAATATATAGAACAAAAAATAAATTATAAACAGAGGAAAATGCTTTTAACAATATCAACCATAAAAAAGGTCAATTTCTTCGAATCAGTAAGAAAATGACAAATTAAATACCATCAATATAAAGCTAAGCAAAAACACTAGTAAAAGATATCTAAATAAATATTTGGAAACAATAACCAAAGAACTTCATATTAAAACCATAGGGATGATTATTCTCTTGAAAGTTAACAGAGTTTAATTTGTTTTGTTTTGTTTTGAGACCAGGCTAGCATCAAAACTTGAGACAATCCTCCTGCCTCAGTCTTCCAAGTGCTAGGGTTGAAAACATAAGCAACCAAACCTGGCTCTTAATTCTAAATGATACCCAGAGGGTATATATCAAAAGCTACAAAAATATATATAAGGCCAGGCAGTGATGGTGCACGCCTTTAATCCCAGCACTCAAGAGGCAGAAGCAGGCAGATCTCTGTAAGTTCGAGACCAGCCTGGTCTACAAGAACTATTTCCAGGATGGCCTCAAAAACCAAAAAACAGAACATATTAAAATTAAATACACACACACACATATAAGCTTTGAACCAAAGATTCTTCTTGGAAACATACTTGAAGTGTTAGGTACAAAAATAATGAAAACTCTGAAAAGTGTCCAAGGGCAGTAAAATCATAAATTTAGGGCAAAATACATTATGTTGGGTAGGGCAAGCAATATCCCACTGTACTCAAATGGAAAACTACTCAAAACCTGCAGAAGCAATAGTTCTGTCATGTGGGAAGAAATCTAGTATGCCCAGAAAATAATTTGTCTACTTCCTTCTTTTCCTCTCTCCCTTCCTTCAACAAGGCAATCCCTAAGTTGCCCTGGTTAGCCTCCAACATCTGAGCTAAAGTAATCCTTCTGCCTCAACATCCCAAGTAGCTGGGGAGTACAGGTACATACCACTCTACAGGACCACCTTGAATTCAGGACTTCGAGACCAGTGTGTGCTACAGAGGAATAGCCCACTTCAAAAAATAAAAATAAAAGACTTGAGTTTTAGTTCAGTATGAAGTCCTGGGGTTCATTCCCAAATTACAAACTTTCAAAAGAATGAAAAGAGAAATGAAGAGAGGGGAGAAGAGAGAGGACCAGGGGAGGAAAAGGAAGAGTAAGAGAGTCACTTACATACATGTGATTTTTAAATTGGGGCTAGAGAGATGGCTCAGCAGTTAAGAGTACTGGTTCCTCTTGCAGAGGACCATGCACCCACATGGTGGCTCACAACCATCTGTAACTCTAGTTCCAAGAGAGCCAACGACTTCTTCTGACCTCTGTGGGCACCAGATACATAAAAATGCAGGCAAAGCACTCACATACATAAAATAAATACATCTTAATTAAAATTGCTAACTCTAAAGAATAGAACAAGTGAGGCAAATGGACACGTATATTGAATATCTTAATTTATTACTTAGTTTTACTTCCAACCATGTGACTACTATTTTTCATATGAAAATTTTCATAAAAAGTACAGAAGAGTCGGACATTGGTGGCGCACGCCCTTAATCCCAGCACTCGGGAGGCAGAGGCAGGCAGATCTCTGTGAGTTCGAGGCCGGGCTGGACCGACAGCCTCCAAAACAATACAGAGAAACCCTGTCTCGTAAAAACCAAAAAAAAAAAAAAAAAAAAAAAAAAAAAGTACAGAAGAGATCTTAATAATAAGAAGGATGAGTTTTCCCACTAGAAAGACCACCACAGAAAAGTCCTCCTTTGACGTGTTGATTCTTTTGACTCGTAAACAAATTAGAAGTCTATTACCTCAGAGACAGGGAGGTTCCGTCACCACTTGTTTATAGGAAGCTACAGGAATGGTTTCCAAACTAAGCTGCCACCTGAATGAACAAGACATGCCACAGCTTGCCTCATGCACTGTGCATTGAAGCCACCTGTGTAATCACTGATGAAGTGACAGAGTATTTGCCCTCTGGAGCATCCCCTCAGGAGGGAACTAGAGGCATCCAGCAGCCTCCTCCAGCTGGCTGTCCTTTAACATTTACACAGCATCTTTCAATGCCTCAACTTGGAGACCCATCTCGGAGAAGGTGTAGAAATAAGGAAGAAACTGAAGCTGATGTTAAGAGAACTCCAACACTACCCAGTGTTGGGAAGCTAGGGCACCACAGAGAGTTGGGGGTTTTTGGTCCACTGTATCTCTGAGACCTCACTTCCAACCACTCCACATCCTGTCTACAGTGGGGTTCGGAGTGGGAAGGAATATAACAGGTGTCTAGCGCAAAGTCCCTCCCATTTTCTTTCAACGGTCCAGGAAGGAACTCAGAATCTGAAAACGGCACTGATGGTATGTTTAGACCACGGTCAACCATGGTCAGTTACACTTTACTTAGACGTTCTGGTGAGTGAAAAGTAGTTTCCTTACCTGGAATCAAAGAGGGTGCCATCCAGAAGCGTGCCGTTGTAATGATACCGAAGGAAGTCCCCACTCTGACTCCTCCGCTCACAGTTCTCAGGGACTACCTTGTTCTCGATGGCAATGCTATCCTTGGGGTTATGGAGGTCCAACAACGCAACATCAAAGACTAGGGATGCCTGCCCAGGAATGTCCTTCCCTAGAGTGGAGTGGAAGAGTAATTCATTCCAGAAACAACATTTAACCACCACTCATGCCCTCTGTGTTGCTAGTCCTCATTCCTTGAAGCTTTCAAGCCAAGGAAACAAATGCTCAGTTCTCAGTGTTGTGTAGCTACAGTGTCTCACCTTGGTGTTTCACCGTGGGCTAGTGGGCACAGCATAGTGCCTGACTGACTCAGGGAGAGCAAGCTGACAGTAGCCGCATACCACCACCAGGACCACACTCCAGATCCTCAGGCTGCAGTGAGCAGCTCTCTGGGGGCAGTATGAACCCACTCCTTTGAGTCCTGTCTGCACAGATGCACTGTAAACATTCAAAGGCACAAATTCCAAACGTGTGACTCTGCTCTGGAAAATACTATACGGTCTTGTTCTTTAAAAGCAAGAGCCACTTTTTTAAATGTAAAGTTCTTTACCCAAAACAAAATAAAGATAAACAGAAATTAGACAACAAGGGGAAAATGATACACATAATCCAAAAACAGTTTTTACATCTTTTCTGCATGGTGCTGTTTCTCTTGGATGTTTCTAAGACAGGGTGTACTGGACATAGTCTGCCCTGTGTATTCATGGGTTCTGCGTTCACGGATTCAACCAACCTCAGAGCAAAAACACTGAAGACAAAAAGTTACGCCTGTAACTCCAGACATGGCGGCATGCGAGTGTAAGCCCAGCACTGGGGAGGTGGAAGATGATGAGACTACAAGGCTGTCCTCAGCTACATAATGAATTCGAAGGTCAGCCTACACTACAGTAGACCTTTCTGTACTGGACACATATGCTTCTATTTTTTCATTATTCTCTAAACTATACATAATGACAACTATTTATGTCTGCTGTACAGCAGTTTTCCCCTGGAACTGAAACATTCCCTCCAGGAGTGGGAAGACTTAGAAGGTTAACAAACCACATATTTTATGCATTGGGGTAAAGAGAGCAAAAGGAAGTTTCATGAGTGTCTTCCAGACACAACAGGACTGATGCACATATGAACTCAGACTGTGATACCATGCACAGGACCTGCACAGGTTCAAACCAGATCGAATCCCAGCCCTGATTAGGGGAAGGGAACACCAAGTCCACCCCTAACCAAGAAGCTATTTGCAATTGATACCTACTGAGGAGGGGAAAGCCAGTTTTCTCAAATGAGGTGTCAGTGGCATTATCAAACATATTCCAGAGCAGGCCCTACGCCCAGGGGCCCTTGGCCAGCACGAAATGGACTATATGTTTTTGCTCACTGTTTGTTTTGGTATTTTTTTATCTTACTGGTTTTATTTATTTTAGTTCATTTGTTTTTTCTCTTTTGAGAGAGGGGGTGCATGAAGGTGGGTGAGTAAGAAGGTGGGGTGGGGTGGATTTGAGAGGAGTCGGGGGAGGGAAAGGATATGATCAAAATGTGTTGTATGAAAAAGCATTTTAAAAAGAAGTTTCTTTTGTCTCATTTTCCTTGTGCTGTTACAGATCAGGCCCAAGCCTGCATGTTCAAAGAGAGTGGTCTGCTACTGCTGCAGTCCCAAAAGGAAACCATTAAAGTCAACTCCGGGGTTTAAACGTTCCTGCACTAACGGATACTCACTCGATATTTTTGCAGCTTTCCTGAGATATAATTTATAAATGACAAAAATCAAACATTTAAAGTATACTTGGACAGCTGAGCATAGTAATACAGCATCCTTAAATTGTTATTTTAAGTATATAGGCACTAGTCATCTACTGTAAATGAATAAATACAATTGTTATATTAGGCTGGAAGTCTTGTTTTGTTATTTAGATGATATTCAAAATACTTTGCCAGCACTTGGGACACTGTATTTCATAGGACACAGGTGAACTGAGATCTCCAAACAAAAGTAAGGACAATGAAAATGGAGGGATGGCTCAGAGATGGCCCAGTGGTTAAGAGCACTGACTGCTCCTGCAGAGGATCCAGGTTCAGTTTCCCGCACCCACATCAGGCAGCTCACAACAGCTTGTCTCTGCAGCTCCAGGGGATCTGACACCCTCTTCTGGCCTCTGAGGGCAGTGCACTCATGTGGTGCACACACAGACAAGAGGAACACACACACACACACACTCAAAAATAAAGATAAACATATAAAGATGAATGAAGGAGGCTCTGAGACAGAAGACTTACCATCTCCCTCTTCTCCATAGGCCAGAAAAGGAGGGATGGTGATGATACGCTTCTCCCCCACACACATGCCCAGCAGCCCTTTGTCCATTCCAGGGATCAGCCATCCAATTCCCACGTACGTGTCATAGGTTTTCATGCGATTGTGGCTTTAAAAAAAAGACAGAGAGAGAGAAAAAGAAGAAGGAGGCAAATTGCATACTATTTCTAATTCATCCCTTGGAAGTTTTGTTTCTCAAACCTCAAGTACACAAAGAGTCCACACTAATTCCTAGTGACAAGCATATATCCCATTTTTGCTCCCTGATATTAGGGGAAATGAAAAGTTCATATGTAGACCACCAGTCAACAGCTCTCCCCCTCACTGAACATTCTGTCATTACAGAAAGCCTCAGAGAGTGGCCCAGTTTTCATCCTAGCCTTATACTTCTCTATAGTTCCTGCCCCTTCCCCCCATTTATTTATTATGTATACAGTGGTATGCCTGTACGTATCCCTGCAGGCCAGAAGACAGCACCAGATCTCAATACAGCTGACTGTGAGCCAACATGTGGTTGCTGGGAATTGAACTCAGGACCTCCAGAAGACCAGTTAAAACCTCTGAGCCACCTCTCTAGCCCCCCCTTCCCTTTTCATGGGCAAACTACATGAATGAGTCAAGCACACATGAACTTCCGTGGAAATGTGACTCTCCACTTAAATGGAGATCTTGAGATATGGTTTAAATGAAATCAAGATTGTTTTTAATTTCTTTTTTGTTTGTTTGTTTGTTTGTTTTTGTTTTTCAAGACAGGCTTTCTCTGTATTGCTTTGGAGGCTGTCCTGGAACTAGCTCTTGTAGACCAGGCTGGCCTCGAACTCACAGAGATCCGCCTGCCTCTGCCTCCCGAGCACTGGGATTAAAGGCGTGCGTGACCAACGCCCGGTTTTAATTTCTTAATTTCTTCCAAGGTGTTATATTTTGACTGGCACCTCAGAGAATCAAACACTAACCAAAACTGTATGGGGTAGGATTTGGTACTAGGCATGGTTTGGTAAGGTACCTTTTCCTGGTTTCCAAATGAGCACAGAAAGAAGACACGACAGAAGGAACCAAACAGCATTTCACACACTGCCACCAACAGTGGGACTTACCTGGAATCAAACAGCGTCCCGTCCAAGAACGTTCCGTTGTAATGGTACCTCACAAAATCAGATACCTGGATAGTCCGAGGACAACTCGGGGGCTTGAAATACGTCTCAATCTGAACCTGGTCTTCAGAATTCCAAATATCCATCAGGAGGACATCAAAATGAAGTACCGAGTTTGGAGGGATCACACCAGCTGGAAGTCAAAGTGGATGCACGCTGAAAGTCTGCCATCTGCTGGCCATACAGAGATCCCTAGAAAGCCACTGTTAATAGCTGTTTCCTCCATGTTGAGTCCTTCCCTCCAGGAGGGAGACAGGAGGCACAGCAGACAGGGGAAGCTAATGAAAAGTTACAAGATTTACTAGGTCTCTCCCCAAAGTTGTAAAAGTTTAAACCGTGGCTAGGGAGAGGATCTGTGCCCAAAGAGCTGCCACTAAAGTATTACAGGGAGCTCGGGAGACGCAGATTTTATGCTGCAGAGGGCTTTTGACCGATCCAGCTGCTGCGGAATCACTAGTAGCCCCTCAGGCAAGCTTCCCCAAGTTACTCCAGTAAACTCACTGGTTCACCTGCCTGGATTTAGGTGGGATCTTTGGTTTGCTATCAATGACCTAAGTGGGTTAAATCAACGTCTTCACATCCCACAAGGAAAGTCAAGTGACAACTACCATCAGTGTAACAGAAGTCATGACAGCAACTATCAGTGTAACAGCAGTCAAAAGAATTCAGACCCAGGGGCTGGAGAGATGGCTCAGCGGTTAAGACCACGGGCTGTTCTTCCAGATGTTCTGAGTTCAATTCCCAGCAACCACCTGGTGGCTCACAACCATCTGTAACGAGATCTGGGGCGCTCTTCTGGAATGCAGGCTTACATGTAGGCAGAACACTGTATACATAAGAAATAAATAAATCTTTAAATAAAAAAATTCAAACCCATCACTGATGTGCAGTTCCAAAAGGCCCATTCTTCCTACATCCTTCCTCCAAACAAAATTAGAGAGAGAGAGACAGAGAGACAGAGAGAGAGAGAGAGAGAGAGGCTCCTCTCATCAAAGGTTCATTAAACAGTCCTGTGTTGGCACTTTCTTCTATGCCTAAGAGAGAAACCAATGGAAATGCTAGCTGTGTGTGTTTGGCCTTCCTTTTTCCGCTGTTAAAAATCCCAAATTCTCCAGCCATGTTGGCTGCAGAGGCTGCAGAGGTGTGTATAACTAGAGTGAAGACTTACACACTCCTTCACTGCCATAGGCGAGGTTTGGGGGAATCGTCACGAAACGCCTCTCGTTCACACACATCCCAACCAGAGCCTGGTCCATCCCAGCGATCAGCTGGCCTTTTCCCACGAACACATTGAAGGTAGAGTCTCTGTCATAGCTGAAGATCCAGAAGGGGGGGAGAGAGAAAAGCATAGTTATTCCCAAAGAGAAAGCAGCTTCATGAAGGTCACAGCAACGGAAAAGGCCTAGCAAAGAGTCATTGACCCAGGAAATGCCCTCACTGAACAGTATCTGCCGAGTTGAAGCTTTTATATTAGCTTGAATATTGCCAACAGATCCACTTAGAAATGGTTGCCTGACAACCTGAGCTTGATCCCCCGAACCCACGGTGGAAGCAAAAAACCAAGTCCTAAAAGCTGTCCTCTGATGTACTAAGTACACTGAGGCACACGCAGTAGGCAGGGGATGCTGACAGGTCAGACAATACATAACAAATCACGGCTTGGATGTACACCCTTGGTTTTTCATGTGGAATCGGCAACACTTTTATCTCCGAGGAGATAAGTTCAGATAAGGAGAGAGAAGTTCAAAACAAGGACTTCTCTAAAAGCACTTTAGAAAATGGCAGAGGCCCATAGTTTCAGACATTGTATTTGAAAAAGAAGAAGAAAAAGAAGACTACACATATGGGCTTCACCACCCATATGGACTATCATGTTGAAAGGAGGCTGAGGAAAAAGGATCACAAGTTCTAGGCCAGCCGGGCAACCTTGTGAGACTGCCTCAAAATTTAAAGCAAAGGAGGTCTGGGGATAGTGCTCAGGGGTGGAATAGTTGCCTAGCATTGCAAGGCCCGCATTTAGTCCCCGGTCCTGCAGAACAAGGAAAAGAAACAGGGTTATAGGGCAATGAGTGAAAAATGGAGACAAATAAGCAAAAGGAAACTTGCTATGGATCTTGGTCTACAACAATAAACTGTGGAAACAAGTCAAGGGTATGGCCCTGGCTGCATTTGAGTCAGATGTACCAGGAACTGTTCTGTGGCCATCTTTCAGATTCCTACTCACTTACACTAGAGGACAGGTGTAGAGTCAAGGGGTGGTTCATTGATAAAGGCAGCTGATGCCAAGTCTGACAAAACCTGGGTCCCCAGGACTTACATGGTGGATGGAAGGATGGAGAAGACCAACAAAACATCCTGTGACCTCTACATGTGTGCTATGATAAGCATGCATTCATGCATACATGTGAACACACACACACACACACACTATAGATAACAGAGCTACCTGTAAAACCATACCATTTTTCATTTACTCATATATAGACAATATGGAAAGATCCATTTTTTTAAGATCCAGAAAAGGGAGGAAAATACAATCCCTAAGTAATAGCATTGACCTCATGAGGCTGTGCTAACCCTCCTTTTGAAACCCCTGCCTTTCCCTCATTTTCCCCTAATGAACAGTTTGATCAAGCAGTGGGGTCATCTTCCTCAGACCTGCCCTCTTCACCATCTCCTCCTAGTCTTACACCCCATTTTCATTGCCTTCCTTTCTTCATGGTCAGTGAACAGGAAGCAGGATTTCAAGCAGATGCCACACCGGAACACAAAGGAGTGTGCGCGGCTTCTACACACGTCAACCTTGTACCTCCACGCTGGCACAATTGCCACCTCCTGTTTGAGCATGGCAGTATCACTGAACCATCCTCAGGGCCATCTTTGAGACTATGCTAACAAACCCTAAAGCAAAACTTCCAAGACTCCCCAGACATAGCATATGTGGGAGCAGCAAGGATGCTCAAGCAGGGGGTGGCTTTAGAAATGCATTCCTCATGGGCACAATGTGAACAGTTCCCAGGGTTAATGCAATTTTTTAACTACACACATCCTGTAGAACGATGCTAGTTCTTTTTCTGAGAAATTTACACATTTAGCATTGACTCCTATTTAAAAGTCCATTAAACTAAACTAAAATACTCAAAGAATAATTTGTGATAGAAGAATATTGTAGGCATAGCCAACAGATCACACACCATTCCACTGAAAACTACATGGAATATAAAGAAATTACAAAATAAATTGAGAGTGCTTTGGGGCTTTGTTTTATTTTATTTACTAGTCTTTAGTTTTTTTAATTTAATTTATTTTACGTGTATGAGTGTTTGCCAGCATGTATGTCTGTACACCACATGCATGCCTGGTGCCCAGCTCAGATACCCTGGAACTGGAGTTATGGACCGGTGTAAGCCACCACATGGGTATTGGGAATTAAACCTGGTCCTCCAGAAGAGTGCTTTTAACACGGAGCCATCTCTCTGGCCCTATTTTATTTCGAGAACTTCATAAATGAGCACGTATCTACTTCCCTCCCCCCCTCCCCTCCCACTCACATCCCTCCCATGTCCTGCCTTCCAAATTCATGCTCCCTTGTTTAGTTATCATTATTCCGTGTACACACATACTGAAGGAGGGCCAGGGGAACAGAAGCTCATGAGAAACTGGGCGTGGGACCCTTTAAGAGGGCCTGCTTCCTGCTCCAGGGGATTTGAAGGCCAGAGAAGGAAAAGTCTACTCAGGTTAGGATCCCAGCCAGACCACTCAGGGAGAAGGAGAAGGGGTGCAGAAGGGAGGCTGCTGGGGAGCCTGAGGCCCTGAGTGGCCTCTCGCCTCTGGGGCCCCTTCAACCATCTCAGTGGGAGCTGCTGGTTCTAATGAAGTTTGTTCTTTTGTTCTTTCTGCCTCTCTCTGTAGCTCACAATTTTTTCTCTGCACTCGCAGCACTGAATCTCCACCTATCACTTTTACTATCTGGGCTCAAGCCAAGCTCTCCACTTCGGCAGCCCTCTGACTCCCATGTATTACTTTCTTGGCATCTGCTAAACGGTTCCTCCTTTTCATGACTCAGTTTTCTACCTTTCCCAGAGGTCCAATGCTCTGGCTGACCCAGGGAATAAACTCTGCAGATTCCCTGGATGACTGTACCTCACCCCAACACCCCTGTATAATTGTGTGCGTTTACATACATACATAGTATATATACATATATATGCATGTGTATATATCTAGCATTTCTTATATGAACACAGGTTATCCAGTCCCAAGGCTGATCACTTGGGATTGGACATCCATGAGGGAGTTCACTCACTGAAGAAAATGATTCTCTTCATAGACAATGACCACTTGAAGCTCTTCATCTAGGGCTGAAACCATGTAGAACGCCCCCCATCAACACTGGCGTCTGTGCTGGTATTGTCATTATGCTAGATCTGTTCCGGCAACCACATTGCTGCTATTTCATGGATGTGCTTTCCCTGTCATACCTAAGGGACATCACTTAACAGCCTGGGCCTCTGGCTCTTATAATCCTTCTTCATGCTTTCCCCTGAGCTTAGGTGTAGGGACTACATGACAGGTGTATCAGTACAGGTTAGGACCCCACAGTCTCTTATTCTCTGCACTTTGGTCAGTTGAGGGACTCTAGAATCATCTCTACCTATTGCAGAGAGAAGCTTCTTTGGTGAGGCATGAGGGCTACAGTTATCTGTGGGTGTAAAGATAATCATTTAGAATGCAGTTAGAAATTCTATTGGTTTAAGAAAACTGTGATAATAGGTTCTTCTCTCAGGTCTATGGCCTCTCCAGCCATGGGTAGTTGACTAGATTTACAGTACCAGACAAGATTCCCTCCTGTTGAGCAGGCCTTAAGTCCAATTAGAGACAACTGTTGGTAACACCCAAGATAAAAGTGCCACTATTGCACTGCATCTTTCCGAGCTGGTAACACTGTTTGCAACCTTTACAACTGGTTAGAACTACTAATTGCTTCCCTCCCTTGGCAGCTTGCACAGCATCTTCCTTCTAGGTCAGTTGCAGCTCTATTCCTCCATGGTCCTGTGTCTGAAGTATATAGCATCTTCAGCAATAGGGTCTTACCTTCAAATTCTGGAAGGAAAATGGCAACAGCCCATGTTGTTTTAGGAGTGTCTTGCATTCCTCTGACATACATCTTGATGGAGGTTTCCCATCCTGTCACTGGGATTTGTGCTCAATGCATGACTCTTGAGGGTAGCATGCATACACATACATACATACATGTGTTTTGTAAAGATTTATTTATTTATTTTGTGTATACAGTGTCATGCTGGCATGTATGCCTGCACAGATCTCATTATAGATGGTTGTGAGCCACCATGTGGTTGCTGGGAATCGAACTCAGGACCTTTGGAAGTGCAACCAGTGCTCTTAACCTCTGAGCCATCTCTCCAGCCCCACGTACATATATTTTTAAGCACGCTTATATAGTAACACGTTACCCTATGGCTTTTTCAAATACCCTTAGTATGATTTATCTCTGCTTCTTCACTCTCCCCCTGCATCCACAGTTAAATTCCCTGTGCACAATTTTCCCATTACTCCTTTATAGCATTCCTCTCCTACTATGCCCCTCTCTAGACTCCTTCTCCATCCTGCTGCAGTCCCTTTCTTGTGGGCTCTTCAGATACTTCCGATTACATGCTCAAATCTAAAGATCCAGAGCTAGTGTCCACAAAGAAGAGAGGGCATGCGTTGCTTCTCTTTCAACCAGGTCTAGTTGACCTCACTCAGCATAATTTAATGCACATTTTCAATAGTAACTACTATTGACAGAGCATCTTTCACATATTAGTAGCTACAAGTGAGCTCTTCACAAAGAGCCTGAACCCTCCTAGTCCTAGTCCTAGAATCCTCCCTAATCTTCACACAACACAGGTAGTGTTTAACTCAGCTCCTGGCTGGCACAGGCCTCTGGAGGCTCTGCAGCCTCACGGTATTGTTAAATCCTTTGATGGCCAGCCTCATAGTGTTAATTCCTTCCTTTGACGGTCACACAGTGCTGTGAGCAACAATGCAAAAATGTGCTACGTACACACCCAGACACGTAAGGCTCTAACAATGCAAAACCAATGCTATCTATTGCTCAAAGGGCTGGCCATCTGGAAAAGCTGAAGTTGTTCTAGCTTTATGCTCATCAGTGTGCCTGGCACAAACTCATGCGAGGGAAGCATCAAGCCCAGGACCAGCCATGAAAATCACTTTTGCAACGCTAGAATAAGCGCTTCTGCAGCCTGTCCCACTGTCCAGCTCTTTCACACCTTTTAACAGATGTCCCGACTGGGGTTCGACGGGAAATAGGTGGCTCACCCAACCAGGCAGTTAATGAGGAGGCTGTGCACAGCTGACATTACACTCAACAGTGAAAAGACCGGATGCTTTCTCCATGTGCTCATAAACAAGATAACGATGCCTGCTTTTCCCAGTTCAACAAGTGCTGGAAAAACTGGTGAGAGCAATTCAGCAAGAAAATGAAGTAGAAGGCATCTAAACTGGAGAGAAGGAAGGTTAAGTGCCCCAGACACTGCTACCTGCCTCTAAAGGATCATGGGATCTGTAGTACCTCCCAGGGACTCTCTCCAAGACATCTAGCTAGGACAAGACCTGTGCAAGCCGAATCCCAACATGGAGAGTAACGAAGTTTCACCTCCAGCTGAAGGCTACTTGCAATTCTTAGCTGCAGGAGAAGATCGGTCAGTTAGTTCCCTCTAAGAGTGCAGCCCCTGGTATGTCTACCATTCCTAGGGGAAGCCCACACATCCAAGAACCTTTGGGCAGCACAAATTTGTCTTGATGGAGAAAAAGTATCAGAAAGACACAAAGTTGAGAGGGGAAGGAGGAGGGGTGGATCTGGGAAGGGTTGTGGGGGTGCATATGATCAAAACATATCAGAATAAAATTTTGCACAAAGAAACAAGGAAAAAGAAACTGGATTTTGAGGGGAAATATTCTGTATTTTTTAAAACATTATAAGGTATTTTAGGCAAGATTTAGATTTCTGTCTTTTAGTAAGACCCAGAATTTAGTAAGCCACTTAGAATAGAGAAGCATGTGAGGATGCTGAGTTATCCTTTGTGAGACATCATACATAAAACAATTTTAGGTTCCATAGATAAAGTGTTATGGAACTCTCTCCCACTATATTAAAAAAAGAAAACATGCTGGATGGTTCTAGAAAGTTATCTCTGACTCCAGGGGATTTGTGGTGTTTTCTATAAGTGACTAATATTGCAAAATGAAGTTAACATTTAAGAAAGGGGGGGCGGGAATCTAGCTAAGGCTCAACAGCAGAGTGCTAGTCTAGCATGCACAAAGACTTGTGTTCAGTCCCCAACACCACAACAGTCCCTTGATGGCTCACACTTGTGCTCTAACACTCAGGCAGCGGAGGCAGGGGGATCAGAAGTCAAGGTTAGCAAGTTTGAGACCTTGTCTCAAAAAGGAAAAGAGAGAAAAAAGGTATATCTAGCTGTGACCCGTCGTATTCAACTCAGTAAAGTGTCTACACAGAAACACACACTATTTTGCAAAGTATCACTTAACATAAATAAGTACTTGGTGTCTCTATTCTTATAGTGTAAATAACAGGCTGCACCTCTGAGTATAGGGTTTTTTTTTTACAGGAAGAAAGAATCTTCAAAGGAACACATGGCAAGCAGGGTGGGCTGGTACATGCCTGTGACCCAAACACTGGGAAAGCTGAGGTTAATAAGATAAAAAGGTAGATTATTGAACCTACTCTTAAAAATCAACTACTGGTTTTAAATATTTTATATTGAACTGAATTTTTATATATTATATGCAAGTTTGAGATTAATTTGCTAAAACATACTGTACATGTGCTTCTAATGTTGTTCAAGGCATTGTACCTATACAGCTCATTTAACTATGTAATACAAATTTCCAGCCCTTGAAAGTTATCAACTATATGGGATAATAAGGAAATGTGGTTTAGTAATTAGTCAACTATTACAATCGAATTTATAGTCACATTAGGTATGTTTACAAGGTAAAACAGATATTTTAGAAAGACAGGATGTCTTCAAACACTTCAGAGATCTACAGAATATGGCACTTAACATGTTGTAATAACACAGGTTCTTTTTTATGACAATGAGCCGTGCCTGCTCCTGGCAGCACCAATCTATGTGGGAGAAGATGAAGGGCATCAAAGAAACTCTGCATGGAGTTTACTTTCTTTGTGGCAAAGGGAAGCCACTGGACAAGAAAGTGCCCTTGCCTCAACTGGGGACAGTGTGCTGTCCAAATTGGACAAACAGAACACCGAAAAGAGTGATGTCAAACCATGCCAAGACATGGCAGTAAAGTCCTTCAGAATATCCTGGTTCACAGAAATGTCTGTCAGATATGCTAGGCCTATGGGCTAAGATGGAGGCCCCAACACTGCAGAGCAACCTTGGGTGACTGTCCAGGCAGTCAGCTGTTTCTATCATCTCTCACGTTTTTATGGAAGTCGCTTGCTCGCACTTCCTGTTTACTCAGTTAATATTATTTCCTTCTTGGGTCACTGAGGGAGCTGAAGACTAAATAGTATAGTTAGAGTTTTCCTTGTTTAGCAGACTCAGTGTCACCTCTGCCAACTCAGATGGTTGCCTCATGAGGGATCTGCTTCTCATGACAACTGAGGTCATGACACAGCAGTCCTTAGTGAAATGGATTAAAACTCTCCTTACAGGATGACCAGCCCCCTCCCTTGGTGACATTCCTCCACTAAGAATGGATCCAGCTGCAGACTCAAAAGAGGGCAGGCAAAGTCTGAGTCTCCTGCCTCCAGCCCTCCACACCATACACTCCCAAAGGTGGCTAGGCTTCCCCGATGCTTTGTGCAAGAGTATTTCTCTCAAGCAGCCACGTCTACAAGCAGCTAATGGGACCTGGCAGGATAAAGACACCAGTAAACGATCTGGCAAGCTACCTGTCTGCTGCCCAGATGGAAAAATGAAAGAAGGTTTGTGATGAAGGAAGAGAAGGGCGAATGAGAGAGAGTGAGCAGGCGGGAGCTGGGATGATTTCCAGCCCATGAAAATATTAACTGAAAACACTTCAAAGCAAAGTCAAGCTGTCACATCCCTGTTACAGAGTATTGCTCTCAAGTAACTGCACAAATTAAAACGTTAGGTTCCTATAGATAATTCTTAACAAGGGCTCAGTCAGAAAAATACACCCAAGTCAAACTATTCTTAGGAATGTATATAGTAACTTGCAATGTCCCCACCAAGAGAATCAAAAGTCTTCCCAGGATGGGGTGCCTTGTCAACCTGCCAGCAGCCTCCAGGGACCCATCAGAAGGAATCCCAAGGCTCACACCTCCCCAGCAGCGCTCTGGCATAACGGCTTTCGGCCCACAACATTCACTCTCTAAATACTGCCTCCCTGTGAGAACACCCTGACCAATTGTTCATCATGTCTCTCTCCCAGCACATCCTGACACAATCCCAACTGCTACTCAGCCCGGTGGCTCTTCTCGAAGGACCAGTCCCACTGCAGGGATGACTTTGGGTCCCAACTTCAGCAGACTTATAACTGAATGCCTGCCTACACAGCAGACACCTCGCCCAAATGGAACCCACCAAATTCTCTCCCAGGAATCTGGACTTGAGATAGAGTCTGGTTAGTCACGTGTATAGCATGGAAAGCTAGCTCTCCTCTGAGGACACCTCCTATGCAGCCCCTTGGAGTGCTGAAGAAGGTCAAGTCAACTCATGATCCTGGAATTTCAGAGGGCATCAGAGATTCTCCCACTAACTCCCCCTGCTCTCTGCTCTGGTTAGCTGGAAAATAGGTCCGCGTGCTTTTCTCAACCATAACACAGGCATGACTTTTGTCTGTTTTTATTCTGTTATACCCCAACATTAGAAACTTAACTGAATAATGATGCAAAATAAATTTGCAACAAGGCTAATAACTAGGGCTCCCTATTCATAATCTATCCACTGAAGATCCCCTGGATATTCCACACAGAAACTTCTGATAGCTATCAGGGCTTCTGTGGAATGGCTCCCCCGCACCTTACCAGACCTGGGTCTTCTGCCTTCTGGTCCAACTATCAGGGTCTTTTCTTTTTCCCTTTCTTTTCTTTTTCTGTGCCTTGGGTATGCAATGTTCATGCCCAGGATTTGCACACACCCTCTCTCTTTTTTTTTTCTAATGATATGGAAAACTTTATTGCAATACCCCAATAGCACATCACTTTTTCTTTTCAACATCCTGCTCTGCAGCTTCCTTTGCTCTTTTTGCTCGGATGCCAAAGAGCCGGGCATTGGCCCGGGCCATGCGAAGACTGGCAAAAGCCTTGAATTTTTCTCTTCTTCTGTGATAACTCTGGCTTTCTCCTTTTTGTAGACATTCCGGATGGGCATCACAGGTCCCGTTAGCTGGGTGGCCAGTTTAAGCTCTTCAGCAGAACTATCTCCCTTCTTTGGAGCAGACGGCTTCCTGGGGAAGAGGATGAGCTTGGAGCGGTACTCCTTCAGGCGCTGCACATTGGCCTGTAGTGATTCTGTGGATTTGTTTCGCCTCCTTGGGTCCACTGAGATGCCGATGGTGCGCGCCACTTTCTTATGGATACCGGCCACCCTGAGTTCTTCCAGGCTGAAGCCCTGGCCAGCTCAGACTTTGGTGTGGTATCTCACCGTCGGGCACCTCACTGATGGGGCCAGACGCGGGGCGAGGGGCGATGCGGCGCGCTTTCGCCTGCCGGGCCTTGCGTCCTGTGGATCTTGCGTGCCGGCTGGTTGAACCAAGTGTCCACTCGCCGCTGCCAGTCCTTGTGGAAGTGGGGCTTCAGGATCATGCCATTCCGGCTGGGCGCCATGGCTGCCTCCTGCGCAGGAGAACGGCCGAGCGGAAAAGACCGAGAGGCGCAAAGCACCCTGGGGTTGTAGAGAGTCTGGCCAATCCCCACCCTCTCTCTTTTAAAGATATTCTCTACATTGATGAAATAAAATCCTATCCATGCTCAAGGCCTATGTCAAGCATCAGGCCTTCCCCCAAAGCCTCCCCCAGTAGACAGAAACCCCCTTCTCATTGCAACTGGCAAAGGTATGGATGTCTGCCACTCACATGGCACTCTGACTTACATGAGGCACAGGGAGTCTACCACGGAGTCCAGAAGTTAGTTATTATCAAGATGGCTACTCTCATCACAGCTTTCTGAGCCTAGTGCTTCATCCCTCATCTCCAACCTCCCAGTGATCTACCTCTACAGCTCTCACCAACTTCTGTTCTGCTGTGTAACTTAGAGTATGTGTCCTTCTCCTAGAAATGCCAGTTTCATAAGGTCAGGATTCTGTTTTATTCACTGCTACATCTCCAGCACCTGGAAGAGTACGCTCTCAAGAAGTATTTGTTTAATGAATAAATGAACAGGTGAGTGAACGAAAATATAGCAAAATGAGACCCATCAAATATATGGTTCCTTTAGAGTAAAGGTTCTCAGAATCCCATCTTCATGACAGCTGGGTCAGTAGGGAACTTGTCACAAATGCAAATTCTTCTTGGAACCAAACCCCAGAGCTAGCAAATCAGAAATTGTGTAATGATCTGTCTGGGTGATTTAGATGGAAAGCTAGAACAGCACAAGTTGACTACCCACCAAGGAATCAGTGGGCACATGGTACCATCAAGCAAGCACCTTGTGTGTCTGCAGATGGGTCTGAAGACTGTGAGTGAACCAGTGAGAGGTCTTTTTGCCAGGACAATGGAAATAGAAATATATTCAACTTTGGTCCCAGAAGGAAATTGGAGGCCCCCAAAGTGTTGATCCCCTTACTCTCATGCCTAGGAACGCAGTGGAACTCCTGAGATGAAACTGGGAAGGCTGACCAGGAGCTCCGCAGCACCGTCAGGTGGAGGCTGCCTGCATCTGCAACAGTAGCCCAGGAAGCACGTTAACATGGCCACAGAGGTCATACACAGCCACATCCAAAGGGCTGAAGGTCTGGGCATCCTGATGACTGAATGTCTGTATGTAGCCAAGTACAACAGAGGCACAGAAAAAGAAAAAAAAAAATCATAGCACAAGAAACTCTTGATGGTTTATGACTCTACTCAGAGTGCAAGTCATCATTTTCGTTTCTCTTTTTTAACAGCTACTTATGGGGGGGGGGGGGGCATGAGTCATCAGGTGTAGCAGCAAGCACCTCTACACACTTAGCCACCTCACCAAGCCGACAGTTGCCATTTTCTTCTGGCAAAACCGCCAAAGCAGCCAAAGTCCAAACTCCTAGATTTCTCCTCTCTACATACATTTTCTGTAAGACTACCAAAGTTATGGGCTGGAGAGATGGCTCTTTAAGCAGACTTGGGTTTGGTTCCCAGCACTCACATCAGGCAGCTCTCAATTTCCTATAACGCCAGCTCTAGGAGATCCAACGCCTCTGGCCTCTGAGGGCACCTGCTTGAGCCCATAGCCATACACAGACACATAACTAAAAATAATAAAAATCTTTAAAAAGAAAGAGAACCGAACTCTGAATCCAGTTGCTGAAAGGGAGGAGTGATGAGCAAAGGGGTCAAGTCCAGGCTTAAGAAACCCACAGAAACAGTTGACCTGAACAAGGGGAGCTCATGGACCCCAGACTGACAGCTGGGAAACCAGCATAGGACTGTTCCAGGCCCCCTGAACAAGGGTGTCAGTTTGGAGGTCTGGTTAATCTATGGGGCCTCTGGTAGTTGATCAGTATTTATCCCTAGTACACGAAGGGACTTTGGGAGCCCATTCCAAATAGAGGGACACTCTCTCGGCCTAGACACATGGGGGAGGGCCTAGGCCCTGCTCCAAATGATATGACAGACTTTGAAGATCCCCCATGGAAGGCCTCACCCTCCCTGGGGAGCAGAAAGGGGATGGGATGGGGGCCAGCGGGGGGGGGCAGAGGAGGGGAGGGAGAGGGAACTGGGATTGACATATAAAACAAGATTGTTTCTAATTTGAATAAAGAAAAAAGAGAGAAAGAGACTACCAAACTCATATCCTAACATTCCACAAATTCCAAAGGAACAGACAGAGACCTAACAGGGAAAGAGGGAAACAGCATCTCAGTGTCTTGCCCTCCCGTTCAGTCTTCCATCGAAACCACTCGGGAAAGGAAATCTGACCCCTGGGCCCAGTCTTCATGGACTTTCTACTGTCCTTAAACATGGGCCATATCCAGAAAGCAAGATCCCACCAAAGCTAGCGGGTTCCTAGCTATTACATTGTTTCCTATAAATATGCATAATTCTATGTCAATTAAAAGGTTGAAAAGTCTTTAAATTCCCCAAATCTTCACCTCTAGCTTCCCTTGCTTTTTCCGCTTGGCATTACCCCACTCTTCCTTCAACTGTTACTCAGACCTCACGTCTACAGCACCATGCGCCCACCTCCATACCCGACCGGCCATACCTCCTCCCGGAACCAAGCCCTCCTCACACACCCACCTCCATACCCGACCAGCCATACCTCCTCCCCGAACCAAGCCCTCCTCCTCAGCTCCTCCCCAGCAAATTTTAGTCTTCCTTAGGTCTTCCCCCTGCAATCTAGGAACTCCATCCTGACCACCCACCCACCTCTTGCACACACACAACGTATAGTTAAGCCTTCTATGTGAGTCCACTGCTGTCTTTTCTTCCACCACATTTATGGGCTGACTATAGGACAGAATTGTGGTCATAAACGGCCGGCATAAAATCCCCACATGACCACATAATTCTTAGGTGTCTAGGGCAAGTGGTTTGGGCTTTCTTAACCTCACTTCTTTCATCTGTGGATACATCTTCCTTACTGTCTTGTGAGAGTAGATGAATTCTTCTGAAAATAATTAAAGTATGTGAAGGCACAGGGTAAAACTAGGCGTGAGAGTGCAGGCTCTGCTATTCTCACCATGCCTATGTCGCTATTTTGCAATCACCCGATCAAGTTAAATGACAGGATCAGAGAGAAACATAGGCGACTAGACCTCTGAGGGTAGACGGTGCATAAATGTTATAGTAGTAGCAAGCTGCTCTATCCACTGTCTTATACTGCCTCACAGTGGCAGCCTTCCCAAGAGAGTAAGTCCTATTCTAATGGGAATTATTAATTACTTTCAGTTCAAGAAAAAAGTCATTCCCTGTTTCATAATGAGAGGAACAAATCTAAGAAGATATACAAATATACATGAAGAAATGCTCAACACCTTTAGGGAAACGAGGGTCAAAACCTTGATGTTGGATCAGCAATACAGCTCAGCCAGGAACAGAGATTGCCAGTAAACCCAACAACCTGAGTTCAATCCCCAGAGGCACACAGTGAGAGAAGAGATTCAACACCAGTAAGCTGACCTCTGACCTCCACACTTGACTGTGGCATGCATGTGCATGTACACTCATGAATGCACATGTGCACACACAGACTAAATAAATAAATGTAATTGGGGGATTTGGAGTTTTTGTTTTGCTTTGTTTTGTTTTTTGAGACAGGCAGGGTTTCACTATGCAGCTCTCAGTGTCCAGGAACACACTCTGTAGACTAGGCTGGCCTCAAACTCACAGAGATCTTCCTGCTGTGTGCACCACCATGCCCAGAAAATATAATTGTTAAAGACAACTAAAAATGTTGAAAGGAAAATGAAAATAAGAACACTGATGGAAGGAATGACAGTTTAGTACATTATGGAAAACAACTGGTAGTTATTTTTGAGGTTCTGGATCTCAAAAACAGGTGTGTGTGTGTGTGCGCGCGTGCACGCGTATGTGTACGTGTGTGTGTGTGTGTGTGTGTGTGTGTGTGTGTGTGTGTGTATGAAATGAAGTTCTGACATGCTGACCATGGATGAAACTTGAAAAATTTATGAGAGGTGAAAAAAGCCAGACACAGAGTACCATAAATCGTATTACATAACTCAATTTTATATGAATGTCCAGAACTGTAGCTTCCAGAGAGCTCAGATGGGAGGGAGGAGATGCAAGGTGGGAGATGCCCAGCATTTTTCTGGAGCAATGGAAACACTCTAGAATTAGAGAGTTGTGGTAGTTATACAACACTCTATGACCACATTAAAAGCCACCAAATTGCATAATCTATTTTTTCAGGGCTTTCTTTTATACATTATTAATTTGGGGGGTCATAATACTCATGTGGAGGTTAGAGGACAACTTGTGGGTGTCATTTCTCTCCTTACACTATATGAGACCGGGATTGAATTTAGGTCATCATGCTCGGCATGACCTTAACCACTGAGCCTTCTCACCAGCCCTCTACATTCTAGGAGAATTGCATGGCATGAGGATACCTCGATAAAGCTACTGCTGAAACATCTGTATGACTAGGTCTGAAGATACAATCCAATCATAGAGAGCTTGCCTAGAATATGCAAGTACTGCGTTCAATCTCCCCGTGTGTCCCCAAAAATACTCAGCAGTAAACGTGACCATATCTAAGCACTTGCTCCGTGCCACCCACATAGTACTAACAAGCTAAACTGCTTTTACATACTCACTACCTGCAATTTCAAAAAAGACAGGGGTGGCTGCTTGTATTTGTTCATAAGCGCACTCAGGCACACGGCAGAGGCTCACCAGTTAGCTCCCTGTCTACTGGAGTGGCTCACCACAAGGGCACAGGGCAGCCTGGGAGAGGAGAGAGGCTAAAGACAGAGCAAGACAAGACAGTTTACACTCGCAAGACCACAGGGCTGCTCTGGGCCTTCTCTCCAGCAGTTTTTGTGAAGCCGGAAGGGAAGGCGCAGGACGTTACACACAGGCACTGCATTTTGAATTCCCATAGCCTGAGTCCACCGTTTGCATAAGCCTCGCTGGTCGCGGTTACCTCGTTGGTGAAAGCAAGATTCTTCTTGGAACTCCCAAAATATTTAAATGATCTCATGCATATTTATATATACAAAACAAAACGGTGCCTAGCTCAACAGTGCAGTGTTGTGGCTGCGATTATCAGCCGCCGCCTCAAGGGATGAAATTCAGGAGCCAGTAAGAAGGGACCGTCAAGAAGGCAGAGGGCGGACATTACCCACTCTTGGAGGTCTCCTTGAGTGGCCATTTTACAAGAGTGTGTGAAAGCATGTGCCGCTGAGCCGGGCAGAGAGGGAGGGACGGAGGGAATGTTCCGACCCCAATCTCAAGGTCCCACCAGCGGCTGCGGACGCGGGAGGGAGACTCAACCCGCCTCCGGGGGCAGGAAGGAGGAGGGCGGCGGATGGGGCAAGGGAGGGCTGGTGGAGATCCCCGGGGAGTGAGGGGACACGGGGTACCTGGAGTCGAACTTCTGGCCGTCGAGGAAAGTCCCCACGTAGTGGTAGCGCACGAAGTCTCCGCTGCGCACCGTGCGCGGACACTCTTCGGGCACGAAGCGCCGCTCGATCTGAAGCTCGGAGCTCACACCCAGGCCCGCCACAGGCGCCGCCTGCCCGGTCACCCAGAGTAGCAGCAGGAGCAGAGACCGGGACCGCCAGCCCCGGGCCCCGATCGCCATCGCAAGGCCTGGACAGGAGTGGTGAGGGGCAAGGCTGGGCGCGCCGCAGCGTTGCAAACGTGGAAAGGGCTCCCGGCTAGCCCCGGGCCGCAGCTCCCGCCCCCCACCGCCCGCGTCCGCCCCCAGCCAAGCCCAGGGGAGGAGCCGCGCCCTACCGGAGGGGCGCCGAGCTCCCGGGACTTCCTCTGCCCTCCCCGCTTCCAGAAGCCGGGAGAAGACCGCTCGCACTGCCAGGCCCCGCGCCTGATCCCTTTAGGTCCCAAGAGACGATTTGGAAACTCCTACGTGGCAGCGGATCCAGTTTCCCTTTGCTGCTCTGGGAAAGGAAGGAAACTTTAAAGAGTCTTTTTTAAAAAACTTAGTTACTGGGGTGTACCCAAGAAAGAGGTTGGAACCATCCCTCGGGATGTTTTTGAGTTGCTGTGAACTAATGCGATCAGTGAATGGAAGTTCCCTCACGTGTGACAGCCTGTGTAGGATCCCACAAGCTACTCACTAGCTAAATGCATCCTCGATTTATTAAAACTTTGGAATATTAAAAGTAAGCCACCAGGGCTTTCTTAACTCGTTTTGGAATGTTAACAAATAATCCAGATTAAAAAAAAAAAAGCAAAAGCACTAAACCCGAGTGAACTGATAGTTAGCAAAGTTTCAAAGACATCTGCAAACTGGAGAGAAAATAGGATAGTTACAAATTAGGATAGAGCTAATTATTAGAGTCCAGAGACCTAATAAGAAGCTACATGTGGCACTCAAAAAAAAAAAAAAAAGAAAGAAAGAAAGAAAGAAAAGGTTAGGTGGTCAGTGTGTCCTAAATTAAGTTACAAACCAAAGGATAGAGGAAAAAAAGAAATCCATGCTAAGCTTCAAGCAAAATCAGCAAAGAAAAAAACAAAAAGCTTCACATTCCTTCCCTGGATCCTGAAGATCAAAACCGCATCGAATTCTACGTTTAGAATCAAGCAAAACCTTTCTTGACTCGCAGTTACTTGAGACACTGGGAAGGCCTTCCTTACCTGGGGTCCATTACCAGGCATCTGTAAGAAAAGCGTCCAATCCCCAGCAGGCACGCACGTTCACAGCCAGCTAATTTTCAACAAAGTCATCAAGAACAGGCGTTGGATAGAGGGCCATCTCTTCCATGAATGTCGCGGGGGAACTGAGTATTCTTGCATGCACAATAAACTAGAACCCTATCTCTTGCTGTACACAAAGGCCAACTCAAAACGGTCAAAGCCTTGAAACTATTGGGAGAAAGCCTGGGGGAAAGAGATTGGAAAAATGGCTCAGCAGTTAAGAGCCTGGCTGCTCTCTGGCCAGCTACCTGGGTTCAGTTACCAGCACCCACGTGGCAGCTGACAGCTCTCTGCAACTCCAGCCCAGGGCATCTGAGGCCCACTTCTGACCTCTGTGGACACTATAGCTGTGGTAAAGGACATAGATGCAGGCAAAAAACCCATACACATAAAATAGATCTTTAAAAAAAATTAAAACACAGACAAACAGTTCAGGGTGTCGATCTAAGTGAGGATTTTTTTTAATAAGACTCCAAAAGCATAGGAAACAAAAGTTCAACTGGACATAGGGGATTATATCAAATTTAAAGCTGGCATTAAAAAAGTAAAATAAACGGGGCAGTGGTGGCGCTAGCCTTTAATCCCAGCACTCGGTAGGCAGAAGCAGACAGATCTCTGTGAGTTCGAGGCCAGGCTGGACCGACAGCCTCCAAAACAATACAGAGAAACCCTGTCTCGTAAAAACAAAAACAAAAAAAAAAAGGTAAAATAAAAATGGAGCAAAGAAAACAATTAACAAAGGACGCAGCCTCCAGATGGGAGGACCCATTTGCCTCCTATTCATCTAGCAAGGAATTCATTTCTAGAATACAAGAATTTCTATTCATCAGCCGCCCCCAAATCAACACTAAATATTACAACTTAAAATGGTCAAGGGAGCAGTACGCAGTGGCAGAGTGATTTGCCTTACATGTGTGCAAGGTCCTGGATTCAAATCCCAGTGCCACAATAAATAAGTAAATGAATAAACAAATGAGTAGATAGATACTTGTCAAGAGGATAAACGAGTGTGTGTGATCAAATTTTTTAAATGTTCAGCAACACTAATCAAAGAAATGCAAATCAAAACCATAATGAGGGGCTGGAGAGATGGCTCGGTGGTTAAAAGCACTGGCTGCTCTCTTCAAAAGACTCTGGTTCGATTCCTAGCATCTACGTGGTGGCTCACAACAGTCTGTAACTTGAGTTCCAGAGGATCTGGCACCCTCTTCCAGCCTCTGCAGGCACCATGTACACATATGATGTGGACACACATGCAGACAAAGCAAGTATACACATAAAGGGTTTAAAGATATACATTGAGATGACGTTCAACCTAGAATGGCTGTCATCAGACGAAAGCATGCTGCAAGGGTGTGGGAATAGAATCTCCTCACATTCTTTTTGCTTTTCATTTTGCTTTGGTGATTTTTTATTGTTTTTTTTGGGGGGGGTTGTTTGTTTGTTTGGTTTTGGTTTTTCAGGACAGGGTTTCTCCGTGTAGCCTTGGCTGCCCTGGAACTCACTTTGTAAACTAGGCTGGCCTCGAACTGAACTGGCCTCAAACTCAGAGATCCACCTGCCTCTGCCAAAGCCACCACATCTGGCTCATCTCACATTCTTAATGAAAGTATGAGTTAATATTGCTATTTTGGAAATTAGGAGGTTACTCAAAGTCTAAAAGTGTAGCTACCATCTGAGGCGAGCCTGGAAGCACAAGCTTATAGTCAAGCTACTGAGGCGCCTCAGGCAGTGAGATCAGAGTTCAAGGTTTGCTTGGGCTACAGGAAGAATTCAAGTCTGCCCTAAGCAACTCAGCAGGATGCTGTCTCATGACAAAAAATAAGAAAGAGACTCAGGTAGAGCACTTGGTGCAATCCCCAGTACTACAGAAAGAAAAATAGGAAGGAAGAGAAGTATGGTATGAGCCAGACATTCCATACTGAGTACATATACAAGAGAATTGAAATCCCTATTTCAATGAGACACTTGTGCTAGCATGTTTATCGCAACATGCTTTAAAAGAATGAAATGACATCATTTAAAGAAACATGGATGGATCTGGGAAGTATTACATAAGGAAAGCAAATCAGACAGGGAAGGACAAATATCATATATTCTTGAATGTAGAAAGCAAGCAGTTCATCTCAAAGTAGAAAATATGAGCTATAATTATATATACATATGCACACATATATATGTACATGTACTTATATATGTATATATAAATATTATCAGTGCATGCCTAACATGAACCTTAGATCAAATGCCCAGTAGAAAGAGAGGGGAAAGGAGAAGAAAAAGAAAAGGAAGGAGGAAGAGGAGGAGGAGGGGAGGAAAGGGAGGTCACCAGAACCTGGGAATGGTGTGGAAGAGAGAAGGACTGGAAGAGGATGCCAATGGCCCAGGAGCTGTTGGAAGGACACATAATGATTTCAGATGTTTTATAGCAGAGATGTTTGAACTTTTCCTACACATGATCTCTTTCACTCTAATAGATAATGCATGAAATAGGTATATAAATAAAACATTTACTGATGCTAAATCATAGTTTTGTCTTAAAACAATTCTTTTTTTTAACAGTCTACATGTTGTTTTATTCTCAGCTTCAATTTTTTTCTTTCTTCCTTTTTTTTATTTAAGTTAGAAACAAGCTTGTTCCACATGTCAATCACAGCTCCTTCTCCCTCTCCTCCTCCCCCCCTTCCCACCAGGCTCCCCAACCCCTCACCCAATCTGCATTCTGATCCCAGGGAGAGTGAGGTCCTCCATGGTGGGTCTTCAGAGTCTGTCATTTCATCCAGGGCAGGGCCTAGGCCCACCCCCAAGAGACCAGGCTGAGAGAGCATCCCTCATTGTGGGATGGGCACTCAAAGTCTGTTTGTACGCCAGGGATAAATGCTACCCAAGGCCCCATAGATTGCCTAGGCCTCCTCACTGACACCCACATTCAGGGGGTCTGGGTCAGTCCCATGCTGTCCACCCAGCCATCAGTCTGGGGTCCAAGAGCTCTCCCTTGCTCAGGTCAACTGTTTCTGTGGGTTAAACCAGCCCAGTCTTAACCCCTTTGCTCATCAGTTCTCCCTTTCTGTCACTGGATTCCAGGAGTTCAGTTCAGTGTTTAGCTGTGGGTGTCTGCCTCTGCTTCCATCAGTCGCTGGATGAAGGTTCTGTTTCCCAGATTCTCTAGCAGAGGAATTATATGCTGGCACTCCCCTGATTCATGTCTAAAATCCATATATGAGTAAGTACATACCATGTTTCTCTTTTTGTGACTGGGTTACCTCACTCAGGATGGTTTCTTCTAGTGCCATCCATTTGCCTACAAATTTCAAGATTCAATTGTTTTTGTTGTTGTTGTTGTTGTTGTTTTCTGATGAATAGTACTCCATTGTGTAAATGTACCATCCACTCTTCAGTTGAGGGGCATCTAGGTTGCTTCCAGGTTCTGGCTATTACAAATAATGCTGCTATGGACAGAGTTGAACAGATGTCCTTGTTGTATAAATGTGCATCTTTTGGGTATATGCCTAAGAGTGGAATTGCTGGGTCTTGTGGTAGACTGATTCCCATTTTCCTGAGGAATCTCCATACTGATTTCCAAAGTGGCTGTATGAGTCGGCACTCCTACCAGCAGTGGAGGAGTGTTCCCCTTTCTCCACATCCTCTCCAGCATAAACTGTCATTGGTGTTTTTTTATTTTAGCCATTCTGACAGGAGTAAGATGGTATCTCAGAGTTGTTTTAATTTGCATTTCCTGGATGGCTAGGGATGTTGAGCACTTTCTTAAGTGTCTCTCGGTCATTTTAGACTCCTCTACTGAGAATTCTCTATTTAGTTCTGTAGCCCACTTTTAATTGGATCCTTTGGTGTTTTGGAGACTTGCTTCTTGAGTTCTTTGTAAATTTTGAAGATTAGCCCTCTATCAGATGTAGGGTTAGTGAATATCTTTTCCCAATCTGTGGGTTGCCGTTTTGTCTTGCTGACTGTGTCTTTTGCCTTACAGAAGCTTCCCAGTTTCAGGAGGTCCCATTTATTAATTGTTGATCTTAGTGTCTGTGCTACTAGAGTTCTGTTCAGGAAGCAGTCTCCTGTACCAATTCGTTCAAGGGTACTTCCCACTTTCTCTTCTAACAAGTTCACTGTGGCTGAATTTATGTTGAGGTCTTTGATCCATTAAAGTTTTGTGCATGGCAATAGACATGGATCCATCCATATTCTTCTACATGTCAGCCTCCAGTTATGCCAGTACCATTTGTTGAAGATGCTTTCTTTTTTCCATTGTGTAATTTTAACTTCTTTGTCAAAGATCAGGTGTTCATAAGTGTATGGGTTAATGTTGGGGTGTTCAATTCGATTCTATTGGTCTATCTGTCTATTTTTGTGCCAATACCAAGCTGTTTTCAGAACTGTAGCTCTGTAATACAGCTCAAAGTCAGGGATGGTGATGCTCTGGGCATTGCCTTGTTGAACAGGGTTTTTTTTTTTTTTTTTTGGCTATCCTGGGTCTTTTGTTTTTCCATATAAAGTTGAGAATTGTTCTTTCAAGATCTGTGAAGAATTGTGCTGGGATTTTAACGGGGATTGTGTTAAATCTGTATATTGCTTTCAGTAAGATTGCAATTTTTACTATGTTGATCCTACCTATACAAGAGCATGGGAGATCTTTCCATTTTTAAAACAATTCTTTAATACATATTTTTACCATTTATTAGAGATGAAACTAAGTTTGTGAAACAATGAGGTGAATATAATAGCTTATTTTTATACAAAGAATTAATCCTTGCTGAATAGTTGATCCTACAGGAAGGACACATACCTGTAACCAGCGTTCTTCCCACCAGCCTGGTCCCAGAGCCACGTCAACCCCAAATAACACATAGAGATACTATTAGTTACAATGCCATGTAACTAATAGCCAATGTCCATAGCTTCTCATTGGCTAGTTATGATTTAATTATTAATCCATAACTACTAATATATATTTTTATAAGATCTTATCTTACCGAGGACATGGCCTCATGCATCCTCTGTTCCTGGGATCACATGGCAACTCTCTACTCTTGCCTATATTTCCTATAATCCTCCTCAACTCCTAGTCCCACCTATCTTGCTTCCCTATTGGCCAACAGTGCTTCATTTATCAACCCATCAGGCAAATATATACACAGAAGGACTTCCCCCATCACATACCAACATCAGCATTTTTCAGAGCTAATTGATACTTTGATGTTTAAGTCTTCAATGCTAAGAACACCCTTTGGATAAACACATACATACTACAATATAGTAGAAGCCTTCCTAGGGTCATTTTGGAAATTCTGCTCTAATCATAAACCAAAATTCATTGAATGAATTTTTCATGTGAAACTCAAAAATCATCAACAGAAATGTTTTGTTTTGTTTTTTGACATGGGATCTCATGTAGCCTATGCTGGCCTCGAGTTCCAGATCCTCCTGCCTCCATCTTCCCAGTGCTGAGATTATAGACAAGCAGCACCATATCTAGCCCAAAATCATTTCTTTTTTAAATTTTTTTATTTCAAGCTTGCTACATGTCAATCCCAGCTCCTTCTCCCTCCCCTGCTCAAAATCATTTCTTAAAATCAAGCATTCTTTTTTTTAATTATCTGACAATTTTAACCTATGTTTATAATGGGCTTTGATCATACCCTCCCATAATCCTCTCTTATCTCAATCCCCTCCTCTTTCTTCTTCCCAACTCCCACCCCCTTCCTCTGTGGGTATGTATGTATGTTAGGAGTTCATGCTCAATCCACTGAATTAGGGTTGCTTATGGGCAACCTACAAATGGCTACACCACTGAGGAGTATGATGCCCCCTTCTCCAGCGTAGTGGGAATCTAGTAGAGCCATTGCATCTAGGGTAAACATTAAAACGAAATAGTTGTTTTTCATTGCATCTAGGGTAAAAATTTAAGTGAAGCAGTTGTTTTCTAGAAGTACTTAGACCTTGAAGAAATCATTGTAGAAAACAGAGATGATTTTCTGTGATTTATGGAGTAGTTTTTTTCTGAAGGAGTCTCCCATCCTTTGCATGACTTTGGTCACAAGATGGTCCTGGCACACCTAGAATGTCTTCCATTATTGGGTATCACACAAAGAGTACAAAATAAGGACTGAAGTTGTAGAGGTGTGGTCATTTCCATCAGAGAACATATAGATTAAATCAAAGGTTTGATTTGAGGAACTTGCTCTGAAAAAAAAAAACACCTTTGTGTAACAACCAGTAAATGCTCTGCCCGGCTGTTTGAGGCTCAGCTCCTGGAAACTGTTCTTCCCTGCTGCCACAGAGCCTGAATTACATTCGGAGTGAACTTCTTTCTTTGATGCACCGGCACAATACAGAACACTGACACTCCAGCATAACTGCCTACAGGAAATGCACTGACACTCCAGCATAACTCCCTTAGGGAAGCGGGGGAGCCTTGGGAGCCCCTCCCCAGTCCATGATAGAATGTGGATGGCACAGGCTTGAGCAGGTCACACTAGCCACCATAAGCTCAAGAGTGCAGCAGCCACACAATCAAACATTATTACACACACCATCCAAAGACATGCCAACTTAATTATTACATGAGGAGTGGTAAGAAAATAATGCAAGTCTGTGTCTCCTATAACTAAACCATTATGTCTCTATAAGAGTAAAAAGCTTCATATGGCAAAAACACTGAAATTCATGTCAGACGCTGATCTCTGGTCTGTTTCAGAAAGTATTCATTTGCAAGGCAAAGAGCACACCGAGCAGGTTCAAAACCTCAGCTGAACACGGATGCTTCCAGAAACACCCCAAATTCACTATGAGTTAGATTTTGAGTTTATTTTTGGTTGTTCATATTCACAAAACATTTACTGTTGTCAAGTTTGGCAAGGGCCCTGTGCTGGCTAGTTTGTGTCCACTTGACATGGGCTATAGTCATCTGAGAAGAGGGAAAGTCAATCGAGAAAATGCCTCTGTACGACCAAGGCATTTTCTTAATTAGTGATTGGTGAGGAAAGGACCAGTCCACTGTGGGTGGAGCCATCCTTGGGAAGGTGGTCCTGGGTTTGACAAGAAAGCAGGCTGAGCAAGCCATGAGGAGCAAGTCAGTAAGCAGCACTCCTCCATGGCCTCTGCCTCAGCTCCTGCCTCTAGGTTCCTGCCCTGACTTCCTTCAATAATGAACAGTGATGTGGAAACATAAGCAAAACAAACCTTTCCTCCCAACCTTAGTCAGGGTTACTAATCCTATGATGAAACTCCATGACCAAAGCAACCTGGGGATGAGAGGGTTTATTTAGCTTACACCTCGACATTATAGGTTATCATCAAAGGAAATCAGGACAGGAACTCAAACAGGGAAGACACCTGGAAGCAGAGGTTGATGCAGAGGTAAGAATGTGTCTTACGGGCATGCCTATGGTCTGATCTTCTAGAGGCATTTTCTCAATTGAGATTCCCTCCTCACAGATGATTATGGCTGTGTCAAGCTGACATAATACTAGCCAGGATAATGGACCCCTTGTCAACTTGATCACACATTTATATCACTATCACAATATAAAACATTTTACACACTTAAAAAGTTCCACATATAGTTGGATTTTTCTTTCGGCCACCAGCTCATATAAAACGACATGATTCCTAACTTATAACTTAAGTTAACCCATTTCTGTCCATCTAAGTTCTGCCTTGGGGCTCATGGCTGTTACCTGTCCAACTACATGTCTTGCTGGTTCCCCATCTCCTGACATCTCTCCCAAGCCTAGATTCCTCTCCTCTTCCCTCCCTGCTCAGAAGTCTCACCTGCTTAGTTATTGATCTTTCAGCTTTTATTAAACCAATCAGAAGGCTCCTTGGCAAAGACACATCTTCACAGAGTACAAAAAGGTTATTCCACAACATCCACATTCCTTACAGATTTGAACACTTCAAAATTTTTGGCATATTCCTTTATTGTACGGGAAACTATATCACTGTGATTGGTTTAATAAAGAAGCTGCCTGGCTAATAGCTGAACAGAATAAGGTTAGGCAGGAGAGACAAACTGAGAGTGCTGGCAGGGGAAGAAGTGTGGAGTCTGAAGAAGACAAGTAAGCAGATACAGAGAGAAGCAAAGTGGGTATGCTGTACTGAGAAAAGGTACCCAGCCACATGGCAAAGCGTAGATAAGAAATAAGGGTTAATTTAAAATGTAAGAGTTAGCTAGTAACAAGCCTGAGCTATTGGTCAAGCATTTATGATTAATATTAGTCTCTGTGCTGGTTATTTGGAAACTGGTGGGTGGGAAAGAAACATCTGCCTACAAAATTTAGTCTCTTTCAAAACCCAAGGTCTCTTTTAAAGTTAAAGTCTCTCTTTAAAAGTTTAGTCTCTCAACTGTTGGGAGCACAAAGGTTCTCCCACTCACAGATAGCTCTGGGGAAACCGGGAATGTTGAAAAAGCAGGGATGTCTTTTCCAAGAAAAAGATGTATAGCCTGTTTTTTCACCCAGAGGGCTGCAAATGGAGACAATTAATAACCTGATGGTTTGTGTTATCTATAGGGCCAGGCTATCCCAAGCTCCTATAAGCAGGACCAGAAGTGGCTAATAGTCTAAGTGACCTTGGCATTACCTGTATGGCCAGAGACTCCCCCAAGCTCCCACAATCAGAACTGGGGGTGGTTAAAACCCAGGTGACCTCTGTGCTACCTGTATGACTAAGACTATACCAGATCTTCCCGTAGGCCCTTAGGATAACACATGCAGACTGTCTGTGGAACCCAAATTCAAGGAAGAAGTGACATGTACTTTGAAAAGAGTTTCAATGCAGTTATGCCTCCTTGTGCACAGGGGATTGTATTGCATCAGGAAACTTTTCCAAATTATAGTGTACTTAAATGTGCCTGCAATAACCCTCCCGGTATCAGACTCTGGAAGTCTGAACCAGCACCAACTAACTAGGTCATGTTGAGCTGGGTTTCCTTTCTGTCTCTTAAAAACATTCCTCTGGGGGGAAACCATTTCTCTGCCAGCCATAGCATTTTCAGGTACCCACATTCAACAAGTCCTATAAAAAATAAGTCAAATACTTTCTTATTTCAAGAAGAAAGAACCAGTCATAAACAAACAAAAGCAAAACTGAACTCCAACCATGTAAATAACTTGGTGTCCAATGTCTGGGATCCTCCAAAGGGCCTGAGTCACTTTCTCCAACTCCATCCTCTGCAGCCAATACAGATTGTCTCCTGAACTCAGGCTGGTTTCACTTCAGAGCTGCTGTTGTTCTTGGTGGTCAAACCGTGGTGCTGGCATCTCCGAAATCCCGGGGTCTTCAGCTACACTTTCGCCAGCAGCCTCTCCTGGACTCCAGTTCTACTGCACCGTGCCAAGCCTCAACTTTTCTGCATGACCTTCAGAACCAATACCACCTTGGTGAACATTTCCAAGTTCGGCCACCAGCAGAGGTACAACGTTGACCACCTCTGGAACATAGCTTCTGTGTGCTAACACTTCCCACAAGATTTCAGCTCCATGATGCCGCTCTCTTCCCACTCACCCCTTGTTTCTCAGCTCTAGCAGACCAGAACTGACTATCACAGAAAAGCAAAGGTTTCGCTTTAGTGATTCTGGTTTCTCGCTGATTCTTAAGTCCCAGCTAACCAGAACCACAGACTCTTAATTCAAAATGTGCAACAGCCCCAAGAGAGATTTTCAGTGACTCTCATACTTCTCCCTGAACTTCACAAGACAGGCCTCCATCATCTGCATTTCTCTCAACACTTTTATCTTCCAAGCTCCCACAGAACAGCTCACTAAGCTTTGAACATCCAATAGCTTTTCTAGTACAAAGTTCCAAAGTCTTTTCATAGTCCTTCCCAAAACAACATGGTCAGGTCTGCCACAATGACACCCCACTGTCCTGGTACCAGTTCTGGCTTAGTTAGAGTTACCATTTGCTGTGATGAAGCATATGATCAAAAGCAACCTGGGGAGGAAGGAGACTGTTTGGCTTAGTCTTCTACATGCAGTTCATCGTCAGAGGACAGGACCTCAAACAAGGCAGGAGCCTGGAGGCAGGAGCTGATGCAGAGGCCATGGGGTGGGGGATGCTGCTCACTGGCTTGCTCCCCATGGCTTGCTCAGCCTGCCTTCTTACAGAATCCAGGACCACCAGCCCAGCAGTGTCCCCACCAACAATAGGTTGGGTCCTTCTCATCCCCCCCCCATCACTGAAAAGAAAATGTCCTACAGCCTGATCCAGAGGTATTTTCCCAACTGAGGTTCCCTCCTCTCAGATGACTCCTGCTTTTGTCAACCTGAGATAAAACTAGCCAGCAATTTCTCCAAGTTGCATTTGGTCATCGTGTTCCATCACAGCAACAGTCACCCTAACAAGTCAGGCCCCATATTCGGTTACAGGCCCCCACAGAGGGTCCTGATTCACACCTCCCAGAAGTGGGTTGTCTGACACTACAGGATAAATGAGCTTCACAAAAATAAGTTAAACATTTCAAATTAGCTAATATGTATTTGGAAAGTCTCCATCTTAAAGAAGTGATGAACGTCTGAGATGACCTCACCCTGATCATTATACATTGTGCACATGTAATTGAAATGTCATACTGTAACCCACAAATTTGTACAATTCTTATTCTTCAATGTGTCCTTAATTATTTTCTTTGTAATGGCATTAAGTGTTATTTATACAAATGCACCCACACAGGGACAAAGGCCAGCTGGGGGACTCCAGGGTGACACAGTCAAGGGAACAATCCCTCCTTTCCTGGTGGTTTGACCTCAAGCACCAAGGCTGGAGGAACAGGACCTCGTGGTGTCTTTGACAACGATGGGGAAGCTGCACCAGAGCGAGGTGAGCAACCCCATTAATGCTCATCTTTGGACATCATGCTTCTTGTAACTAGATTTAAGATGTCCCTTGTCCCAGGAAAAACTCCCTGTGCTCGTGCAGAGGGCTCTGAGGACAAGGGATTAATGCAGGGTTCAAGGAGGAAACGTTTCTAGCTGAGTTATGAGAGTCCTGCTGACAAGGATCTTCAGGTCACCCCTCCACCGTGTCGATGGCTGCGCACACATTCTCGCAGCACTGATTCTTACTAAGAGGAAGTGCCTAGGATCAGACACCCCCACTCCAAGACAGTGGTCCACGAAGCCCGGGCCTCCTGGGGTGGATGGTGCTGGGGCCAAGTTAGGTTATGTCCTCTCTTTTGCAAATGGGGGAGACTTTCGGCTCAATTTCCTGTGCAGTCTCTGGGTCCCCAGGCTAAGACCAGGAAATCAGAGCAACTGGCGGGACACCACAGTGAGCAATAGGAAGGAAGTCCTTTTGGATATCTATGATGGCAGCTGGTCTTCTGTCCTTAGAAAGATTTTCTAGAAAAGAAGGAAACTTCATATAGGGATTAAAAAACGGATGATGAGAGAGAAAGCTGATCAGAAGGTAAAAGTAGATGAGATTCAGTGGGAGAACAGGAAGCCAGCAACCTCGGAGTGCAGCGAAGTCACCCAGGAGAGAAGGAGTACTTTATACAGAAGGCAACACATGAAAGGCAGAAGATTAGGCTCCCCTCACCCCCAGCAATACACAGGGTTTGAAGTGTTAATGATGAAATCGAACATAAGCTGATAAGTAAAGTAGGTCACTAAAGACAAAAATTCCACATTTTATTCAGCTTGGAAAGCAACAAACAGTGGCTGCTAAGCCAGATCAGCTGTAATTCTAGCCAATGAGAATTGAGCAAAGCTAAGGAAATGATGACAAAAACAGCTGTCTGAGCTGAGGTCAATGAGAAGTCCAGGGAAGTTGTCTTCAGGGACTCCCTATTTTTTTCCCTCCCCAAGATTTCCAAGAATGTCTCCTACCTCCAGTGTCCACAATACACTGCAATTCACATGTCTTACCATGAAAAACCCTGGGCTAGAAATTGGACTACTTTGTTTAAATTTTTTAATTTTATTTTTAATTAATTTTTATTTAAGTTAATAACAATTTTTACACGCCAGTCCCAATTCCCTCTCCCTCTCATTCTCCCATTTCCCCCACCAAACCCCCACCCCACCCCCATCCACTCCTCAGGGAGGGAGAGGCCTCCCATGGGGAAGCATCAAAGTCTATCATATCATTTGGGATAGGGCCTAGCCCACTCCCCTCATGTATCTTGCTTGAGAGAGCATCCCTTCATAGAGAATGGGTTCCAAAAGCCCATTCATGCACTAGGGATAATGTCAGGGCCCATTTTTGGAATATATTTTGGAAATATATTCCACCGGGTCATGAGTTCCAAGAGCTCAGAATTTCTATAGTCTTTTAGATGTCAACTGATAGCCCTTGAATGGCCTAGCTTTGGTGGGGAATGCCTCCTATTCTAAGTAACAATAGCTTTGGGTCAGATCGAGATACACCCACCCTGAAGGCTACTGAGATGTGCTGGTGTGGGGTGCCTGAGGGTTTGAGTACCTGCTGCAAACGAGTCTCTCTAAGATTAAGGGAAATATTTTCTATCAACCCTTTATACATGATAATAGATGCCTTCTGCCATTGCCCCCACCTTTGGATGGTTACTTAAGATGATAAATCAATAAACCGTGGCCTTCAGTATTAATGGATAGTCCTCCTGATATGACCAGGGGTCTCTGTCTCTTCTTTAACACCATTGGAGAGTTAGCCTAGCCCATGCTCACACTCCTCCACTCAGGGTTGGACATGGGATTGTTTGGCTGGTTCTGATTGCAGCCCCAAAGACAGTCCATGATAAATGGCCCCTGCAACTTGGGGCTAACACAGACAATACCTGACAGGATAAATACTGGTGTCATTGCCAGTGGTCCCATGGACTGCCCAAGCCCCCCAACTGGCACCCACTTTCAAGGGGCTTTGTTTGGTCTTATGCGGGTTCCCCAGTTGTCAGACTGGGTCCGTGAGCTCCCACTTGCTCAGGTCAGCTGTTTTTGTTGGTTTCTCCAACACAGTCTTAACCCCTTTGTGATGGGGGAAGTACTTCTGTGTATATTTTTGTCTGATGGGTTGATTAAAAAAAAAGCCAACAGGGAAGCAAGATAGGAGACACTAGGAGTCGAGGAGGATTTTCGAGGGTAGAGAGTCACCATGTGATCCCGGGAAGAGAGGACATATCAGGATGGCATCCTCAGAAAGATAAGTCCTTATAGAAATATATATAGGAGAAGGGCATTTAAGGTAGCCTCTCTACTATTACTTAGCTTCTTAGTTGGGGTCATCCCTCTGGATTACTGGAAATTTCCTTAGTGCCAGGTTTCTTGTTAAGTCCATAATGGCTCCCTCTATTAAGGTATCTGTTTCCTTGCTCTTCTTCTCTCTTCTTCCCCCAACTCTACCTTCCTGATCCCTCATGTTCTCCTCCCCCTTACCCTTCTCCCCTCCTCTTTCTCCTGTCTCCCTCCCCCTATGCTCCCAATTTACTCAGGAGATCTTGTCTCTCTCCTCTTCTCAGAGAGTCTATGTAGGTCTCTTAGGCTCCTCCTTGTCCTATCTTCTCTGGGGTTGTGGATTGTAGGTTGGTTATCCTCTGCTCTATGTCTAATATTCATATATGAGTGAGTATATATCACGTTTGTCTTTCTGTGTCTGGGTTACCTCACTCAGGATAGTTTCATCTAGTTCCATCCATTTGCCTGCGAATTTCAAGATTCCATTGTTTTTTTACCACTGAGTAGTACTCTATTGTGTTAATGTGTCACATTTTCTTTATACATTCTTCAGTTGAGAGGCATCTAGGTGTCTTCCAGGTTCTGACAATTACAAATAATGTTTCTATGAACATAATTGAACTGGTGTCCTTGTTAGGTATGAATATGCATCCTTTGGTTACATGCCTAAATGTTGAATTGCTGGGTCTTGAGGTAGATTGGTTCCCATTTTCCTGAGAAACCACCATACTAATTTCCAAAGTGGCTATACAAGTTTGCATTCCTTCCAGCAATGGAGGAGTGTTCTTCAGGGTCAATGCACTACTCTATGAGTTCCAATTTCTTTAAGGCACGTTTCTTCCTAACTCCCACATGGTTTCTGTAAGGATCATTTGAAGCTGTTGAGTGTTCAGTATTGTGTGGGTTAATCAAAGAAAGAGGGTCACTCCAAAATGAATTTTAGACTCTCTGGCAGCCGGAACAGCTTCTATGACCTGCACCTTGAACATGTGCAAAGGCATGTTTATTGATTGTTACACAAAAGGGCTGTTCAAGGGGGTCAAACAAGTTCCTCATACCAAAGCCCTGATGCAATCTATACATTTTCTAAAGCAAAGCATCAGGACCCAGGACCCTGCCACTTTTGTCCTTACTGTGTACTGTTTGCAGTACCCAGTAGTCCAAGACATCCAGCTGTGCCAGGGTTGTCTCTGAGCAGGACACGCCAGGACTGTAAAGCTCCCTCAGAAAAACAACACTATAGACAACAGGAAACAATCACTGTTTTCCACAGTGATTTCTTCTGGGTCTGAGTACTTCTAGAAAATAGTTATTCATTCTGATGTTTACCCTAGACACATTGAAAACAACTATTTTATTCTAATGTGTGCCCTAGATACAATGATGCTATTTTTTCCTCTACAGAGGCCATGTATTCTGGTGCAGAATCTGAGCAGCACTAGTGAAAGGATTCATATTGCCTAATCACTAAAATAATCCTTCCTTAGTCTAGGATCCCAATCAGCGAACGATGCTGTACACAATGTATTGGCCTTTCCACCTCACTTAACACAATGAAAATAGTCTGCCACAGGCATACCGGGAGACTCATCTCCCAGGTGATTCTAGACTCTTGTCACATTGACAGTTAGCATTAATCATCACAACTCCACCCCAATCTGGTTCTGTAGAGCCACATCTGGTACCATAATCTGTATTGGGCAGATCTAGAGGAACATGTCTGTCTTAGTCAATGTTCTGTTGAAAAGAAAGCATTTAATTGGGGCCTGCTTCAGAGGTTTAGTACATTATCATCATGGTGGAGAACATGGTGGCTCACAGCCAGACATGGTGCTAGAGAAGTAGCTGAAAATTTTACATTCTTATCTACGGGCAGCAAGGAGAGAGAGACACTGGGTCTGGCTTGGGCCCTTGACATGTCAACGCTCACCCCAATGACACACTTCCTCCAACAAGGCCACACCTCCTAATCATTTCAAAGACTAAGCCTATGGGGGGGGTCATTCTTAATCAAACCACCACAGTAATTAGCAGAATGAATATATGTTAAAAGGTGATTTCTTAGCTTATACAATATATTCTGAGAGATCCAACAATGGCTGCCATTCTGTGATTAAACACACACACACACACACACACACACACACACACACACACACACACACACTGACCAAAAGCAATTTGGGGGAGTAAAGTGTCTATTTGGTTTACTCTTTCAGATCATAACCCATCACTAAGGGAAGTAGGGGCAGGAACTGAAGCAGAAACCGTGGAGAAAAGCTACTTACCACCTTGCTTTCTGGCTTGTTCTCAGGCCTTTTCTGGGATAGCTTTCTTATACCGCTCAGGCCCACCTGCCTGTGGACAGTGCCACCCTTGGTGAGCTGAGTCTTCCAACATCAATCATGGCAATGCCCCCACAGCCATACCCATAAACTAATCTAATTAGACAATTCATTTCTCAGTTGAGTTTCTACAGCTGACTCTAGATTGTATCAAGCTGTCTCCACACCAAAGAGGCAGAGAGCCATGTAGCAAGCTAGCTAGTTGTTCAGTCCCCAAGACTGGATGTCTTGGCAGTCCAGTTACTGAACGTCTTTCTAATCAACAAAGACCCAAATGCCACTGAATTTCCATATCCAAGCAAACTACCATAGACCTCATGGGTGATACAGAGCTGCTGAAGATGACATCACTGGGGAGCCTGTCCCAACAATACACTGATGCAAAAATCAGCAAGACTTTGCTCCTATCCCAAGAGATGTCCAGATGATGTTCTTGCCATCTGGAGCACTGCAGACCAGCCAACGTCAACAAGGGGCACTAGAATCTACTGATGCTCAGGTTAAGAGCAGACACTGAAGCTGAAGTCAGAATTTTATCAGATCCAAGACCACCTAGGTAGCTCTATCTTCTGCAAAGACCACCCAATGTACCAGCACTGAAAGAAACAAGTTGTCCCTAAGTATTTTGTGTCTCACTACAATCTGCCTAATTTTACCTGATTACTGAACAAGGAAGCCATTGTAGATCTAGACCCCCTCCTCTTCCCAGCAAGGTACAGGAAATATCACAGAAGAGGTGACTGTGAAATGTAGGTCTAAATGTAATTTTTATTGAATGAAAGTATTACTTGTTCATCTCCAGTGTGACAGATGATGACAGAAAAACTTCCGTACCTGCTACCTCATATGTTGTGGTTTGAATGGCAATGTCCTTCACAGGCTTAGGTGGTGCTGCTGGATTGTAGAACCTTTGGGAGGATGAACCTTGCTGGAGGAAGTATGGCACTGGAGGCCGGCTTTGTGTGTTTGTAATCTCACCTCACTTCCTGCTCATCCTCTGACTCAGTCTTGTAGCTGAGAATATGATGTTTCTGCTTCCTTCTCTGTCCACCATGCCTGTCAACTGCCTTGCCTCCTCACAGTGATGGACTCTTGTCCCCCTGGAACTGTAAGCCCAGGTAAGTTTTTCCTTCTCCGAGTTGCTGTGCTCATGTTATGTTGCCACAGCAACAAGAAAGTAACTAATACGGCCATATAAAAACAGTTGTGCCTCTGCAGTGTTCGCTGTCTTCATTCGACCATGATTTTAGATCACCCTTCTAACCTCTGTGTCCCATGAATACTGAGTTTGAGCCCAGTTTCCATGACGCCTGTTCCCACTGTGAATTAGATGAAGAATGGAGATGTGCCAATTCCTGGTGAATATTTTCAGAGAGTGGGAGGAAGCAACTTATGGATTCTTGGGGTGGTCAAATCCGATAAAGGCTGAAAAGTGAGGCTGGTAATGCCCAAACCAATGCACAGCTCATTGTCCCTAAGCCTGCTGCTCCAAGCGCTAGCATCCTCCCTTCTGCTCAGAGACAGGACCTCTGTCTTGGTTGCCAGCTGCTTTCTTTGTTTCAGCTGGTGCCCACTATCTGCAGAAGCATATGGGAACATTCAAACCTTCCATCCTTCTTTCCAGAGAGGGTGGCAACTGGAAACAACACGGAGGACAATCCAGCCCAGGTCTCTTCGGGAAACCTGAAGCCGGAAGCCATGTATATACCTTCTGAGTTCTTGCCTACAGTGAGTGCTCAAGACCAGGACAGTGCTTTCAATTCATGGAGGTGACCACTCACCTGACTATAAGAAATGGGAACAACAGCATTTAGAAAGTATCTTTTCATTTACAATATCCATGGATCTTTTCATAGAACTTTCTGAACTAACAAAAGAAAGGAAGATTTTTGAAGTAGCATATTTAATTTGAGAATTATTTTTTTAAACAGAGTCTCATATAGCCCAGGCTGGTTTCAAACTAAGGATTCAACCCTCATGCATGCTAAGCAAACACTCCACCAACTGAACTACATCTCCAGCCCTAATCTGAGGACCTTCAAAGGTGGAACTAGCGCTTTAACCAAATGTCCTTCTCACTTTGGCCATTTTCCATTTTGTAGTGCGTGGAGGGTAAAAGGGCCAGCTAAAGAAGCAAACCCTGACACACTTTGGCCCTGAAACCAGAGCCAAAAGGCTAAAAAGGGCCAGTGAAAGAAATACACTTTGGCCCTGAAACCAGAGCCAAAGAAACACATTCTGCCCCTGACCAACTCAGCACAAAACCCAACCAATCCCTGAGCACAAAATCCAGCCAATTCCGAGCACAAAATCCAAGGTCAGTGATTGAAATCTGACCAAGTCCCACCCTGAAAATCTTCACCCTGGAAAATCTCTGCCCTTACGAAGTTCTGTATAAGCCCTGTGCCTGTTCAGTTGGCTGTAAAGAGAAGCTTTTTCCTTGAGAGGAGCCTTCCCGCTAGCCTGGTTCTAGTGCCGCATCAGTCCCAAATAAACACACAGGAGACTATATTAATTATGAAGCTGTTGGCCTTGCTTGTTTCTTACTAGCTAGCTCTAACTTAAGTAATTACCCCATAATTGTTAATCTAATTATTTCTCTTACCGGAGAATAGTTCCGGGCTTCCTACCCCATGGCGTTACATCTTGACTCTCAGTATGTTTCTCCTACCCAGAGTCCTTCTGGTCTCTAGTCCCTCCTGTCTTGATTCCCTATTGGCCAGGCAGTGCTTTATTGAAAAATGCACAGGACTTCCCCCAACAGTTGGCATATGCCTTTTTCCACCCTGGTAGAGGCAGTCACTCTCCTGGATTCCTCCCTCCCAATAAATTTCTTGAATGAGGTTTGGGTGAGACCTTCCTTGACAGAATGGAGCAAAGCAGAAAAGTGACAACTTCTTCTGGAGCCAGGAGTAAGTCTGAGCAGCTACACACTTTCCTTGAGGAAACCTTCCCTAGCAGGGTAGTTACAATCTAGGGGACCTGAACAGAGCTGTAATCGCTGGTGAAACCCTCCCCTGCCAGAGCAGAGTTGTTACATAGGGGAAACCTCTCCCAGGAGCAAAGCTGTTAAGTTGCTACACTTAGGCTCCCAACTCCCAGAAGCTTTTCCATCAGAACTGCAATGCTTACAATTCACACATGCCTTTCCTTAAAAAGTCATCATCTTCATTATCGGGTTTCATCTCTTCCATTGATTTTTTTTATAATTTCCTATTTGACTCTGAAGAGTATAGCAGCAAAGGAAGATATCAATGAGCGGAACTTCTGAATACAGGGACTTACAAGCACTTAGCAGGCTGGCGGAAAGCAGGATGAGATTCAAGAAATGCTGTAGACCGTGTCTGCAGAACCGCCGCAGGAGCCTTTCATTTAAGATGGTGCATTGAACAGCTTGACAGCAAAAGTAAAGAAGGGGAATGCTGTTTAACCAACTTGTAATGAAACAAACAACCCCCCTACACACACTCACACACACATACACAAAAGCAAGAACTAACTTTCCTGAAAGTGTCTACAGAAAAAACATCTCTCACTTGCCACTGGCTAAAATTCTCTGACATGCCCTTCACTAAACCAGTAAGTGAGTGAGGAATAGAATTACTATAATTAGGTTAAGACAAGTCAAAATTTACCTCTGGAGAGAAGGGAAGGAACCTCTAGTCTTAATGAACTTCTCATGAAGTAGAGGACAACCTAAGATCTATTTTCTTTTTATTCTTTTTTTCTTTATTCTCCATTTCTTGTGTCTCCTTAAAAGTGATTACTGCTGTACATACACGCATAAGTGTGGGATTGTCCAATGGAGTGTGGGAAAACCTACCAGTGGCCATCCGCCCAAAGAAAAGTGATTCTCCCTCCCCTAGAAAGCACCCACTGCCAATAGTTTCTCAGTTAGAGGTGGGCTCAATGTCCTGCTCCATGCTGGAACATCCTTTTTAGATTGATTGATTATACATACAGTGTTCTGCCTGCATGCATGCCTGCAGGCCAGAAACCGGCATCAGATCTCATTACAGACGCTCGCGAGCCACCATGTGGTTGCTGGGAATTGAACTCAGAACCTTTGGAAGAACAGCCACTGCTCTTCACCGTTGAGCCATCTCTCCAGCACCCATGCTGGAACTTTTAACTGCCCTGATCTTAATCAGGTCTCCTGTAGGTCATCACTGCTGCTGTGAGTTCATGCACTTCCAGGGGACAGCATTTCGTGGCGCTGCACCCCATCTTCTAGTACGTTTTTTCAATCTTAGCTGTGGGTTTTGACTATGTTTACAGTACTATTTACAGTATCAGGAATGAATTCCCTCTTGTGGAGCAGACCTCAAGTCCAATGAAAAGAGAAGTTACCCCCATGAACAGTCTTGCCCGCTACTGCACCATTGGGAACATCTTGCTCAGTAGGTTGACGTTGTAACATTCAGGGTCCAACTAGATAAGATCAACTAGACGTCTCCTCTTCTGGGGCAGCCTGCAGGGCACCATTCAACACCATGTAACTAGTCAACAGGGGGAGAGTTTCCTTGTCAGTCCAAGACGGATTTCCTTTTGTCCTGTAACCACCAAGTATGGTATCTTCAGCAGTAGAGTCTTACCATCGAGTTCTGAAAAGCAGTCAAGAGCAATAGCAATACTCTGTATTGGTTTGGGTGACTCTGGGACCCTGAGGAGGTATCCTGTACCTGAGGCACTGGGGCAGGAGGTAAGTACTTTTAGATCCCTGTTCAACACTGCTGAAGCAGGCTGGGGATCTAGCACAGTTGGGGAGTGCTTGCCTAATGTGTAAGAGGTCCTGAATTGGACACTGCATGCAAACAAGGTGTAGTGGAACAGCTACAATCCCAGTAATTCAGAGGTGGAGGAAGGAGACTCTGAAACTCGAGGTCATTCTTAGCTACATAAAGAGTTACAGCACAGCCTTGACTCTGTCTAAACATACACACACACACACACACACACACACACAAGTCTCTGCTAATGTTAATATAAGCACTCCCTGTGTAACAGTTCTAGCTGTCCTAGAACTCACTCTGTAGACCAGGCTGGCCTCGAACTCACAGAGATCCACCTGCCTCTGCCTCCCAAGTGCTGGGATTAAAGGCATGCCTCACTCCCGCCCAGCGTATTTGTCCTTTAAATAAGCTAAAATGTTGGAGTCTAGGATGATTTGATTCCCTAATTAACCCCTGTTAGACCCTCTCTAGTGCCCCAATGGTGTTAAATTTAAAAACCTGTCGTTTGAGCAGCCCCTTAACTAGGAACTGCCAGGACTGCATTCATGTCAGCTGTTTGGATCATTTGTGGTAACTCTGAAGACACTGCAGCAACTGCAGAGGAACAGCATAACCATGGCTGAAGACATGCTATAGACAGACTGTACCCAGCCTTGGAAAGCGTCATTCTACAAAAGGCAAGCCTTGATGAACTCTACATGACTCAGGAAACATTTTAATCCTGGCCAGAGGGGACCTGTACCCCGATCCAGTGACCCAGCAGAAGGCTTGTGATGGGTGCAACCACAGCCCTTCATTTCCATGAAGTACTAGCAGGATTGTTGGAAACCCACTTCAGGCTGTTTAGCTCAGCTTTTGAAAATTCCGCCATGCCCCTTCTAATACTAGTCATTGGTACTGCTGTATTAGGCCTAATAGAAGACCTCTACAACTAAAGTTAACAACTTAGTTGTTGTTTTGTTTTGAGATTTTAATTATAAGTTCTCCCTTCTCTGTCCTCTCTCTAGGAGTAGATGGCAAGAAATAGCCAAATTGAGGACTGAAATCAATAAAATAGAAACAAAGAAAACAATGCAAAGAATCAATGAGACAAAGAGTTGATTCTTTGAGAATTCAACAAAATAGACAAACCTTTATCTAAACTAACCAAAAGACAGAGGGAGAATATTCAAATTAACAAAATCAGAAACAAGAAAGGGGACATAACAACAGATAATGAGGAAATCTAGAGAATCAGCAGGTCATACTTCAAAAACCTGTACTTCACAAAATTGGAAAACTTTAAGGAGATGAATAATTTTCTAGATAAATATATTCCAAAATTAAATTATTTCTCTAACATGTCCCATAAATTCCTAAATGCTCTTCTTTAAATTCATGGATTATTTTTTCACTAATTTGTATTGAATGCATATATTACAGACTGTAACTTATTGAAACCATATGTTGCTTGTATATATGTTCTGTAAGTCACTGACAACCAGTTGGTATGCTCTTCCCTGGGAAGGAACACTTCTCCTGTGCGAAGCTTTACTCAGATGCTCATACAGTTCTTTGTGTAGTGTTGAGGTCTCATGGAGTTTTCTCTGACCAGTGTGGCATGTTCATTGGTGTTATCCTTGTTCAGCTCACCTTTAGCAGTCATGTTGGTGAGACTTTATGGGTATAGATTCTGATGTTACTAGGAGACACAATCTCCCAGAGAATTCCCTGATCCTCTGGTTCTTACAATATGTCAGCCCCTGCTTCCACAATGAACCCTGAGTCTTGGGTGTGGTACTGTTTTGTGGATATATCCATTGGGACTGGGCTCCACAACTCTACATTTTGATTGACTGTAGTTTAATGTATTGTCTCCATCTGTCACAAAGATAAGTTTCCTTGATGGGGAGTTGTTGGAGGAGAATCTACAACCACTGATTTATTAAGCAGCATAATTCAGTGGTTGTAGATTCTCCTCCAACAACCATGATTTTACTAGTTCTGAATCATGGTTAGCTAGGTTTCCAGTACCAGGCATGGTATCCCTCTTGTTGAATCCAATCAAAGAGCCATTGGCTACTGCCAAAGTATGTGTTCCACTGTCTTAGTTAGGGTTTCTATTGTTGTGGAGAGACACCATGACCATGGCAACTCTTATAAAGGGAAACATTTAATTGGGGCTGGCTTGCAGTTCAGCTATTTAGTTCATTACCATCACGGTGGGAAGCAAGACAGCACGCAGGCAGACATGGTGCTGCAGACTGAGCTGAAAGTTATGTATGTGGATCGATGTGCAGGAAGAAGTGAGTGACACTGGACCTGGCTTGAGCATCTGAAACCCAAAACCCACACCCAATGACACACTTCCTCCTACAAAGCCACACCTTCTCCTACAAGATCATACCTCCTAATGATGCCATTCCCAATGTGTCTATGGGGACCATTTTCATACAAACCACTGTATTACATTCCCTGGACCATATAGACTTATAAACATATCATATTCTACCTTAAAAAGTCCCCATAGTCTATCACAATATCAGCACTGTTTAAAAGTTCTAAGTTCAAAGTCTCTTCTGAGATTCATGGCAAGTTTTATCAAATGTAGTTGTACTTTCTTTTGTGGAATTGCCAGCTCCCCAATAATGATGCAGAGACTTAATATTAACTAGCTTAGTTAGTTTTTCCTAACTAGCTCTTATAACTTAAATTAACCTGTCTCTATTAATCTACATTCTGCTATGTGACTCATTATCTCTGTTCTGTACCATATGCCCAACTTCTTCAGAGTCTTTCTAGCTCTCTCTCTCTCTCTCTCTCTCTCTCTCTCTCTCTCTCTCTCTCTCTCTCTCTTGCTGGAATTCTGGCCTATTTATTCTCTTCAGTTAGTCAGCTCTTTATTAAACCAATCACAGTGATATATCTTCACACAGTGTAAACAAATACTCTACAAAAGTAATCTGTATATAATGAAAAAGAAAAAGCAAATCACATACTTCCAACATATAATGGCATAGGACATACCTTATCATTCCAAAAGGGAGGAAAGGGGGGGGATAGTGAGGAAATATTGGACCAAATTAACACAAAAAAAACAGTTGGGAAAACTCCAAACTCTGCATCTCCATGTCTGATGTCAAAGCACTCTTCATATTTCCAGCTCCTTTCAGCTTTGTTGACTGCAACACACTTCTCCCCCTTGGCTGTTTCCACTCTGTTACCAGCTCTCCTTGGCAGATATCCCACAGCTCTGACATCTCCAGCATTTTGAGCTTTCTAAGGCAATCCAGGCTTCACCTTCACAGCGTCACACAATGGCCTCTCTAGGCCTCCATGCAGGGACACCCCTGACACATGCCTGGCCTCAGTGACTTTCCTTAGCCATTGAGGGAGATTCCATAGCCCTTTTCTTCTATCCTCGACTCTAAAGGCAGAACCATGTGGCTGAAGCTGCTTGCTGGGGCTGGAACATGGTTCCCTTGTTCAATTACATCTTCACCAGCTTTCTGTTTTCAATGGTTTCCTTCATTGCCTAAGCTTGTCTGTCCTGGAACTCGCTCTGTAGACCAGGATGGCCTTGAACTTAAGAGATCCACCAGCCTCTGTGGGGACACCAGACCTTGAGCAGAAACCCACTTCCCCTTCGGCCTGGGAGCAGGCAGCTGTGAGATGTTTACTGAAAACAATTCAGTGCTATAAAGCTCTTGATAGGGCTCAGATAAGGGCTCCCTCACTGAAAAACCATGACTTTGACACCCCCTACGGCTAGATGCTTCTTCCTGTCCCCCCTGCGGTGTCTCCCCGATTCTGGGGCCGGAGATTAAACCACCAGCCAGGAGGGTGAGAAGTCTGGAAAGAATTGTATGTAGATGGATGGCAGAAGTCCTTAAAAAGGGAAGCAATTTTTCTTGGAGACTTCTCTCTCCTGAGCGGACTTGGAGTCTCCTCCTAAGCTGACTTGGGAAGCATAAAGTTTTTCTTAAAGCAACTGACCGGTCTCTGTGTCATCTATCCCGACCACCTCGCTACATTCTCGGATGCAAGCCGCACAGCAGGTGCAACAAGCCTCTGCCTTCTGAGTGCCATGATTAAAGGTGTGTACCAATCACACCGGACCCTAAGCTTTTCTCTAATTCCTTTTCACAAATTTGAAGCTTAGCTTGAAGTATTGTTCTGAGTTCACCACCCCCTTTATTCCATTTATCATCAGGGTTTTCTTTAATCTGTTTATACTTCCTAGTACCTCCTTTCTCCTCAAACTGTACAATTTGCATTTTTCCCAATGTGCATATTCTTTATAAAAAAGCACAATCAGGCCTGTCACAGAAATACCACAAAGTTCCCGGTACCAACTTCCATCTTAGAATTTCTGGTAATAAGCTGGGCGTTGGTGGCGCATGCCTTTAATCCCAGCACTCAGGAGGCAGAGGCAGGTGGATCTCTGTGAGTTCGAGGCCAGCCTGGTCTACAGAGCTAGTTCCAGGACAGCCTCCAAAGCCACAGAGAAACCTTGCCTCGAAAAACCAAAAAAAAAAAAAAAAAAAAAAAAAGAATTTCTGGTAATATGAAGAGACACTATGCCCACAGCAACTCTTTTCTTTTTTTCTTTTTTTCTTTTTTTTTTGGTTTTTCCAAGACAGGGTTTCTCTGTATTGTTTTGGAGGCTGTCCTGGAACTCGCTTTGTACCACAGCAACTCTTGTAAAGGAAAATATTTCACTGGAGCTACATTACAATGTAGAGGTTTAGTCTGTTATCTTCACACTTTAGTGTGTTATTTAATTGCTATTCTTTTCAGGGTTTAAAAAACAAAAATTAATTCTCCAATATTTGCAAAAATAAAAAATAGGGGCTGGAGAGGTGGCTCAGAGGTTAAGAGCACTGACGGCTCTTCCAGAGTTCCTGAGTTCAATTCCCAGCAACCACATGGTGGCTCACAACCATCTACAATTCAATCTGGTGCCCTCTTCTGGCAGAACACTGTATGTGTAATAAATAAATAAACCTTTAAAAAATAAAAATAAAAAATAAAATTCTCGTTCTCTAACCTGGTTTCCTGGAAGTGTTACTAATGTAACTATCTTGCAGAATCAGGACTGTCTAGACACACTCCCTTCAGCTATCAGAGGGTTGAGGGACGGACCCTCAGGAGTTGGAATTCCTCCAGTGTCATGCTGGGAGAAAGAAAAGGCTGGTTCAACCAGGGATGAACCTGTTCAAGATATCACACAGTCCTGAGACCCCATCAGCTCCTTTGTAGGAGAGACTGGAGCCTAGACAATGATGGGTCAGTGATGGGTGGGACCCTTATCTATCTCTTATTTTATGTCTAACCCTAAACTTCATATCAGGAGCCTGAAGAAGGGTGTGGGTGATCACTGAACCTCCTGATTATGTCTTCCCACTGCTTGAAGGAAATCTCACTGTAAATGGAGACTCAGGCACCAGTTCTACATTAGGGCTAGGATGTTCACTTCTTAATTTAAGAATTTTAATGCATTTAATTATAGATAATTTTGTCATACCTGTGCCATCTTTCTTTACATTTTAATTTTCACCTTTTTATAGCCTTTGAAATATTTAAAATTTTTTGATTTTATTATTACTTCTATTTTATTTTGTTTTTTAGCAGTTACAGGAAGGCATTTTTGGGGGCTGAGGAAACACATAACATGACATATAGGGGAAAAGACCCTCTGCAAAGGGGGAGGGGGCTCAGAGAGCTGAAAATGGAGTCTCTTCTGGAGGCCTGCGGATCTGACAGTTTCCTTTAGGGTTGTTGGGTTTGAAGACACATAGGATGGTTGATTGGCCTGCAACTGTTGAGTGACATGTCCTGATCTGGTCCTGAACTTGTTGAGCCAAGGGCCTACCGGTGAGAGACAAAAGTTGCCAGGCTTGTGTCTCAAGTCAGGATGTTGAGGGAGAAGCTGTTGTCTTGAAATTTTACCACCGTTATTACCTAGCCATGGCCCCTCTCCCTAGCTGTCTGCCTACCAGCAAGTCTAACTCCTGGCCTCTCATTCCCCTCTCTCAGAGGTCACCCTAACTGCTATTAGGGGGTTTAAGAGCAATGGCCACTCTTAGATGCTTCAAGCCAGCAGAGTGGACAACAAGGGGTCAGCAATTAAGAGTGCATTAGAGGAGTCCCCTAAGGGGCCATGATGAAACTGAATGGGTGGTGATGACCCGGAGCATAAGACAGCCATTGGTGATGGTGTGTATCTTTGGAGCCTGTCAAACACAACTGTGGTAGCATCTATAAACACAAGAAGTGAGACTGTTACTACTGTAATTCCATCTGAGAGTGCAGTTAGAAAAATAGTTGGAGAGGTTTGCCCTTATTGGAGTAAGAGAACAGGCGAGAAAAACCCCCAGAGAATCCTTGGCAGGCTTTGTCGTGGGTATCAATGAGACTGATGATCTCTCTGCCACCACTGTCTACTGTAAAATGTACACCATGCAGGACACTGTTTGTCTGACTTAAGAGTTCATGGAGCCTTTTCTCAGCCAACTTAAGTTCAGAAGTCAGTTGTAACCTTATGTCGTAACCTTATGGGGAACATTAAGAGACAAAGTTAATGAGGAATGTCCCTTTACATCATGAGCAACATACGTTTGGTTTAGTAACCGTATGACTGGCTGAGCTCTGTAGGATTGAAGGAGTGTTTAGAAACCTCACATAAGAAACGTATGAGAGCCGGGCGTTGGTGGCGCACGCCTTTAATCCCAGCACTCAGGAGGCAGAGGCAGGAGGATCTCTGTGAGTTCGAGGCCAGCCTGGTCTACAGAGCTAGTTCCAGGACAGCCTCCAAAACAATACAGAGAAACCCTGTCTCAAAAAGACCAAAAAAAAAAAAAAAAAAAAAAAGAAAGAAAGAAACGTATGAGAGTTCTTGTATCCATCAGTTAGTCCCACCCAACAATATATACCACTTCCCATGTATTGCTCAAAATTTTGGATAGTAGTGGATACCTGAAGCCAAGTTTGGGTGAAATCTGGATCCCATGCCTGTTCAGGGCAAAGCTGGATGCCATTTTCCAGTTGACCATTGTGTTTCTTTTCGTAGAATTGTCCTGTGGGCACAGCACATTTTGCTTGTTTGTTTGTTTGTTTGTTTTGAATAATCTTTCCTAATCCCATGCATTTGTCAATAGGATATTTAATTGCCTCATTTAATCAAGGATTCCGGGTGGTTAGGACACAGGAAGTCACCTTGCAGGCGGGTATTTTCCAGAGGAGTGGGTACCACAATTAGTGAAAATACAGTCAGATTTAGCCTCAGCATTTGGAAGGGTAGGCCATTGGCCACAGTTAGCTCTGACCCCATTTGGACTAGAATGTCCAGCTGCCCCTGCTGGAATTATGTACAAGCACCCTCCCAGGTCACATATTACAGCTAAAGTCTGTGGGTCCATCTTGCAGGTTTTTGCAAGATCTGGGTAGTCCTGCACATAAAGGAAAAGTTGAACAAAGGGAACAGGGTTCTTCTTCTCTCATTCACAGAACAACTCTAAGTGAAGGATGATAGCACAGTTAAAGGTTCGCCCTGGGGGGCCACTTATTATTTCCTAGAGGCCTTCCATGCATGGGTTGAGAGCAAGGCTAAGACTGTCATCCTAAGCACCAGAGGGTCTAACCTGCTCCAATCGTCCACGAGGCAAGTCAGAGGGGAACTCAGCAGGAACCTGGAAGATTTCATTTCCATTTTGAGTAGTCAGTGATTCTCAAAAGAAATCCCAGGATGAGGTCCCAAAATGATACCATCTTCAGAAGAAATCTGGAAATAGACCCCCAAAATGATACAGTCCAGAAATAATATAGTCTATGGGTCTTGATTGGGTTCGCTTTCTCTTCATTAAAAAAAATAAAAGGCAGGAAAAATCTGAAGCACTTGGTAGCAGCTGAGAAAGCTCAAGCTCTGCAGACAGAAGCAGCAGTCAAAGAAGACCCTCTGCAAAGCAGGGGAGGGACCCAAAGCCGAAGATATGATTACTATTGTTTTTTATGTGTACTAGGGTTCTATAACAGAAGAGAACTGATCTCACACACACACACACACTCTTACAGGCTGTGGTTCAGGTAGTTTAACAACGTTTGTCTCATGATGAAAAGGCCAAGAATTTGATAGTTGTGCGGTGTACACAATTGGCTGCCTCAGCAGTCCCAGTATGGTGTTAGAGATCTGAAGGATTCCTAGAAAGCTGCTGGTCTTTGGTCTGTGTTGGAATTTCAAAGCAGACTCTAAGTCCAGTGAAGGAATCCCTCAGCAACAGTATAGAAGAACTTGCCATGGAGGTGAGAGTAAGCCAGCAAAAAAACCAAAGCTTCCTCCTTCGACATCCTTTTACCTGGGCTGCCACCAAAAGGTGTGGTGGGTCTTCCCAATTCGAATGACCCAGTCAAGAAACTCCCTCACGGCTTGCCCAGCTGCTTTGGTTTACTTGTTTCCAGATGTACTCAAGTTAACAATCAGGATCAGCTCTCTGGATGTGTACAGGTGTCTTGTCTGCATGTAAGTCCATGCGCCACATGCATGCAGTATCAGAAGAGGCCACATGAGGGGGTCAGGTCCCCTAGAGCTAGTGTTACAGAGGATTGCCAGCCAACGAGCAGGTGGTTGGAATTGAATCCAGGCCCCCTGGAAGAGCACCTAGTGCTTTTAGCCACAGAGCGATCTCTCTGGTCCCTAACTTTAAGTATTCCCTCACATTCATTTTCCACTTGGGAACAATTCTTCACCTTAGGAGAGAACTAATCTAAAATGCTTTGTCATTTAAAGGCATTTCTGGTGTTAGAGAAATAGCTCTTGCAGAGGGGCCTGGGTGTGGTTCCCAGAACCCACGTGATGGCTCACAACAGGTTGTAACTCCAAGTGCAAGCGATATGTCCTAAGTTTCTGTTGCTGAGATAAATCCATGACCAGAAGCAGCCTGGGGATGAGGGGCATTTTGTTTTGTTGTTTGTTTTTTTGTTTTTTGTTTTTTGGTTTTTTGATAGGTCCAAATTGTAGTCTGTTACTGAAGAATTGGCCTCAGGAATCTCAAACAAAGACACTGACAGAATGCTACTTACTGGCTTCTTTGCTTGTTTTCTTATGCGCCCAGAAGTGGCAATGCCCACAGAAGATCTGCCAACAAAGATCCTCCTGCCTCTGCCTATGAGTGTTGGGGAAACCGACACTGCACTCAGCTCAAAAAATAATAATATTTTAAGATATTTTGTGCGGCTGGAATGAAGGCACAGTGGTTAAGAGCACTGGCTCCTCTTCCAGAGGGCCCAGGTTCAATTCCCAGCACCTACCTGGCAGCTCACAATTGTCTATATCTCCAGTCCCAGGGGATCTGGCATCTTCTTCTGGCCTCAGCAGGCACCAGGCATGCACACAGGCAGGCATACATGCAGGAATGACATTATAGACATGAAAATAGATAAATAAATTTTTAAATTAAAAAAGGTATTTCTTTAAGCTTTTTCATCAAAATTACAGTTTTCCCAGGTGGTGGCACATACCTTTCATCTTAGCACTCTGTAGGTAGAGGCAGGAGGATCTCTATGAGTTTGAGTCCAGCCTGATCTATATGGTAGTTCCAGGCCAGTGTTGCATAGTAAGGTTCTATCTCAAAAAGACACACACACACACATACACACACACACACACATACACACACATTTTTATCTGTAACTTTTACCTCTTTTTAAAGATAGTTTTATCTTTTTTATTTACAAAATTTATGAAATATATTCCCTAAATAAAATAACTATATTTCAGTTAAAATCTAGGAAGCTGTGCCTGACACAGAAAACATAGACTCTGTGTCTTAAATATCTAAACATAAATACAGGGAAAATATTGAGGTATTTCTGTGTTCTCTCAAATGAATTATTGGCTAAAGATTTAAGGCTTCCTAACAGCCATCCAGAAACCGATCTTGCCAAAAAGGATCTTTTCCTTTGAATCCACAAAGCAGCCAAAGGGAGGGCTAAGTCTGGCCTTTGCATCTCCTCCTGCTTTTAAGCTTCTTTTTGGGGGGGGAGGTATTTTTTTAGACAGGGTTTCTCTGTGTAGTCCTGCATGCCCTGGAACTCTCTCTGTAGACCAGGCTGGTCTCAAACTCAGAGAGCTGCCTGCCTCTGCCTCCCAGTGCTGGGATTAAAGGCTTGTGACACCACTACCTGGCTTGTTACTAGTGTAATGTCAATATGATAAAGCTAAAATCGTTAGAGAGGAGGGTACTTTGCCAATTAAGAAAATACCTCCATACAATTGGGCTATAGGAGAGCCTGTAGGGCATTTTCTTAATTAGCAACTGAAGGAGGGGTGGGGTGCTCAGGCCATGGTGGGTGATGTCATCCTTGGGCTGCTGGTCCTGGGTTCTATAAGAAAGCAGGCTGAGCAAGCCATGGGGCAATCCTATAAGCAGCACCCTCCATGGCCTCTGCATCAGCTCCTGCCTCCAGGTCCCCGCCCTGCTTGAGTTCCCATCCAGATGTCTTCCCATGATGAACAGTGATATGAAAACATAAGCCAAATAAACCTTTTCCTCCCCAAAATACATTTGATTATGTTATTTCATCACAGCAATAGAAACCCCAACAGAGATCTTAAGCAAATGTATTTTATTTGTTTGTTTGTTTGTTGAAACAGGGTTTCATTATATAGCACTGCCTTGAAATTTGCTGTAAAGACCAGGCTGGCCTTGAACTCACAAAAATTTGCTTACCTCTGCCTCCAAGTCCTGGAATTAAAGGCATGTGCCACCATACATGGAAAACCTGTTTTTTGTTTTGTTTTGTTTCGTTTTTGTTGTTTTCAAAAGTGGCAGTAGGAGTAAAAATCTCATCTGGTGACTTAGTGAATACAATGGCTACTGTGCAAGAATGAAGACTGGCATGACCCTACCGAAGCCAGGGTCTGCACCAACGTCCATGGCTCCTGTCGTCATCGAAGGCCATGTTGGTATATGAGGGTCATGCTGCCACCGGAGCACACAGAGCTGAGTGGCCTGTGCTGATGCCATGTTGACATCCAGGCCCAGGCTGTGGCTGGAGGCTATGTCTGGGTAAGTGTCGGTATCCATGGCTCCTGTTACCATCAAAGGTCAGGTTGATGGCTGGGGTCTGGGCAACCACCTGGGGCCATGTTGGAGTCTGGGGACCACACTGCCCCCAGGCCCACCTGAGAGAGCTGGCCCTGTCCTTCATAGGAGAGCTTCTCCCACCCCCACACCCCACCTCACACTTCGGGAAGCTGGCCCCACCCTTCACCTGAGAGTGTGATTCCTGCGGCCTGCCTGGACTGACTAACTCAGCTACCACCCAGGCACACATCCAGGGCTTTGAGAAGGCATCCCCAACATCTGTCCCATCTATGACCTGCTGGAGTGTGGGAAGGGACTGCTCCTGAGGAAACTTAGTGGCTGAGTCTCCATGACTCAGGGCAGCAGCCGGATATCTGAGAATAGTTTAGTGAGGGCCCAGAGTTAATGGTGTGCCAGGGGCCAGAGGCCTTGAGTCTGATCAACAACACATTACACAAGGAACATCTGCGAGTAAAGATGTTTGGAAAAAAGGGTGTACGGCGTGATACACAGCAGCTCCCATCACCAAGATTAAGAGGTAAGGGAGAGGTGGGAAAGACGGAGAAGCAAATCGGGTTATTTGTTTGCTTTTGTTTTGCTTTTTGTTGTTTTGTGGGATTTTTTGTTTGTTTTAATATTTCTATTTCTATTTTTAATTTTGTTTAATTTTTATTTCTTTTTCAATTTTCTTTTTGGGGGATGCCTCAAGGGTGAAGGTAAGTATGCCCGGACTGGCAAATGGGTGGGGTTGGGGTGCATGATGTGAAATTCACAAAGAATCAATATGTTAGAAAAAAAAAAGGAAGACTTGAGTTTGGATCTCCAGAGCCCACATGATGCCAGCTTATGCTGCAGCCCGGGACTTTGGTGCTCAGAACCAGCAAGGCGGCATCCCTGGAGCAAGCGGCTAGCCAGGCTAGTAGCCAGGCTAGCCATGTGAATGAATTCTAGATTCAATTGAGAGGCCCTGCTCAAAGGAAAATGGTTAGAGAAAACTTCCAACTTCAACCTCAGGCTTCCTGTAGAGTGTAGACATAAGCATGTCCACCCACACACATGTAAGCATGCATATACCCACGTGTGACACACACATATTTACAACATACAGATCTCAAATTAGACATGCCAAGAAATATTGATTTTAGTTTTAAATCAGTTTAGAAGATACAAAGTGGGGAGCAGGGCTCTGTCTCCGTCAGTAAATTGCCTGCTGTGCAAACGTGAGGACCTGCCTGGATCTCAGCATCCACACAGAAGTCCAGCATGACAGCACATGACTAATCCCCATCCCAGCTTGCCAGAAAGGACAGATGGGTCCTTAGAGCTCACCAGCCAACCATTTTCTCAAAATGAGCAAGTTCTAGGTTCAGTGGGAAATCCTGTCTCACAAGTGACTGAGGAAAACACCTATGCCCTCCATATGCAAGTGAACATGTGTACCCTCATACAGCATGCACACGTGAACACACACAGCTCAGTTACTTTTGGTAATTTTAGGGGCAGATTCAGTTTGTCCCATGATGTCTTAGACACAAAATGACACATGAAAACATTTACATGGATCGCTGGCATGTTGATGCATGCCTTTAATCCCAGCACCAAGGAGGCAGAGACTGGTATATCTCTATGAGTTTGGGGCCTTCCTGGTCTACACTGTGAGTTCCAGGCCAGCCAGAGTTACACACAGAGATCCTGTCTCAAAAAACCAGCTAATAACGATAATAATTATATGAAGATAGTTATCATGAACACACAAGACACAATTACATTAGTTCTGAGTATGCTTTTGGTTAAAAACAAAGTAGAAAACTTGTATCTCTTTGAGGTGTAAGAAAGAGTCAATCAGCAAATTGAAAGGGAAAATCATTTTACAAGTCTGATGTCTCTTCTCCCTGCAGGCTTTATCACAAAACAGGCGGAATCAATGTTTTCCTTTGTTCTGCTTGGAGATAAAGAGGCAAGACCAGATGACTAGCTGAAAGTGTAGTCACAGTCCTCACAATCTAGTGTAGTTCTGACACAAACTCTCAATTTTATAATTTCATTTCCTTTCAAACTTAGATGTGGTTTGTAAAACATTATTTTTTCTAAATTATCAGTTTCATCGTTCCTTAAAATATTTTTGTTAACAAGACTCATTGAACCGGGCGGTGGTGGCGCACGCCTTTAATCCCAGCACTCGGGAGGCAGAGGCAGGCGGATCTCTGTGAGTTCGAGGCCAGGCTGGACCGACAGCCTCCAACACAAACAGAGAAACCCTGTCTTGTAAAACAAAAAACAAAAAAAACAAGACTCATTGAAATCACTGAACTAGACCACTCTGTAGCCAGAAAGAAGAGTTTACTAGGGATACAAACTACTAGGCTGCTCCAGAGACTAGAGAACCCACCTGGTGGGAGACCAAGCCTGGCCGGTTTTACAGGAAGTGGTGGGAGGTGGTGCCCAGGCCTGAACAGTCTGGGAATGAGCATGGGGACTTTAATCTGTTGCAGGCAGTTGGGATTAATCAGGAGCTAGATGACCTTTGCCCAAGGTAGTTGACCTCAAAAAGTGAATAAGGGAAGTAATGTCTTTCCTGACAGGCAGGACCCCCTCACGAAATTCCTGAGGAACGTTAACTTTAGGTTAACCCAGGCCATCATTTAGGACATCAGTCAACAACACTGCCATTTTGGAAGCCTGATTTAGACCTGACCATTTTAAATTTCAGCTCAAGAAGGATGCCCATTTGTAGTCTTTTTTTAAAGACGACCCTGGGCAAATTTTATTACTTTATCACTGAACCTCAGTTAACACATCTGTAAGATGGAAATGAGCCTAGCACCCATTTCAAAATTAGGTTTAAATACATGAAAATGCTTTAGTATGGGCCCTATACATGCCAAACCTCAACAACTGCTAGCTACTAGTGTTGCAAATACTGTCATCCAAGAGAATGGAAGGTTTAACACAGAAAATAAGAGGTATTAGTCATTCATAATGACTGGCTCCCAACGCATAAGCAGCCTCTACCCACTTGTCCAAAACTCATTGTGAGTGGTCCTCAATGTTTGCAGATGTTGCTGGGATGAAACACCATGACCAAAATTCAAGTTGGAGCAGAAAGGGTTTAGCCTTCAATAATGCTGTTCATCACTGAAGGAAGTCAGGACAGGAACTCAAACAGGGCAGGAACCTGGAGGCAGGAGCTGGAGCAGAAGCCATGGAGGAGTATCCCTACTGGCTTAGCTTGCTCCTGATGGCTTCCTCAGCCTGCTTTTTTATAGAAGCCAGGACCACCAGCCCAGTGGTGACACCACCAACCATGGGCTAGACCCGCCCCATCAGTCACTAATTAAGAAAATGCCCTTTGTCCTATCTTATGGGAGCATTTTTTCAACTGAAGCTCCTTTTTCTCCTGTGGATCTAGCTTGTGTCAAGCTGACATAAAACTAACCAGAACAGAGGACTTCCTGTCAATGTAGACCTTGCTGGCTTCAGAGGAGAGACCAGGGGACACCGCAGCTCTACTTCAGCACTCGCTGGGTCACAGTCCTGCTGCAGGCTCTGCTGGAACACATCTGGAGACTTTTTGTCCCAGGTCATGTTGAGCCTGCCAGTCATGGGGGGGGGCAGGAAGTTCTAAAAATGATGGGGACAGGTGCTTAAAGCCACCCACAAGCTTTAGGACTTGTAGTTTCTGTTCTTCGTTTAGAAACTAGCAGTGTCCCACTGGCCAAACTGTGTTCCCATCTACTTCTTGGGTTTTGGAGCATCTGTGCTTCCTGACTTCCAGACGACTTATTCTGCAAGGCCTCCCACCTCACCTCATCCATGCAGGCCTTGTCCATGCTGTCTTTCCTTTTCCATACAACCTCAGGTCTGACTCCTCCTAGGAGTCTTTCTTCCTTAGTTCTGTTTCCTTTTTCTCTTCCTTCCTTTCCACAGCCAGCCCTTCACCAAGTAGCTGCTCCTCGTTTTCTTGGAGCACTTTCTTTTTCCCTAGGGGCCTTTAGGCTGTTTCCTGCGGGGATGTAACCCATAGCCTCACTTTTTTGTTGGTTTTGTTGTTTTGTTTTGTTTTGTGAGACAGGATCACTCTACATAGCTCTGGCTGTCCTGGAACTCACTATGTAGACGAGCCTGGCCTCAAATTCAGAGAGCAGCCTGTCTCAGTCTCCTTAGTGCCAAAGCTTCACTTTTAACTAAAGAATTTATTTTTAGGTTACAGTGTTGCAGAATGGAAGTATTTGCATGGCTGGTTATGAGACCCACAGTCGCAGGCTGACCTACATGATACAGATAGAAAGCCCATGTTTTACTATGACAGTTCATATAGAGTGTCAACTTCACAGGACTAGACTCACCTAGAAAGAAGCCCTTGGAGCATGGATGGGGGATTGTCTAGATCAGGTTTGTTGAGGTGGAAAGACTGGCCCACTGTGGGCTGCACCACTCCCTAGGCTGGAATCCTGGGCTGTATGAAAAGGAGAAAGTGAGCTCAGCATGAACATGCGTCTCATTACCAGCTCTACCGTGATGGGCTCTGGAACCATGAGACAGAAGTTGCTTCTGTCAGGGAATTTTTATCATAGCAACATTAAAGAAACTAAGATATATACCCACAGTATTCCCATTGTATGAAATATGTCACATTTCCATTTCTGTGACAAAACACCATAACCAAAACAGCTTATAAAAAGAAGTATTTAATTGGACTTACAGTTTCAGAAGGTTAAAGTTCAAGGTGACAGAGCAAAAGCATAGTAGCATGAACAATCCAGAGCTTACATTTGATCTACTAGTTTCAATAATATCACTTAAGGGTTAGTTCAACAACACAGAGTTTTTTTTTTAATTCTTTCTTCTTTTTTTGCCTGAAATCAGGGAAAGACACATCATCCCAGGCTACTAGACTTCCATTCCAGCCAGCATCTTTGAGGGTTGGTTGTAGCAGTCTTATTTGAGTCTTAATTCAGCATCACCATCAGGCAGCCTGTGGCGTTGTCGACCTTGGTCTCACTCCAGTACTGTGCTGCTTGTGGATCAGGATGGCACATGGTGCACTGGTGACCACAAGTATAGCACTGGTCCTGGAACTGATTAGTCCATGGTGATTCTGCCCAGCTCTGACTGCTGGGGCAGGTGGGAGGGAATCATGACAGTTTATCCTTTCCCAGGATTCCTCTGGCTCATTCTGAACAGTACAGCAGGGGTACAGTAGGGTCAAACCTCGGCTAGGATCTCCCTCTAGTGTTGAAACAGTGGCAGCCCATCAACCGAAAACATCGCAAATCAGGATGGGGACACCATCTCACACTGACAGCTCACAGGAAGTTAGCAGCCTGTTGATCATTCCTGGAAAGATAAGCACAAAGTAAAATTGGAAAGATTCGAACAAACACTGAATTCGTCAACACCCAGATGACACATTAAACTAACAAGCATCCTGAGCTTACATAATGGCCAAAACAAAGAGGAGAAATGGTCAGATAGTAATTAGTATGGGAGGTGGCCTAAAGCCTAGGCCTTAGGTGGATAACTTTAAGATAGTCTAGTGAGCTTCAAGAAAACAAAAGAACTTAAGTCAGCAGTCTAACAGAAACTTAGATGTGGAAAATGTTTGTTATGTTGCAGTTTTCTTTATTTTTAAGATTATTTTATTATTTTACATGTTAGTGTTTTGCTTGTGTGTACGTCCATGCACCACAAGCAAACCTGGTTCTGTGGGGATCATAAAAAAGCATCAGATCCCAGAGACTGGAGTCAGTTACAAATGGCTGTGAGCTGACATGTTAGTGCTGGGGATCAAACCTGGTTCCTCTGCTAGAGCAACAAGTGCTCCTAACCCCAGAATCAGCTCTCCAGCCACCTATTCTTTATTCCTGAGAATTTCATACCTGTTAACAATGACATATGATAAGATTAGCCTCCCCTGTCCCCCGTTTCCCTTTTCCACCTCTCCCAATATTTTCAACACATCCCCCTCCAACTTCATATTATGCAAAAATGAGGCAATTCACTGGGGCATAGGAAACCTATCAGTGGTTGCATCCTCAAAAAAAAAAAAAGTGATACTCCCTTTCCAGGCAACCACCAAGTGCCATAGCTCTTCAGTGCGAATGGGGTCTGGAGATCATCTGTGGTGGTATTTTTTATGATCTAGCAAATAAAGTTTGCCTGAAGATCAAAGTGCAAAGCTAGCCACACTGGTTAGTCATCGAAGTCAGGCAGTGTCAGTACACACCTTTAATCCCAACACCCAGAAGACAGAGGCAAATGAATCTCTGTTGGTTCAAGGCCACCCTGGGCTACACAAAATTGATCCAGTCTAAAAGAGAAACAGAGCTCACACAAAGGTGATCCCAGCACTTGGACCTTTAATCCCAGTACTAAGGAGGTAGAGACAGGAAGGAATATGACTAGATTGAGAGAGGAATATAAGGCAGGAGGAGACAGGAGCTCAGGGCAGTCTAGGCAGTCAGTCTGCCATGTCTGGTCTGAGGTGGAGGTAAGAGCTAGTGGTTGACTGCTTTGCTTCTCTGATCTTTCAGCTTCTACCAACCCTAATATCTAACTCTAGGCTTTGATTATTAAGAAACGTTAGAATTCATGCAACAATCATCTGCTTCTTCTATGCTAGAATTTCGGCTGACTTGATCTTGTGCAGGTCTTGTGTAGGAACAACAGCTGCTGTGATTGCATTATTTTGATAGCCATGTCATATCCAGAAGACAGCAGATCACAACACTCTTCCCCATGCTCTGGCTCTTATGTTCTTTCTACCATCCTTTTCTCCAATGTTCCCTGACGGGTGATAATATAGAATTCTCTTTCATTTAGGCTGAGCACTCTGGTTCTTGCTCTCAACACTTTGACCAGCTAATGCGTCTTTCCATTGATTGGTGTCCACTGAAACAAAGCTCCTCTGACTAAGGTGACAGCAGCCCAGGTCGATGAGTATAAGCAAATATGTAGAAGGCACTTTGACAGTATGACCATTTATTGAAATATCAATAGTGGGTTCTACTAGTGTGCTGGTGCATGTTTGTCAACATGGTACAAACTAGAATCAACAGGAAGAGGCAACCTCTGAAGAACTACCTGTATCAGATTGGCTCAGTGGAGCATTTTCTTGACTTCTAATTGGTGCAGGAGTGCTGAGCCCACTGTGAGTGGTGCCATGTGACCAAGTTGGTGGGTCAGGGGCAGTAAGTCAATAAAGCAGTATGACTCCTTGGTCTCTGCTTCAGTTCTTACCCCCCGGGTCTTGCCTTCAGCTCATGCCCTGAGTTCCCTCAGTGATGGATTGTGATGTGGGAGTTCTAAGATGAAATAAACCATCTCTTAACCAAGTTTCTTTTGGTCATATTGATTCTCACCATGACAGGAAAAGACAACAACATAAAAGAAAACTAGATACCTAGAGCCTGTGGCCTCCATAGCCATAGGCTTTTGATCAATATTACAGTACCAGGCATGAGATTTCCTCCTGTGGAGCAAGCCTCTAATCCAGCCAGAAAGAGGTTGATTACCCAATTAATACCCATGCCACTATGTTTGGTATTGCAGCAGACAGGGTCCAGTTCTAGACAAGACCAGTGATGATTTTTCTCCACCAGTAACATGAATAGTACCTTCCAGTACTATGTAAGCTATCTAGCAGACAGGGACTTTCTGGTCATTGGTTTCTGTGTGTCCTGAAACCTAAGTATGTAGTCTTCAGCAATAGGTTTGTACTATGTGGTTGTTGTCTAAGCTAGGGTTTTATTGCTGTGTTGAAACACCATGACTCTTATAAAGGGAAACATCATTGGAGCTGGCTTATAGTTCAGAGCTTTAGTCCATTATCATCTAGGCAAGAAGCACTGTGGTAGCACACAGACAGACTTGGTGCTAGAGAGGTAGCTAGCTGGAAGCTCTACATCAGGATCAACAGTCAGCAGAAACAGAGAGGGACATTGGGCCTGGCTTGAACATTTGCAATTCCAAAGCCCACTTTCAGTGACACGCTTCCTCCAACAAATCCAAATCTACTACAAGGCCATACCTCCTAATCCTTGTCAAGTAGTGGCATTCCCTAATCACCAAGTTTTCAAATCTATGTGCCTGGGGTTGTGGGGGATGGCATTCTTATTCAAAACACCAGAGGAATTTTACTAACTAACGGGTTTCCTCAAGGCTTTTGTATATATTTTTAATTTTGGTTGACCTACACATTACACCCTCCTACCCTTTCATCCTACTACCCCCATTCCTGCTTATTCCTTTAAACCCAAGTATCCTCTCCTTCTCCTTCATTTTATATGTATCAGTCCTTTAAACTTATTTTTTAATTATATTGTAAGATAATAGGCTTCTGTATGGCTTTTCATATGCCCTTCCTTGGGCCAGTCCTCCCTTCAACCACCTGGTTTCCCTTTCCTGCTTAAGTTCTTCCAAATCCAGCATTCCACCTCCAGTTCTATTTTACCTATACTACACAATATGTCCCCAAAGTCCCTCTCTAGTTTCCTGGATTCCATTGGATTCCAAGTTAAACTCATAAAACAAATTATTTGAAGCTAGGATCCACATATGTACTGGTTAGTTTTTGCCAGAGGAAACTGCGATTGAGAAATTACCCCCATGAGGTTGCCCTGTGGGCATGTTGTGGAGGAATTGTCTTTGTCAATGATTGATGTGGAACCTACTTTAGGGTGGTGGGTCCCTGCAAAGGTGGCCCTGGGATATACTAGAAAGCAGCATGAGCAAGGCATCGAGAGCAAGTCAGTGAACAGTGTTCCTCAATGGTCCCCACCTCTGCACCTGTTTGAGTTTCTGTTGCCACTTCTCTCAATGATTGACTGTAACTGAGACATGTAAAACAATAAAACCCTTTCCTCCATAAGTTGCTTTTGGTAGTGGTGTTTATCACAATAATACAAAACAAACTATGACAGCACATATGAGAAAACATACAGTGTTTGTCATCTTGGGTCTGAGTTTCCTCACTCGGTACTTTTCCTAGTTCCATCTATTTACCTGAAGTTTTCATGCCTTCATTTTTCTTTACAGCTAGGTAATTTGTTGTAGTATGTACCACATGTTTCTTACCTACCCTTTAGTTGATGGACAACAAAGTTGATTCTGTTTCCTAGGCATTGTAAATAGAGGATGGATGTACAAGTATGAAGATCAGAAGACAATTTGTAGAAGTCTGTTCTCTCCTTTTACCATGTGGGTACCAGAAATAAAACGCAGGTCATCAGGCTTGGCAACAAATGCCTTTACCCAATGAACCATCCCACTGGCTCTATTTTTTAGTTTGGGTGAGCAGGATACCACTTTATTATCTAGTCTGGGATTCTGTGACATCAAGTGATCTTCCTGTTTCAGTTTTCACATAAGTGGGACAACAGTATATTACCATGTTATCAGTTGTGTTAAGGTTCTCTAGAGAAACAGAACTGAGTAAAAGAATGTGTGCGTGCGTGCGTGCGTGCGTGCGTGCGTGTGTGTGTGCGTGTTTAGAATTAAACCCATGACTTTGTGCATGCCAGGCAAGGACTTCACCACTATCTGACCTCTCTACTCCTTATAGTCCTTAGATTTTGGGGACACAGTTTTGCTATGTAGCTCAGGCCAGCCTCAGACTCTCAATCCTCTTGCCTCAACATTCTGAAAGCTGAGACTGTAGCATGCCCAGCCTAATTTTAAAAATGTATTTATATATTGACATTTGGATTAAGAGCATTGGCAGCTCTTCCAGCGCTCCTGAGTTCAATTCCCAGCAACCACATGATGGTTCACAATCATCTATAATGGGATCTGATGTCTGTAGGTGTATATGCAGATGCAGATAGAGCACCGTATACCTAAAATAAATATATATTTTAAAACTATTTAAAAAGCTGGGGGTGTGCATGTCTCTAATCTCAGCACTCAGGAGGTAGAGGCAGGTGGATCTCTGTGAGGTCTACAGAGAGAGTTCCAGGAGAAGCTCTAAAGCTACACAGAGAAACCCTATCTCAAAACACCAAAACCAACCCCCCAAAAAGAATAAACTTCAAAACATTAATAATCACACCGCATGCTGTTTTATCTGTATCTTTTACATCGTGTATCTTTTTTTAAATTTTATTTTCCAGTTTAAATTTAGATAAGAAACGAGGTTGCTTCACAAGTCAGTTCCAGGTCCCTCTCCCATTCCCTCCCCTCCTCCCATGCCCTCCCCCCACCCCCACCCCCACCCCGTTATCCCCTCATTCCCCCAGGGAGAGTGAGGCCCTCCATGGGGGTGTCCATAGTCTGTCATTTCATATAGGGCAGGGCCTAGACCCTTCCCCAAGAGCTCAGGGTGAGAGTGCATCTCACCTTATTCTATGGGAGTCCAAAGTCCGTGACATCGTGTATCTTGATGCCATTCATTTCCCCATACCTTTGCATCCATCCTCCACTCCCCCCTCAAATAAGACGAAATTTAAGAGAAAAGACAAAATTTGAATTAAAACCTAAAAGGGGAAATTTAAAAATCTCATGGAAGTTGCAGTATGACGTAGCAAGTCACTCCATGAGCCCGTTTGTCCATTTATCTTTACTTACAAGTGTTCATTGCCAAGAGTTACTGGTCTGGTTCAAGGTCTCTGGTTTCTAAACTATCTATGCTGGGTCCCCACTAGGGCTCCTCCTAGATATCCTGTTGTTGCCCTGTGTTGTGAGATCCTGCAGCTTTGGGTCTTCAGGTCAGGTCCCTTCAGCAGATCACAGATGGGGTGCTTGTTGGGATGGGACAAGTCATACCCTTAGTCCTGGGCCTGGGCAGAAGTAGTGTGGATCCACTAGATGTGAAATGGGGACAGCCCTCCCATGCTTACAACTTCAGGGCTGGCTTACTCACACCTGCATTAACAGGGATGGCTCTGTTGTACTGCCCTGGTGAGATGCAGGGCCTGCTCTCCGAGTGATGGAGCTGGTGGGGGTCAGGGACAGCTCTTCTGCTCTTATGACCACAGAACCAGCTCTCCCACCTGCCCCAGACCGTGGTGGGTATGGGGGGAGGAGGACAGCTCTCGCCTGCCCATGCCACCATAAGTCAGATGAGTAATGGAGACAGCTCTTCCATGCTCACAACATTGGAGCTGGCTCACCCACACTCCTCTAACAGGGTTGGCTCTCCTGTGCTGCCCTGGCGTGGTGCAGGGCCTCATCTCCCAAATGTTGCAGCTGGTGGGGGCCAGAGGTAGCTCTCCCACTTTTGTGGCCACAGGGCCATCTCTCCTACCTGCCACAGGTCATGCCACCACAAGACAGAAGAGAAATGGGGAGAGCTCTCCTGTGCTCACAATTTCAGGGGTGCTCACCCATGTTTTCACCAACAGCATTGGCTCTATTGTGCTGCCCTTGTGAGGTGCAGGGCTTGCTCTCCGAGTGTTGCAGTTTGTGGGGAGCAGGGACAGCCCTCCCACTTTTGTTACCTCGGAGTCAATTCTTCCATCTGCCTTAGATGTTTAGCTTTTTCCCTGACCACTACCAACAACTTGTGACCAATCCCCCTAAACAATGACAAATATCCATAACCCCTTGGACAACCAAAACCACCCACCCCTAATCTTGGGAATGTGGGTGTCATGTTCTTAAATTTACTTCCTGCTATCTGGAAGTAACAGCATCTTTAGGGGATCCTGAAAAGAAAAATTTTGGTTAATTGTCAAGTCCTGGGAAAGGTAGCTGTATTGTTTGTTGTTCAGTCCCTGTGTAATGGGAAAGTGCAGAGCTTGTCTCAAGTCCCAGCTAGAGCAGTCTGTGAGGCTGGATCATCTCAGCTAGCCACCTCAAAATTGTTCTGAGAAGTTAGTTTGTATTCCAAAGCTGATCTTTAGATAGTGTTTTTTTAGTTTAGTGGTGTTATATAGTCTTGGTGGAATTGTTGTGGAATTCTATCATCTTTTTTGGAGATTTCAGAGTTCCAATTAGGTCAAATTATTCTTTTTCTTGATAATTTTTTCTGGGTAGTTCTCCCTTCTTCTTTGGATGCTTACTTGTCTAAAGGTCTTTAAATTCCTCAAAATGTTTGTTTTTATTTTCCTGGAAAGAAAAAAGCAAAACCTTGCCTCAACCCCAACTTTGGGTAGGTTCCTAATCTAATATTTATCAATTTTCATTTGTGATTTCTCCTGAAATTTTTACCTTCTAAAGGTCTTCTATCATCCAGAGCAGCATGTTTTTTTACAATAGTCATTAGTTCTTTAATTGTTTTTTGAAGGACTTTCCTCCGTGGTGACAAGAAGCACTGAACCAAATTTGGCATGGGGGCCTGCAAGAGACCGCTCAAGGAGTTTCCCCATGGCAAAGGGTTACCTTGAATGTTCCTTGTTGATCTACATTCATTAGCCCAATATCTACCTTTTCCACACCTTCTGCACAATCCAGAAGGGAGGGGGAATCCTGTTTGAATTATATTTAGAAAAATTGTTTCTAGGAACACCCTGTTTATAATCCCTCTTATTAAGGTGACCTTGTTTGCCACAATCGAAGCACTTAACATTTCATTTTTTCTTCAAACCCCTGGAAATCACTTCTCCTATTCAAGCATCATTATAATCCATTCCTCTAAGGTCTAATTATCCCTTTGCATTGAGAATTAACATTTTCAAGAGCCAGAGATTCAATTATTATTTGTCTAGCATCTGAATGTGGTATCATTCTATTTACAGCTGATGTCAATCTTTGTTAAAAAAAAAATCAGCGAAGGTTTCTTTTGGGCTCTGTATGACTTTAGTAAAAGACTCAATCTTCTTTCCTACTTCTTCCATTCTGTTCCAAGAATTAAAAGCTGTTGCATGGCATAAATCCAGGATGCGGCCATCATATACAGACTGACTTTCTATAGGAACATAATCTCCTTCTCTAAGAAGTTGATCTTGGGAGATTTCCATACCTCTAGCTCTACTCCATTGTTCAATGGTCTTAGCCTCAACTTTCCACCATGTCCTCCATTGTAATTGAGGACCAGGCTCCAAGACTGCTATAACCAAGTCTTCCCAATCTTTAGGGATAATTCTATTGCAAGTTGACCACTAGTTTAACATCTGCTTCACAAATGGTGAATGCATACCATATGAGGCTATTGCTTCCATGAATCTCTTTAAATCTAACATTGCCACAGGAGTCGAATCAGCTCTTACAGAGCCTCTATTATTTGGCAATTCCTGTAAGGTTGGTTGTTTGAAACCTTAGTTTTTCCTTTAAATTCCTGTCTAGATTTGATTATCTTTATGATCTGCTTTCCTTAGTTTTTCTAAGGCCTGTATCTTGGCACTCATACCAACCAACTTTTTAAGAGATAAACCAAGAATTATCAAAACAACAACAAGGATTATCAAGATGATAATTAACAGTATGTCAATCCTGGTTGTTGATTATCCTTTTGTTTAATTGTTCCAATTTTAAACCATTCATTGTGTAATCATACAAAGACCTAACTCTCTCCATTGTAATAGTGTTTCCCAATTTTTAGTGTGTGGAAAAAAAACTCTGTCCTGTAATTAATTCCTCCCTTTAAGAATTCCCAACTGTCCCACTAAATCTGCTGCAGATGACCATGAAGATGTGAGGCTGACTGCAGGTGCATAGGACGGTAAAAACCTGACCAGATTTCAAGGCAGTTACCTAGTTTGACAGTAGCCCAAGAAGGGCATCCAGGGAACGCCCACAAGGAAAGAAAAAAGGACAACCTGGCCGGTGGGGCCATTACTCAGGCATGTATTGTTCCAACCTATGCCAGTGTCTACAAAGCCACAGGCAAATTACTTTTTCTTGAATTCATACCCCAAAAGTTGGGTGCCAGATGTAGCACTAATTCTAATAGGTCTGAATAATAAGAACCCAGAAGCAGGCATGGGGGGGTGGCGCTGAAAGATCAGAGAAGCAAATCAGCCAACACTAGCTCTTACCTCTACCTCAGACTGAAATCCTCAGACTGAATGCACAGACTGACTGCCTCAGACTGAAAGAGTGATCCTGTCTTCATGAATCCTCAGACTGAATGCACAGACTGACTGCCTACACTGCTCTGAGCTCCTGTCTCCTCCCACCTTATATTCCTATCTCTGCCTAGTCATATCCCTTACTGTTTCCACCTCCTTAGTGCTGGGATAAGTTTGGTGTGAGCTCTGTTTCTCTTTAGATTCGATCAATTTCATGTAGCCCGGGGTGGACTTGAACTAACAGAGATCCATTTGCCTTTGTCTCCCAAGTGCTGGGATTAAAGGTATGTGCCACTACTGCCTGGCCTCTATGGCTAACTAATGTGGCTCCTGGGATTAAAGGTGTGTGCCACAACTGCCTGGCCTGTATGGCTAATTAGTGTGGCTTCAGGCAAGCTTTCTTAGATCATAAGCAAAATATCACCATACTTAGTCTATAACTCACTACTCCTATCTTATAGCTGAGGAAATAGGCAGGCAGCCCACAAAGTCTCCCAGCTATGTGTATGAATATGAATATTTCAACTAGGTCTTCATACATCTATGCTTGAGGCCAGGAAAATAGACTTGGGGTTGCAATTTAAATATAACCTATATGTAGTTAGAAGATGTAGCAATACTCATTGGCCGAATGCATTCTTATCTTATATATTAGTGCTAACCATTAGTGAAGTTAACTAAATTTGAAGTGTTCTCAAAGTTCATTAATGTACTAGTTATCTTGCTAAGTAACAAACATTTTCTAAGAGGTAGGGATTAAGGGATATCTTGCCAGGGTGCTTCTAGCTCTGAATCCCCCCTAAGTTTGTCATCTCAGCTTCAATAGGTCAGGAGAATTTGTTTTCATGCTCACTTTTGTTGCTGGCCTCTAGTTATTACTATTGACTAGATGCTTTTGTTTCTGGCCACATGAACCTCAGTTTCCCCAAATACTAGTGATGAGCGTGGTGTATAGCAAAGTGATGACAGAGGAGAGAGAAAGACAGACATAGGCATGATGTTCCCCAAATGGAAGACACCAGTCTTCAGTAAACAAGAGGACCACCAACCACTTCTATCCTATGCTCTTTGTAGCATATGCCAGCCTGATCAGGAGGTGGAGTTCAGTTGTAGTCATTTTATTTTTAATGTCTTCCAAAGCAGTATTTATTTACCCATGGGTCCTTTTAAGAGTATATTATTACACTTTATCTATTGTATGTAAGCATGAACAAACATGCACATGTATATATGGAGGTCAGAGAACAACTTACAGGAGTCAGTTCTCTCCTTCTACAGTTCAAACCTTCTGTAGGTTTTAGAGATCTGACTCAGGTCATCAGTTTGGCAGCAAGCTCCTTTAATTGCTGAGCCATCTCGCCAGCCTACATGGGTCAATATTTAAAGCTAGCTACCAGTCTTAGAGACCTGGCATAAGGTTGTGCTGGTCAGTCTTATGTCAACTTAAAATAAACTAGAGTTTTCTGACAAGAAGGAACCTTAATTAAGAAAATGCCTCAATAAGATCCATTGTAAGGTATTTTCTTAATTGGCTCTTGATGGCAGTGCCCTTGTGGGTAGTGCCATCCCTGGGTTGGTGGGTTCTATAAGAAAGTAGGCGGAAGGCTGGGTGGTGGTAGTGCACACCTTTAATACCAGCACTCAGGAGGCAGAGGCAGGTGGATCGCTGTGAGTTTGAGGCCAACATGGTCTACAGAGTGAGTTTCAGGATAGCCTCCAAAGCTACAGAGCAACTCTGTCTCAAAAAACAAAAAAAAGTAGGCTGAGAAACCCATGGGGATCAAGTCAGTAACAGCACTCTCCATGCTTCTATATTTGCTCCTGCCTCCAGGCTCCTGTACTATTTGAGTTCCTGTTCTGACTTCCTTTGTGATGAACAGCGATATGGAAGTGTAAGCCCAATAAATCCTTTCCTCCCCAACTTGCTTTTTCGTCATTGTGTTTCATCAGTAGAAATCCCAACTAAGACAGGTATAATATAGAAGTAGCATAGTCCCCAATCATCTTTATAAAGTGGGAACCTGAGACAATAATCCTGTTTGCCATTATTACACACCTTATTGAAAGTTGAACTTGAAGCTGGGCGGTGGTGGCCCACGCCTTTAATCCCAGCACTCGGGAAGCAGGGGCAGGCAGATCTCTGTGAGTTCAAGGCCAGGCTGGACCGACAGCCTCCAAAACAATACAGGGAAACCCTGTCTCGTAAAAACCAAAAAAAAAAAAAAAAAAAAAAAAGTTGAACTTGGCCATGTGATGGTGGCACAAGCCTTTAATCCCAGCACTCGGGAGGCAGAGGCAGATGGATCTCTTGAGTTCAAAGCCAGCCTGGTCTAAAGAGCTAGTTCCAGGATAACGAGCTACACAGAGAAACCCTGTCTCAAAAAAGTTTCCCCCATACAAAAAATGTTGAGTTGGGTTTGATATTTCCTACCAATGGTTCTCAACCTCCCTAATGCTATAACCTTTTAATATTTCTCATATTGTGATTCCCAACCATACAATTATTTTTATTGATACTTCATGACTGTAATTTTGCTTCTGTTACCTTTTGTAATATAAATATCTGATATGCAGGATATCTTATATGCAACCCCTGTATAACGGTCATCTGACCTCAGAGGCGTCATGACCCAGAGGTTGAAAACCACTGTCCTATGGCTTTGTTGTTTTGGGTGCTGGAATTGGACACATACCTTGGTATAGTCATCAAGCACTCTGCCACACCACTACTCTTATCTTACTTCATACTTCTTGTCCGTAATTTGATCAATGACTTGTGGGTTGTCAGACCATGGACTTTGTGATAAGTAAAACATTTAGCATGAAACAAAGATTTACACAGTGTAACCTGGACTTCTGCTGTGGTCAGACAATGATCTGGAATTTTGAGTTTGGCTCATTTACCTATTTGTACAGGTTCTATATCCCACTATGACTCTGTTCCTTTCCTTGTTTGTTGGTGTTAGGCCTTTTGTGTAAAAACCACCTTGCCATTCTTTCTTCTCAATCTTTTCCTTCCTTGCCTCCTTCCTTTCTCATCTTCTGGTGCTAGAGTTTGAGCCCAAGGGCTCATGAATGTTAGGTGGAGGGCATTTATATCACAATTTAAAAATGAGTCTTAGCAGAAAATGAAACCAGAATCTTGACCAAAATAGCACATGGCCTCTATCCTAGTACCTAATAGAGTCCTTTGTTCCCCCACTGAAGCTACGGGAGCCAGGCGCCACTATCTGTATTTCTCTCAACATTTGGTCTTCCAAGTTCCCATCAGAATGTCACATTATGCTCTACTTCCAGCAGGGATTTTTCTAACTCAAAGTACCAAAATTTCCCACATTCCTCCCACAAACCAGTTCCAAAGGCCAAAGAACCATGTGACCAGGTTTAGCATAGAAACAACCCCACTCCTGGTACCAATGTTCAATATTGGTCACTCTTCCTGTTACTGTGACAACACATCTAGCAAAAGCAACACTTAAGGAAGGAAGGGTTTATTTTGGCTCAGAGTTCAAGGGTAATGTCAATCACAGTAAGTAAATCCTAGTAGCTGTTCACATTGTATTCACAGTCAGGAAAGCACAAAATGATGTTGGTGCTCAGTTAGTTTCCTAGTTTTTGTGCTTTTCAGGACCCAAGCCCAGGAAATGGTGTCACCCACCTTTTTAAAAAAACCTATTTTATTTTATGTGCATGGGTGTTTTACCTACATGTACTATCTTAATCAGTATTGGACCTGCTTGCACCCACCGGAACAGAACCTTGGACCTGTACACACAAGGAGAGGAAGAGACCCCACCTGCACCCTCTGGAAGAAGGGATGGGAAGACGACAATATAAGAACACATTCAACAACAGAAAAACCAATACACCACCAAAATCTAGGGACTATACACCAGCAAGACCTGAATATCCCAACACAGATGAAACATAAGAGAATGACCTTAACAACAACTTCATGAAGATGATAGAGACCCTAAAAGAGGAAAAAAAATCCTTTAAAGAAATGCAAGAGAAAACAGACAAAAAATTCAAGAAGTAGAGGAAAAAAACCCCAAAAATTGCAAGAAACAATTCAAACAATGCAAGGTTTGAAAGTTGAAATAGAAACAATAAAAAAAAAACCACAGTCTGAGGGAATACTGGAATTAGAAAAGCTGGGTAAATGATCAGGAACAACAGATACAAGCATAACCAACAGAATACAAGAGATGGAAGACAGAATCTCAGGTGTTGAAGATAAACTCAGAGAAATAGATTCATCAATAAAAGATAATTTTAAGTCCAACAAATCCCCAACACCAAATATCCAGGAAATATGGGACACTGTGAAAAGACCAAACCTAAGAATAATAGGTATAGAAGAAGGCGAAGAAACCCACCTCAATGGCACAGAAAACATATTAACAAAATCATAGAAGAAAACTTTTCCACCTAAAGAAAGACATGCCAATGGAAGTACAAGAAGCTTACAGAACACCAAATAGAGTGGACCACAAAAGGAAGTCTCTTTGCCACATAATAATCAAAACTCCAAGCATACAGAATAAAGAAAGAATATTAAGATCAGCAAAGGAAAAAGGCCTGACATATAAAGGCAAACCTGTCAGAATTACACCTGATTTCTCCATGCAACCTCTGAAAGCAAGAATGTCCTGAATAGATATTCTAATAAAACTAAGAGACCATGGATGCCAGTACAGACTACCATTCCCAGCAAAGCTTTCAATCACTGTAAATGGAGAAAACAAATCCATGACAAAACCAGATTTAAACAATACAGCTCCACTAATCCAGCCCTACAGAAATTTCTGGAAGCAAAACTCCAACATTAGGAAGTTAACTACACTCACAAAAACCTAGGCAATAGATAATCCCACTTTACCAAAAGCCAAAAGAGAAAGTGGGGGTAAATCCACACACAATAACACCACCAAATCTAAAAAAAACAAGAATGAATACCCCTCAATATCAATGGCTAACTCGTCTATAAAAAGACACAGGCTAACAGAATGGATATGAAGACAGAACTCACCCTTCTGCTACATACAAGAAATACACCTCAACTTCAAAGACAGACATTACCTCAGAGTAAAGGGTTGGGATAAGATTTTTCCAATCAAATGGACCCAAGAAACAAGCTGGTATAGCTATACTAATACCTAAAAAATTAGACTTCAAACTAAAATCAATCAAAAGACATGAAGAAGGTCATTTCATATTCATCACAGGAAAAATCCATCAGGATGAAGTCTCAATTCTGAATATCTATGCCCCAAATACAAAGTCGCCTACATTTACCAAAGAAACAATACTAAAACTGAAATCATACACAAGACCTCACACATTCATAGTGGGAGACCTCAACACCCCACTCTCACCACTAAACAGGACCACCAGACAGAAACTTAATAAAGAAACAAAAGAACTAACAGAAGTTATGACCAATTGGGTCTAACAGTCATATATAGAACATTCCTTCTAAACACAAAAAGAATATACCTTCTTCTAAGTGCCACATGGAACCTTCTCTAAAATCGACCACATACTTGACAGCATAGTAAATCTCAATAGATACAAAAAAAATTGGAATAACCCCTGTATCTTATCAGACCACCATGCCTTAAAGTTAGAATTCAACAACAACACTAACTGCAGAAAACCTACAAACTCATGAAAATTGAACAATGCACAATTGCACCATTCCTGGGTCAAGGAAGAAATAAAGAAAGAAAATAAAAACTTCCTAGAATTCAATGAGAATGAAGACACAACATGCCCAAACTTAAGGGACACTTTGAAAGCAGTGCTAAGAGGAAAGTTCATAGCACTAAGTGCCCAAATAAAGGAGCTGGAGAATAGTCACACTAGAGAATTAACAGCACAACTGAAAGATCTAGATCAAAAAGAATCAAAACTCATCCCAGAGGAGTACACACCAGGAAATAATCAAATTGATGGCTGAAATCAATAAAATAGAAAAAAAGAAAACAATACAAAGAATCAATGTAACAAAAAGTTGGTTATTCGAGAAAACCAACAAGATAGCAAACCTTTATTCAAACTAACCAAAAGGCAGAGAGAACATGCAAATTAACAAAATCAGAAATGAAAAGGGGGACATAGCAACAGACACTGAGGAAATCCAGAGAATCCTCAGGTCACACTTTGAAAACCTGTACTCCACAAAATTCGAAAATTTAAAGGAAATGAACAATTTCCTGTATAGATATCACTTACTAAAATTAAATCAAGAACAGATGAGCAATTTAAATAGACCTATCACCCCTAATAAAATAGAAACCGTCATCAAAAGTCTCCCAACCAAAAGAAAGCCCAGGGCCAGATGGTTTCAGTGCAGAATTCTATCAGAAATGCAAAGAAGAACTAATGCCAATACTCCTCAAACTGTTCCACACAACTGAAGCAGAGGATCATTGCCAAACTATTTTTACGAGGCTAAAATTACCTTGATACCCAAGTCACACAAAGACATAACTAAGAAAGAGAACTACAGACTGGGCGTTGGTGGCGCACGCCTTTAATCCCAGCACTTGGGAGGCAGAGGCAGATGGATCTCTGTGAGTTTGAGACCAGCCTGGTCTACAAGAGATAGTTCTAGGACAGCCTCAAAAGTCACAGAGAAACCCTGCCTCAAAACCCCTTCCCCCAAAAAAGAAAGAAAAGAAAGAGAACTACAAACCAATATCCCTCATCAACATTGATGCAAAAATATTCAATAAAATACTGGCAAATCGAATCCAAGAACACATCAGAGAAATCAACCACCATGATCAAGTAGGCTTCATCCCAGAGATGCAGGGATGGTTCATCAAATGAAATCTATCAATGCAATCTGCCATATAAGCAGACTGAAAAAGAAAGAAACACATAAGCCGGACGTTGGTGGCGCATGCCTTTAATCCCAGCACTTGGGAGGCAAAGGCAGGCGGATCTCTGTGAGTTCGAGGCCAGCCTGGTCTACAGAGTGAGTTCCAGGACAGCCTCCAAAGCCACAGAGAAACCTTGTCTCAAAAAACCAAAATAAAAAAGAAAGAAACCCATAATCATTTCACTAGATGCTAAAAAAGCCTTTGACAAAATTCAACACCCCTTCATGATAAAGGTCATGGAGAGATCAGGGATAACAGGAACATACCTAAATATAATAAAAGCAATATACAGTAAACCAACAGTCAACATCAAACTAAATGGACAGAAACTCAACACGATTCCTCTAAAATCAGGAACAAGACAAAACTGCCCATTCTCTCCATATCTCTTCAATATTATACTTGAAGTTCTAGCTAGAGCAATAATACAACAAAAGGAGATCAAGGGGATACAAATTGGAAAAGAAGTCAAACTTTCACTATTTGTAGATGATATTATAGTTTACATAAATGACCCAAAAAACTCTACCAAGGAACTCCTACAGCTGATAAACACCTTCAGCAAAGTGGCAGGATACACGATTTACTAAAAAAAAAAAAAAAAAAAAAAAAATCAGTAGCCCTACTATACACAGACGATAAACGGACTGAGAAAGAAATCAGAGGAACATCTCCCTTTACAATAGCCAAACAACATAAAATATCTTGGGGTAGTTCTAAGCAAACAAGTGAAAGAACTGTATAGCAAGAACTTTGAGTCTTTAAAGAAAGAAATTAAAGAGATACCAGAAAATGGAGAGATCCTCCATGCTCTTGGACAGGTAGGATCAACATAGTAAAACTGGTTATCTTACCAAAAGCAATCCCCATCAAAATACCAAACATTTCTTTACAGACCTTGAAAGAGTAATACTCAACTTTATATGGAAAAACAAAAGGCCCAGGATAACCAAAACAACTCTGTACAATAAAGGAACTTCCAGAAGCATCACCATCCCTGACTTCAAGCTCTATTATTGAGCTTTAGTCCTGAAAACAGCTTGGTATTGGCACAAAAATAGGTAGACCAATAGAATCGAATTGAAAACCCTGATATTAACCCACACACCTACGAACAACTGATTTTTGACCAAGAAGCTAAAATTATATAATGGATAAAAGAAAGCATGTTCGACAAATGCTGCTGGCATAACTGGATGCTGGTGTGTAGAATATTGCAGACAGATTGATGTCTACTGCCATGTACAAAACTTAAGTTCAAGTCGATCAAAGACCTCAGCATAAATCCGGTCACCTGAACCTCTTAGAAGAGAAAGTGGGATGTACCTTTGAACGAATTGGTACAGGAGACCACTTCCTGAACATAACACCAGTAGCACAGACTCTGAGATTGACAATTAATAAATGTGACCTCCTGAAACTGAGAAGCTTCTGTAAGGCAAAGGACACAGTTAACAAGACAAAGAGGCAGTCCCCAGAAAAGATATTCACCAACCCCACATCTAACAGAGGGCTGATTTCCAAAATATACAAAGAACTCAAGAAGCCAGTCACCAAAACACCAAATAATCCAATTAAAAAGTGGGGTATAGAATTAAATAGAGAATTCTCAATACAGGAATCTAAAATGGCTGAAAGACACTTAAGAAAGTGCTCAACATCCTTAGCCATCAGGGAAATGCAAATCAAAACAGCTCTGAGATACCATGCATGTCAGAATGGCTAAAATAAAAAACACCAAGGACAGTTTATGCTGGAGAGGATGTGGAGAAAGGAGAACACTCCTCCACTGCTGGTGGGAGTGCAAACTTGTACCATCACTTTGGAAATCAGTATGGTGGTTCCTCAGGAAAATGGGCATCAGTCTACCTCAAAATCCAGCAATTCCACTCTTAGGCTGGGTTTGGCAATTGAGACTCAGGTCTTCTCGCTTGAAGAGCAAGTGCTCTTACCCATTCGTTTACCTCTCACATAGGTGTAAGCTGCCATGTGGCATTGGGATTGCTGAGAGCATCACGGCATTCAGGGAAAAGAACCTTAAGGAGGTGAGGCTGAAAACTCAGTTCAGCCTGACTTAGTCAGCTAGGCTAGATCAAACTTCTGGAGGGTCTGATGCCGGATGGTTTACTGCCAGCATATTTAAACTCAGTACAATTTGAAAAAAAAAGTTTCCTAGTGTAATACAATCCCCAGTGCACAAGAAGACATAATTACATCAAAACTCAACTCAAAATACATGTCATTTATTCCAAGAAGATGGGTTTAGAGAGAAGTTACCTGTATTAGCTTAAGGCCCTCAGATCTGGTGTGATCTCTGACTGAGATAGCATAGAGGCTATCTCAGCGAACAATGGCTTTTATTAACTGGGAGCTAAAGATAAAGGTCTAAGGAGAAAGTCTGGGATAATCATTCTGGGGGACTTGGGGGAGATCTGGCTCTATAAATAGCAAAGGTTGCCAGGTCACTAACAACACCCACTCGCAGCTTTCTGAATGGAACGGTGTTTTCTTTCCTCCACGGAAGAGACAACGCTTCTTCGGTTTAACATTCTTGATTTCCCTAGTTCTTATCTGTGACTACAAGGACCTTTGTGCTTGGACTTCCAGCACAATATGGGTGCTGGAAACTGAACCTAGGTCCTCTGGAAGAGCAGTCAGTGCTCTTAATTGTGGAGCCATCTTTCTAGCCCGACATTTTAGAGAACTTTTTATCTTGACATGGCTACAGACTTATGAAACGTAGAAAAATATGAGCCCATAATGGCTCCAGCAGGCAAAGGAGTCTGTATGCAAGCCTCATAACCTGTGTACCATCCCTGGAAGCCACATGAAGGTGGAAAGACACAATGGAATCTGCGCCCGCCCCCAGCATCAAAAGTAACAAAAGCAGAAAATTCGCAGGGCAGTGGCCCACGCCTTTAATCCCAGCACTCGGGAGGCAGAGGCAGGTGGATCTTTGTGAGTTCGAGACCAACCTGGTCTACAAGAGCAAGTTCCAGGACAGCCTCCAAAGCCACAGAGAAACCCTGTCTCGAAAAGCGAAAAAAAAAAAAAAAACCCCCCAAAAAAAAAGCAGAAAATTCTTTGAAAACCGCTCTTATATGACTTCCTTGTGTTAGATAACTAAAGTACATTATCAAAACTATGAAGCTGGCATTGGCGTAACTGGACTACAAGCCTCATTTGGGCTACATCATCTTTTGCATATAAACTCATTTCTTTTTTTCTTTTGTTTGTTTTGGCTTTTGAGTCAGGTCTCACTATGCACTCCTGGCTGGCTTATAATTTGGTCAATTACCTAGACCAGGATGGCCTTGAATTTACAGAAGTCTGCCTACCTGACTCTGAAATGCTGAGAATTCAGGCCTGTTACACTAGGCCCAAATTAAATTCTGTAACTTTGTAAAATTTATCATTATAGTCCTGTGACCTAGGAATCCTACACACACACAAGATACAGCGCAGCTCCATTGCTGCAAAGAAGTTCCTGTGCTAGGCGCTCATAATGACTGCAGTTAACTAGATTTTCTCTGTAATCATTACAGGGAAACAAAATGGAGTGGATACATACATTGTACATAAGCTCTGGAATGCCTTTGAGGGACCTGTGAATTCCCTCTACCAATCCAGCACTTTTAAACAGTCTCACGTCATTTATGTTAACTTTGAACTATTTAGTCAAGGGCAGACTTGAAATCCTGATACACTGTCTACACTGTTTCCGTCTCTGGCCAGCTTGGATTAGAGTCTTTTGCCATTTTGCCTAATGCTTTTATCATGTAGTCATCCCTAATCTCCATACTGGGCTTGTTCCAACAGTGGAAGTTAGGCAGGCAATTCCGAACGTCTTTTTTTTTTTTTCTTTTCTTTTTAATGTGACAAGTATCTTCAAACAAATCTGCAACTTTCTGCTTGCTAACAAGTCATGACAAGTTACAAAACAGACTCAGACCACAAGTACCTGCTGCTCTAAGCTTCGCTTTGAAACCTGGGGCAAGGAGGGTGGCCGCTGCATTGCAGTAAAGACTGACTGGCGGCGTCATTCCTGGAGACTGTCCTCTGCACCCATTCGCTCCCACACTGCGGGTATATCTCTGCGTTGCCAACATTTCCCAGGCCTTAGCAAACTGGCCGTGCTCTAAAAGCCGAGGGTGTTGGAGACGGGGGCTAAGGAAACAGAGCCCATTCAGCAAACGACCCTCCATCCTCCTTCCCCCCCAACTTCAACTTCCCGGGGTGTTCTGCTGTTGAGTCCCGTTGTCCCTCACTCCTGGGCGAGTCTGCAAACATGTGTCCCCGGGAGACGCCTCAGGGAGAAACAAGTGCAGCAGCACAGAATTCCTAATGCAGCCGCACACAGCTTCCGTTCGGAACCGCTTTCCGCCAGGCCACGCCTGAGCCCCAGCAGCTGGGTGGCCCCGGCGACCCGGCTCCGCGCACGCGCCCTGGCAAGCCCCGGCACGGACGCCAGCGTCACCTCGCGCCGCCTCCGCCCTTCCTGTTTTCCGTTTCCTTCCCGCGCCTGCGCGGCTCCAATTGTTTTGGCTTTCCGGTCGGGGCAAAGGAAAAGGGCGCGGTGAGCCCGATGAAGGCGGGGTCCGGCCGCGGGCACCTGGGAGCCGGCGGAGCGGCCGCAGCAGCGGGCCAGAGCGCGGCGGACGCGGCGGGCGGTAGGCCGTGACGGCCCAACCCGGGAGGCGCGCGGAAGCGGGGGCGGAAGCGAGCGAGCGGCCCCCCGGGAGAGGCGGGGGTCCCCGCAGCGCCACGCCCCCGCTGTGCGTGCGACCGCGTGAGTGCAGCCCGGCGGAGTGGCGCGGTGAGCTGAGCGGCCGGAGCCGAGGTGAGACCGGCAGGGCGGGCGGGCGGCCGGCCGGCCGGCCTTTGTGGGCCCTGGCGGCGGCTTTCAAACCCGGGCGCTTCCGCCGAGCGCGCGGTGCTTCCGGCGCGGCCTGCGCGGGCCGCGGGACTCGGGGCGGCGTCCTACCGAGGCAGAGCTGTTTTGGCCCGCGCGTGTTGCTCGTTCGCGACGCGGCGGCCGACGACGAAGGGCGAGCGGGTCCTGGTTTTTTCCTTTTTTTCCCTCCTGGCCCCTTCGGCAGTCACCAAGCGAGACCCGGGTTAGCAGAGGTCCGGTTGCCCTCGGCCTGCTGGCGCTCTCCGGTGGGAAGCTGCCCTTTGAGACCTGTTTGCTTTAGACGGGAGTCGTGGGTTTGAACTCGTCCCTCGGCTCCTCCCGAGGACTCGGAAGTCCGCGGAGCAGACCGTGCGCTGCTGTAGGGCGGTTGCTTTGAGTTAGCGTGTGCGGCCCCCAGCCCCTGGCCTAGCAGGTTTAGGGTTCCTTTTTATTTTAAATGGCTACTTAAAGGAAACAGAATATTCATCCTCCGGGCTGCAGATCTCTAGAATTTCCTTGGCGGCCCCTCTCAGTTAAAACGACAAATTAAGATAATAAAACGGAAACGGTTTTGCTTTGTGAACAGCTATATCAGCTTTATTTAAAAAAAAAAGCGGGGGGAAGACCGTGCTGGTCACGTGTTGTTTATACATGAATCTGTAAGTCTGGCTCCAGGAGCAGACGCTGGGGAACGAACGCCCTATCGGCAGTGTGCTCCGACTGAAATGACATTTTCTTTCTGAGAGGCAACTAGCTAATACGTTTGTTTACCTTTTTTTTTTCCGTCCCCTCGTTTCTTTTGAGTTGTGAATGCTTCCCCAGATTTGAGTACTAGAGACCAGATCTTCTGCAGTTGAGGGAGTGCCTTCATTTAGCTGCGGCTAGGTAAAGCTCTTTGTAATCTAAGGTCCGTTTGGAAAGTCAGGTCAGTTAACTTCTCTTCCCTGTCTCTGTGATGTGGAATGTTGCTCTTCTTTCCGTCCGTCTGATAACGTTATGCCCTTCTGCTTTGCTCTTTTTGTTGGTCTAGAGCTTTTTTAAGGCCCTTTTAGATCAGGGCCGGAAATGGCAGCGGGTATATAACTCTTGGCAACTATGGCGTTTCTGCTGATGGTGCTTTGTAGCTCGTGTGTTTCCACAGCGTTATTTCCTCTCCAGATAAGTGCTGTACTTCTCCCTTTTATTTGCGTAAGAGCAGTACTGTAAAATCTGTTAACTTGATTTAGAGACCGGAAGGAGATGAGAGAAACAAAAGGCGTTATAGTGATTCCTGTGTTTACCATAATGAGCATTCCTTAGTGTTTATGCCTTGAATGTCGAATGAGTGTATTTCAGAGGTTTGTGATATTCCTAGAAACCGGACTTCTCCCGAGGTCGATTGTTTTACAGTGTAATGCGGGCTAGCACTACCATGCCATGTTCAATCCAGTCATTAAAGCAAAAAGATACCTGGTTTTCCACAGATTTGCTAGAAAACAGTTGGCCTGCCTTCCCAGCCACATTCCTAAGACAGTTGGGGCTGAGAGAATGATTGGTTTTGCTCTCCTGAGAAGTAAATAAAAATCAGAGAGCCAGTTACACGCCAGTCTTTCCCAGTTGTGCAGAGTTTGAATAAAGCATACTTACGTAACTTGGGCTGTTAAAGACAACAGGTTGGTTTCAAGCAGTCTTAGGTGTCTGAAGGATGTTCGTTTGCAGGAATTTGGAGTTCTTGGATTTTTTTTCGTGGGAAGGAGAGATTGTCGTGGGAAATTTGAAGGCCGTGTTTTCCATGGAAACTTTACTACACTCACTCATGTCAGTGACAGTAGTGGCGTGTGTAGTGCCTTCCATTGCAGACAGGGCTTCTAAGAACCTTACCTTTGTGATTCACTTGTTACTTTTTGCAACATTGGGATGCTGAGCAAGCACCCTAGTTTTTGTTACTGGGCTATAGTCTGAGCCCTTGTTTTTTTTGTGACAGGGTCTTCCTGGGTAGCCTAATGTCGGCCTGAGCTAGTAGGACTCACCAGCCTTTTGGGGGCATGCTCAGCATCACGTTTTTAGCTTTGTTTTTCTGTAAGAAAACACATTTTAGAAGTCATTATCAATGTTAAGGGGCTGTGTCCCTTGCAGCCATATGAGTGCTTGAGTATTTGAGATGATACTTACTTGAGATATTAATAATGACAAGTTGATTTAAGCAGCAATAAATGTACGAAACCATTCTTGGTTCCGTTGTGGTTGGAGAAACTGATCCAGAAAATGAAGTGTTAATGGAAAAGTTTTGCATCAGTCAAGCCTGCCTCTCCCTTCTAGAGACAATGGGTAAAGTGGAGACTAGAGGAGTAATAATCCAAATGCTGTCCTGTGCTCAGTTATCCTGTCACCAGCTGTTGATAACTTCCTGATCATAATAAGTTTAGGAGCTTGTCCTTATGCTTGAGTTTACATTAGTGTGTGTCGTTAACCTGATTGACCTGAAGTTTTGTTAGAGTAGGGGAAAGTGCTGAAACTTAAAATTTTAATAAATTCTTTAAAAAATAATAAAAAAACAGAATATCAGCCTTTTCCTCGCTCTCACTGGATTTCTTGTCTTAACTCCAGAAACTCATTTGTGTAGCATTTGTCATTTAAAGGTCAAGAGGTGAGCTACCATAATGGCACACTCCTCCAGCAATTGTCTTCCCCACCTCCCAGACTGGGTTTCTCTCTAGCTTTGGAACCTATCCTGGAACTTGCTTTGTAGACCAGGCTGACCTCGAACTCGCAGAGATCTGCCTGCTTCTGCCTCCCCTCTGAGTACTGAAATTAAAGGCGTTCACCACTACCGCCTGGCATCAATTGTCTCCATCTCCCCCCTACCCCAGCACCTGTAAGACAGAGGCAGGCAGATCTCTGTGAGTTGGAGGCCAACCTGGACAGCCAGGGTTGCATAACAAAATAAAACAAAAATATCTCAGCCAGGCGTTGGTGGCCCACGCCTTTAATCCCAGCACTCGGGAGGCAGAGGCAGGCGGATCTCTGTGAGTTCAAGGCCAGCCTGGTCTACAGAGTGAGTTCCAGGAGAGCCTCCAAAACAATACAGAGAAACCTTGTCTCGAAAAACCAAAAAAAAATCTCAATTTTTGGTTGTTTTGGTAACTTTAAAGGAAGCTGCTTCTGTCACCCTATTTAGTCCTCCCAAAGGAGTGACGGCTTTCAAAGATACTTGTTCAGTGACTTTGTTATCATGACTCTGGCTTTAATTTGTCTGCACTGCCATCAGCTATCTTAAGATGAATCTTGTTGGACTGGTAAATTTCATAGCATCAGAAAATTCAGACAGTCTGTACTTCTTAAAAACTCATTTCTCTTCACTAAAACACAACTTAGAGCTGAGCATGGTGACTTGTGTGTGTGCTGTTGGCATTGGAGAAAATGAGGCAGGAAGACCAGATCAAGGCTATCGGGAATTATATAGAGTTCTCCAGGACAGTCTGACCTAGAGTGAAACACTGTTTCAGAAATACCACAAGTTTTATCAAAAAAAGACAGAGCTGCATTTGGGATACTGTGACCTTGTAACTGGACTCTCTGGGGCTATTACCAGTGTGGAGATTAGGCCTTTGGGAAGGGGCTACAAAGTTTTGCCAGTGATTGGACTAATCAAAATTGTCCTCAATTTTGTGCAGTCTCACTGTAGCCCAGGGTCTTGGTTTCTCTTCCTCTGGCTGTGATAAAATGCCCCAGCCAAAGCAACAGAGGCTTTATTTTGGCTCAGAGTTCCAGGTTATAGTCCATTGTGGCTGAGAAACCACAGCAGCAGATTTTAAGTGCACTGGCCACATTGCATCCACATTCAAGAGAGAGACATTGCCAGTGCTCCGCTTCCTCCCTCTGTTGTGTCCAGTTAGGACTCCCTGCCAGAAAATGGTCTCATTCACAATTAAGATGGAGCTTGATGAGTCACATGAATTAACATAATCAAGATAGCCCTGGAACAGCAATCATTCCCAGAGGCCCATCTCCCAGGATTACTGTGTCATAGATTGTTAAAACTGTCTAAAATTTTGTAACATAACAACTGCAAAAACTGGAGAGGTGGCTCAGTGATTAAGAGTACCAGCTGCTCTTCCAGAGGTTCTGAGTTCAATTCCTACAACCACATGCTGGTTTACAATCATCTGTAGTGGGATCTGATGCCCTCTTCTGACATAAAGGTGTACATGCAGATAGAGCACTCATACATTAAATAAATAGATCTTTATATAAAAACAAACCCAAAACTGCAAACCTTGTTCACATTCTCTTTCTCCATTTATCTTTGAAAGACAGAGTCTCACCCTTAGTTCAAACTGGCATGGAAGTCTCTGTGCAGCTCAGGTGGCCTCAAGCTTGTGACCTTTCAAGTCCAGGGACTTCCGGGATCTCATCAAGCCTGTGCTTCTCTGCAATTTTATACTTCATTTTTCATCCACAACTCAGCTAATTGTTGATAGCTCTCATTTTCATGTTAGTTGTATGTATTCTGTACTTTATCCTCTCTCTGTCTTTCCTGGTTAGCATCTGAAAGTTTGCTTTGCTCTTGAAGGGTTTGCTGACAAACCTATAGAAATGAAAGCTAGATTTTAAAGTAGAATTAGGTGGCCACTCCCACTGTTATCATATTTTACACTTTAGATTGGTTCTTTGTGTAATATCAGTTTTTTAATTTATTGTTATTGCTTCGAATTTATGAGTGTTTGAGTAGTATTTCCTTTATGGAGATTGGCAGATAACTTTTAGGCATAGTTTGAATCTTGCACCCTGAAGACTTACATACTTGGGAGGATGGGTGCTTATTATACAAGCTAGACAATTACTTTTTTATGCTCTTAGAGCAACATCAAATGAACAGTTCAGACAACAAACATAAACCCCCTGGTACTGACCAGAAACTATGTATGGCATGTAGAGTGACTTGACAGTCTCTTGTCCTGACTTCATTTAATGAGTCTGTGTATTTGGTAAATGCCCTTTTTCTTTTTTCTTTTTAAAATCCTCCTGCCTCTGCCTTGAGTGCTGGGGTTATGGAAATGTGCTGGCTCTTTGTATAAATATATCTTTGTGTAAACTTAACACATCTTGTATTTTTCAAGTATATGTAAATATTGCTGTAGTTAATAATGGAAACGGAAAGCTTTTTTTTTTTTTTTTTTTTTTTTGGGTTTTTCGAGACAGGGTTTCTCTGTGGCTTTGGAGGCTGTCCTGGAACTAGCTCTTGTAGACCAGGCTGGCCTCGAACTCACAGAGATCCACCTGCCTCTGCCTCCCAAGTGCTGGGATTAAAGGTGTGCGCCACCAATGCCCAGCTCGGAAAGCAATTTTAAGTAGTTTTTGAACCGGATTATTATAAGTAATGGTTGTGTTCTTTTTCTTTTGTTTCATTTTTATACAGGGCCTCACTGTATAGCCCTAGCTGGCCTTAAATTTAGGATCTTCTTGTCTCACCCTCCTGAGAGCTGGTTTTCAGGTTAGCACCACCATACTCAGACAGTAGGGTTTTTGGTTTGGTTGGTTGAGGTTTGTTGTTGTGTTTTTGGACATGGGGTGGGTTTTGAGGGCTTAGGCTCAGGCATCGTTCTGCCTTGGCTGTTGACTGGGATGACAGGAGCTCATGTGTGCCTAGCTAAGTATATTTGAATCTGTAACAGCCTTTCACACATGTGTGTATATATCCAGGGGAGGGATGTCTTCCTTTCACTTTTAGGCTTAATTTTTTTGGAATCTTAATGAAGGATACTCATATATAAGGGAGAAACTGTTTCCAAAGTTCACTGAACCAGGAATAGCAGGGTTTGGATAGATAAGAAATGTTAGGTAAAATCCAGGTGTGGTGGCTCATGTCTGCAATCCCAGCACTTACTGAGGCTGGAGGTTCACTGTGATTTTGTGACCCTGTCTCAAAAGACCACCAATACCAACAAAACTCCAATTTTGAAGAAAAGTATAGCATATATAGTGTATACAAGTAAGGTTAACTAGAGATCATATTTAATTCTATTTTCAGTTATTTAAGGCTGTGCTTACTCATTGTCTTTATGATCTAAAGAGAAAATACTCTAATACAAACTGCCGGTGTATGTTTAGACGTAGCACCTATATTCACAGCACTCAGGAAGCTGAGGCAAGAATACCCTTGGCTAGCCTGAGCCACATAGTGAGGTCCAGCTCCAGTGTTAGAGTGCTTGTCGAGTATACAGGAAGCCCTGGATTTACATGTGGCACACCCCTGAAACTCCAGCTTGAATATGTCCTGAGACCCTTTCTAAAAAACAAAGCACACATAAACAACAAAAAAGTAGATTAAAACAATGGTACTTTTTTTTTTTTTTTGAGAATAGAGTTGTGTTTAAAACTAAAACTAAGGTCTGCGGTGGTGGTGCACGCCTTTAATCCAGCACTTGGGAGGCAGAGACAGAATGTATCTCTGTGAGTTCAAGACAAGCCTGGTCTACAAGAGCTAGTTCCAGGACAGCCTCCAAAACAACAGAGAAACCCTGTCTCAAAAAAAAAAAAAGAAGGGTTTATTTTGACTTACAGTTTGAGAGTGTAGTCCATGGGGCAAGAGTTGAAGCAGCAGTGCCGTTCTTCCTCGGGGATAATTGATCATCGGTCCACAAGGGTGGAGAGAACGGAAGTGGGAAACAGGGTTCAGAAACCTGTGTATATGTCCAGGAGCTGATTTCAGTGAGACAACTCAACTTCATTCCAGATATAGGAAATATATAGGACTGAGAAGACTGGGCACAAACCCTAATTTGTGTTAAGTGTCCTTCATGTTGCCACACTTGGAAAAAGCTGCCAGATCTTGGTAGACTGCAACCTCTGACCAACCTCTGACTAACAGTTGCAGTATCACCCCTCAGACAAGGAGCAGCAGGTACTGAATGCTGCTGCCCAGTGATCTTTCTCCTTTCTACTCAGTATGGGACCCCGGAACACCAGGTGTGCTATCTACATTTACAGTAGGTCTCTTCATATTATCTAGAAACTCCTTTACAGACATGCCCAGAGATTTGTTTTTGTGATGATTCTAAATCTTGTAAAATGACAAGCAAGATTAGCCATCATTAGTGATTGCCTAGTTATTCCAGTATTATTTGTTGAAATAATGGAGTCCTCTTTTTTGTTTGATTTTATCTTTCAAGACAGGATTTCTCTGTGTAGCCCTGGCTGTCATGGAGTTTGCTTTGTAGACCAGGCTGACCTCAAACTCAACAGAACTACCTTCCTCTGCCTTCCAAGTGCTGAGATTAAAGGCCTAGGCCACCACCACTCAGCTAACTAGTCTTAATTTGAAATCCCATGTTGATTGTGTCTGATTTCTTATGTGTACTTGGGTTTGTTGGTGGTTTATAATGCATATTAATGTTACACAGTCTTCAGAAGAAACTTGTTCTTTCTTCATTCAAGTATTCTGACAACTTAAGTTCACACATTGATTTGGAAAACATTATAATTGGTATAGTATCGTGTTTTTCTTTTAACAGTATGTTATTCTCACTTGGTAAGCATTTCTAAGAGAGAACACAATATAAAGAGGTAAATTACACATACTTCCCGTGTATAGTTTAGGGAAGAAGATGTGACTGAGCGGAGGAGTGCTTGCCTGGTATGTTATAAGGCTCCATGTTCTAGCCCCAGCTCCTCAAAACAACACACATGTTTAATACCTACATGTACAGACACATGTATACATTAGAATTTCTTAGAATTTAGAAATTAATAATTCTGAATCTAGTTGCTGTGTTGTCTTTTTTAAAGCTTTATCTATTAGACAGTGTTCTGTCTGCATGTATGCCTGCAGGCCAGAAGAGGGCACCAGATCCCACGTGGTTGTTGGGAATTGAACTCAGGACCTCTGGTAGAGCAGTCAGTGCTCTTAACCTCTGAGCCATCTCTCCAGCCCTCTCTATAGCCTTTGAATCTATAATGTCCAAAGTGTGCCGACCACCAGATAAGAGGGCATCTGTAAAGTACACTTGTTAATTTTCTGCAGCCTAGTTATTTTGAACGTTATGGACGTGAACAATTAATTTTTCTTCTATTTCATTTTTATGTTAATATCTAAAGTTGATTGAAACTTCATGTAAATGTAATATATGTTGAAAGGTATTGATTTAAACATTGTATTCTAAAAGCTTGATTTACATATTCTAACTGAACTTTTTTCTCTTTAGTACTGCAGAAAACCTACTGAACATACGATGATGCGACAAAATCTACCTCCTGTATTTTTCTCTTACTCATGAGCTGCACGGTTGCAGACTTGAGCAGGATGTTTGGAGAGTGTTGAAAAACTCTAGCGGAGGATGACCTAGCGCAGACTGTGAGCCTGTAACAAGATACTCCATGATTGTGTCAGTTCTGGCTCTGAATGCAACAGATAACAGCGGTGGACACCCTCCTTTATTTCTCAAGTATTCCTTGACCTTCCATCAAGACGGACTTTTCTACTCTGTTCTGGGAGATATTGATGGAATACAGTCATGTCCACTCAAGAGGAAAGGCAGATCAATACCGAATATGCTGTGTCCTTGTTGGAACAGTTGAAACTGTTTTACGAGCAGCAGTTGTTTACTGACATAGTATTAATTGTTGAGGGCACTGAATTCCCTTGTCATAAGATGGTTCTTGCAACATGTAGCTCCTATTTCAGGTAAGTAGTTGATCTAGTTTAGCTTGTAATGACAGTGTTACTTAAATTTCTTTATTACACTTTGTGGGCGTGGGCAGGTGCGCCCCAGAGCACATGGTGGGGAACAGAAGATAGCTTCCTTGCCAGACTTGGATCTCTCCTTCCACCTTCGTGTGGATTCTGAGAGCGGCAGGACTCGGGTCACCAGGCTTGCCTGACAAGCACCTAACCCACTGAGCCATCTCACTGGAATGACGCTCTAGCCATAGCAATTCCTTCATTAAATGTTAAAGTTTTTATTTTGCTTTTTTAAGATAAAGTCTTGCTGTGTAGCTTTGGCTGTCCTTGAACTCACTGTGGACCGGGCTGCCCTTGAACTCTCAGAGATCTGCCTGCCTCTGCCTCCTAAATGTTTTTACTCAGTACTTGGCAAAGCATTTCCTTATGTGTGTAAGGGACAGATGATGTTTTCTCATAAGTATTAAATACATGAAAATAGTTGAAATTGACCAAAGTTTTATCATGAGGGTGACAAAATTCAAAATACTGTTGTTGTTGTTTATTTCTTAAAAAGAAAAAAAATGAATAAGATAATTTACTTTTTTTTTAATAAGAGTTATACAACAGACTCATAACTTTTAGGAAATAATTGATGCTGTTTAGAACAAAAACATGTACCACCTTAAGGGAAACAACTTGACTACTATTATGCTTTTGGTACCCTCTCAGCCTTACCAGACTCCATGCAGTGTCAGTGACAGTGTTGGTGCTCTCTGTGTCTCAGAACGTGGACGTTTGTGTAGTTAGCTCATTCGAAATAATAAAATTCTCTTTTTCCTTTTTAGAGGAGAAAGAGACAGGATGAGTGAGATAAATTGAATGTGCTCTAAATGTATTCCTGCTACAAAAGAATTGTTACTGCTGCCTATTAGTAGCAGCAACCTATAAGCAAGGCAGACTAAATTGACTTTGCAGATTGATCGACATAAAAGTGAAGAGATGGCACATTCCTCGCAGGGCAGCATCACCAAGGGCCCTACTTGGCTGTGCAGTGCAAGCCACTGTGGTTTCAGTTTACGTTGTGGTTTTCATGCAGTTTCAGACACTGATTTTCCTTCCTGTTACAAAGCCTGTTTGCAGTGATCAGGCACTGTTTTACAAATGGAGATTACTGAATTTTTGGTGGCTATGAATGTGCTGACTTAGAACATACACATTAAAGAGCTTTTGCACGAGATGGTGAATGTGGATCTGAGGGTGAAACTCAGGTCACCAGACTTGTCCAACAAGCCTTAACCCACTGAGCCATCTCTCTGGCTGCAGTGATGTTATGTCAATAGGAATTCTTTGAAATGTTAAAGTTTTAGTTTTTTTTTTTTTTTTTTTGGTTTTTTTTTTTTTTTTTTTTACGAGACAGGGTTTCTCTGTATTGTTTTGGAGGCTATCGGTCCAGCCCGGCCTCGAACTCACAGAGATCCGCCTGCCTCTGCCTCCCGAGTGCTGGGATTAAAGGCGTGCGCCACCACCGCCCGGCAAGTTTTAGTTTTCTTAAGACGTCTTACTGTGTGGCTGTTCTTGATCTTATTATGTGACCGCAAGATGACTGTCGGGTAAAGACCCTTGCTTGCCAAGCTTAATGACCTAAATTCAATCCCTGGGACCCACAAAGTGAAAGTATAAACTAACCCCTCCAGGTTGTATGTTGGCTTCCACACATGAACTGTTACACACACACACACACAGAGAGATTAAAGTTTATATGACATAAAAGAATATGCTATTCGTACAGCCACAAAGTTAATGAAGAAAATAATGAAGCCGTAACACAGAAAATATTAATAGAAATTCTCTTGCATAGTTATCATTACTCTTACTTTTTTTAATAGTGCATCTAGAAAATCATGGTTGTTTGTAAATTGGAGAGTTATGCAACAGACTCAAATAGTAATCAAAAATAAGAATAGTGGTCTTCATTTTGTTTTTCAGACCCATTGTCTTAGCTGGTGGTAGAAATTCAGGGTTTTAGGTTCAGCAAATGAATACCTGAATTTATAAGCTCACTCATTGCAAATTGATGAGCCGTTATTGTTACAAATTAGCATCTGCATAGTCATGGAGGCCAGAAGAGGATGTTGGATCCACTGGAACTTGAGTCACACATGGGTTTGAGCTACCATATAGGTGTTGGGAACAGAATCCAGTTCTTCTGGAAAAGCAGTCAGTGTTCTTAATTAATGCGTCATCTCTGCACCCTGTAATTTCTTTCTTTAGCTTCCATGATTTCATGGGAAAACATGATTTTCCTAAAGTAACCACTTGTATGAGAATAGTCCAGTAAATGTGTATAATTAAAACTTCATATCATTAAGATATTGTGATTGGACTAGTTTTATAGCCACAAGAAGAAAACATGCTAATTTTTTTCCTTATGTATCTTTTCTTTGTACTGAGTAAATTATGGTATATGCCTTAATAATATATCTTTCTCAAATATTCTTAGCTGGATCCTGGCTTCAGAATTCAGGGGTGTGTGTGTGTGTTTAGGTGTGGTTTTTATTTATTGTTTGTAGGGGTATATATGTGTATAGATCACAACTCTCTAGTCTCAGACTTAGCCTCCCACATAAACCAGCTGTCTTAGAGTTTCTGTTACTACGATGAAACACCATGAATAAAAAGCAAACAGGGAGCCGGGCATTGGTGGTGCACACCTTTAATCCCAGCACTCGGGAGGCAAAAGCAGGCGGATCTCTGTGAGTTCAAGACCAGCCTGGACTACCAAGCGAGTTCCAGGAAAGCCTCCAAAGACACAGAGAAACTCTGTCTCGAAAAACCAAAAAAAAAAAAAAAAAAAAAAGGAAACGGGGAAAGAAAGGGTTTATTTGACTTACACTTGAGCATTGCATACAGAGGCTTTTTTCTCTTGTGCATGCAGTAGTATTCTATCAGGTAAGTATTCCTGTAGGTGAGCTGGCAAGATGGCTCAGCATTTGCCATCAACCCTGACAACTTGAGTAGGTTCTCTGATTTCACAGAGTTGGAGGAACAGAACTGACTCACAGAAGCTGTTCTCTGACCCCCCCACATGCACTATGGCCTGAGCCCTATCCTTAACACACTGTAGACATGCACAATAAATAAATGTAACACAATTCTTTTTTTTTTATGTACGCTTTTAGAAGTGTGAGCCTGGTGTGGTGGTGCACGCCTTTAATCCCAGCACTCAAGAGACAGAGGAAGGTAGAATTTATATAGCATAAAATCCATGCATTTTTAAGTCTTCAGTCAGTCCTCTGCAGCTTTTACCACATATTCAGCTGCAAATAGAAAATATTGTAATAACAAAAACCTTACAGTCTAGCAGCTCCTTACATGTATTTACATTGTTTGAGGTATTGCAAGTAGCCTCTGAAGGACTGGATAGGGCTGTGGTTCAGTGGGGGAAGAGTGTGTGCCTCTACACATGAAGTATCCTGGATTGATCCCTAGCACCACATGAACCAGGTATGATAGTGCATGTCTATACTCAGCACTGGAAAGAGGCAGGCGAATCTCAAGTTCAAGGCCAGCCTAGATAGGCCGATTCGTAGGGAGGGGGGGGAGAGAGAGAACAAACAAAAGATGTGTATGCTTTGGATAAATGTGCCTTGTTTTAAAAAGGGACTTAGTGTCTTTACTTTTGTGTGCTGAGGGTATCCAGGAGACATTTTACTTGGATTCCGAGGGTGACAGACTTGTGCTACCATTTCCAGTATAATTTAAAACATTTCTGTTACCTTCTGTTCGTTTTTATATAGTCACTTCTCAGTCCCTCTTACAGCTCTAGATAACTACCAATCAGCTTTCTGTCTCTGTATATTTGGCAGTTTGGAGACATTTCATGTAAATTAACTCATGTCTTTTGTTTCTGACTTTTTTACTGAGCATAATGTTTTTGAGGTTCATTTATTTATCAATACTTCTGTTTTGTTGCTGAATGGTATTCCATTGTGTGACTATGAGGAGTAAGTTAATTTTGATGTCCTCCCTCAGAATAGCATAGTGGTTATTGTCTTCAGCCCTGTTTATATATGATTTTCTCATTGCCTCTGAAAGTCTTCTCTATAAGTAAATACCCTGGATAAACATCCTGTTGCCTGGTTTGTTTTGCTCTATTCAGCTTGTTCTCTGTGTCTCCTGTAGGGCTATGTTCATGAGTGGACTAAGTGAAAGCAAGCAGACACATGTCCACCTGAGGAACGTGGATGCTGCCGCCCTGCAGATGATAATAACCTACGCATACACCGGAAACTTGGCGGTAAACGACAGCACTGTAGAGCAGCTTTATGAAACAGCTTGCTTCCTGCAGGTAAAGCGGCCTTTAACTGGCTATTGAGGTGTGGCTTATGTCAGCAAGCAGTATTTCATTAGTGGTATTTTTTTTTTTTAAGATTTGCTTATTTTTATGTGCATTTGTTTTTGGGGGATTTTATGTGTGTTTGTGTGAGATTGTTGGATCCTTAGTTGCAAACAGCTGTGAACTCACATGTAGGTGCTGGGAATTAAACTTGGGTCCTCTGAAAGAGCAGTCAGTGCTCTTAACCATTGAGCCATCTCTCCAGCCCCCATGCATTGGTGTTTGCCTGCATGTATATGTGTCTGTATGAGGTGCCAGGTCTCCTGGAATTTAGAGTTACAGATACTTGTGAGCTGTCATGGGTGCTGGGAATTGAACCTGGGTCCTCTGGAAGAGCACCTAGTGCTCATACCAGAGTCATCTTTCCAGGCCCTCATTCATGATATCTTTATCTGTACAGTTTTAATGCTTATATTATATGGATCAAATTTTTTGGTTGTAAAATGAAAAAATAGGATTTTCTCAGTTGTTAAATAGTTTTTTGACAGGAATGTAATTTTAAAAGTGTGTCAAGACAACAACCACATTGGTATAGAAACACTAAATTTATTTTTCCATTTATTCAGGGGTTCTTATCTGTGTGGGTTCTGTTACAGAAACTAGTAAATTAAAAATAAGTAAGCTGGGTGTGGTGGAACACACCTGCAATCCTAGTACTGGGAGGCTGAGGCAGGCAACCAGGCTCTGCACATACAGTACCTGACTTGAACTCGTTTTCATATTGGTTTCATATCTTGCCTAATGCACTTCATAATTTGATTTTAAGTTAAGTATTTGTTGAATTTAAGACTGCTTATGTTTAAAGGTTAAATTCATTAATGTATGATAGAACTCTCACAGACAAATTGAGATTGTTAGGGAAGACGTGATGGTAGTATGGGTTGAACTATATCTACTCAACTATTAAGTGGGTAAGTAAAATTGATGACTGATGTATTTTAGGATAACCAACTGTTCTGTATTGCTCAGACTCCCTGTTCAGATTTCAGTAGGAATATGGGCATTCCCATCCTCTCTTTCCCTGAATTGGAGTAATGCCTTGTACTTTGGGAACTGGTGTTTTCAGCCAGCTGTGGTGGCACCCTGCTGTGATCATAGCAGCTGGAGGTGGAAGAGGAAGGCTTGTTATTGGAGGTAACGCCAGGCCAGCTACGTGTAACAAGCCCCTGTCTCCAGCGTTAAACAGGCTTTTAGATCGTGTAAATAGCTCCTTAAATCTGAGCTTACTGTGTCTGTCACTCATAGCAGCCTGAACAGGAGGGCAAGAGGAAGAAATGGTAACTGCATAGTCTAGAAATCTGATTTTTAATATTGCAAGAAACTATCTCTTACCCAAACTAGAGGTAAAACTTGACAGTATGAGGGAGTCTGCTACGGGAAACCTATGTCTTAAATAAAAATAAACTGGAGGGATGGAAGTATGGCTCTCAGTAGGGTACTGGATTCAAATCTCAGCGCTTTTTAAAAGTTATTTCCTATTTGTTATCCTTCCCCCTGTTTTAGGTAGAAGATGTGTTACAGCGTTGTCGAGAATACTTGATTAAGAAAATTAATGCAGAGAACTGTGTTCGGTTGTTGAGTTTTGCTGACCTCTTCAGTTGTGAAGAATTAAAGCAAAGCGCTAAGAGAATGGTGGAGCACAAGTTCACTGCTGTGTACCACCAGGAGGCATTCATGCAGCTGTCCCACGATCTCCTGGTAGACATTCTCAGCAGTGACAATTTAAACGTAGAAAAGGAAGAGACAGTTCGAGAAGCTGCAATGCTGTGGCTAGAGTACAACACGGAGTCACGATCCCAGTATTTGTCTTCAGTTCTGAGCCAAATCAGAATTGATGCGCTTTCAGAAGTCACACAGAGAGCTTGGTTCCAAGGGCTCCCACCCAACGACAAATCTGTTGTGGTTCAAGGTCTTTATAAGTCCATGCCCAAGTTTTTCAAGCCGAGACTTGGGATGACTAAGGAGGAGATGATGATTTTCATTGAAGCATCATCAGAAAACCCTTGTAGTCTTTACTCTTCTGTCTGTTACAGCCCGCAGGCAGAAAAAGTTTACAAGTTATGCAGCCCGCCAGCTGATTTGCATAAGGTTGGGACAGTTGTAACCCCTGATAATGATATTTACATAGCAGGGGGCCAAGTGCCCCTGAAAAACACAAAAACAAATCACAGTAAGACAAGCAAACTGCAGACCGCCTTCAGAACTGTGAATTGCTTTTACTGGTTTGATGCACAACAAAATACCTGGTTTCCAAAGACACCGATGCTCTTCGTCCGTGTGAAGCCCTCTTTGGTTTGCTGTGAAGGTTACATCTATGCAATCGGAGGAGACAGTGTTGGTGGAGAACTTAATCGGAGGACTGTAGAAAGGTATGACACTGAGAAGGATGAGTGGACGATGGTGAGCCCTTTACCTTGTGCTTGGCAGTGGAGTGCAGCAGTTGTGGTCCATGACTGCATTTATGTGATGACATTAAACCTCATGTACTGTTACTTTCCCAGATCTGACTCTTGGGTAGAAATGGCCATGCGACAGACTAGCAGATCTTTTGCTTCAGCTGCGGCTTTTGGTGATAAAATTTTCTATATCGGAGGGTTGCATATTGCCACCAATTCTGGCATAAGACTCCCCTCTGGCACTGTAGATGGGTCTTCAGTAACTGTGGAAATTTATGATGTGAATAAAAATGAATGGAAAATGGCAGCCAACATCCCTGCTAAAAGGTACTCTGATCCCTGTGTTAGAGCTGTTGTGATCTCCAACTCCCTTTGTGTGTTTATGCGGGAAACCCACTTAAATGAACGAGCTAAATATGTCACTTACCAGTATGATTTAGAACTTGATCGGTGGACTCTGCGGCAACACATATCTGAACGTGTACTGTGGGACCTAGGGAGAGATTTTCGATGCGCTGTGGGGAAACTTTACCCATCCTGTCTTGAAGAATCTCCATGGAAGCCACCAACTTACCTTTTTTCACCAGATGGAACAGAGGAGTTTGAACTGGATGGAGAAATGGTTGCACTTCCCCCTGTATAGGGGAGTTGAAGGGGGGTGCACATGCCACACAGGTATATCCTTTGCTAAACCAGAGGATATAGAAGGACTAAATATGAGTACATAAAATTCTATCTTTGATACATTTTATTTTTATGGCCTACTTAATATTTGCATCAGTATAATATATATATCAGTGTGTCATACAGAAAGATATGCTTCTGTAATATGAAATAGGTTATTTGGTAATTGAGAGACTTTTATGTGTATCATGTGAGTGAGCATAGGAGTCTGGATTATCTAACATTGTTAGCCCTGTGTATGTACAGTCCAGAACTTCACTTGTAAAAGCAATTTTCTGTTCTTAGTGTGGTATATCAAAATTGTGCTGAGATTATTTTAGTATATGTATTGAATTCCCGTACTTCTAAAGTCCTGGAATACAGTTTTTCTAGTATAATTCAGCTGCACTTAACACTAATGTTCATGTTGGTATAGAAATGTCTTTGAAATCCTACACTATTGTTGAGGAAGATCTCCTATACGTCTATGGTATTACACAGGAAAGCTGTGACTGCAGGATCAGTCTCACTATTCTAGGTGCATGTACTTCTTCCCACTGACTTAGACTTGTCTATCTAGAATACAGGTTGTCCAGTCAGCTGGTCACTGACCGGGTGTGGACTTAAGTTGCTGGGCTTGCAAATGAATTGCTAGTCCCTCATTATGCGGGTCTGTGTGGAGCTTTAATCAGTAAATGTCTCCACTTTCTGTATTACATTAACGTTGGCTCATGCATATAACCACCTGCTGCTGATGTAGTTCTCCATCTTAAAAAGATTTAGAGTGGATTAACCAGGTCATTACATCTTAATTTAATAACGAGCATTACTGTAGAGTGATTGTGTGTAGGTATCTCTTAGGTGTGTTTTTTTAACCTGATGTGTGTATGTTTGGGGGGTAGGGTAGGAAGGTGAGCCGTGCAGGAGTCGTCTGCACTGACTGTACAGGAGAGCAGACACTAGCACTGCTCTGGCATTAATCCCAGGAACCACTAGCAGCTGTGGGGCGCCACCAATGCAGCATGAGCACGGGGGCCTCGTGACAAACACTGCTGGCATGTCCAACTGCATAATGCTCTGGCACTGTATTTTGAATGACATTAATTTATTAAATAAGTTGTATATAATCAGTATCTGGTTTGAGTCTTTCTTTCGTGGTGGGAATGCTCTAGCTGTGCTTTCAGTTGAGGTTTTGCTGGGCCAGCGTAGGCACTTGTGGATGGCTTCTTGAAAATCTGTTGGCTCTTAGAGATACCCAGAGGGACCGATGCCTTTCACTGCTGCTTCACTTCTGCAGTCCCCTATCCAACATCAGTTTTGGTTTGAAAATACTAAATAGAGTATCGTAGTAAGTTTAAAATTGATGCAAATAAGCTGCATGTTTGTACTGAATAAGATCTGTAACTGCAAGCCACTTAACCAACTCAGTTCAGGTTCACTAAGGCATGAAGGTACCACATTTAAGTAACTTACACCATCACAATTGCTGGTCTCCTGGCTTCTAATTTATGAGATAAGCTTTTATTATAAAGGTGTGTATAATAAAAGCATGTGAAGGATTTGATAGTATGCCCCGCTTGAGGTATAAGGGTCTTAGGATATGTCTGCAGATGAGAGAACTATTAGCATCATCTAATGTTCTAAAAGCTTGAGATGAGCAGGGCAGGGTTGCTTGGGTAAAGGGAAGTACTCGAGTGCCATTGGTGGACTTAAATAAATAAAGATTTGATAGATGAGCAGTCTTTGCAGAGGACATCATTGTCATGTTTACAAACTTTTAACGCAGTTGCTTACAAAGGAAGCAGACTCCCATAGTATTCTTAAAGTGCCAAGATTGAACCCAGGGGCCTACATACACTAGGCAAACATCCAGTCACTGAGATGCCACACCCCATTCCTTAACATATTTGAGGCCTATCTTAGGGTTTCTGTTGCTGTGGTAAAACACTGGGACCAAGAGCAACTTCCACTTAGAGTTTGTAAGTCTATTATGTAGGTAACTGAGGGCAGGAACTGAGGCAGATGCCATAAAGAGTGCTGCTCCTGGCTTTCTCAGTCTGCTTCCTACAACCCAGCATCACCCTCAGCACCACCCACAGTGAGCTGGCCCCTCCCACAACTAGCCCGTCAAGAAAATGCCCTACAGACCAATCTAGTTGGGGTATTTTCCCAATTGTGGTTCCCTTTTCCCAGATGACCAAGCACACCCATCATCTCTCGGAGAATAACAGTTTTCTAACGGCGTAGTGGTGCATGCCGTTAATCCCAGCAATGAGTTAAGAGGCTAGCCTGGTCTATGTAGTGCATTTCCAGACAGCCAGAGCTGCATGGAGAGATGCTAACTTAAAAACCAATTTTCTAAATTTTTGTTTTGGGGAACAATTTTTTGCCTACAATCTCTATACCATATAATTCATCTATTTAAAAGCACAGTTGAGTAGCTTTAAGAATATTTATAGAGCTGTAAGCCGGGTGTTGGTGGAGCACACCTTTTTTTTTTTTTTTTTTTTTTTGGTTTTGGTTTTACAAGACAAGGTTTCTTTGTTTTGTTTTGGAGGCTCTCCTGGAACTCACTTTGTAGACCAGGATGGCCTCGAACTCACAGAGATCCACCTGCCTCTGCCTCCCAAGTGCTGGGATTAAAGGCGTGTGCTCTCTGTATTGTTTTGGAGGCTGTCGGTCCAGCGAGTTCCACGACAGCCTCCAAAATAATACAGAGAAACCCTGTCTCGAAAAACCAAAAAAAAAAAGGGGTGTTTTCATGGTCCTCATTACACCAATCTCCCTCCAAAGGGCCCCTCACTGACCTTTCTCCACACTGAACAAGACTGCTTTTGCTCTGGATCTTTGTACTCTTAGAATAAAGCCAAAGTCTGTCTCCAGTTTCCAAGGCTTGAAGCATTGCTTCCACTTGATTTTCCAGCCTAGTTTCTTCTCTAAAGTACGTTGGCTCACTACGTCAAATGGTTTGCTTATTGGGCTTTATCTCTTCCATATAGTTTTCCTTGTTTTGTTTTGGTTTGTCTTAAACTCCAGCTAAATGTTAGATAATCAGATAACCAAATTAGTTGATGATTGCATTTACTTTCACTCCTCAAAATGTCCTGGTTTGGTTGGTAATTGTGTGGCAATACTGACTAAATTCAGTTTACCTATTGGGTAACTTCCTCAAAGAAGGCTTTTAAAAATCTTGTTTACTACCCTATCATTATAGCTCAGTGGTGAAGTGCTCACCCCCTACGCATATTTGAGGAGCCCTGAGTTTAATCTTCAGCACTGGGGGAGATGGTCTCCTACCTTTATTTGAATTTTGTTTTGTTTTGTTTTTACGAGACAGGGTTTCTCTGTATTGTTTTGGAGGCTGTTGGTCCAGACCGGCCTCGAACTCACAGAGATCTGCCTGCCTCTGCCTCTCGAGTGCTGGGACTTTATTTGAATTTTAAATGCACCACAAATTATCTAACATCAAGCTGTTATGATGGTTTGAGTTGTCTACAATCAAAATGGATTTGTATCTGACCTCGATATTTTGTGTTTTGAAATTGGAAATTACTACTGAGATGTGTCTGACAGTATGAAAAGAGGGTTCAAATTACCACTAGAAGAGCTGGCATTAAACAGAACAAAACTGGAGACTGGGAAGAGAAAGCAGTAGTTAGCACTGACTGCTCTTCCAGAGGATGTGAGTTTGAGTCCCAGCACCCATATGTTGACTCACAACTTCTATAACTCCAGGTCCAGGGGATCCAGGGACACACGTGGTGTACAAACATACACATGCAGAAAACAAAACAAAAACACCCCACACTTAAAAACATTAAAAACCCACAGTTTCTCACCGTATAGGAAGGAAATAGCCATAAAGTTTAATCCAGAAGTGAAAGGTTTGTTTAACATCTGAAAATCATAGAAAACATTAATGGTAAAAGAAAAATCATATGAGCCTGCTAATAATCACAGAAAAATAAGTTTACAAATCCAAGTCCATTTATGATAAAACTCAGCTTAATATGGACATGGTGGCACATGGCTGTAATCCCTACCAGGCAGAAGGCTCATGAGTATCAGGCCAGTCTTGGGTACAAGATTACAAAATGAGAAACTTTGTTTCAGGAACAAAGAAAAAAGTCCAAAACAAAATTTCAGCAAAGTTATAAATAGGAAATCTCTATAAGACAGCAATGGTTTGAAAGATTGAAAACTTTGCTATACTACCTTGACTTAAGAAAAAAATGGGGCTGGAGAGATGGCTCAGTGGTTAAGAGCTCTGGCTGCTCTTCTGGAGGACCTGGGTTCACTTCCCAGCAACCACATGGCAGCTCACAGCTGTAATTCCAGTTCTAGGATACTTGACACTCAATGCAGGCAAAACACCAATACATGTGAAAAAAAATAAGATTAAAAATAATAAAATCAGGAGCTATGTAGGTTGTCTACTCTGGCCTGCCATGTAGTTTAGAATGTTTCTCAGCCTGTGGGTCACGACCCCTTTGGGTGTCAAATGGCCCTTTCGCAGGGCTCGCTTCTCCTGAGACCATTGGGAAACATTCACAATTCAGAACAATAGCAACACTACAGTTATGAAGAAGCAATGAAAATAATTTTATGGTTGGAGTTACTACAACATGAGGAACTGTATTAAAAGGGTCATAGCATTGGGAAGGGTGACAACCATTGGTTTAGAGGAATCGTTTAAGAGGCTTTTTTGTTTTTCAAGTATGTGTATCTGTGTGAGGGCTTGTGCACATGTGCAGGTGCCCGAGGCCAGAGGGGGTCAGATCCGCTGGAGGTGGACTTACAGGAGGCTGTGACTGTGGCTGAGGGAGATGCTCAGCACTCTACTTGGGGCCTCTGCAAGGGCAGCAAGTGCTCTTCACCGCTGAGCCATCTCTGGCCCTACAGATGCATTTTGAAGTGACCATGGAAGAAAAGGAAATAGGAAATGCAAAGCTTGTAGATTAGAACTGAGGTAACATGATCGTAAGAAACCAGTCTCCTGGCTTGTCAGCCAGAAGATGGAGGGGGCTTCCTCTTTAGGGTGAGAGTGGAAGTTCCTGTGAACTCTGACAGTCAAGCTATTAGCAGTTCTAGAAAGTGTTCACAAGGCATCCAACCCACCAAAGTAGATCAGCAAGTTTGAGGTCAGCCTGGTTTACAGAACGAGTTCCAGGCCTATATAGAGAAACCCTGTTTTGAAAAATAAAAGCAAAGAAAGCAAAGTTCCCAGCATGCACAGCTGAAGGAGTCCCTGAGAGAGGTTTTTTTGTTTTGTTTTGTTTTTGTTTCTCTGTATTGTTTTGGAGGCTGTCGGTCCAGCCCAGCCTGGAACTCACAGAGATCCGCCTGCCTCTTCCTCCTGAGTGCTGGGATTAAAGACGTGCACCACCACCGCCCGGCTCCCTGAGAGAAGTTCTAACTGTAGACATGAGTCGCTCGTGGTCCTCTGGTAAGCACCACAGGTAAAAGAGGGCAGAGGGGAATCACCAGGTATTTTCCTGTGCCTGTACACAGATGGCTGGTGAGTCTGAGTTCTGGCTCCTGGAAGAGCACATCATAGTAACAGCGGAGAAAAACAACACAATTCCTTCCGCCTCCTGCATCTTGCCTGACTGTGCCTGACTCACAGGCCTGACAGAGGGAATGAAGCGGCTTCTGCCACCGCCTCTTCCCAGGAGGCGTCCTCACCCCCTCCACAGTCCGGCAAAGGGGCAAGTTCACCAGGACTGAAGCCGCCAGTGCCACAGACCCACACAAGCAGTTGCCGGCAGCAACAGTGCCTGCGAAAGCCCCCACACAGCAGGGACCAGCACAGCATCGTACCACACATACTCTTCTGTGTTCCCTACAGCTGTGTAGACTGCTAGTGTCCCTGCTCTTGTGACAGACACCTAGAATCTTTCATTCCTTGCCATAGAATCCACTGTGTCCAAACGTACCGGTCACAGACCTCTGCCTCTCACCCAAAGCTACTGATAGATACCTCAAGACACATCTAAGCAAGCCACTTACCTGAAAGGCCTTCCCAGGGCCAGCCAGATGGCTCAGCGTGTGCAAGTGTTTGCTACTCCGCATGCCTGATGACCCGAGATCAGTCTCAGGAACCCGTAGTGAAGGAGAGAACTGACTCTCGGAAAGTTTACTTCTGCCGTCCACATGTATGCTGTGGCATGGGCACCCGCACACAAATAATAAAATAAAGACGTTTAAGGTTGGGACTGGAAAGATGGCAGTTAAGAGCACTTGCTACTCTTTCAAAGGGCCTAGCACCTGTGTGGTGTTTTCCAACCATCTACATCTCCAGCTCTAGGGCACCTGATCCCCTCTTTGGACCTCTGCTGGCACTACTCACACATGTGATGTACTTACACACATGCAACACTCGTATGAAAAAACTGATTAAAAGGTTTGTTTTTTTAATAAAAAGGCTGTCCTATGTAGGAACAACAAGGTATTGTGACAAACCCATAAGGATCATAGTTTGTTTTTGTTTTTTTTGTTTTTTTGTTTTTGTTTTTTGGTTTTTCGAGACAGGGTTTCTCTGTGGCTTTGGAGGCTGTCCTGGAACTAGCTCTTGTAGACCAGGCTGGCCTCGAACTCACAGAGATCCGCCTGCCTCTGCCTCCCAAGTGCTGGGATTAAAGGCGTGCGCCACCAACGCCCGGCTTCATAGTTTGTTTTTGTTTGTTTGTTTTGTCAAGGGATTCCAGAGAAAATTAAAGTGGATGAAATGTTATAAAAAGAATTCACAAGAAATTATTATTTTTTTAGTTCAAAGGAACAAACAATTGGACATCCGTGTACAAGAGGACTATAGTATCTAAACTACTCATGACTGGAAAACATATTCACCAAGATATGACAGTCGAACTGCCTGAAGTTTAGTGTAAAGAAAGAATTTTAAAATGTCAAAAAACACCAAGTCACATTTAAAGGCAACACTATTCGACTAATGAGATTTCTCTGCCAGAATCCTCCAGTCCTAGAGGAAATGGGGCATAGCCAAGTCCAGAAATAATCACCCAGCAGGGTTAACTTTAAGAAATGAGGGGAAAATGAAAAGACCTCCCAAAATAAACAAAAACTGGGGGAAATTATGACTGCTAGACCACCCTTAAAACCCATGACTAAGAGAGTTCTAGATTTAAAAGTGAAAAAAAATAACCATAGTAAGTACATGAACATGCAAATTCACTAGAAGAGTTGATGCAAAAGAAGAAATCGAGAAGAATCAAACCTGAGTACAATAAACCATCAAAACACAAAGCTTAATAAGTGAAGAAAAGAGCGAAGAGCATGCAAAGCGGCTAAGTGCACAATTAGATGGAATTGTGCTATAAAGGATGCGTGTGTGTGTGTGTGTGTGTGTGTGTGTGTGAAGCATTGTGTGTAAAGGATGGAAAATGATGTTCCAGGAAAATAGCAATGGACTCCTAAAGCCAGCAGAGTAGCTGCACTTTTATCTGATCAAACAGATATTAACACAAAATAAGTGAGAGACAACACCCACTATATAATGATGGCCACGAATGAATTAATTAAAGATAATAGGAGCAAAGCATGGTGGTTCAGACTGGAATGCCCATGCTCAGGAAACAGTGTTAGAAAGATCACAGGTTAGAAGCTAGTCTGGGCTAGATAATGAGAACCTGTCCCTATAATAGTAAATAAAGATACAATGGTGGTAAATCAATATGGACCAAATACCAGAACATAGAGATTTACACACAATATTATTGAGCCTAAAGACAGAGGAGATCAGAGTGACAGCATATGCCTATTCCTGTGTATTCACTATTTTCATAACAGCTAAGATGCAGGGTCAGCCTAGGTACAAATGGACAGGTAAATGACTAACGAAAACATTGCATATATACACGATGGAGTATTCTTTGACCATATAGAAGAACAAAATTCCCATGACTTGCAGCAAAATGCACAGACTAGAAGATGCTATATTGAGTGAAACAAGGCAGACTCAGAACGACAAACATTATGTGTTTTCTCATATGTGAAGACAAGTTTTGAAAATCAACCTGAACGTAAAATCATGATTACTGGGTGACAAGGGAGGTCAATGCATAATGGAATATAATATATTTTTTACCAGAGAAAGAACTTACACACACGCTGGGGGGTCAGAAGCGTGGCAGGTTTCCAAAGAGAGTGAGTGAATACTTTTCTTTTCCTTAAATAGCCCACCTGTGCTAATCTCCATACACCTGCCCTTTTGGGCGGATTGTTTTGTGGGTTCACCCCTACAACTGGGCCTGTGACTTGGGGCAAGAATGGAATAGGATCAATAGCTGAAAGTCATCAACTCATGCTGTATGCACGAGCAGGAATATATACAATCCCACAAACACATACAGCTATAGTATGCTAATGAAAAACTGAAAAGGAGCCAGACAGTGGTGGCGCACACCTTTAATCCTAGCACTCAGGAAGGAGTCAGAGACAGGTAGATCTCCAAGTTCAAGGCCAGCCTGGTCTAAAGAGGGAGTTCCAGGAGATCCAGGACTAAACAGAGAAACCCTGCCTTGAAAAACAAAACAAAAAACAAAAGAAGGAAGGAAGAAAAGAAAAAGTTGAAAAGGTGGTCCACTAAGATGGCTCAGCAGGTAGAGGTATTTGCACTCAGGGATAATAACCTGAGTTCAATTCCTGGATCCCACTCCCAGTAGCTGCCCTCTGATCTCCACACATGTGGTGGATCATGTGTGAATACTGCTCCCAAACAGAAAACAACACTGAAATTCTGTTTCTTACACAGATGGACCATGCATGTGATCATATTTCCAATAGGAATAGAATGGGGCTAAAATAATGACTTCTGTTTAAGGAACACTGGCGCCATAGTGATCCTGTAGTTTGACATGGCATGTTTGCGGTGATGCCAGTGCAAACCTACCTCAGTGTCAGTCATGACAACACAGCACAGAACTGTTAAGTCCAGCACCCGGGAGGCTGAAGCAGGAGGAGTATAAATTTAAGGTTGAGGAGCTGGAGAGATGGCTCAGAGGTTAAGAGCACCGACTGCTCTTCCAGAGGTCCTGAGTTCAATTCCCAGCAACAGCATGGTGGCTCACAACCATCTGTAATGAGATCTGGTGCCCTCTTCTGGCGTGCAGACATACATGGAGGCAGAATGTTGTATTCATAATAAATACACATCTTTAAAAAAAGTTTAAGGCTGAGATACAAAGTACAGTACCGCAAACAAACAACTGATTTCAAAGTATCTCAAACAAACAACAACAACAAAACAGTTTGGGAGTGTAGTAGGCTGTAGGTATATAAACCATGTAGATGTAAATTCTCTCTGGTGTTGACGTGGTAACTGAGAGTCATTTTTCAGAGTATATTCCCATCACGGGTGGTTTTAATTGGCAAAACCTGAACGTCTGCCATAGCACTGGATGAACAGCCACGTAAGACAAATCTTTAAAAAGTAGTTAAACAACGACCACAGAATGTGTGTGCCGATTTTTCATCCACCCGCTGTGACCACCGGAGGAGACGTTTGCACGTTGGCTCTGCTTCACAAGAGTCCCTGCCTCTCACAGTAGGGAAGCCATAGCCCTGGAGCCGGTGGTGGGCGGCACTCCCTGTGCCCAGAATGTGTCCCAGGAACCGGGCCCAGGCTGTGGTCTTCAGAGGCCCACCCCCTAGGAACCTTCATCGTCTAGGACCCACACCACGTGAAGCAGTACTTCTGTTGTCTCCCAAAATAGCAGTATCAGCTGGGGGAGGTGGTTAGGGGGCGTTTCAGAGTCAAGGCGCAACAGTGTAACTCCTCGAGAGGAAACGCCCAGACTGGGCAGTCCACAGATCAGACAGCACTGGCAGGGGCTGCTGGGGGCGGGGTGGTGACTGCTAGTTGGCACACAGTTTCCTTTTGGAGTGGCAGTGGACAGTGGTGATAGTTGTACATCTGTGTGCGTACGGCCTTAAATTTTTATTGTGTTTACTTATTTATGGGGTGGGTGAGAGGGTCAAAGAAAACTAACTTTGTGGACTAGGTTCTCTCCTTTCCTGTGGGTCCCAGATATCCACCTTAGATGGTCACGCTTGAACACCTTCCTGCCCAGTCATCTTACTGGCTCCCGTAAACTATTTTAAAAGGATTAAAAATTATATAAAATACATCTTATGACACGTAAGTCATATTGCAATAAAATATGGTATTATAAGACTAGCAGAAGTTTGCTGTCTTGTTGCTTCATAATAGTCTGAACTTTTCATTTTGAAGCGTGAAAAGATTTTTAAAACACCTTTATTGTGCGGCAGGAGAGATGACTCAGCAATTAAGAACAAAGTTGCTTTTTCAGAGTTCTTGAGTTCAATTCTCAGAAGCCACGTGGTGTCTGTCTCACATGGATGGGATCTGATGTCCTCTTCTGGCATACAGGTTTACATGCAGATAGAATCCTCATACACTTAAAAACAAACACCTTTCGGATCTCTGTGAGTTCGAGCTGGACCGACAGCCTCCAAAACAATACAGAGAAACCCTGTCTCGTAAAACCAAAAAAAAAAAAAAACCTTTCAAAACCATTAACAGGAGATTCTGCAGAGTATTGCAGCTGTACCTGAGCCTTTGATCTGCCTTTGGTGAAGTGTTATCTTTTGTGTTTGCTACCTTTTGTTTGAAGTATGTAAATCTTATCTGAGTACTTTGGGGTTTTTTTGTTTTGTTTTGTTTTGTTTGTTTGGCTGATTTTTGGAGACAGGATTTCTCTGTATTGTTTTGGAGCCTGTCCTGGAACTCTGTAGACCAGGCTGGCCTTGAACTCATAGAGATCCATCTGCCTCTGCCTCCCGAGTTCTGGGATTAAAGGCCTGTGCCACCAACTCCCAGCTCTTCTCTGAGTTCTTCCTGAAGGGTTCAACGCCTCTGTAAAACTTAGTTGTGAGGTGACTTGGAACACAAAGATGCCACGTCACTGGGAATTGCTTTGGCATGTGTTTTTTTTGGGGGGGGCTTCAGATAAGAGGTTTTGGTATGCAGAAATTGACTTGCTAAGGTGTAAATAGTCTAACAATAAAAGGAAGCCCTTTGCAAAGAGTCAGTCAGTTCACCAGAAGCTGACTCCCCTGCAGCTGCAACAGCTAAAGTGACTGTTTCTTCCACAGACTGCACAGCACCTGACACTACAAAAAACAAAGCAAACAAAAAAACTTCATTGTATTAAGGTTTCTAGTGCTGTGAAGAGACACCCTGACTACAGCAACTCTTATAAAGGAAAATATTTAATTGGGGCTGGCTTACAGTTTCAGAGGTTTAATCCCATTATCTTCAAGGTAGTGTGCAAGCTGACTTGATGCTGGAGAAGGGGCTGAGAATTCTATGTCTTGATCCATAGACAATAAAAGGAAGTGAACTGTGTACCACACTGGGCATAGGTTGAGCATATAAGACCTCAAAGCCTGTCCCCACAGTGACACACTTCCTCTGACAAGACCACACATACTCCAACAAGGCCACACCTCCTAATAGTGCCCCTCCCTATGGGTCAAGCATATGAGTCTTTGCATGTCATACCTATCCAAACCACCACATCCATCTTTAGTGATGGAGAAATGGCTCTACCAGAGGACCCTGGTTCAAGTCTAATCTCGTGGTGTCACTATACCTTGGTGTAGTGGCATACACCTGTAATCTCAGCACCTGGGGCATGGAAGCAGGAGTAAATTGGAGACAATCATGGACTACATGAAACTGTGTCTCAAGAAACAAACCAGGCCCACCCAAATGCCATGGCTGTGAAACAGAGCTCAGAATCCTAGGAACCAACTATTTGGGGGCTGCAGAAACAAGGCAGCTACCCCTCCCATCCCAGACTCATGGTGGCTGCAGAGGATCCTATAGTCAATTATACCCCCCAAAGAGCCTCCTTCTCTATCCTTGGCTACAAAAACTGCATCTTGAAGCATGTAATCTGTGATTTCCCGAACTCCTGTCATTGAGGAGCTGGGTCCTGTGTCCTGGTCATGGTGTGGCCGGAGCTAGATGACACTCCACTTCTCTGGCATCAAATAAAGCCTGCTTCAGCTGTTTGAAGTCATCTAAATCTCATCTCTTATTATTCCTAAAAACTTAATTCTTACTTATCCTTATACTACCTAAAACACCTTGGCTCATTTTGGGACTACTGTGTGTTATAAATTGCAGTGATTCGCTGTACATACAAAGATTTTTCTGCTCATAAAGAAATATGGTAGTTTCATTATAGAAGATAAACACTTTAAATATTTTCTACCTTCATGCCTATTTTAGCTATGGTTTCTATTGCTGTGAAGAGACACCATGACCACAGCAACTCTTATAAAGGAAATGTTTAATGGGGGGGGTGCCTCACTTACAGTTTCAGAGGTTCAGTCCATATCGTCATGGTGGCCACATGGCAGCCTGCAGGCAGACAGTGCTGGGGAAGTAGCTGAGTCCTATATCTTGCAGGCAATAGGAAAATGTTCTCTGACAGTGGGAGTAGCTTGAACATAGGAAATCTCAAAGACCACTCCCACAGTGACTCACCTCCTCCAACAAGGCCATACCTATAACAACAAAGTCACACCTCCTAACAATGCCACTCCCTTTGGGCCCATGTCAAACCACCACAATGCCTCAGCATGTTACATGCCAAACTATTAGACCTTGGACTGAATTGTGTTAGGATGTGGGTATTTCATTGTTTTTAAACTTCATTTTCCTGTGCGTATGCACACTTCCATGCTTATGCCACGACATGTGCGAGTTAGTTCTCTCTTCCATCGTGTGGCTTCTGAAGACACAACTCAGGGTATCAGCTTTGGCTATCTTGTTGGTTCTGGTTTTTAATTTCTTCTTTTGAAATGAGGGCTTCTGAGACTTGCTCCTGCTCCCATGCCCCAAGTGCTGGGATTAGAGGCGTATATCTCTACACCTCTAAATTCTACTTCAAGCTGGGGAGCAGACCCAGAACTTCGCTAGGCAAGAACTCTAGCAACTGAGGTGTATCCACAGCCCAGAATGTTTGATCCTTCAAATTGCTGCTTGAGGGCCAGCATGGTTACTCAGCAGGTGAAACCACTTGCTGTCAAGCCTGATGTCCCCTGCGTGTGATTCTGAGAACTCACATGGAGGATGAGACCTGGGTGTGACTCTGGGAACTCACAGCAGGGAAGGAGATAACCTGATACCTGCTATTTGTCCTGTGACTTCCATACACATGCTCCAGGACACACACATAATTTTGTTTTGTTTTGTTTTTCTTTAAGACCAAAACAGAGGGAGCTGACTGCCTAGAGATTGAGTCCCACCTCCACAGGTACTACAAACAGCCTTGAGTGACAGTGCATCCTCTTTTTAAATTCTATTGGTGTCTCTGACTTCCAATTACAAACAAAAACAGAACAAATGATTAAATAAGGGCTGAAGGGATGGGTCAGCAGTTAGGAGCATTTGCTGTTCTTCCAGAGAACCCGAGTCTGGTTCCCAACACCTATATAAGGTAAACCACCTGTAATTCTAGCTCAAGATCAGAAGCCTCTCCTGGACTCTGAGGGCATCTGCACTCCCATGTGTATACACACACATACACATACAATACACACAAACAAAACACACATATATACACACATGCACACTTACACACATATACAATACACACATATACACACAAGCATGCACTCACACATACACACATACAATACACACATATGCACACATACACACACAAGCATGCACTCACACATACACACAAACACATGCATACACACACATAAACACACACACACATAGCACACATAACTAAAAGCAAAAACAATTTTTTTTTGTTTTTACGAGACAGGGTTTCTCTGTATTGTTTTGGAAGCTGTCGGTCCAGCCCGGCCTGGAACTCACAGAGATCCGCCTGCCTCTGCCTACCGAGTGCTGGGATTAAAGGCGTGCGCCACCAACGACCGGCTGGGGGCATCTTCTTGACTAATGGTTGATGAGGGTCCAGTTCCCTGTGGTGGTACCACTTTCATGCAGATGGCCATGGGTAGTATAAACTGCGCAGGCCATAGAGTGCAAGCCAGTAAGCAGCCGGCCTTCATGGCCTCCGGTTCCTGCTTGGGTCCCTGTCCTGATTGCCCTCTATACTGGGCTGAGATAAACCCTTTCCTCCTCAAGTTGTTCCTGGTCATGCTGTTTTATTATGATACTAGAAAGCAAACTAAGACATATACCAAAGAATTGTAGAGTACGTTTATGATTTATTATCAGTATTTATTTATATATGCCTTTGTGTACTGATAAACAGGTCTTTTATGGGATATAACAAAGTCCTTTATATGCTCAATATTAATATGTACTTATTGAATACGCACAACAAAAGCGGAAGACACAAAATTAGCAACTTTTTTTTTAATCATTGAACAAAAGCTCTGTGGAATTAAGCCTTGACTGTTTTTTCTTTAATTTGTTAGCTACTTAATGATGCTGGGCTAGCAGCATTAGTGAGTTGGTATTGTATTGTAGCCCTCACCATCCTTCTCTGGAGCTCTCCTGCTTTCCTCAGCTGAAGCTCTGTACATAATGTACTGGCTTCCACATTAAGATCTGTACATACATAATGCACTGCCTTCCACATTAAGATTCGTACATACAATCTCTGTAAGTTCGAGACCAGCCTGGACTACCAAGCGAGTTCCAGGACAGCCTCCAAAGCCACAGAGAAACCCTGTCTCGAAAAACCAAAAAAAAAAAAAAAAAAAAAAAAAAAAAAAAGATTTGTACACACAACCGGGCGTTGGTGGCGCATGCCTGGGAGGCAGAGGCAGGCGGATCTCTGTGAGTTCGAGGCCAGCCTGGTCTACAGAGCTAGTTCCAGGACAGCCTCCAAAAAATAGTACAGAGAAACCTAGTCTCGAAAAACCAAAAAAAAAAAAAAAAAAAAAAAAAAGATTCGTGCATACATAATGCATTGGCTTCCACATTAAGCTCTGTACATACATAATGCACTGCCTTCCACATTCTTTCCCTCAAGGCCCTGGCGACCATCATTCTACTGCCTGGCACCATGGATTTGACGGCCCCAGCAACCTTGTATATAGCAGTTATTATGACTAGCTTACTTATGTCTTTCTCTTTTTGAGACAGGGTATATGTATCCCTGGCTGTCCTGGATTAAGTCTAGATGCTCAGGAGGATGGAACTGAGCTAAAAAAGTGTTCTCAATGTTAAGTATGGACGTGAGGAATTTACTATCGATTTTTAAAAAGACATTTAAATATGGCACTGACATCAGCTTCACCTTGCTGAGGGAGATCCCTACCGTGGATGTTATCACAATGGCAGGACATATGTGGGGTTCCACGGCAGAGGGGCAAGAGTGGGAGGGCTGGTGTTCCCCGTGATCTAACCTCCCCTCCAGGCCCACCTCTGAAATGTTGCACTAGGGACAAGGTTCGTGTACCCTAGGCCATACTCAAGTGATGCCCACACCACAGCATCCCCACGGCTGGGCACTAAGGAATGCCTGTGCTCTCGTTCATCTTTTTATTGTTCACAATGTCCCCCATTTGAAAAAAAAAAACACACTTTAAAGGTTGAGAACACACACACACACACACAACACACACACACACACACTTAAAAATTCCAGTCCTGTAGTGTAGGAGGAAGTCTGTATGCCACCATTAAACATGTGACTTACTAGAGGCGCATACAGATGAGGTAATAAAAGGGCGGTTTACCGCCGGGCGGTGGTGGCGCACGTCTTTAATCCCAGCACTCGGGAGGCAAAGGCAGGCGGATCTCTGTGAGTTCGAGGCTGGGCTGGACCGATAGCCTCCAAAACAATACAGAGAAACCCTGTCTCGAAAAAAACCAAAAAAAAAAAAAAAAAAAAAAAGGGCGGTTTACCACACCGCTAACCACACCCACTTTAGGCATGACTAAAGACTTATACGGCCGGACATAAAGGCGTATACGTACGTAGGTGGTGAGCTACGTCACTAGCCAGGCCCACTTTTGGAACTACTTGGCTCATCTGGGTTACTTGTTTGGTTTCTTGTGAGTAATTTCTACAATAAATACTTAGTTTTACTTTCAGTAAGTGTGTCGCTTATCATTACAGCGTCCTTTGGAGCATCACTGTAGTTTTTGTTTTGTGAGACAATGTCTCATTAAGTAGCCCAAGATGGCCGTGAACTATTCTCTTGAACAGTTCTGTGTGCTGAGGTTATAGGTGTGTACCACTAACGATGCCTGCCTTTAGCCTTGTGGTTTTAATAACAAAGAGTACCGACTGGCCTGTCAGAAGGCTACCTGGAATTTTCCATCTCACAGGCACACGGTGAGAGTGGATGATTTATCTAGGGCAGAGGGTTCGGGTTCCCAACCGATGGAGGCTACTTCACAAAGAACCAATTCAGGCCCTCGTGGCAGCAGAACTTGCTTCAGGGCTTTCCAAAGCGCTGGGGGGGGGGCTGTTTTCTGGGGCAGGGCTGGCCCAGGCAGGTGGGAAGGCTACTGTCCCTCTTGGTCCACTCTTCACTTTATTCCCAGAGCAAGTACAAGTTCCTGCTTCAAACAGACTCACAGATTAAGGTGACTAGAAGACCTAAGGTCAGCTACAGATGGACTTTTCATTCACACAAACTACCCTGGGTATAAAGCACGAAGAGTAGCTTTCTGTGTTGAAGCCTATCAGAATGTGGTAGAACCACGTCTCTGGTGAGCTGGACCAGATGCACAGGCCCTCAATATGGTGTTCCCCCATCCCCTGCGTATACCTACAATGGCTTACAGTGTCTTTTCATTAGTCACCTTACTATTTAACCCACTGGTTCCCAACCTGTGGGTGGCGACTCCTTTGGGGTTGATTGACCTTTCCACAGGGGTCACACATCAGATAACCTACATATCAGACACAATTCATAACAGTATAAAAACTACAGCTATGAAGTAGTGATGGCTAGGATTCTTGACAATATGAGGAACTGTATTAAAGGGTCGAGGTGTTAGGAAGGTGGAGAAACACTGCTCCAACCTCTGGTGAACTCTGACTGGATTTTGTCTGAGAACAGGGTCATGGGAGTTTTGTTCTTGGGCTCATTGTGTTTGGGACACATGTGATTTGATTTGGTGGGTGGGGGCCGAGGTTGTGCCAGTGAGAAAGGCCCTGGGTGGTAGATGAGTTTCGAGAAGGTCAACTGAGAAACCTGAAGAATCACTATAGCTCAGTGAAAGCAGAGGCTGTCGTGGCCAGTTCCTGAAGCAGCTCCTGAAACAGCCTGCCCTAGGAAGTCCTAACTGCCCCTTTTCTCATCATTTACATTCAGTAGGCTCATGGGGCCCTCCTTGTCCTGACCTGGCCATATTTCCTGGTTCTATCTCCTTTCTGACCCTTGCTGCTACCTGAACATTTGATTTCTCTAAGCCATGTTGCTCCCCAGTCTTCATTTGTGCTGTTCTCATAGCTCTGGGGTCCTTGGTGTCTTACAAATTTGTCTTCAACTCCCTCCGTGCTAGAATGCTCAGCCTTCAGGTCTGGATTCGGCTCAGAGGGGAAGACACCTAATTGTTCCTGCTGGACAGTTCCCACCCCCAGAAGTTGGCTCAGTGCCCTGACTCACAACTCACTGTGCTCTACCCTCTGGCAACTGCCCACCTCTGGCAGCAAGCTATATTTAGCCAGGGACAGTACATGTTTACCGTGCACCACGCATGACCCTGTAGAACCAAATACTTCAGAGAAGGCGGTACGCAGCATGAGGGACTCCGGTTATGTTAACAGTGACTTTCAAGTGGCCACAGACTGTAAACATCAGATTCCTGGGGGAAAACTGAGTCTCTGGTGCAGTTAAAAGGTTCTCAAACTTTGTGGCTGCTCAGGACAGTTTGGAGACACTGAACATTTGTGTGACTATTTGAGGACATCAGCCAATCAGAGTACCTCTTCATCCATCTCTATGAAGTGGTGCTGAGGTAATGCCTTTTCAAGACCTGAAACAAAATGACAAAAATATTGTTAAGTTAAATAACTCTCAGATAGTATTTAATTACTACTGTAAATTTATTATTTCACTAAGGTTCTCTTTTACTCTTACTCTGATCCTATGATCCTCTTACGCTTTTTACATGAATGTACAGTGATGAGAAGTTAGCTTCACAAGAGTTCTTATTGGAGAAATAAGAAACAGCATGATACGTTATCCTTGTTGGACATCTTGGATTCACACATCTCTAAAGAAGAAAAGCCAGATAGTCCTGAATGTGAACAGCAAGACTAGATAACTTCTCCAACATTGAAGAGTTTTTCCCAAGATCTCTAACTGTTAAGTAGGTAAATTTGACTAGGTTAAGAACTCTGTTCATGAACTGGAGAGAAGCTCAGTGGCTATGCGTGCATAACACTCTTGCAGAGGACCAGAGTTCAATTCTCAGCATCCACTTCATGTGGCTCACAACATCCACCATCGGCAACTCCCGCACTGGTAGACTGGATTCCCTCTTCTGGCCTCCATGTGCCAAGGTGCACTGAACACCCACCCCTCAATATACACAAACTGTAAAACAAAACTCTAGTCACCAAGGCATCATAAAGAACGAATCACAGGAAAACACAAAATGACAAAGAAATTGTATGCAGAACGCAAATACCCATTTATGTGTCACAGTTTGAAAGACTCTGTCCCCTTCAAAATCCACGTTGAAAGTTCATCTCCAGAGAAATAGTAGTAAGTGTTTGCTCATTAGGCACAGTCCTCATAAGTGGAGCTAGGTGCTCTTACAAAAAGTGTGGTGGAGGGAACTTAAGTCTTTAAATTAAAAAACATTTTTTTAAATCCCTCCTGTGGCCGGGCGTTGGTGGCGCATGCCTTTAATACCAGCACTCGGGAGGCAGAGGCAGGCGGATCACTGTGAGTTGAGACCAGCCTGGTCTACCAAGTGAGTTCCAGGACAGCCTCCAAAGCCACAGAGAAACCCTGTCTCGAAAAAAAAAAATCCTCCTGTGTTCATGATTGTGAGGACACTTCTCCCTCTAGAGCCGTGGTTCGTAACCTATGGGTTTGACCCCTTTTCATGGGGGTCACATATCAGATATCCTGCATATCAGGTTTATAAAATCACAATTCATTACAGTAGCAAAATTATGGTTATGAAGTAGCAACAAAAATAACTTTATGGTTGGAGGTGACCACAACATGAGGAACTGTGTTAAAAGATGGCAGCATTAGGAAGGTTGGGAAGCACTGCTCTAGAGGATGGAGTAGTAAGTGGTGGTTTCAATGAAAATGGACCCCACAGACTCAGGGAGTTGCATTACTGTAGGTGTGGCCTTGTTGGAGGAAGTGTGTCACTGGGGGTGGGCATTGAGGTTTCAGACACTCAAGGCAGGCCCAGTGCTGTTCTCTCTTCCTGCCGTCTGCCAATCCAGATAAAGAACTTTCAGTTACTTCTTCAGCATCTTATCTGCCTGCATGCCACCATGCTTCCTACCATGATGACAACGGATTAAACATCTGAACTGTAAGCAAGCCCCAGTTAAATGTTTTCCTTTATAAGACTTGCCATGGATTAGAAAAGCAGTTGAATGCTTTAAGTCTTGGCTTAATGGCCCATACTAGTAGGAGGATAGAAGACAGTGGTACTGAAGGTGATTTGAACAGTGGGGGCCCAGTTCAAGAGGTTTGAGAGCAGAATATTAGTATGTGGCCTACAGATAGTTCTTGTAGTATTTTGGTGAAGAATGTGGCTGCTTTCTGCCCTAACTTAAAAACATCTGCCTGAGGATAAACTGAAGAGTCATGGATTAACAGTTTTGGCAGAGGATAGTTCCAAACAAGCTAGTATTGACTGTGCTGTGTGACTATTAGTGGCCAGTCTTATGCAAACCTGTAATGAAAAGGAGCAAGCTGACCAAGTAAAACTACAAAATGTACAGTTGGAAGAGAAAGGGAACATCAGGAAGCGCAAACAGATTAAAGTCTGAAGTTTAGTGGAATAAAGGGAGTGGTGGCCTCCGAGCAAGAGCTTCCAACTTGTGTGTCAAAAGGAATTAAAGAAAAGCATTGGGCCTGGTGTGGTGGTACATACCTTTAATGCCAACACTCAGAAGGCAGAGGCTAGCAGAGTTTAAGACCAGCAATAGAAACCCTAACTAAGACAGAAGTCATCTTGGAAGAGGCTCTGAAGACAATGGACCCAGTGAAGACAATGGACAAGAATCTTGGATTCTTGTTATCTAGGATGATGAGAAATAACTTCCTATTCTTCATATATTACCACATTGGATAGTTTGTTATATCAATACAGCCTAAGACAGAGCGTGTGCCTCTGTGTGTGTGTGTGTGTGTATGAGACAGAGAGAGAGAAGAGAGAGAGAGAGAGAGAGAGAGAGAGAGAGAGAGAGAGAGAGAGAGAGAGAGAGAGAGAGAGAGAGAGAGAACATAAGACAATGGTTTTTTTTGTTGGTTTTTTGACACAGGGTTTCTCTCTGTAGCCTTGACTGTCCTATAATTTACTCTGTAGACCAGGCTGGCCTTGAATTCAGAGATGTGTATGCCTCTGTCTCCTGAGTGCTGGGATTAAAGGTGTGTGTCACTAATCCACAAGCCCAGAGAAGCTAAGTAAAAAGAGGGACAGACATAGAGGACCCCAGGAAGGGAAATAGTTAAAATCTTCTGGGTAAACTGGGAGGTGGGGTAGAAGGGAGGGGTGGAGGATGAGAGCATGAGGGAAAAAGAAAGCTGAATTGAAGGAGGGATGGAGGGGGAGAGCAATGAAAGAGATATCTTGATAGAGGAAGCCATTACAGGGTTAGGGAGAAACCTGGTGCTAGAGAAATTCCCAGGAATCCATAAGCATGACCCCAGCTAAGACTCCTAGCAACAGTGGAGTGCCTGAATGGGCCTTCCCCTGTAATCAGATTAGTGACTACACTAATTGTTATCATAGAACAAGGGTGCAGGTTCAAGATCATGATGGGGAAAACCACAGAGACAGCTGACCCGAGCTAGTGGAAACTCACAGACTATGGTCTGATAGCTAGGGAACCTGAATGGGACTGAACTAAGCCTTTTGAATGTGGGTGACAGTTACATGGCCTAATCTGTTGGAGGGCAGGGCCCTTGCATTTGGATCAGGACCTATCCTGGATACATAAACTGGCTTTGTGGAGCCCACTCCCTGTGGTGGGATACCTTGCTCAACACTGATACAAGAGGATGGGTCTTGGTCCTGCCTCAACTTGGTATGCTAGACTTTGTTGACTCCCCAAAGAAGGCCTTACCCCATCTGAGGAGTGAACAGAAAAGGTGAAAAGGGGGGAGGTGAGAGGTGGGAGAAGGGGAGAGGAGGAAATGGGATTGGTATGTAAAATAAAAAAATTTAAATAAAAATGTAACTAAAAAATCTATTTTCAAATGAAAAGAAAAAAGTGTGTGTCACCACATGTGGCTGCCAACAGGAATAGTTCAAAAGTAGAAATGAATGAGATGCCTCCCAACTTTATCCATGTTTAGAGAAACACTCACCAGACTGGCCAAGTTTAAGTCTGGTAGTACCAATAATGGTAACACAGAATTAATGGGAATCCAAACACTCTGGGAGTCTTTTCAGGACCCTGGAATTCTTGCACATTCACACCCTGTACACAGGCACAGAGAACATGCCGAGCAGCCTCGCTGTGCATTGTAGCCCCCACTTGGAAACAAGTCCAAGTCTACAGCTGGCTGGACAAACAGTGGTAGAGCCATACCAACAGGACAGTATCACAAAGGAGTTGAGACTCTGACTCTTTGAAACCAAGATAAAAGGGGCTAGTGGTTAACAGCACTGACTGCTTTTCCAGAAGACGTGAATTCAGTTCCCAGCACTTACATGGTAATTTACAACCATCTATAATCCCTGTTCCAGGGGATCCAATGCCGCCTTCAGGCCTCTGCAGGCACTAGGTACCCATGTGGCATACAGATATACATACATGTTGTGGGACTTCATTATAGCTTTTGGGGTACTGGCCCTTAGGGCATGGTGTACGTGTGAAGTGGAGAGAAGCATGCTGGCTCTCTTGGGAGGTTGGAGCAGAAGCAAGCTTGTGTTGTTCACATCTCCCCAGGGCAGATGGGCAGGACATGGCAGCTTCCACCTTGCCCAGCATTCAGTGAGTCTGTGTTCCCTTTGAATTCCATTTCCTTTTGTAGCCCCATAATGAAGACAATTTGTAATTCTGTCTCCTGATTCCATGATCATGAAAACATGAATATGTGCTGGATGGTTTGATGGAGAAACCAGGCAGGTTAGCTTTGTCAATGTGTCTCCACAACCCTGTGCGGACTGCCTTAGATTCTCCTTCATAAAGACCTGACTCCTACGTCATGTCTGTTCCAGATGCTACTAGATTCAAAAACTGTATCTCCCACTGTCCCCTCAGAGTGAGGACTAGGCAGTTCTTTTTTTGTTTGTTTGTTTTTGTTTTTTTGAGGCAGGGCTTCTCTGTGGCTTTGGAGGCTGTCCTGGAACTAGCTCTTGTAGACCAGACTGGTATCAGACTCACAGAGATCCACCTGCCTCTGCCTCCCGAGTGCTGGTATTAAAGGCGTGAGCCACCACCGCCCGGCTCTAGGCAGTTCTTAACCTGTGTGAGGACAGGGACTCAGATTGAGCAGGTAACCAGGAGGAAGGAGATGGCTAGTTGTCATCTCAACAGCTCCAAAACACTTACAAGTCATATGAAAGAACACTTAGCCTTGTGCCATCACATCACTCACATGTCCCCAGAAAAGGGGTATTTATCGACTTATTTCATGAAATGTATCACAAAGGCCTTCCTTCGTGCAATAGTTGTATCAGAACCAGGGTGCACAGATAATGTGCTTGGAACCTTCAGTGTAATATTTTGAACCTTACAAGTCCAAGTGGAGAAACGCTGCTTTAAGTGCAGCGTCCTCCTTTCCTGGCTTGTCCGTGAGGTGATTACATGACCAACCTCCTTAGTTCTTGTGCAGCATCCTGTCTTCAGAGCTCCACAGATGCCATAGGGCTCTTCCTGCAGAGGTCACAGCTAGAAAGCAGAGGTTCCACCACAAGCAATGTCAGGAGGAGGCTATCTGAGTGGTGAGTCCTTCAGTTCACCTATGTGCTGCTTTCTTGACAAATGAAGAATGCACTGTTGCCCAGTTGTGAAGGCCAGAAACCACACAGACAACACGCAGATAAGTCTAGGAGATCAACAGCAAGTGTGCAAGAGAAACAGGATAATTTTATTATCACGTTTTGCTTAAAATAAAGGTACAATAGAATCTCTACAGTTCAGCATGATTAGACATGATTTGTAACTTGAATACACTTTTAAAAAAACAAATGACAACAGGAATGAATCAGCACAAACTACAAAACTACTAGAGGAAAGGGAAGCCATTTCTCTGATAAAATATGTGCTATCACCAAACTTCCTTAGAAACTACTTTCCAACCACTAAGTGCCTTCAGCAAGTCATTAATCAAATGCTTCCTAAATTTAGAAAATGATGATCAAGTGGACTAAAACATGCAATTCTTAATCTTGCTTTTCTAGCTATAAAAGAACAGTATTTCAAGAAAATAAAATATTTTCTAAGCAGTGTTCTGAAAACTTCAATGACCTTTTCTGGCTCAGTACCTGACTTGAAATGTTCAAATGTTTATATTGCACACTAAAGAAACTTGAGCAGCATAGTATGTGCATGAGAAGCTGATGAGAAATAAGATTGGAAACCCCCTTAAATTGTGTTCCATTTACATGATTTAAATATATAGTTTTCTATATCTTTAATTAGTATAAGTAAAAAGGTAAATTTCTGAACAGCACAGAAATACAAATGTCAGAGTTTTACAAAATATATCCAACCCCTTAGACATGCACAACCTTTTAATTTTGGAGTGTTATACCATATAAGAGAGCCAGTTTCTTCTTCATAATGTAGGTAGGGAGTCATTTTTATGAAGTTATTTTACATGAAAAAATAAAGATGCACATTCCTTTTCTTTGTTTCTGAAAAAAGTGTGTGGAATGTTGGGAATTATGAAAAAGCAATTCCAAAGCAACAAAGTCAGAAGACTTGGAATGAGAAAGTCCTAACGGCACAGCATGTTATGAGGAATGATGGTTATCTTCGAGTGATTCGGGGAGTATTCTGTCATCGTTAAAGGCTATCAAGAGATGGCATGGAAAGCCACGAATGCTGGGCCATTTCTCATCAAAGAAGCAGAGTGTGCAAATGTTGCCACTTCAGAAATCCCAAGCAATGCCCCAAACACTAACAGGCTGCACCATAGACCAGTCAGCAGCTTCTGCCCTAGCAGGCTGCCTTCTGTGGAGGCTGCAGCAGACATCTGCCTGTGGGTATAGATCAGGATGATGGCCTGCAGGACTTCGAGACTTATCAACATGGGAGGGAAAGGGGCCACTGGCTGTTAACTCCCACGAAATTTTCTCCGTAGAATATACAGCTTCAATAAAACCTGCCTACCAGGAAAGGAGTGTTATAGCTTCATTTAGAAATGTAAATAGCTGATTACAATTCTAACTCCACTAAAGAACTCATACCTGAAATACGTTAAACACTGATGTCAAAATACTCTGATTCAGACTTTGAGGGGCCTGCTCCCCAGCCATGCAACACCTCATTTTTCGTAATTTGCTTTCTACTTGAGTTTCTAAGGAAAGCTAGTCTAAAGAACAGTAACTGCTTAGTTCAAAACTTGGAAAGCAACAGGGTAGAGGAAGTCTGTCCTGTGGTCAAGAAGGCCCCACTGTTCAGGAAAGCCCCTGCTGTTTCAAAAGGAGAGGAGAACTGCTTTCAGGCTTGGGAGCTAGTGAATCATGAATGGACTTAGGGATGGACAATTCGTATCTTTATGAATCAAACATACATATAAAACTGCTCTCCACCTCTGTTACCTGCAGCTTCAGACTTTCTACTCATCTAGCCCATAGATTCACAGCATTGAGTCTCTCCCTTATCAATGTCATTGTCACTATGCTAGGAATGTCAAGGGCTTCCTCAAAACCACCTGGACAGCAGTGCAGCTCTATCAATGTCTGCATCCTGTAACCCTGAAAATTGTTCGCTCACGTTCACTTCCGCAGGTCTAGTTACAAACGCTCGGTTCTTAGACACAAAAGCATCGTAGGTCACTGGAGAAAAGTGTGGGTGTCAACAGTCACGACTCTGCTGGCAAGAGTCAAAAGGCCTGGTATTGGTTCCAGGGCTACGGCGCCAGTGTTTGGAGACTACTCATCAGTTAGTCTCTCATTGGTGCCTCAAACAGTATGTGGGCTCCCTGGGCTAAGCCGTATCTCCTATTCTCTACAACACTGGCTGCAGCAGTGCCCCTGCCAACAAGAAAATGGCCTATGGCCCTTGAAAAGTCAATGTTTCCCTGAACCTGAAGGAAGCAGGCATACATGGTCTTTTGACCATTCTAAGATGTTTTATATTCCAAGGTAAGTTATTATATGCTGAAAGCCAGTAAAGTGACCATTTTAAGAGTTAAGTTTTAATTTACATTGAGAGAAGATTCAATTATAATATACACTTAAGCCTAGCAGAGAGGTAAACTCCTACAATCCCAGTTATTTGGGAGACAAGAGGCAGAAGGATAGCAATTTAGAGACCTGTGTAGTCAGACTGTGAGATCCTATGCAGGGGGATCCATGAACAAAATCAGAATTAAATTTCATTTAACTTTTTTCCTCAAGCATATTCCAAGGTGAGTGTGTTGCATTGCTTTTTAAGTGACAGCAGGCATTTACCCAGTCATACAAATCTGGTGCAAACTAAAGAATGAATCATCATCTTATTGGCTAATGAGGCAGGGCTCCTAGCAATGCCAACTACCACAGGTATCTTATCATGCTGCGGCCACAAGAATGGTATCTAAGAATCCCAACAGGTTCAGTATAACACTGATTAAAATGCCTTCCAGTTTTGTGTGGTTTTACTACTTCTCTTTCAAAAATTCCCTGGCTGAAGCAAATGAATGGTGTTCTCCCATTAATCAATTTATCTCATATAATCAATTTATTGTCACTGGATTCTCTCAAGGTATTATGCTCAATTGAAGTAGCTTGTATTTTGTGGCTTTGTGTTGAAGTGCAAATTGCAAAGTTTTATAGATATTAGATTATGCCCTATGTTCTTTTCATAGTATTTAGGGCATAAGGGATAACTGAAATATAATCAAGTGTCCTTAATTAGGCCCCTTATTTTCCCAATGCTTGTTAAATAATATGTAGATATAATGATTATTCCACATGTCTTCTGTTACTAAAAAGGCAGATTGTTCCCCAAAAATAGTCCCTGAGAACACCCATTAAGGATCCTCTGAAAAGCAAAAGACAGTTATAAATGACAAACACATGAACTCCAACTGTGTACAAATCATGAAAGGTTGGGCAATTCATGCCTGCAGTAACATGAAACTAGCTGTACTTTACCAAAAAGTGACTCAGGGCATAGCTGTAGGCTCATTCATTGCCTTGCTTCCTACATTTCTATCATTTGAGGGTGTGTGTGTGTGTGTGTGTGTGTGTGTGTGTGTATGTATGCACGTGTGCAAGCATGTATAATGACACACCACCCACGCAGAGGTCAGAGGACAATTTTCAAGAGTTGGTCTTTGCTTAACCTTGTTTTGAGGCAGGGTCTCTCTTGTTTCTGCAAATTCACTGCATACTCCAGGCTAGCTGGCTTGTGAGCTTCCAGAAGAGTGTCCTGACCCCCATCTCACTATAGAACACTGGGATTATAGATGTGGCTTTTTCTAAGGGTTCCAGGGATCTGAACTCAGGTTGTCAGGTTTGTACATTAAGCACTTTTACTCACTAAATCATTCCCCTGGCCCACTTCTTGATTTTCTAAATGTGAGCTAAGGTGTGGTTTATACTTAACCTTTATTGGTTACTTTGTTTTTCTTTTAAAGGTGGTAGATCTGACTAAAGGAGGATTTTCAGTCAGGAAAGTAGGAAGGTCATATATCTTTGAAAGACTCAATGCAGAGTAAGACTAAGAGAAGGCCTGCAGATCTGTCAGGATCCAATGGACAACCATTCACACACAGAAACAAGGCACACATTTTAGATAACAAAGTGCTGATTAAGACTACAACATAGCTGGAGCTGATCATGCCGGCACGTGGGTCATTAAACTACTGCCCTACAGACATGTGCCAACCCGTCAGTGCTCCTGAGCCACCACTGCTGTTCCCCTGAATGGTCACGGCCAGCAAGGGGGAAGCACAGTGGCGTCTTTGCTGCCTCACACCAACTTTGCCAGAAAGAAATTCATCTCAAATGACAACTCATCTTTAGAGCTTTCCCCTCCTGACTTTCACAGCTCTGGGAAGAAACGAGCTGGCAAATGTGTTTACTGGGTAGAAGGTCCCCTCCACGCCCCACCCCTACAAAAGTTCATCCTAGAACTCAGCAGAGTAATATATGCTGGAATGCATAGTCCCTATGTTTTACAAGTACATTGTAGGGCTAACTTCAGAGAAAGTACAATAGTAATATAACTTAATTTTAGTCAATATAAATTACAATGACCATCTAAATATTTAAACAGCAAAATAGAACAAAATATACATATGTAAAAATTCTACGTAAACAAATGTACAATCTCAGAACTTAAAATTCACTAGAAGGTTCATTGTGTACATTGATTAGGCTCAGAATGAAGTAAAAGTAGTCAATTTAACCCCCAACCTGGAAATCTAGTCCTGCTATGGTTGTGACTTCATGTGTTCAGCATCCTGCAACATTCATTTAGACAGAGTGCAACCGTCCATGTAAACACTTTGCTATCCTGGTCCCTGGGTATGGACCTGTAGATAGAGGAGACCCTGGGAGCAACAGATGAGGAGGGAGCATTACACCTTAGAGAACAAAGCAACTTCTGCTGGTGGCCTCAGGACTTCCCGTTGGGTGGCTCAGGAAGACTCTGAGGGGTGGATGTGGTGAAAGTGGACAGCCATGAAGACATAGCTGTCTTTGCACTGGAAAAAGCTCCTCCCACTGACTGGCCTGTGTGAAAGAGAGAAACAAAAGGAAAAATATATGAACTTAATAAAAAGGTTTAATTTTTTTGCATGTGGGGAATGGAACTTAGGGGATGCTCTAATATTGAACCACATCTTCAAGCCTATACTTAATATTTTGTTAGGATACAATGAAAACCCAGCAACCATGAATAAGGGTATCTCACTGAAATTCAGTAAAATGATGTAGTTGCTAAAATAACACTTAAATTTTCAGTTCAAAACAATCTTTCGCCAGGCGTTGGTGGTGCACATCTTTAATCCCAGCACTCAGGAGGCAGAGGCAGGTGGATCTCTGTGAGTTCGAGACCAGCCTGGTCTACAAGAGCTAGTTCCAGGACAGCCTCCAAAGCCACAGAGAAACCCTGTCTCGAAAAAAACCAAACCAAACCAAACCAAACCAAACCAAAAACCAAAAAAACAATCTTTCAGTGGGAATGTCTTAAAGAAAACCAAGTAATTTCTTACCATAGGAGGCACACTAGGTACTTTGTAGGGGTTAATAACACAATTTTATAGCCACAGCACTAGCAATTCTGACTGTGAAACAGAATTATCTGGAGAGCTTAAAAAGCCAAACAAGGGGCTGCAGAGATGTCTCAGGAGTTAAGATCATTTACTGTTCTTCCAGAGGACCCAGGTTCAGTTCCTAGCACCCATATCAGTAAACTCACAAACCACCTTTAATTGTAGCTCCCAGGGATCCAATGCTTCTAGCCTTCATGGTCACATACACATACCTGCACATAATCATACACATGCAGAAAGACAGACCATACACTCTCTCTCTCTCTCTCTCTCTCTCTCTCTCTCTCTCTCTCTCTCTCTCTCTCTCTCTCTCTCTCTCTCTCTCTCTCTCACACACACACACACACACACACACACACACATACACAGTCCTACACTCTATGTACCTTAAATGCTGAGTAGCCACTTACTCATACTGGAAGAATTAGTAATATACTAGAAGAGAATCTATATCAGACAAAGAAATACTGAGCCTTGCAGGCCTCAAGTCTTTGTTGTTTTAAAGAATATTCTCTCTGAAGCTGCTGTGAATGTGACATTATTTGAGTATTCCGATTTAATGAGCAGCAGTAGCAACACTGAAAACCAAATGCACCTGTCCTCCCTATCTGTGGCTTTAGTCCTGGGTTTGGGTCCCCTGCCATCTATATCTTCAGATAGTCTCCTTTTGTCTAATGTACACATACTCATTCTCCCGATTACAAGTCAAGTGGAGTTATCCAGTTAAACTGGCTGTCTTGGAACTAGTTCTGCAGACCAAACTCACAGCAATCTACATGCCTCTGTCTCCAGAGTGCTAGGATTAAAGGTGTGTGCCATCACTGCCTGAAAGAGGGAATCTTACATGACCAATGCTCCTAACAGACTGGCCTGTGGGCAAATTTATTGGTCATTTTCTTGATTAACAACTGGTGTAGGAGCCGGGCGTTGGTGGCGCACGCCTTTAATCCCAGCACTTGGGAGGCAGAGGCAGGCGGATCTCTGTGAGTTCGAGGCCAGCCTGGTCTACAAGAGCTAGTTCCAGGACAGCCTCCAAAGCCACAGAGAAACCCTGTCTCGAAAAACCAGAAAAAACAAAACAAAACAAAAAACAACTGGTATAGGAGAGCGTAGCCCACTGTGGGCAGAACCATTCCTGGGAGTGGTCCTGATGGTATAAAAAGGCAGGCTGCTAAGCAAAGTCCTGAGCAAGTCAGTAAGAAGCGCTTTTCATGGTCTTTGCTTCAGTTCCTGTCTTGGCTTCTCTCAATGGACTGTGTCCCAGCACATGTAAGTCAAGCAAACCCTTCCCTTCCTGAGTTGCTTTTGGTCATGATTACCCTAATTAAGATACCTGGTACACAGTGTCTATGTTCCAGTAACTCTAAGGGCACAACAGTGAAACTATCAATTTGAACATGGCAAAGAAGAGCTATAAGGTGATTTCTTTATATGAAAAATTGAAAGTATTTGAGTGACAGAATATAGTCATATAATTTTATTAAAATACACTGTTATAACTATCTCAACCTATTATTGCTGTTAACCTCTGACTTGGCTAATTTACATGCTAATGTTTTATTACAGGTTGTATGTGTAAGAAAATCATGGCATGTCCATGTTTTCGAGTATTCTCTGGGATTCTTAAAATAAATCTCCTTTGGATAGGGAAAACACTACTATAATGATTCATATGTCTACAATGAAGCTAAATTTTTCTATTAAAAACAAGTGTTGTAGAATATTTTACCTAGGCAAAGGTCTGTGTTACATTTGTTTATGCTGTGGAATTATTTAACTATGCAAATTTTTGTTACATTTGTTTCTGCTGCCTTTGTTAATGATGTAAAGATGTGATAGAAGACAGAGAAACCCTGTCTCAAAAAACCCCAAAAACCCTATGTGTTACAGTTAACTATGTAAAGAGGTGTTGCTGTTTCACCTTGCCTGCCTAAGGCACCTGCTTGGTCTCATGAAAAGGTGAACAGCCAATAGCCAGGCAGGAGAGGGACATGCAAGGCTGGCAGGCAAAGAGAGTAAGTAGGTGAAAGCCAGGCTTGAGAAGGAAGAGAGAAGAGATCAAGGGAGAAAGGGAGGGACACACTTGGGGCCAAAATTCAGGCAGCCACCAACCAGCCAGACACAGTAAGTAGTGAAAGTAGGACATACAGGCTGGGTGGTGGTGGCGCATGCCTTTAATCCCAGCACTCGGGAGGCAGAGGCAGGCGGATCTCTGTTTGAGGCCAGCCTGGTCTACAGAGCTAGTTCCAGGACAGTTAGGCTACACAGAAAAACCCTGTCTCAACACCCCCCCCAAAATAAAGTAGGCAGAAAAAAAAAAAAGGAAGGAAGAAAGGTTAAAAGCCCTGAGGCAAAACATAGATGACAAGAAACAGGTTAGGTTTTATGAGCTAGCAATAAACAACCCTAAGCTAAGGCTGAGCATTCATAATTAGTAATAAGTCTCCATGTCATGATTTGGGAGCTGGTTGGTGGCCTAGAAGAAAAAGCCTGGTATAAGAATTCAAAATAAATCAAATGTATAACCATACAGAAATAAATGCTTATATGTTGCGGAATATTATTTTAATGTGTGTTACATTTGTTTATGTTATGGAACATTTGTTTTAATGATGCAAAGATATGTTGCATTCTTTTATTTTGCATTTGTTTAACCCTGAAGCTGTGTAACTTTGCTTGTCTAAAACACCCGATGGTCTAATAAAGAGCTGAATGGTCAACAGCTAGATAGGAGAAAGGATAGGCAGGGTTGGCAGGCAGAGAGAATAAAGAAGAAGAAAAATCTGGGAAGAAGAGGAAGGAACAAAGAGTGAAATGAGTAATAAAAGAACTACATTTTGGCATAACAATGCAGGGCTCCTGAATTTCCACATGACCTGAGAAAGCTTGGAAAAAAAAAACAGGAAGTAAAAGGACACTGTTCCTTTAAGAGACACTGTTGCTCAGTGTCTCTTAATGCATAGTGTTTCTTCCCTTTTTAAACACCTATTAATTATAAACTTCTAGTGTTTCTTCCTTGTTTTACATTTATCAATTATAGACTTCTAGTATAACTAACCACATAAACGTAGCTTTCTTTTTTTTTTTGGTTTTTCGAGACAGGGTTTCTCTGTATTGTTTTGGAGGCTGTCCTGGAACTCGTTCTGTAGACCAGGCTGCCCTTGAACTCACAGAGATCCGCCTGCATCTGCCTCCCAAATGCTGGGACTAAAGGCGTGTGCCACCAACTCCGGGCATAAATGTAGTTTTATATACTAACACCCTTTCTCCCTGGACAAACTAAAAAATGTCTGTGGCAGCCCAGGCACCAGCTTACATATCTACAAAGATTTAATGCAATTCCTGGTCACAAACCTCCAACCGGGTCATGAGCTTTAGGCCTGGCTTTCCCAACCCAAGAAAGGGGCCCAGCCAGACACTCAATCTGTACAGAAGTCCTAGCCTCACTGCTTACAAGTTTTTTACTCATGCAGACAAAAAAGACTAGAGAGACACAGTAAGAGAGGTTCAGATGTAAAGGTTATAATGTGCATAGACTTAAGAAAGAAAGAAAGAAAGAAAGAAAGAAAGGATAAAAAAGAAAGAAAAGGTATGGACAGTCATAGAAAGAAGTAAATATTTAAAAATAATTAAGCCTTTAAAGAGAGAGGAAAAGTAATATAAAAGAAAAACCCATGTGATAGGAAATACAAAAGGAATCTGGATCCTATATAGATAGTATTGATTGACTTTGAATTGTTGAATGCCGACAAGCAAACAACAGCTACTTAGGAGACATGGGATTGTGAACAGTACTGCTGTGGTCCACAAGGTCATACAGTGAGACTGCAGTTGACAAATTCACCAGGCTAACCCATCGGAATAATGACCAACATATTCCGTTGAAGAAAAACCCTACTTGCAAAACTTTGGGGAAACCTGCCTTTTGAATAGTCACTATCATTCCTGTAAAACCCTTGTGAAACCATAGCACTTCCCCTTTTCCATAGTGGGATTTGTCCCCAAAACCCCAGCAGTGTATTAATCAATTATTGGGCACAAGCTCCTCTTGTACTGGTAAACTGGGTAACTGTCTCCCACATTGTGGGGCCCTGGTGTGAAAGTATTCACACAGTCAAGGAAGTTTTTTGTTCTCTTAGTCAAGTCTACATAACTTAGAAGCTAGCTCCTTACAATTATTTTACAGCAGGATATCCGACAAGGAGAGGAGTATTGCAAACAGACCACATTCAGAGCTTTAATAGGCAGGCACTGAGTAGGAGACATGGCATGTCTGCCCCCACTGACTGGGCAGCACTGACTCCTCTAACAGCTAACTCAGGAGAGTGCAGCCCACTGGCCCCTGCTCTACCTTCACAAGCTGTCAATATACTATGTACTCACCTCCACCTCAATTCTACTGAACAAGATCTTAATCTAGGAAACTGTTTGTGTCTTTACTCCTGAGATTCAGGAAAAAGCATCTGATCGCTTAGCCAGCCCCAGAGAAAGGAATCCCTTCTCACCAGGTGTCAGCAGTGCCACTGCCTGGACACAGCCCACAGCTTGGCTCCAGCTGCAGCCTCTGGATCTCATATATCCTCTCCCTGATCTAGTGCTGGGGGATTCACTAGCATTTGGCAAAAATGCTAATATGGGTTAAGGGTCCATTTTCCTTCTTCAGTTTATGCTAGTCACCATGGCTACCCTGATGCTGTTTCCAGCTACCAGGAAAGCAAAAGTGAAACCCAATGCATAGTGTTTCTTCCTTTTTTAAAACAGCTATTACTATAAACTTCTAGTGTTTCTTCCTTGTTTTACATTTATCAATTATGGTCTTCTAGAATGACTAACACCCTTTCTCCCTTATTAGTGATCCCATTTAACCCTTCCTCCACCACTTTGCAATTGTCAGAGAATTGCTAATTGTATCTGTATGGGGTATATAAAGCAGAAGCCTTATGGGATGCGGGCCCCTCTCTCCTTTTGAAGAATAAAGAGCAATTTGAGGAATGTGTGTGAGCCTGTTTGTTTCCCTTCACTCTCAGACCTTTTTTTTTAGCGAAGCCTTACCAGGTTGCTGTAAGCCCCTAGTCTGGACCCTGAGAGGACATTGAGGCTGGAATTCTCGGAGGTCCTCATTACAGTACTACAAAATTGAACCAACCAAGATAAAAAGAAGTAAAAAAAATATATTTGTCAAATGGAAATAAAAAAATGCTTTGGAGTTTTGTTCCCACAGGAGATAAAAGGCTGTGGATTCCTTCAGGAATAATAATGGATCAAGTTGATCAAGGAAAACCTCCTGACTCTTGACAGATGTTATTTATCAACAAAGGTTATTGCTGGAATTCCCAGGACTTGGTCCTTATCTCAAATCTTCTTAGGGACCCCACCCAGGAAGTAGTTTGGAGAAAACAATGCCCACATTCCCAAGAGTTGAGGGGTGTGGATGGTCTTTGGTTATTTGGTGGGCTATGGATGTTTGTTATCATTTAGGAGAATATAGTATACTGATACAAATTTAAAGTTATTTTTGTTACATTGTACATATATTTCTTCTTTTGTTTAAGGTATTACACATATGCAGTTCATTTAAAAATATAAGGTAAAGTTATAGTTTTTAAAAGCTATTATAACCTATTTAGGATAATCAAGAAACATAGGTTAGTAGTTGTCATCTATAGCAGTCAATTTTGTAGATATGTTAGGTATGTTTTCAAGATCATATAGAGATGTATTTTAGATACACAAATGGTTTTCAAACACTTCAAAGACCTACATAATATAGCATATACAATGCTTTATTAATCTAAGGTTTTTCATGACAGTAAGACACATCTGCTCCTGGCAGTGCCAACTTACTTCAGAGAAAATGATGGACATTGAGAAGAAAATCCTTTGGAGTTTGCTTTCATTGTGGCAAGGTTAGCCACTGGGCAAAGAAATAGCTCTTGCCTTTGACTAATGACAATGTGCTGTGCAGACTGGACATGAGGGACACACAGGAGAAACTGTTGAGCCAAAACAAGGCAGGACAGTCCTTCAAAATTCTTGCTTCCCAGAAAGGTCTGCCAAATATTCTTCAGGACACAGAAGAAAGTGACTGTAAAACTTTGCCAATATAAGGCAGGACAGTTTTTAAAATTTCCTGTTTCACTGAAAAGTCTGCCAGATACTCTAGGCCTGTAGGCTGAAGATGGATGCCCCAATGCTGCAGAGAAACTCTGGGTGACTGTCCAGGCAGGCAGATGTCTTTGTCATTTCTGGAGTTTTGGAAGTTGCTTGCAATGTTCTTCCTGTTTATTCAGGTAATAATATATTCTTTTGGAGTCTTTTGAGTTAAAGACTAGATAGTTATAATTGCAGTTTTCTTTAGTTGTGATAATATACTAAGTGTAAAACTTTGGATTCACTAAGATAGGATAGATAATGCATTATTTCTCTGACTATGCTAACTATAAATGTAATTCTTACTTGATAACTGTTTTTGTTGTATGTAGTTTTACTATGTTAAAGTCAAAACCTTTCATTTTTATTTAGACAAAAAGGGGGAAATGCAAAATATTATTTTAAGGTGTGTTATATTTGTTTATGCTATGGAATATTTGTTTTAATGATGCAAAGATGTGTTGCATTATTTTATGTTGCATTTAACTCTGTGAAGCTGTGTTACTTTGCCTGTCTAAAACACCTGAGGTCTAATAAAGAGCTGAACAGTCAATAGTGTGACAGGAGGAAGGATATTTGGGGCTGACAGACAGAGGTAATAAACAAGAGGAGAAATCTGGGAAGAAGAGGAAGGATAGAAGAGCAAAAAGAACAATAAGAAAACCACCACACTTAGATCAAATTCCATTCCTCTGACAATAAAATGAATCTAATAGTAGGGCTATATGTTCTGTGCTTTTTAAAAATGAGTTCATAGAGTCCTTTCATCATCTTTCTATAGATGTAAGGAATGTTAGCTACCAAGATCAGCATGAGGCATTATCATATGGGGCTTCTGAGTTGTGGTCAATAAGGGTTAGCTAATAGTTGTGTTATGTGTTAAACATAAAGTATCCCCACCACGTATGTTTGAATGTTTTGGGAGGTCTTGGGTGGGGCTTTGAGATTGTATGTTTCCAATTCCAGCTTCCTGATACACTAGGATGACAGGAATAGCCACATGCTCACACTGTTAGGAATTCCATCACGACTTTTCCAACTTGATGAACTCTACCTTTTAAAACCATAGCCAAAGCAAACTTCTCCCTTGTTTCTGTTGGGTATGGTCAAAGTGGTGAAAAAGTAACTACTACGGTTTCTAGGTTTGAAACTGGATCAAAATAACACGTTAAAAATATAGAAAAGGGGGCTGGAGAGATGGCTCAGAGGTTAAGAGCACTGGCTGCTCTTCCAGAGGTCCTGAGGTCAATTCCCAGCAACCATATGGTGGCTCACAACCATCTGTAATGAGATCTGGTGCCTCTTCTGACCTGCAGGAATACATACATGCAGGCTGAACACTGAATACATAATAAATAAATAAATAAATCTTTAAAAAATATATAGAAAAGAGGGGCTAGGTGTGGTGGTGCACACTTTAATGCCAGTATTTGGAAGGCAGAGGCAGGCAGATCTCTGAGTTCAAGGACAGCGTGGTATACTTAAGTTACAAGTTAGCCACAGCTACACAGCGAGACCCTGTCTCAAAACAAAAACATCAAAAAAACCAAACCAAACCAAAAACACCAACCAACCAAAACCAACAAAGGAGAGAGGGGGAAAGAGGAAATAAAGAATTTATTCAGATTCAACAGGAATATCATCTTCAAAAAAATTTTTTTTGGTTTTTACGAGACAGGGTTTCTCTGTATTGTTTTGGAGGCTGTCGGTCCAGCCCAGCCTCGAATTCACAGAGATCTGCCTGCCTCTGCCTCCCGAGTGCTGGGATTAAAGGCGTGCACCACCACGGCATCTTAAAAAATGTTTAAGTGAACAAAATGCTAGGCACAGAAAGATATATGTAACATGCCATGATTTATCTAGCTTTGGGTATTTGGTTAATACGGGCCTCATAAAATGAGGTGGAAAGTATTACCTCATTCACTACTTTCTGAAAGGTTTTGTATACAATTTATGTTATTTCTTCCTTAAACTGTTGTGCCCAAGTTGCAAAGTCCCCAAAGACCACCAGGAAGACAGACCCACTAAACTGCAAAAGCAAGGCTTAATGATTGTTCATTCACCCGTGACAGGGACCCTGTCTGGCTAGCTGTCGCAGCAGCCTCCAGAGGGAGAGAAGTTCCCTGTCTACTGCTAGGTTTTAAAGACAAAAGTTACAGGATTACATCAGTAGGTACGGGTTGGTTTCTGATTGGCTGACATTTGGGAACAATCAGGAGAATTTCTCAAAGTCATATTTTGGCATGAAATACCTGTGTACCAATTATTTTCATTGGTCAGTGCTGAGAGGGAATATTCTATAGTTTCTATGGCATTGTCTTGTTACTTGCAGGTGGCCTGTTATACATAGATACCAATAGTTTTCAGAATTATATCTTGGAGATTACAGGGGAGGTTTTGGTCCCCCCTGGAGTTTCTTTTGTGGCCAAACAGTGCCCAGGAACCAAGCATCTAGGAGGCTTGGGGGGGGGCGGGGTCTGGAGTTTCTTTGTGTTCAGTTTTGGCCCTAGACTCCGGGAGGCTAGAGGATCTGGAGTTTCCTTGTGTCAGAGGCCTACCTGTCTTTTCTGTAGCCTGTCATGGCTACTAAAGCAGGGAACTGAGTGAGGATCTGGTCCCTTTATTTCTAAATTATTAGAAGTGAGGTCTTTGAGTTTTGTCTACCCCTTTCAAAAAACGTCTAAGAGAAATTCAAAGAGAAGCTTGTACCCTCAGCACCTGGGATGCTGAGTCAGGAGGATCCAGATTTTGAGGCTAATAAAGGCTACCAAGTGAGACTGTCTTAACAAAAAGAAGGGGTTGAGTAAGAGAAAGGAAGAGAGGGAGAAAGGAAGGAGGAAGAGAGAATCCAAAAGTGAAGCCAACATGGATGTGGACTGACAGTTAGAAATCTTGCACCAGGTTTTAATTTATTCAGCAGAGCCAGAGCTATTCTAATTGTAAATTCCTTATTAGTTTATGTCGTCAAGGAATTTGTCCAGCTATGTCATAAAATTATTCACAAGCTTCCTTTGTCCTTTCAGTTCCTATGAGTCTAAAGTGAAGTCACAGTGTTAGTGTCTCTTTTGGCAGTCAACTTGGAAACCATAAAAGCCTTCCTTAGTTTTAAGACTGACAATTCCCCCTTCCCCCCCAGATAGGGTTTTTCTGTGTAGCTTTGGAGCCTGTCCTGCCTCTGCCTCCCGAGTGCTGGGATTAAAGGTGTGAGCCACCACGCCCAGATAAGACTGACAATGTAAAAATTCCCTTTGTATTACATGATCCACAAACCTATAACTTTATTTTAATGAACTACACACTGAAAAGAGAAACGGATACATATGACATGACAGCAGCTCCTGCTGAGGGTGTGCCTTACCGACAGCTTTTCCTGTTTGTACCACATTCCGGCTAGTTGTTACCATGACATTGCCAATTTTTTTGCCACGTTCACTGTTCTGAACAGAACTAAGAAAAAAAAAAACAATTTTTTAAAAATCTCAAACATTTGATAATACCCACAATCAAACCACTCTATTATCATTCCAAATTAGTATTGGGAAAATAAAAAACAAAATTATTATGAGTAAATTTCGGAATGTACCAAAAGAACACAGAAATGAGCTAAGAGGTGAGGACATAAAGATGTATCTCCTTGACAGACATGGTTTGCTGAGAGCATGTCATCAAAATAGAAATGATAAATCCTGTTATTTTTTTCATACTATTGTATATAGACAGAGTACTTTCATTTTAAAATACATGTTGTTCAATCACAGAATGTTATAGTCATTGGGTTACTATTTCAAACACAAGTCCATCAAGAAGATAAACAAAATACCCAACTGGCAACGAAACACAAGGCATATACTCAGACAGAATATTCCCCCTTACTTTCTGTAAGTACTCACTGTGAGAATCTGAGTTTCATGTCTGACACTGAGTACTGGCCCTGAAAAGGATGGCTGCAAAACAAAGCTTAAGCTTAGATTATGAGTACATCATCACTAAAGCTGCAAAAAGCAGTCACAGGTACTGTGAGTGAACCTTTTGGGGAGCACGAGTGGACTCAGTGCTCTCAAACAGACAGTGGGGCCCTGTGCATCAATCCTAATATGAGCTAGAAGAAGTGACTCAACAGTTTTGAGCTCTGTCTTCTTTCCTTGTGCAACGGATGAACGTGGTTAGAGGTGGACATGTGGGGGGGGATGGAGGTACTAAAACTACCCCCAACACAGTGCTAACAACACCCCTTATTTCATCTGGGGTGAGACCCAAGCAAAAACACACCAGGAAATCAATCAGGTGAGTAACTGACTTAGATCACAGTCATGACTGTACCTTGACCCTGGTCGCCCTGTAAATATGTGTCATTGGCCATGAAAAGATTTGCTGGTGAATCAGCAAAAAACTGTTTTTATTAGAAAAGCAACTCAAAATGCAGAACTTAAAATGTCACTGTAGTTTTGTATGCAAATACATTATTCTTACTTATTTCTGCCACACCTAAGGAAAAACAGTTTATTAAAGCCAAAAGCAAGCCAAACACATGACTTAAGCAGTTAAGACTGGAAGACAGAGGTCAATAAACAATTCTTATTTTACACCCAGGTCCCTCTGTCCAGCACTATGAAGAAAGTGAAATTCATAGCTACTTAAAAAATGCTATAGTTTTTTCAAATGACAGAAGTGCTGTGTGTCAAAGTAAGCATAGAGAACAGGTCTTCCCTTTATAGATTTCAGAACTAATCTAACAAAACACATAAACATTCTGTATATCACTTGCCTAACATGTTCAAAGCTCTGAGTTCAAAACACTGAAAAATCACAAAAGCATCTCCAATCATTCTTTCTTCCTGTTCTCAGAAAGGCTTGATTTCAGGGGTGGGATGTGTCTGATGCTTGGTAATTTAGAGGACTCCTCTCTAGGAGCTAAAAAAATAATTAGATTGGAAAGTTTCAAATTGTACTTCCTGATAGTTCTCCCTCTTTCCTTTCCTCCTTCCAACCCTTCCAATGTAACCCGGCTTGTTCTCTTAAATTTATGGCCTCTATTTCTTTAACTGCACACATACACACATTCACACAAAACATGTCTGCTTAATGTTAATTGTATGTATATGATCTCAGGGCTGACCACAATTTGGGGGCTCTTCCCTGTGAAGACATCTTCTGCTTCCTCTGTTCTCAGCCTTTCCTTAGCTGTCTGTAGTTCTTGGTCTGGGTTTGAAGACCCATGAGATTTCCCCACTGGTGTCATCCTTGTTTTCTTGTTTTTGAAGACAAGTCTTGTCATGCAGCCCAACTTACAACTCTCCTATTTTTAGCCTCTTGAGTGTGGGATTCAAGCATGTGCTACCATGCATAGCTAAACTCCAGTCTGGTTTCAACTCCCATAACCTTAGTTTCTTTATAAATTTTGTCTAGGTACCAATTAAATAGGTACCATATTAAAGAATTTATAATCCTTTAAAGCCCATTCTAGCTAAGCCTATGTGCTAGCATTAAGATCTGTAGAGCTGGTTCAGGTTAATAGCATCAGATGCATTGTGGAGATGGCTCACATACTGGGCAGCTGACAATTAGGGTGATCCACTTTGTAAGGTGAGCCACCTCAAGTGTCCCTGGCAAACCAGCCCACACATGTTTCCCTTTACATGCCTCAGATCATAGACCTTGTAGTTAGCAAGGCAGACTACTTTGAACTCTTAGTTCCTTCATTGAATAGCACTAAAATGTTGTATTAAGTTTTTTAATTTATTCAGATGACATTATAGGTTTTGCTACAACTAAAAAACTCACCAAAGTTAGGGTTGAACCTATTCATTTTGTTTGATAACAGATGTGTCCACCAAAGTGATCTGAAACTACCTCCCTATGCAGATGTATCTACCAGTTGATACTGTTTAATCTGTACATTGTAAAGTGTGTGTGTGTGTATATGTATGTGTGTGTGTGTGTGTATGTATGTATGTATGTATGTATGTATGTATTATGTATATGTTTACCCTTTCTAGCTAGCATCAGTTATATCACATTTCCATTTTAGCTAAAAACATTAAACTATAGCCTCCAAATAACAAAGTGTTGAATACAAAATTGACTTTGTCCATTTTTCATTAAGAAATAAAGTTCAAAATACAATGAAAATAGCCAATAAATGCCTGTATCATTAAAAACAGTATTTCAGCTCGGAGTGGTAGTAAACACCTTTAATCCAAGGAGTGCGAAGGCAGAGGTAAATGGCTCTAGGTTTGAGGCCAGCCTGGTCTACACAGTGAGTTCCAGGTTAGGCACAGGCTACATGGTGAGACTCTCTCAATAACAAAAAGACTTTTTTTGAAAAGCAACCATTTTCCATCCCATCAGTCTAGAGGATGTACTTACTTTGGGTTTATCTCTGAAAGTGCTGGGTGCTTATTGCTGTTCCATACCCTGTAGTTGTGAGTATTCTTCCAGGCAGCAACAAAAGTCGTTCCATAGTCTGATAACATCTTTTCATTATCTGCCAAGTAAATGGTTGAAAGAAGTTGAGCTGGGCATGAAGATTAATACCCATAAAGGGTGAAAGCATAATTTTAAGTCCCACTCTCACAGTGTGGGGACACAGCCTACAGGTGTCAGCAAACTTGAGTCAAGTTCCAAAAATACTGTTAAGAAGCTTTGTAGCCTTTGGCAAGTCACTTAATCACTCAGAACTTCATTTTCTTAACTGGAAAATAAGAGGACTGAGCCAAACATTTCCAAGCTCTCTACAACACCAAAATGTTTTCATGTTTTCCTTACTGTTACAAAAACTAGAGACTTGCCATTGAGCAGACATACTGGCATAAGGATATAGTGGGGCAGTTAGAATTTCTTCACAAATGTCAAAAGAGTTAACAACAAGCAAGTAAACTGCTTCTTTACCCATGTTTCCTTTGTTTGGACTTTGTCTCACATTTGGTGATTTACTCTTGGGTATCCAAGCATTGTACTGTCAAAAATACTTAACAAAGGATTTTCACATTAATGCTAAATAGCTCCTGTCTTTCTTGATACCACGGGGATGTGTCAATGCAGAGCATTTTTTTGCTTGCAGAGACGGAGAAGGTCTGGAGAACTGATCTAAGAAGCCATTGCCTCACATTTATCACACAGGCATGGAGGTTTGCTATTTTGTTTTTGAGACAAGGTCTTGCTATGTATTCAGGTTTGCTTCCAATTAGTGTGACCCATCTGGTCTCCGCGTTCTTCTGCCCAGACAGGAGGTAACTGGGTTGTGTGCCACCATGGCTGGCTATGTTGTTTGCTTTGAAGGTGAAATCCAAGTAGCTTTTGTTACTAGGAAATGCCTAGGAGACACACTTGCATCTATAGTTAAAGGTATGCTTTGACAAGATATTCCTGCAGCTATTCTCCTCTCCTGATTGTGCTGGGAGTAGACTTGAACCTGGCAGCTGAAGCCTCCCAACCAGATGGATGAGCAAGTTATGGCATTTTTCCCCTCATTCTATCTTGTGTAAAATTGGAATGTCTGGGATTACTGTCAAGGTAAAAATTAATTATTAGCTATAAAATGAGTTGAGTAGTGGTGTTGCATGCATGCATTTAATTCCAGCACTGTGGATGCAGAGGCAGGTGGATCTCTGAGTTCAAAGTCAGTCTACAGAGCAAGTTCAGTACAGTCAGGGCTACATAGAAAAAAAAAGAATATTAGGTATAAAGTGTTCAGAACAGACTTTACATGTATTAGAACAGACCTTACATGTATTACTTTTTTTAAGTTGTTTATTCATAAGGCCAAAAACCTGGTGGCTATCTTGGCTACTTTCTAGATTAGTAATTAAATTTGGAATACAAGATTTTTTTTAAGACAGGGTTTCTTGCTGGGCGGTGGTGACACAAGCTTTAAATCCCAGCACTCGGGAGGCAGAGGCAGGAGGATTTCTGTGAGTTCAAGGCCAGCCTGGTCTACAGAGTGAGTGCCAGGACAGGCTCCAAAGCTACACAGAGAAACCCTGTCTGGAAGAAACAAAACAAAAAAAAAAAAAAAAAAAAAAAAAAAAAAAAGAGGGAGAGGGTGATAAGAGTTGGGGAGAAGAAGGCATGGGGGAGCAGGAACGTTGAGTCTAGGTAAGAACAGAGTAGAGCAGGATGAGAGACACCATAATATATTGAGTCATTATAGGCTTAAGGAGAGAGCTGACACTAGTGAGATCTCCAGAGATCTACAAGGATAACACCAACTAGCAAACTAAGCAATAGTGGAGAGACTATATTAATAGCCCTTGATGATAAGGTTGATGACTACCTTATATGTCATCCTACAATCATCATCCAGTGACTGATGGAAGCAGAGGCAGATACCCACAGTTAAACAATGAACTGAACTCCTGGAACCCAGTGACAGAGAGGGAGGAGAGATGAGAAAAGGGGTCAAGACCGTGCTGGTGAAACCCACAAAGACAGCTGACCAGACAAGGGGGGGGGCTCTTGAACCCCAGACTGATGGCTGAGAGGCCAACAAGGGACTGATCCAGACTCCATGAATGTAGTGTCACTGAGGAGGCCTCAGAAATCTCTGGGGCCTTGGGTAGTAGATCAGTGTTTATCATGGCATACAAATGAACTTTGGGAGCCCATTCCACATGGAGGGATGCTCTCTCAGCCTGGACACATGGGGAAGGGCCTATGCCCTGCCCTGGATGAAATGACAGACTCTGGAGATTCCCCCCAAGGAGGGCCTCACCCTCCCTAAGGAATGATATGGGGATTGGGTGGGGTTTGGAGAGGGGCAAGGGAGGAGAGGGAGCTGGGATTGACATGTGAAGCATTCATGTTTCTAATTTAAATAAAAACATACACTGAGGGGAAAAATAAAAAAAATGTTTCTTCAGATAACTTGAAAGTATGAAGCAGTTATAAACAATTGTGAAATGCTGCCATTTCCTTTGATACAAAATAACATCCACATTGAAGTGAGAACAGTAAGTGTTGTCTTAACACATGCTGGTGTCTCTGTCATAAAGAAGAGTAATGCTCAGAAAACATGCTTAAATGCACTCACTTCTGTAAAGTCTACTGTAAGCCATAAAACCAAAGTCCAAACACAAGTAAAGAAACATGTTTGGTAGGATAAAGTACTCAAAATGCCAGCTGTTATGTCTGTATGAGTAAGGGGTGACTATCTATAATGAACACCTCTTTCTTATGCAACTCCATATCCATAACCACCAGAGCGTGACAATTTATAGGAAGAAACGTGGCTGTGTACTTCTTACCTAACTGCAGTGTAGCAGCCAACAGAGCATGGATGTAGACTGCAAACTGGGCCCGGATCCATTCGTCACCTCCCTCCCAGCCTGTGCCATCCAGGAAGACATCATCGCGGTTGTCAGTCACATGCCTCACTAGGTAATCTGCGAACCTTAGGTCTGCAGTGGTTGGGTTCAGCAGCTTCCTAAGCTCCGGATCGTGGATCTGGATCAGTGCTTCTTCTACCTAGAAGAGTACCCAGGTACACGTCAGAGCTGGGACACTCACACAGACATCCACGCCACATTTTAAAAGTAAAAACTGGAGTGGGAAATAAAAAAATGTGAGTAACGGTATTCTCAAGGATGAGTCTAAGAAGGAGGCAGTTTTTTTTTTCTTTTTTCTTTTTTTGGGTTTTTCGAGGCAGGGTTTCTCTGTGGCTTTGGAGGCTGTCCTGGAACTAGCTATTGTAGACCAGGCTAGTCTTGAACTCATAGAGATCCGCCTGCCTCTGCCTCCCAAGTGCTGGAATTAAAGGCGTGCGCCACCAATGCCCGGCAGGAGGAGGTTTTTACACTGAAGTTTCTATATACTTTTATTTAAAAAAAAAATACAGGCAGAGAAGCACAGTTGAACTCAGGACATCTGGAAGATCAGTCCAGTGCTCTAAACCTCTGAGCCATCTCTCCAGTCTCTCCCCCTCCCCTGCTCCCCACAGTGGCCAGGAAAAGAGAGAGCGCGAGCGCGAGAGCGCGAGCGCGAGAGAGAGCGCGAGAGAGAGCGCGCGCGCGCGAGAGAGAGAGAGAGAGAGAGAGAGAGAGAGAGAGAGAGAGAGAGAGAGAGAGAGAGAGCGAGCGAGCGAGAGCGAGCGCATGCGCAGCCAGGGGCCCTCTCTATCGCATACCTGTAGCCACGCCCACAGGGCGTGGCTAAAGCTACAGGTAGTCTTTCCCTACAGAGGTATAATGAGGTATGCCTTTAATCCAAACATTTGGAGGTAGAGGCAGGCAGATCTCTGAGTTTCAGGGCAGGCTACACAGAGAAATCCTGTTTCAAAACAAAACAAAAACCCCAAACAAAGATATATAATTAAAGTTACTGGGATAGAGCAAGCACTGTTTTCTTTGTTAGTGCTGTCTTCATAGTTACATTTAGGGAAGGAAGAAGTGAATTGGCAGGCCAAGTGTACACACGCAGACATAAACGTACTTCCACAATGGCATCACTGAGGTGCTTCTGTTGCCGAAAGAGGATGTTAGTAGCTCCAGCCACAAATCCCCGAACAGTGACATCAGAGAGAAGATGATGCTGTTGTAATGCCATGTAAGGCAAACACAGATATCCCTATGGATTACAAGAGCAACAGAAAATAACAGAAAAGTCAAAAAACAGCTACTTCTCTTTTTAAGCTAAAAGCAGAAGAGCAAAGAGTAAAAGAAATGTCCATTCTTCCCTGCCTGTCTAGTTCATCTCTCACTCAGTAAAATAATACTCATGGACAAATGTCTCGCCTTGACACCCAGTTACCGATTTACTAATTTTCTTCACAGTAAAACCTCTGCAAGGCTGTAATACTTGATCACTTTGGTTTTGGTTCAATTTAAATAAAGTCTGACTTTTTTGATTTAGGGAATTAAAAGCATTGCATTCATTAAAAAGTATGTTATCTAATAGGAAACAGTTAAGAATTTTAAAACATGCATTTGTACACAGTCACCAAGGTGCAATGAGAACAGCAAAGCATCTGTTTATTATCAAATTGCAAAAATATGTCAAAATATTTGCTATAAGACAGTTAAAGCCCAAGTTACACTGACAGTACCTGTGTTTAATTTCCATTTGAAATAGCACTGCCTTAAAATTATACCCTCAGTAGGCATTTAAGTCTGCAAAACAGGCAAGCAAAGGCAAGCTCAACCCTGCACAATCCCCACAATTAAAGGTGTGGTCGGCGGTAATGATTTGTGCACGAAGGCGGGGCAGAGCTGTTTAATTTTATTTGTAGTCTCATGCTGTACATAAATCATTGCACATACCAAAAAGCTATTCTGATTCAGGATCTTTCAGCAATAGTTTCGACTTTCCTTTCTGTGAATATTCTGACTGGGCTACTTACAAAGAACCTTGTCTGGAAAACACACCACATCCACATCCCTCCATCAAGTACTTTACCTAAATTTGTATCTGCTCATCTGTTGATATGTCTTTAAGTTATTTAATAGAGTACTGTTTATTGTAAATAGGATTCATAACTTCATGAAGAGTAAATTTCTAGCCATATAACGGAACATTCTAAAGCCATCGAAAATGATGGCGTTCCACTTTCAGGAACGTCTTATAAAAGTGATCTGGGGCAGAGAAAGATGGGCACAGACTGCTATTGTTTGTTTAAAGGGGGTGGGGAAATGAGTGGGAAGGCCTTGCTGGTCAGAGGTTGTAGTCTATCATGGCCTGGCAGCTTTTTCTAAAGCTCAGTGACATGGGGACTCCCTTCCTCGCAACAAGACTTCTTGCTTTCTACCTGCCATTATGTAGAGAATATCTCTGGGTCCATAGGACTGACCTTATGTGAAAGCTGTCTCTAAGCCTGGATGTCTGATTTACCTCTAGGGTGACCTTTGGCACAGTCTCCTGCTAGAACCTCCCCTGCTGCACATATGGCAACTGAGACTTGTGCCAGGAGCTTTGTTTTAGGACCCTGCTGCCACATATGAAGCCTTATGATAGGAGTGTGTCACTTAGTGCAAATCAGGATTTGCCCCAGGCTCGCCAATCCTATATTTCCTATACTCTGGAATAAAGATGAGCAGATTCACCAAAGTCTGTCTGTTTCCCTGAGGGCTGTCTCTGTTGTACCCACAACTGTCTGAACCCTGTTCCCCATTTCTGCCCCGTCCACCCTTATGGACCAATATACCACTGGATCTGGAAGAAGCAGCAGAAACAAAATAATCTATGCATTTCCTTATGCCATAAAATACCGCCAGAAGGAAATAAGACATTGGTAATGTTCGCAGCCATTATAGAAGGCGGGTGGGCAGAAGAGATGATCAGGAAACACTTCTTTTTGGCTCTAGAGGTTGAATCCATAGCTGTGTGCATGCCAGGCATGCATTCTACATCCTCAGTTCATAGAAAATTTTACTGCAGGTGCTTTGGACCATTTTACTATTGAAGTATGTGGAAATATTACATATTGACACAAGGTCAAACGTTTAATGCAGTGCCATTATTTTTCTTTCCATGATGCTCAGTTTAGCGAAAGTCTTTGGGAGGTGCTGGAATATGGTTGCAGAAGAATATAGGTCTTTTTCCAACAAGACTTCACACCTAACCCCACTCCTGGCTTCCTACTTACCTAGGACAACTTAACATCTATATTTGAAATGACATCATATACTGATAAAACAAGAAAAAAAACCAGAACAATTACCATGTGATTAACATACATTAATACACAAATTACAACAAATAAAAATCCCAAGCAAACATCACTGAGATATATGCATATCCATATTCTCAGAAGTATTCACAATAGCCAAGCAGTGGAATCAATGAAAGTATCTGTCAATGGATGAAAAAAAAAGAGTAGGGTAGAAAAATATAGTGAAATATTCATCTCCCCTTCAACTAACCAAATACTAAAAAAATATTCTATATATTCAGTTACAATTTGAGCAATTAAGTGACTTTGCTTTTATTTTCCAAGACAGGATCCCACTATGTATCTTCGGCTAGTCTCAAAGGATCCTCCTGCCTCAGCTACCAAAGTGCTGGGTTACAGTCATCTGCCGCCACACATGGCTGAGATAATAATATTTCACTATTTAAATTTTTTGTTTTAAATTTACAAATAGCAACTATAACAAAGTAACTTCCAATCATAGTTTTTACACTACCTCAACTGACTATACTAAATGACTTGCAACTGGAGAGGAAAGCTGACACATGCAATTAGACAGAAAGGGACCCCAGTCCTTTCTAGTCAGTTCGACCCTAACTATGCCAGAATGTGCCCAACTCCAGTACAAAACCCGGGGGAAATGGAAGACCCTCTACACTGAATTTTCTCACCCTAAAACACTTCTATGTCTCTCTTTTTCAGCTCCTCACTATCCCCCTCAGCGTTCCTCTGCTCAGGAAGCTGCAGAGCATGAGTTCACAGGCATTTGTTTTAAAGTTTTTCCTACCATTTTTGGTATCCACAACTTAATTCCTACCACTCCATGGCTATCCTGCTTCATAGCTGCTTCTAGACTCATCATTTCCTCAGCCCTTCTGTTACTTCTGTGTATTTCTTAAATAGCTCTCAGGAAAAGGTCAGACAAACATTTGGCAATCTATTACCTTTAGTGTTTACATAGTAAAAGTGGTCTGTAAGACTGACATGGAATCATCCTTATTCAAGTTCAAACACTAAGGTGGGGGACTGACTTAGCAGTTAAGAGCACAGGCTACAGCCCAGAGATGCCCAACACTTGGGAGGCAGAGGAAGGTCAATCTCTGAGTTCAAGGCCAACCTGGTCTACAGATTGAGTACCAGAAGAGCCAGGGCTACACTGAAAAACCCTGTCTCGCCGGGCGTTGGTGGCACACGCCTTTAGTCCCAGCACTGGGGAGGCAGAGGCAGGTGGATCTCTGTGAGTTCGAGGCCAGCCTGGTCTACAAGAGCTAGTTCCAGGACAGCCTCCAAAGCCACAGAGAAACCCTGTCTCGAAAAACCAAAAAAAAAAAAAAAAAAAAAAAAAGAACAAACCTGTCTCAAAAACAAAACAAAACAAAAAACAAAAGAGCACAGGCTATTAGCAGCATCTACATGGTGGCTCTAACCCTCTGTCACCCAAGGGTATCTCTAGGGTATCTGACACCCTCTTCTGACCTGAGCAGGCACTGCATATACGCATACACATGCAGGCAAAACTTTTACATGTACAAGAGAAAACTAGATCTAAAAGTAAAAGAACTAACTCCAGGAGGAAAACAGCTTAAAGACAATGTGGTTTTAAGAACATTTCATCTTCCAAAGTTACTGACAAAAACGATCACTATTTGTAGTTAGAAGTGTGATAAAGGAACAAACTAGGTTTTACTCAACACACAACAAAAGATTAAGCCGAGAAGAAAAATGACTTAGTTATCATAGTAAAGTGGGAAGCTTATGACATATTCAGTACTGGCATAAAGAACATACATCTATCAGCTAAATATGGTTTATTGACAAGGTTCACCTCACTTTAATTCAGCAATTTGACCCTCAAAACCAAAATTCTTCTTCAGTTCATTTGCCTCCTGATAAAAAGTGCTCTGAGGGGTTGGAGAGATGGCTCAGAGGTTAAGAGCACTAACTACTCTTCCAGAGGTCCTGAGTTCAATTCCCAGCAACCACATGGTGGCTCATAACAATCTGCAATAAGATTTGGCGCCCTCTTCTGGCATGCAGGCATACATGCTGGCAGAACACTGTGTACATAATAAGTAAATAAATCTTTAAGAAAAAAAAAGTGCTCTGAAAGATGCAGGAAAAAGTTTTAAAAGTTCACAATCTGGGGTTGGAGAGCTTTGCAGGCCACAAATGTTTAGCACTCCACTTTCCAGGGATCTGGGACCACATCAGGACCACACAGCACATATATTTTCTTACTTAGGGTTGCTATGGCTGTGATAATACACCATGACCAAAGCCAAGTTGGGGAGGAAAGAGTTTGTCTCACCTTACAACTCTCAGGTCACATTCCATCACTGAGTAAAGTTAGGGCAGGAAGCTGGAGACAAACTGAAGCAGAAACCTGGAGGAGTGCTACTACTGACTTGTTCCCCACGGCTTGCTCAACCCACTCTCTTATACAACCTAGGACCACCTGCCCAGGGATGGAGCCACCCATGATGGACTGAGCTCGCCCCCGTCAATATTTAAGAAAATGCCCTGTGGAAGGACTGTCCACAAGCCAATCCTATGGAGTCGTTTTCTCAATTAAGATGGCCTCTTCCCATGTTGACAAAAACTAACCAGGACATTTGACCCCCTGTTATTAATCATAACCCTTCCTTTCTTGTTCATCCCCAAGATCTATTAATATTACAATATTAACTGAACATTTTCAAAAGTTCATCCTTAAAACATTTCACTACTTTAAGGATCCAGGTTTTCTTTAAAAATCCAACATCTTTTTAAAAGTTCAGTCTCTCTAAAGTATCTAAAGGCTCATAACTGTGGGTTCCTATAAAATAAAAAAAGCAAGAGTAGTACTTTCTTATTCCAAAAGAAGAAGGAAGGTAGAGTCACAATCTAAACAAAAGAAACCCTAAGTCCCATGGTGTAAAGCTCAGTGTCAGACAACTGGGACTCAATCTTCTGGCCTTCAAAGGACTTGAGCAGCACCACCTCTGGCTCTGCCAAGCACACACAGTATGTTTCAAGGGCTCACGATTGCTCTACTCCACACCTGGCTTTGATGCTTATCAAATGCAATTTCCAAAACGCTGGTGTCTCTGCCACAAATGGATTGCACCTTCACCAATAAATAGCCTCTCTCCAGCTCTCTTGGGGACTCTGAGCCTGTCACATGATAAGTCAGCTTCTCTCCACAACCTCTTCAGTCTTGGGGCTTCTTTACCTGAGGCTGCACATTCACTAGTGGTCTCTCCTAACTTCTTATGTAGTGCTAATCCCTAGCTACTCTTCATGGTATGGAAACCAGTACCATCTAAGAGATTCTTACACATCACCAAATTTGTGGCCAGCACAGCAGCCTTGTCCCCCTCTGGACCACAGCTGTGTGCTGACACAGAGGAAGCACTTCCCAGATTTATCTTCATGATGCTGGTCTCTTTTGGTTGTTTTTTTTTTTTTTTTTTTTTTTTTTGGTCACAGGATTTCTTTGTGTAACAGCCCTAGCTGTCCTGGAACTCGCTCTGTAGACCAGGCTGGCCTTGAATTCATAGAGATCCTACCAGCCTCTGCCTCCTGAGGGCTGGGATTAAAGGCATGTGCCACTATTCCCAGCTTGATGTTGGTCTTTTTCTAATCACAGCTGATTCTTTAGCTCCAGCTGACCACTACCAACTGTCCCAGCAAAACAAAGGTTTCACTTTACTGCTTCTGGTCTCTTGTTAATTGTAGGGGATTCTTCACCCCCCAGATGACCAGATCTACACTTCTTTACTCAAAATAACAAATGGCCCTGAGAGTCCTTAAGGGACTCTTCAAACTTCCCTGTGAAACTCCACAAGTCAAGGACAAAGTCAGTATGCTGCATTCTCCCATAGATTCTGCTTCAGTCCCTGCTTCTAGGTTCTTGCCCTGATTTCCCCCAGGGTCAATAGTGACCTAGGAGTTGTAAAGTGAAATGAACCCTTTCCTTTCCAAGTTGCTATAGAAATCCTAGTTAACACTGAAATTGGTAGGAGGTTCATGGGATTTTGCTGTGACAGACCCAACCATGTTTGGGGAAAGATAATAGAAGGACTTTGAAACTCTGGGCTAGAAAAGCTATTTGGTGTTCAGATGTTAATAAGCTGTTGTGAGACCTTAGAAATTAATATTGAGAGCAATGTGAGGTAATGGAACCCTGGCTTGTGAAGTTTCAGAGACTGTCAATGTCTCAACATTATTTAAAAGTCTAAGGTCTCTTATAAAATCTCAAGGGAGTCTCTTGATTGTAAAAACCAAAACACAAATTATATACTTTTGACATATATTGGCACAGAATATACATTGCCATTCCAAAAGGGAGAATATGGGGCATAGTTGGGAAATACTGGACCCAAGCAAGACTGAAACCCAGCGGGGGAAACTTCACATCCTGTAGCTCTATGTCTGATGTTGTGCACTTTAATTTCAAAAGACTTAGATGGCTCTGCCCCTCCAGCTTTGCAGCCTGTAACATGTATCTCTGTTTAGGCTGGTTTCACTCCCTGTGTGCAGCTCTCCCTGGCAGGTGTCCTACGGGTCTGGCATTTCTAACAGCTCAGGGTTTCCACTCCAAAGCAGACTTAACTTTCACAGATTCATTCAGGCTACAGGCTGCCTGGCCTCAGAAGCTCTCTAAAGCCATGGAGGAGGAATCCATGACCCTTCACAGGTCAGCACCCCATGGACGTCACTGTCAAGTTTGGCTGCCAGCTTGGGATGAACACTGGCCCCTTAATTACATTAAGCAGCAGAGCTTTTTTAAGGCAGAAAAGGCCTCAGGCCCTCTTTCATCAGTCTGAAACTTAGCTGGTAGTCTTGTCTGAGGACACCCTTCCCTTTATAGTAGGGCAGAGTTGGCCTCTCCTTAAAGGCACTAATTTTCTTATCTCTTTCAGCACAAGCTTTGGCTGCATCATTAAGTTCCTTGGTTTATTTTAAACTGTACATTTTGTATTTATTTCTGTCCTGTTTACTGTTTTTCATCGTAGATCTACATAAGAGTTATCAATAACAATGCCAGATTCAATATTACTTGCCTTGAAATTATCAAAGAAATTAGTTCATTACTTTAAATTTAGCTGCAGGCAAGTAGTTAGGACAACTTTTCTCTTGTGATAAAAAAACCACGACTAAAGCAGGTGGCAGGAACAAGAAACGGAGAGCGTACATGTTCAATGGCAAGTAGGAAACAGAGCGAGCTGGAAACGGTATGAGGCTTTAATCTCAGAGCCCACCCTGTTACATCCTTTCTCCAGCAAAGCTGCACCACCTACACTCCTCAAACAGAACTGTCAACTGGAGACCAAATGTTAAAATACCCGAGAACTTTAGGATCAGTTTTCATTCAACCACTATATGTATTCTTTTTTGTTTTCTATGTAAGTTTTACCTCATGAATAAAACATGAATAATGTATACAGAAAAACCAGGCTTTAATTACTTGGAAGGCATATTTACATTTTGAGGATGCCAAGAATTTATGATACCTAGCACACAGGACAATAAATATATGCAGAGTAAAAGTTGAAATGGATTTTTTTCCCTGTTCCACTTTGAAAAATAATTCACACATAGCAATGGAAAAATTTTCCTGAATAGTTTAAAAAACAGAAACAAACCATTTCAAACAAAGCAGCCCCAGGTATATCTTAGCATCATTGTTACTGGTTTATTGTACCATATTTAATGCAGGACTGATGTTAAAAATTATATTCAATGATATAAGATCCTGAATCAAAGACTTAATTAGATTTATTACATTGTGCTTAGTTATTTAGAAGATACACTTCTGCTAATATTACAAGTATACACCATGATACCTGGATCGAATAGTTTGTCATAAAATAATTGAATAGTTTTGGGATATAATTTTATACTAACTCATAGCAAAATTAAGTATATAAAATATATACATTTTAATGAGTATAAATATGTATACTTACTAACATAAGTTAGACATTTAAGCTTTTTTTTTGTTCTTAAATGGAAGCTTTAAGAATTATTTCTTTGAAACTGTTAGAGAGTTTAGAGTTATTACAGAGACCCTGAGCTCTGCACTGGGACAATAGAGAAGAGTTTCTTGAGGCTGATACACTGTGATCCAAGAGTCCAGGCCACTTATACATAACTTGGCCTTGCGTCTACATAGTACTCTTTCAGATTGATTTGTCATGAAATGTGGTTCCCAGAGAGGAATGGTTCCCATAGAGAAGTGGGAGACATGCCCTTGGAGTGCTAAGAAAGGCAGAGTGAGAGGGAACCACAGGAGGGCGCTCCGCATTAACATTCAAGCTTGCATTGGTATTGGTGTCTCTGATTACAAAACCTGATCTCATTCTTTCAATGCCCTAAATGGTATAAACAATCAGCTTGAAGGTGATGACTACAGTCTGGTGAATTGAAATTTAATAAGCTGTCTTAAGATTGCACATATGTTTACTAAGAAATTTGTATAAGAAATATTTATGAGGTTATATACCTCTCCTAAACCTTCAAGAATTAAGGAGACTAGGATTGTGGGAAAATTTTATGCAATTATTTTAACATTGATACAAAAGTTGTTTTAAAAATAAAGAGAACATTTGGGCAAAATAAAAAAAAAGAATTATTTTCTTTGTTCTCAGATAATTTATGTTGTCTAAGATGGCCTTAAACTTCTAGATTCAAGTGGTTTTCCTGTCTAGTCTCCTATGTAGCTGGGACTACAGGCTATAAACACAGTATTTTAATACAAACTTTAAGTTCAGTCAGGATTGTCTAGATTCTTGTTCACAGATTTCATTTCATTCTTTGTTTTCAAAGAGCAGTCTGAATAGCCAAAAATAGATTGAAAGTGGTGACTGCTTGCCTAACTACCCATTGGCTTCAAAATTCTTTCCCTCTGAGCCTTTTCCCCATAGTTTTAAATATGGTCACAGATCTAACAGTACTATACATTCAGTAAATATATTTCAGTTTTCAAGGACCATTTTTAGACCCTAAAATGTGTTCAAACATTTAATGTCCTCAATAAACAATCTGCATTTTACCTTTGTAAAGATGGCCAGAGGCATGCCGTATTGGTCCTCTTCCAATCCAGAAATGAGTCCTGGTATCAGAACTACCTGCCTGGTGTTAGCTTGAGGTTGTACAGTAATTGGAGGACTGTCTGAGGGCACAGAGTCTTTTTGAAATATGTTTGTCTGGTCTGACCCCATCTGTTCCCTTTCTTTCAAGCTAGAGTCCTCTAAAACACTAGGATCCAAAGTTTCCCAGTCACTTTCTGAAGACTCTGGAGATGGACGAGGTGGGAGTTTCAAATAGCGGCCAGTATCGCTGGGTTCTTGTTCTTTGTTGTTGTTATCTTCTACCTGGAAACAAGGTTTTTCCAACTGGAGGACAGTGTCTCCTCCATGGTTCCCTGAAATGATTTTTGTGACAGTTCCCAAGTTGGTATTTGAAAAGTCAGAAGTAGACTCAGAAATAAAATCATCTGCAGGGGGATTACTTTCCTGAAGCCCAACATCTTCAGACATACTCTTTCGGGGTCTATACTGAGAACAGTCACTGAGGCCATGTTCAATCATGCCTAAAATGTAAAATATTGGAGAACCTTAGATTATAATAATACAGAATAAGAGGTGTATATTCTAGTTTACAGAGTGGAAATCTATAAAATTTTTTCAAAAGCTATATTTACGCCTGAATTAATTCCAGCACACATACAGCAGAGGCAGGCAGATCTCTGAGTTCGAGGTCAGCCTGGTCCACATAGTGAGTTTCAGGATAACCAGGACTACACAGAGGAATTCTATCTTGTGGGAAAAAAGAGTTAAGAAGCCTGAATACTCAGGTTCTATACCACAATACACACACAGTGGAAGAAGGGAACACTCTTATAAGCTGTCCTCTGACCACCAGCATGCCATGGCTTGAAGTCCCCCATATTGTCCACAGTAAAGGCTAAAAAAATAAAATAAAGAAATAAAGACACACAGACTTATTGTGGGATAACTGATCACGCTATGTGGAAGATGTGTCATTGTTTTACCTCACCTGCCTCAGGCACCTTCTGGTTGGTTTAATAAAGAGCTGAATGGCCAATAATTAGGCAAGAGAGGATAGGTGGGGCTTTCTGGCAGAGATAGGAACTCTGGGAAGAATCTGAGAGGCAGGGGATTTGCCAGCAGGATGTGGAGGAAGTCAGACATATGGTACCAAGTGTAGACAAACAGATAGAGTGTAGATAAACAGGTTAATTTAAGGTTAGAAACTAGCGGGGAACAGGCCTAAGCTTTCAGAATTAGTAATAAGTCTCTGTCATTATTTGGGAGCTGGTGGTCCAACGAAAGATCTGCTACATTGGCTAAAGGGGAAAAAAAAACCCTACAACAAAACAAACAAAAAAAAACTACTGCCAAAAGAAAAATTAAAATAGAAATGTTAACATTAGTGAGTTTATTTTTGTATACTTTTATTACTAAATCTTAAATAAAAGTAGCTATGGTTATCCTCTTACCTGGAAAAAGGGATAATACGGTCATTAACGCACCCACCAATCTATTCACTGGAGAAATGTAAAAAAGAACCTGAAATGGATTCCAATGAAATGAAATTAGAAAATTCAAGAGACTGTAATAATATATAAATGGAAGATTCTTTGTATATGAGTAATACTTAAAAACAAACAGGGACTGGAGAGATGGCTCAGCAGCTAAGAACACTGGCTGCTCTTCTGGAAGACCCGAATTCAATTCCCAGCAACCACACGGTGGCTCATAGCCCTCTGTAATGGGATCTGACTGCCTTTCCTGGTGTGCATAAAGACAGAGCACTCATAGACGTAAAATAAATAAATACATCTTTTAAAACAAATAAACAAATAACCCCCTCCCCCAATTCTTGAGTCATGATTTAAAACAACAACAACAACAACAAAAATCAGCCTTCCCAACCACCACAATTCAGGTACAATTTGAGGTCTGGTGACGATTCAAAGGTGCCTGCCAAGATGGATGACCTCAGTTTAATCTGTGTGTCATACACAGCAGAAGAAACTGCTACACACACACACACACACACACACACACACACACACACACACACACACACACACACACACACGAGTTAACTAAACTTTGGGTCTGATTAATTTCATAATTTAAAAAAATTTTCAAGTTCTTTATAATAAAGTTTTAATAAATAAAAATATAAATATATATATTATATATATATAAATATAATTATAAAAATACTGCCTGCATGAAATGACCATGGTAGATTGTTGGGCAACAGAATATTCACAATATGTCAGATTTATTGTCTCCCAAATTATTGGTTAAAGTAAGTTTGTCACCTTAACCAAATGATCAGATTTTCTATTACCAAGAACAGTACAGCTATGTCATATTCGAGGTAATGTCATCACTCATCTAGCATCTTGCTAAAAATGCTTAAAATTTGCAATCTGAAACTAACCTGAAGAAGTCAGTCACACATTTAATTCTACAATACGTGACTATATTCTTTTAAAAAGTGTCAGTGGAACTCACTTCAGCAGGACAGATACTAAAATTGCAACTATCCAGAGATTAGCATGGACCCTGTGCAAAGATTACATGCAAATTAATGAAGCGGTCCATAATTTTAAAAAGTACCAACCATGCCAGGTGTTGGTGGCGCACACCTTTAATCCCAGCACTCAGGAGGCAGAGAATCTCTGTGAGTTCAAGTCCAGTCTGGTCTACAGAGCGAGTTCCAGGACAGCCTCCAAAACAATAACAACAGGGAAACCCTGTCTCGAAAAACCAAAAAAAAAAAAAAAAAAAAGTACAATACCCAACCACAACCGGGTATTGGTGGCACATGCCATTAGTCCCAGCACTTGGGAGGCAGAGGCAGGTGGATCTTTGTGAGTCTGAGGCCGGCCTGGTCTACAGAGTAAGTTCCAGGACAGCTGGGGCTGTTATACAGAGACACCTTGCCTCAAGAAGCCCCAAAAATATAGATAGTATTCTGCCTCCTCAATACTGGGATTAAGGGCATGCATGCATCACCACTGCCTGGCCAGAAAACTTTCTATAAAACTCATGGCTCAATAGTTAAGAACAACTGCTGCTCTTGCAAAAGACCTGAGTTCAATTCCTAGCACCCACATTAGGTACCCTGTAGTATCCGATAATTCTGTTTGTGGCTTCCACAGGTACCTGTATACACGTGCACACACCCACATACATAAACATAAGCACACACATATAAATACAAATAAATTTTAAAAACAATAAACTTCTATAAAAGTAAGTGGTAAGCTAGAATTGGCTATGATGCCTAGTTCATAGACCTGAGGTCAGCAACAATCATGGCAATCCCAAATTCCATCTCTTTGTAGTACAGAGCAGTCTGGAACCCAAATTTAAGCCTATTAGTGTAGGCAAGCTTTTGGTAACAATTCTGAATTTAGTAGTGGGCATGCTGCCTAGTGGGCCAAAACAAACTGATAAGACAAATGATTTAGGAAGCTGTATTATGTCTGAGGAAGAAAGAGCCATTAAATTACTGTTGGAAATCTCTTGTATATAAGAGACTCTGAGTTAAATTAATTGAACTGTAGAACAAAGAGAAAACCCAAGGTTGTGATACCTTGGAAGCACCGAGTCTGACTGAACACATTTCCTTTTCTATTTAAGCTATTTTAAACTTCTTTCAGTAATAGTATAATTGAATATACTACCAAACTGGCTCCAAAAGGAGCACACAAATTTTATGTTTATGACAGCAAACAAAAGAATTTTGCCTCATTTGATAGAAAAAATATGTCTCAATACTTAATCATTAATTCCCATGTAACACAATATGTAAGCAATGCCAATAAAAGATAAAACATCTGTTCTTCCTTTCATCTTTCTATATCTCACCTTTTTTTCAAGAAGAATTAGCTTAAACAGGATCAAGACCTGCAGAAAGAAAAGAAATGCTGTGTTAAAATAAGAACTCAGGTCTATTAATCATGCTATTTTCTTTTCTAAATATAGTCATGTTACTTAATATTAATAATTATAATACTTAACAATACAGAGAAACCCTGTCTCGTAAAAACAAAAACAAAAACAAAAAAATAATTATAATACTTAAGATACATGAGAAATTATGAACTTGAATTGAGAAATTAAGTATTACCAATGTTCTCACGAAATATGAGAATAATTTATCTTCAAATGAAACAGTTTGCTTTTGGAAGGAACAGTGTTATCTCTGCTTGAAACATTTCAAGAAAAGGCAGAGATTTGAGGCTGGGGAGTGGCTCAGTTGGTAACGTGTATACCTACTGTGTATGGCAGCTATGTGTTTAGGTTCCCAGAACTATTTAAGCTCTGCATGGTGGTACACACTTGAAATCTCAGCACTCAGAGATGGAGGCAGGAGGATCAGAAATTCTGTCATCCTTAGCTATACAGTGAGTTCAGGGGTAGTCTGGGAGACATAGCATTTACATGGATATTCAATAAAGGTTTGGTAAATAAATGACTAATGTATGTATGTCTTAGATAATATATACTTTAGCTATAAAGATCATGTCTGGCACCAAAACCCACAACAAAAGAAACAATAATTTATGTAGAAAAATGTCCCACTTTCAGGGAACACATTTTTTTCCACCCACACTAAGTGAAATTGCAGACTGCAGAACAAAGTAATCAAAAGCAAACCCTATCCAGCAGGAGGTACTCCCAGACTTTTCCTGACACCGCCTGCTCTGTGTGGTTAGGAAGCTGTCTTAGAGGAGCAAAACCACAATTATGCCGTCAGCTGATTGTGACACTGCCTGCTGAGTTCACAGGAAAAGGAACCCAAGAGCAGCCGTTCCCATTCCAGTACATCAAGTTGAAGGGTATCTGTCACACCTTGTGTCGGAAATGAAGGACAAGATCTCGAGGAGACAGACCTGCAATGTAAACAGGAGAACTAAGCGTGAAAGGAAGAGAATATCTAAAAAAGCAAATGAGAATATGTAAATATTCAAACATTTATGTAATATCTGGTAAAATACATATATACTCAGAAAGAGTACTGTCTAACAGAATCTTCACCAAGAATGAAAATGTTTAAATATGCCCTGTCAGACACATTAGCCACTGACACATTAACTGTGGCTTTAAAATTTTATTAAGAGCAATATAAATATACAGATCTATACATTATTAGTGAATACTGCTTTAGACACTGGGTCTAACACTGCTATTCTACAAACATAAACCACAGAAGTTTAAAAATCATGAAGCTTACACCATAGTAGCAGCCAGTTACTATATTACATATACTGTTATTTCTGAGTCATTGTTTTCCAATTATTCATCTAAAGCACCACAGTAAAAGAGAAAACAATTTATAAATACACTCTCAGAACAGAACTATCTAGTTGACTTTCTGTATAACTAACTACATTAGTATTAGTAATTCACACTGAAATGGAAACGGAGGACGCAAACATCACCATAATTGAATATTCACCACAAAAGAATAATTATTGAGTGCCTCAGGTAACAATGGATGTTTTCAGCTGTCAAAACAGTGTACATTTAATAAATCCCCAAGATGAAGGATCTCAGTCAAGAGCTAAGCAGCACCCCACCCCCATCCTACTGGTAATTACAGTGATCAGCATTAATGGAAAGAAGTCCAGTACTATTCTAAAAAGCTCAAACTCACCTGTGCAATACCTGTAACTGTCACTACTAGTGTAAGATAATGATCAATATCGTATGAATGCTGGCTAAAAGGGTATTTAAGGAAAAAAGCAAGCTTAAGAACTTAGATCCCATACAAAGACTGCGAATATTAAGTTATTTGTATAACATTCAATGAAACACACATATGCTTTTTTTTTTTTTTTTTTTTTTTTTTTGGTTTTTTGAGACAGGGTTTACTCTGTATTGTTTTGGAGGCTGTCCTGGAACTCACTCTGTAGACCAGGCTGGCCTCGAAATCACAGAGATCCGCCTGCCTCTGCCTCCCAAGTGCTGGGATTAAAGGCGTGCGCCACCAACGCCCGGCTGAAACACACATATGCTTTAACAGTTCTGATCATGAAGAGTTACACAACTCAGTTTGGCCACAGACAGAAAACTTTTGAGGACACAGCTTCTAACCTACAAGTTACTTACCAAGATACACCTGTGATCCTTCTAATGAGGCCCCTCCTAAGGAACTGTTCATATGCTCATAGAGTTCCTGTGGAATGCAGACTGAGTTTAGAACCTTTCACTGTCACTTTAGACATTAAGCTCCAAGAAATATGACAATCAGAAAAGGATTGTGTAGGTCATTCTGAAACCTACTAAATTAAGGAACCACAGTCTCTCAAACCTACTAGTTTTCAGCACTGAACTCATCCCTTCTCTTGTAGATATCAACAATATCAGGAGAGTATCTGAGCAAAAAGAACAAAAAGCTACTCGGGACAGTCTTTCTCTTTTGAGCCATTTCAGTGCTTTGATGGTGGTAAAAATTACCTTTCCTCTGCCTCCTCACTAAATCCTAACTGCCCCTCTCCCCCAGGGCTAGGACAGATCCAGAACTGTATATTGATGACAGTCTTGAGAAAAATATGCAATCCTTCTTAAATAAAATATCAGGAACTAGAACCAGATGTTCAAATTTATAGACATACTGTCATAGCACAACACTTGTAAGAGGCATTGATAGTAGTTGCTTGTGGTTACTACCTCCTCAAGGACAGTTTGAGTTCAGTACTTGGGTAAAGCTTGCTAGAGTATCAATGCTTAGTGCAAATATATTTTAAATAATGATTTATTTTTAATATATATGTGCATATATATATTTTAAAGATGAACCTTAACATTTTTATTAACGTGCATGTTGTGTCCCTGAATAAGCCAAAGAAGATGACCTCAGATTGAGCCCTAGGAGGTTGTGAACCATTCGCTGTGGGTGCTGGGAACCAAGCCTGGCTCCCTGCAAGAAGCAAGAGCAGCAAGTGCTCTTAAGCACTCAATCATCTCCTGGGGCAAAGCAAATGCATTTTCACACCATGTTTTCCTGAAACTATCAAGGACTATCCTTCACAGTACTACTACAGAGCTACTTGATTCATTAAGCTACCTTCCACCAAACACATCTGTAGGGAAATTAGTTACCTTTAGAATAGAAATCTGGGAAAAATCTTTCTCTTCAAAATATGCATGTGTAATGAGTTGAAGTTTTGCTTGAAGTAAGCCATAAAGAGGCTAAAGAAGAAGACAAACCATCATTAGGTTGATCATAGCAAACAACAGGAACAAACAAATCCCTATCCTCTTTTACCCTGAAGACATCAAGGAGGAAAGTTATTAGCACCAACTGAGGGCCCACATACATGGCTGGAAGCTGCGATATCAGCTCTCGCTCTGTGACACCAGGTGAAAGCTATCTTGCCAAGGCGGTGGTGAGTCAGCTCAGACTCTGGGTCCTCTCCATCGTTCAGCTGCTTAATTAAGGGCCCTTAACTCTTTCATACCTCCTCACCAGTGAGCCTGTACACAAAAAAGGTGCAACTTCTATGGCTGTGTTAAAGATCAAATAATAGGAAAAGCACTAACAGAGTCTCTGGCACATAGCAAGAATGTCAATAGCTACTGCATTCATTCTGTTGTGGTAATGTCTAATCATCCTCAAGTGGTCTGGTTCCTACACCAAGTTGAATATTGATTTAAGCTCACATCCTTTGTTTCCTGTTATCTGTGGAAGGTGAGAGCACCTAGTCTATGTCTTCTACCATATTATTATTTTGTGCACTTGAGCAAAATTATTCTTTAATTCTTATTTTTCCTAACCAAAATGGATCACATCCACCCTTTTGTTTAACATTCTTGAGAATTTTTCTCATTTATGTGACCCTTTTAGAATGCAAGTAATACTAAGCTAGTCCTGTGTTGCAGAATATTTGTTTACACTGTGCAGAAGTGTCTTTGCCAAGGAGCCTTCTGATTGGTTTAATAAAGAGCTGAATGGACAATAACTAGGCAGGAGAGTTTAGTGGGAACTTCTGGGGACAGAGAGGGCTCTGGGAAGAAAAAAGGTAGAGACTCTAGCCAGACTCAGAAAACACACAAAGTGCAAGATGGAAGAGAGGTAATGCCTTGTGGCAGAACGTAGATTAATATAAATTGATTGAATTAAAAGAACTAGTTGACACATGCCTAAGTTAAAGGCCAAGCATTCACAATTATTATAATAAGTCTCCGTGTCATTATTTGGGAGTTGGCTGGGGAGACAGAGGAATCATTACAGTCCCCATCCCTGCAAATACACGAGTATTATCTTACGTACAATACCATTATATTTTCATATTCATTTTAATGCCCTATGAACAAGTAAACCTTTCTGATTAAGTAAATTGTTCTCATTCCTTATGTCTCTTTAGAGGCAGACAAAACTGGATTTTTACCCTATTTTTATACTTAATAGTCTGACAAATTATGAGAATTAGATATTGTTACTCTAAAATTTGTTTAGTTGTAAAATGACATTAGCAAAAATATCTTAAGATTGTTAGGAAAATAAAAAAATACAATGTTATATGAAATGTCTGGTAAGAACTAACACCTGATATAGACAGACACTTGGTGGTTTCTGTTATCCAAATTGCCCTTTAAAGGTGACTATCTGGGGAGCCTTTCAACATGTATCTACTTACACATATGATAGCCTATGTTTTGGTTAATGGATCCTTTATACAAATTAACTGATGTATATTTTTCAGGCTAACCTTTAGAAACTGTGTATTGTTATTATAATGATGTATGTATTATTACAAATTAAGATTAGAGTCATTGTGATATGGCATGGCATGCTGATCCACACCTTTAATCCCAATATTCATGAGGCAGAGGCAGAGGCAGGTGGGGAAAGCTCTGTGAGTTCAAGGCCAGCCAGGCCTACAATAGTGAGACTCTGTTTTCTCCTGCAAGAAAAAAAGTATTTATTATAAATTATTATTATTCATGTCTCTCTCCAGTCACTTCTCTCTCCTTTTCCTTTTCTTTCTACTCTTACTCTTTCAATAGTAGTAAATCCTATCATGCAAACCTGGAATTACATTATAAAAAACTTTTGTTTTGGTTTTTCAAGGTGGGGTTTCTTTGCATAGCCTGGCTGTCGTGGAACTTGCTCTAAGGACCAGGCTGGCCTTGAACTCACAGAGATCCATTGCCTCTGCCTCCTGAGTGCTGGGATTAAAGGTGCGTGCCACCATCACCCGGCTAAAACTTTCTGTTCGTTTTGAGACAGTCTCATTATGTAACTCTGGTTGCCTAGAACTCACTATACAGACCAGGCAGGCCTTAAACTCTCAAAGATCTGCTTGCCTCATTCCTAGTTATACAAAGAGTATTTAAACTGCCAGTGAGTAAGGAAATTATATAAGTACCCAAGAAATAATCAGACAAAACCTACATACATCTGGTAATTAGGCCAATAAAACATTTTAAATTTTGGTTTGGAGTGACTACAAAATGGCTAGAATAGTAATTATAAAGTACAGATAACTAACATAATATTGATCTAGACTATTTCCCAGGGAGATCTGGGGGTGGGGCACTAAAGTTTACTGTAGAGTTGGGCATTTGAAACAAAAGTGTCATTATCTTAATGATTATCAACCCTAATCAAATACTATAAATTATTCACCTGAGGACTATGAAAACCAAAAGTGTCATTAATTTTTATTTCCTTCCTTCCTCTCTCTGGTCCTTCTTCTCCCCAACTCTCCCTTTGTGGTGATGAAGATCAAAACTAGGATTTGCATAATATATACATCCCAGTCACTTATTTCCTTTTACAAAAATAAGAATAAGCTGAGTGTGATCATACACACATGTAATTCTAGAAGTGGAGGCAGAAGAATCAGAAGTTCAAGGTCTTATATAAAGAGTTCCAGGCCAACCTGAGCCATGTGATACCCTGTCTTAAAAAACATAATGATGTTAAAATAGGGACAATGACATTGGCCCAGCTGATACATGTACTTGCAACCCTACAACACAACACTGATGATCCAAGTCTGATCCCTGGAACCTACATAAAGGCAGAGAGAGAGAGCAGTGACTCCACAAAGTTGTCCCCTGGCCTTGAAAAGTGCAATGTGGCATGCACTCCTCCCCCAAGACTAACAGTACAATTTAAAAAGTAAAATACAAGTTTAAGTGTGTAACTGTTAATATCAACTTGAAAACAATGCACCTAGGAGAAACACAGCTCTGAAATACTGTTACAGTATGTGCAGTTTTATCATGTCACTGGCTTTTCTCAAACATTCTGAAATTTAAGGTATATACTAAGGTTAAATGTCTTCACTACAATAGTCATGAACTCTTATATTACAAATAAAATTAGAGCAATTATGATTTTTTAAAGTTGTTAAAATAGCATTTATCCAAAGTCTTGGGTAAAAACAAAAATAGATAAATGAAATATAACAGCTGCTTCATTTGGTCAAATGTCACTTGCTCATCTTAAGAGTCTTCAGCAGAATACAAATAAAAGCAAACTGCTGGAAGCAGATGAGACATTAGCACATCAGTAAGCCCTTGACTAATTTTATCAAGTCCTTATTCTCATACATCCTTACTCTAAAACAAAAGTTCTGCCTTGAATGTTTCTATGTAAGGTTATCTCTTACCAGCTTGCTCAAAACACAGACACTTTTCTGAACAGTCTCTCTGGTGATGTCAGCTTGCCTTACTTTTAATGCCTATAACAAGCAAACAGTTATTTATTAGACATACTTCATAGCTGCATTTACAAAACAGTTTCAATATGAACGTAATAATTAGATAGAAAAAAATCTTGCATTCATTTAAACTAAAGAACTTCCCAGTGAATCTCAGATATGCTAGTTGAATATATATGCTAGACTAGCACTGAATGTCAGAAACGAGGCACTGGGTAGAATAGTGAAGGAACAATCCCCACTGTCTTGGAGTTTACAGGCTGATGGAAACTGCTTTATGTACAAGTCACACACCAGACCAACCATTCAGTGAGAACCAGCCCATAAAAACTGACTGCTATCTCCTAAAAACATACCTGCCACATATCTAAAAACTGAGAAACACAAGGATGGAAAGCAACCCACCAAGAAAATGGGAGCCTTCAAAAAAACTAATGTTGCTAGATTCATAGCTTCCAAAGTAGACTTCAAAACTAGTTAGGAGAGATAAAGAAGGCCACCATACCACAAATGTGCTTTAGGAACTGATGCTCAAATTTACTTCCGGATATATTCCTCTTTTCATTAGTAATGCTACTGAAAATGCTGTGATATTCTTTTTGTACATTTCTATACATTTAACCACTTCCACTGAGTTTAATTTTTAATGTGATTTTGATGCCATCTTTTCATTAGTTCACATTATGTAAATTTAAATATGCTCATAAAAATAATACATGACAAAAGACCCCCACACAAACAACTCATAACAAATGCTGGTACCTGTGTGGAGAAAGAGAAACCCTCACTCTCTGCTAGTAAGGGTGCAAATTGTTACGGCCATAACAACCAGGAAGGAGGTTACGCAAAACCTAAAACTCTGGAGCTGGAACAATGACTCAGCAGTTACGAGTGCACACTGCTCTGAAGGTCGGTCCCATTTCTGTTCCAGAAGCCATGTCAGGTGGCTCACAACAGCTCCATGGGACTGAACACCCTCTTCTGGCCTCTTCAGGTACTCGCATGATCTACTACATTAAAAGGAAAGACTGATTTCCCAAATGACCAACATCTAAGAAAAGGTCAGAGGAGCTTTTTCCTGCTGTTGCTCACCGTCAATTACCATACCTTGGCTTCAATTTGTCGATAGCAAGAGATACCATATACAGTGGCTCCATTTCCATTTCTGGGTGGCAAGTGAAAAAACACAGTATCTAAGAGATACACAGAAAAATGTAAATAGTGATGTTAACTACTCATTACTAAACAATCAAATGTGAAGTTAGAATGCAGCCATTAACACACAAATGATGACACATCTAGGAACCATGTGATACTTATCACAATCTTTTTCCCAATCTTATAGTACATGACTGTCACAAAACCTAGGACATAATAGGTCAAATCAACTGTACAATTACAGAAAATATATGCAGGGACTGTTCCAGACTACAGGAAAGTCAAGTCTAAAAACTGATGGCAACATGTGAATCTTGAGTGGATTCAAGAAATTTTGAGAAAACTGGGGAGATCTGAACATAGACTGGATGTGTGATCGCATTATGGAATTACTGTTAGATCTTCTAGCTGGATAATATAACTGGGTGCTGGGGAATGATTATATTCTTAGGAGGTGCATGCATGTACTAAGGTATTTAGAAGTCAAGTATCTGTCATTATTCCAAATGACTTTAGAATAAAAAGTAGACAAAACTGAAAACATACACATAAACATAATGAAAACTTGTAATAATATTTCCTATAATCTTAATTTAATTCTTTCACCAGGTTGAAAGCATCCATAACAAAAGTCAGGAAGAAACATATTTCTCAAGTTACATATCCTGTAACAAAACTTATTTTAAACTGCCTGGTAATATTTGATTTATTTTATAAGGGAAATGTTAAATATTGCAATAGGAAAACAAGTAGTCAAATTACACTGAATCTGGTTTAATCAAAGTAAAATAGTACTTCACTAGGTCTGGTACAGCACTTTTCATGGGGGGGTAGAAGACTCAGTGGAAATGTCACCACAGTCTCCTTGGGGGACACAAACATTCTCCTCATGCAAGCAAGCAACTTTCAAAGTATAGGGTTGCAACGATGGCTTCAGAGTCAAATAACCAATCTGAGCTGTATTCAGATGGGCATGAGAGGGTGGTCTACTAAGTCTGAAACCAGAGCTTCCCAGGCCATGCAGGTAACTATTCATTTCTGCCACTGAGTGGAGTCTGAAGCATGATATAACTGTAGGCAGAAACCCATCAACAGCTGCCCCGCTTTGGCTATACCTGAGTGCTCTGAACAGGATGGGAGCCAAGGGTCACTGACCCAGGAACAGACCCAGCACCCTGAAGCTTCTCTGGTGCACACCTCACATCCAAACCACACACATTTCATAAATAATCGTAATAGGTTCAAAGGTTTCCTTTTACCAAAGTATTCAAGTCTGTTACTGAAAAAATTTCCAAAACTGCACCTAGTAATTGGTCTACTATCTACTGACACACCTTCCTGATAGTTATGTGCACCATCCGGTAAGGCGAGGAAAGGCAAATACTTCCATTCTTCAGGTAAAGCGTGGCTGTCATGTCCATCTCCTGGAATTAGTGGTGGGTAAGAGAATTCAACCTAAATTGCAAAAGAATGTTAGCGAAATGGTGATCAAAGGGAAGACTCTTACACTGAGAAATAATGCTCTTAAGCCCTCAACGATGCCATTGGAGACTTTCAGAAAACCCACACAGAGCAGAGAGGGGAAGATTTACAGACGGTTACCTGCTGACTTAAAGTGCCTACTTGTAACTCAAAACGCTGTCTACTCATAAATGTGTTTAAATAGAACGTATATACTATACATACTCAGGAATTCTGTAAGTGAAATTAAGGCTATGATAGGATGACTTGGGTTTGGTAATTATAACACAAGTTTCTTTGGGAAGATGTGGTTCAGAGTCAAAACGCCAACTTTGGGAACACAACTCATTCATAAATTGTAGACTGCATGACTTAAGTTGGCAGTTTTAGAATTCTTATTTCCTGCTGGTAAAATTGCTAGTAATAGATAACTTGTACTTGAAAATAGATGAATTTGCTAATCAATTTCAAAAGTTAACCTCCTTTCTACATGGACACATACAATTTTTTTCAAGACAGGGTTTCTCTGTAGCTTTGGAACCTGTCCTGAAACTCCCTTTGTAGACCAGGCTGGCCTTGAACTCAAGAGATCCACCTGCCTCTGCCTCCTGAGTGCTGGACTGGATACATACGATTTTAACAGCTACATTTATTTACTTAGCAGTCCTCTTATTTTGGAATTTTTTAAATAGCTTTATAAACTAGTTAATTTTTCAAATGTGGCATAATAAAAATACTTCTGGCTCCTACAACAAAGATCCTAAAATGCCTGAAACTTCTTGAGTCATAAATTACTCCTCTACCCCACTTATAGCTGTTTGCTGACTTCCATGGCTGCACCCTCCTGGTTTCTTGGACTCTAATTCGAAAGGCATGACTTTCAGAACCTATGAAATGGTTCAGAAGATTCAAAGTATCAAGTCTAATGACTGGAGTTTAATCTCCAGGACTTCTATGGAGGAAGGAGATAACTGTTTCCAAGTTGTTTCCTTTATAAGCTGCCTGAAATTAGACTATTTGACAAGAAATAATCTATGCATGTTTCTACAATAAATTTGCTAGTTATAGATCCCAGACATTTATTTGTTCTAATATATAAGCTATAATTGTCAGATTGCCATTTTTTTACTATTTATTTATTTTTGAGTCAGGGTCTTACTATGTAGACCAGACAGGCCTTGAACTCAGAGATCTACCTGTCTGCCTCCCAACTGCTGGAATTAAAGTCATGTGCCACTATGCCCAGCTCTTTTTTAAAAATCATGTATGAGTAATGTATTTATATAACTTCCACCCCCTCTCTCTCTCCATTTCGATTTCTTCCATGTCCTTACCTCTCTTCATGATTTCATCTTTATTGTCACACACACACACACCAATGTACATATAAATATAACCTGCTGAGTCTATTTAGTGTTGCTGTTATGTATGTGTTTAGGACTGAGCACCTGGAATGGATAACCTATCAGGGACTTGTCCCTGGAGAAGACTGATTCTCCTTCTCTAAGCATTGACTGCCTACAGCTCTTCATGGTAAATGGCAAGTAAAACCTCCAAGCACATATAAAATAAAATTAAAAAGCAAGGCATGACTTTCTCTCTTCCTCTTCTCTATCTCCCTTCCCTGGTAGTAGCCACATTTTATAACTTTTTGATCTTGTTTATTCCTTTCCTTTTCTTTTGATTTTTCGAGACAGAGTTTCTCTGTGTAGCCCTGGCTGTCCTAAATTGGCTCTGTAGACCAGGCTGGCCTAGAATGCAGAGACTTGCTTGCCTCTGCCTTCCGAGTGCTAGGATTAAAGGTGTGCACCACCACCATTCTGCTCTTGTTTTTTTCAAACTCTAAAGAAATGGCCCTTAAACTTCCTTCTAAGTCAGTTTCTAAATTGTTTTATTAAAGGACTAAACGCCCACAAAAGGAAACCTCAAGTTCCCTGGTAAAGTTCCAATTGTTTTGCAATTCTGCTTTTTCTTCCTCCCAGAAATACAAAGTGGGGCTGGAGAGATAGTTCAGAAGATAGAGTACTTGTTGCTCTTCCAAAGAGCTCAGGTTCCCAGCACCCGTATCAAGCAGCTCACAAGTGTCTGTTACTCTACCTCCAGAAAATCTAACACACTCTTCTGGCTTCCACAGGCACCTGCATGCATATGAACATATATACACTTAGACACACACACGTACACACAAATAAATAAATCTTATGTGTGTGGGGAGAAATACAGGGTCATGGAGAGTCATAAGGTCCGCCCATCTTTGAGGAGTTACTGGCAGTTATAGTTGCTGGGGAATGGGAGGGGATCATTTTCTTTAGCAGTATAGCCATTAAGCTGCCCAAGTTTCAGTGAATAACTTCCCTATCCATGCTTGTGCAGTGGGCCACACACACACAAATAACAAACATGAAGGAAGACTTGTTGAGAAGAAAGGGTTCAGTAGGAGTTCAGGGCATGAAAAAGAATAATGAAGGAGTAAAATGACCTAAAGACTTTACATACTTATGTGATGCTCTCAAAGAATAAAGAAAGGAAAGAAATTCAGTTTGGTGAAAACATTCAAGAGGTGAAGTTGAGCTGGGAGGTGGTGGCACATGCATTTAAGCCCAGCACTTGGGAGGCAGGGGCAGGAGGATCTCTGTGAGCTCGAAGCCAGCCTGGTCTACAGAGTGAATTTCAGAAGTCAAAGCTACACAGAGAAACGCTGTCTTGAAAAACCGAAAAAGAATTTAAGTTGCTGGCTATGTATAGAGACCAGGAATTCTATCAGAGAAAAGGTTAAAAGCAAAAATGTAGGGTGGTCAGATGGCCTAGTGAGTAAAGGTACCTGAAGCCAGACAATGCCAGCATGAAGACCTGGATTCAATCTCGGGAACTTGTGTAAATGCTGAGAGAGAGAACTGACACCACAAAGTTGTCTTCTGACTTCCATACATGGGTCATGTCCCCATTCCATGAATATTGTACACACAACAAATAAAGTGTCGCAGAATTCTTGTGTACACTGTAAATATGTCTCTGCCTAAGATGCCTTCTGATTGTTATAATAAAGAGCTGAATGCCAATATCTAGCCAGGACATATAGGAGGGGCTTCAAAAGAAGGTGGACTCACCAGCCAGAATTGGAGGAAGCAGGATGGGCAGTTCGGAGATAGCACCATGTGCAGAGTGGAGATTCATATAAATGGGGTAATTTAAGTTATAAGAGCTAGTAGGACAAGCTCAAGCTAAGGCCAAGCTTTCATAGTTAATAATAAATCTCTGTATTGTTATTTGTGAGCTGGTAGCCCAAAGAAAAATCCAACTAAAAATAAAAATTTTAAGGTTTGGAAAATAACTGCTCTCTACTGAATGTTTTTTTTTTTTTTTTTTTTTTTTTTGGTTTTTCGAGACAGGGCTTCTCTGTGGCTTTGGAGGCTGTCCTGGAACTCACTTTGTAGACCAGGCTGGCCTCGAACTCACAGAGATCCGCCCGCCTCTGCCTCCCGAGTGCTGGGATTAAAGGCGTGCGCCACCAATGACCAACGCCCGGCTTCTACTGAATGTTTAAAAATTTAAAACTATAAACAAAATCAGAGCTTGCCTGATACATACTTGATTATTTAACAAAAGATTACAGCAATGTGATTTGCAGGCTGGCCCAGCCTGGTAAGTATAACTCTCACTCCTCAGAGAAGCCTTTTTTTTTTTAAGATTTATTTATTATTATATAAACAGTATCCTGTCTGCATGTATGCATGCAGGCCAGAAGAGGGCATCAAATCTCATTACAGATGGTTGTGAGTCACCATGTGGTTGCTGGGAATTGAACTCAGGACTCCTGGAAGAGCAGTCAGCGCTCTTAACTTGTGAGCCTTCTCTCCAGGCCTTTTTAAAATTCTTTACAAACATCCACCGCTGGTAAGAATGCAGAGAACTGGCCATGAGGTGCTCATTGCAGTTACTTAAATCTTTGCACCTAATGCTCAGGGAACATGGAGCCAGAGGAGGCTGGGCAGTGGTGGCGCACGCCTTCAATCCCAGCACTCCAGAGGCAGAGGCAGAGGCAGGCGGATCTCTGTGAGTTCCGGGCCAGCCTGATCTACAGAGTGAGTTCTAGGACAGCCAGGGCTGTTACACAGAGAAACTCTGTCTCCAAAAGCAAAGCAAAACAAAAAACAAAAGCCAGAGGACAAGGGCATCTGCTGTGAGACACTGTCTTTTAAATATAACAGGGAAGCTGCACACATGAAATCTCAGTAATATGGTTGCCTAAACAAGACCTGCAAAATAACAACAGTAGATATGCCAAAGCAGATGGGGGATATCTCACAAGGTCCTACCCCTTGATGAAGAACTATGGGCAATTAATGGAGCTGAGAGATGGAGACTCAGTCTTCTCCAGGGCCAAGTCTCTAAATATCTATTCAAAGTTGTCAACCCTAAACACATATACAACCAACAGCAAATGAACTCAGCAGGTTAAATTTGTGTGTGTGTGTGTGTGTGTGTGTGTGTGTGTGTGTGTGTGTGTGAGCACAAGCTCTCACGGACACAGGCTTGCACATGCATAACAGTAACAAAGATGAAACATGAATTTGAGGAGGAGGGACACAAGATGAATTAGAAGAGGAACAGGAGATGTAGAATTATATAAATAATTATTCGTGTGTGACATTAAACCAGGAGCAGGGTATGCTGAGAAATAAATATTTCTGTTTGTTTTGTTTTGTTTTAAGATAGGATCTCTCTATAATGTTGCCCCAGTTGTCCTGGCTCTCACTCTGTAGACCAGGCTGGCCTTGAACTCACAGAGATCCATCCTCAACCCAAAACCTTGTGTTCACTAGGCAAGCACTCTTCTACTGAGTTACATTCTCCCAGCCCAGGATTAGGGTCTTAGTGCTTTGTTTCTATAATATCCCAGGGTAGGTGTACCTTTACAAAGGAGAGTAATAAATCAAGCTACTTTGAGCATCAAATTGGGGGAAAACTCAACTAGGATTTTTCTGCTTCATTGCAATTATTAAAAATTATCTAGCAAAAGAAATAGAGAAGGGCAAATTAGGAAACCATTTGTATTTGCTGGTCTTGAGTAGTGTTATACTGGTCATCTGACTTCTGCACAGAACTCACTTTACAAAAGCAGTCAGTTTTATCTGTGTGCTGAAACCAAAACCCAAAAGCAAGGAAATGACACAGCATGCAGGGGGCTATTATATCTTTCCTTTTCTGTTCTTTAATTTTTATGCAGTACTACATTTGGTTTCCTTTACAGAAATACATATTACCAATAAAGTCAGTAAGACAGGCAAAAAACATAATAAAATCTAGACTTTCAAGGGACAGCAAGAATTAGGAGACTCATCCTATCTCCTAAAGTGCCGATGTTTTCCTCTTTCTTTTCAGAGCTCCATTCAGTGTAGTGAGCTTATACAAGGTTTTTACCCAGAAAGTCCACACTGACACACACACACACACACACACACACACACACACACACACACACACACACACACACACACACGGCACAGAAAGCAAGGTTTCCACTTCTGACTCCAGGGCTGATTTTTTGTTTGTTTGTTTTGGTTTTTACGAGACAGGGTTTCTCTGTATTGTTTTGGAGGCTGTCGGTCCAGCCCGGCCTCGAACTCACAGAGATCTGCCTGCCTCTGCCTCCTGAGTGCTGGGATTAAAGGCGTGCGCCACCACTGCCCGGCGATTTTTTGTTTTGGTTTCTGTTTTTGTTTGTTTATTTTTCAAGACATGGTTTCTCTGTGTTAACACTCCTAGCTGTCCCTGCAACTTGTAGACCAAGCTGGCCTTAAACTCATGGAGATCTGCCTGTCCAAGGCTGTGTTCTAGTATGATCTCAGCAATTTTTTTCCAGTAAGACCTTTGTCAAGTTTTGTCACTTTACTCCTATCTTATAAAGCAACTAGTCCAACAGTTGTAGGCCTGAAGTACTAAATAATCTTAGTATCACACACAATAATGCTACTTTCTCTTAGGTGTTCTTGCTTTTCTTTATCCTTGAGGATAAAGAAATACAGTATCTTAGCCGGGCCCCGGTGGCACACGCCTTTAATCCCAGCACTCGGAAGGCAGAGGCAGGCGGATCTCTGTGAGTTCGAGGCCGGGCTGGACCGACAGCCTCCAAAACAATACAGAGAAACCCTGCCTCGTAAAAACCAAAAGAATAAAAAAGGAAAAAAAAAGAAATACAATATCTTAAAGTTAATAGTCTCTTTTTTTGATACAGGGTCTAAGTATTGTGTCCAACTTAAGATAATCCTCCTACCTCGGCCTCCCACTTGCTTGAAGTTAACAGTCTACACACACACACACACACACACACACACACACACACACACTCATCACCTCTTCGCTCCCTTCACTGTCGTTATCTTCTAATGAACTAAGCTTTTGTCAGTATTTTAATGTTACATTCTCTGTCAAAGGAAAGAAACCAAATGCGTCGTTGTCTATTAGTAACCGTTTTCTTCCCCAGTATCTTAAGTAGTCAATCCACCTCTACTAGCACATTATGACATCACTGCCTTCCAGTGTTTGTTCGCACTCAACAACCCTGTTCTATTTTGCTCCTCTGCCTTGAACACAAAGCAAACGCTCTTTTCACACGGTGGGTGGAAGAGCCAGCTAAGAAGTTAATACATGTCCATTTGCACTAACCGGTTGGTAAATTACATTTTCATTTACTGTAATGGATTTGGAGTGTCACCCTAACCAAAAGAAAAGCTCTGGACAGGAGCAAATCTTAAATGGCACAAGAGAAGGGGGCGGGGCCGATCGCCAACCCTAAACTATCGACTCCAGGCTCGCAAGAGATAAACAAAGGAAGCTGATTCTCCTGCGCGGCGTCTACATGCGCGTCAGCCTGCTTTGCACATTCGTGTGGAAAGCCACAGCTCACCACCTCCGGGGCGTCCAAACGCTGAGTTTGTCCTCAAGACTTCCAGCAGCTGTCAGTGAGGACGGACAGATAACCGAAGGCGCGGCCGTCCTTCTCCCTCTAACCCGGAACCCCTCGCCGCTCGTCATGCAATTCTCGGGGGAGCAGGGCGCGCCAGGCCGCGGGGCGCCGGGTTGGCGCGGGCCGGTCCTCACCTGGCAGCCCTTCTTGTGGTGAAAGCCGACCACCACGATGTGCAGGACAGGCCCGCAGGGGGCGCCGTCACCCTCACGCCCAGCCTTCTCCATGGGCGTCCGCCGCAGGCCCGCACCGCGACTCCAACCGCCGAGGTCGGGCCACACGATCCAGAGCGGCGGCCTTCAGATATCAGCCCGAGCGCCACATGTGCGCGGCGCCAAGGGCTCGAGGGACGCCAAACAGCTTCCCCACCTGCGCGAAGCCCCACGGGGCCTCCACGGCTCTGCTTCATCCGCTTCCGCAGCTTCCGGGCTGTCACCTGACGCTACCGCCGCCTCCGGCGGCGTGGGGCGGGGACCCGGACGCCCCAGTCTGGGCGGGGTCTGAGGCGGCATGGGCGGAGCCCGGATAGAGGGCGGGACTAGAGGGAAAGGAGCTTGGGGAGGGGCGTGGCTGTATGGTAGAAGGGGCGGGGCCTCCCGGATGAAGGCGCGTCCTACAGAACCGGCGGGGCGGGGCGGGGCGGGGCGGGGCGGGGCGGGGCGGGGCGGGGCGGGATGGATTCTGACCCCCAGGGACCCTTTACAGTAGGGGTTGAGGGTAGTCGCGGGTTGCACCTGTTCCTCCCTACGTTGTCAAATCAGTTCCTTCTAAAATCTATTTATCCTTCTTGAAATCTCCTTCCTACTCCCTCAGCTTTACTTCTTCATAAACGTGTTTTCTCTTCACTCTTTAAATCTTTTGTGGAATCTCTCACTCAGCCTTGCGTTCTAAATGTTTAACAAGGAGGCATATTTATGAGGTTCGGTATCTCGTGCATTCAACGTCTAAATTAAGTTACTTGCTTACTCAAATTTTTCTTTGGTTTCATTCTAGAGCTTTTTTTTTTCTCCATTTAATCTTTATGTGCAATCCCATGTAGTGGCTAAATGCATGTAATGCCAGAACTTGAGGGGCTGAGATAGGATTGCAAGTTTCAAGCTAGCTAGGGCTACATAGTATTAGAAATGTGCTCACAAGGTAAAAGATCACGACTCCAATTATAGTGACCCAACAAAACTTTATAACTTCAAATCAGGCTAGGCTTGGTGGCGCACGCCTTTAATCCCAGTACTCCAAAGGCAGAGAGCCAGGCAGATTTCTGAGTTTGAGGCCAGTGGGGTCTATAAAGCACAGAGCAAGTTCTAGGACAGCCAGGGTCACACAGAGAAACCATGTCTTGTGAAACAACAACAACAACAATTAACAATAATTTCAGACTAGGGGAGAGTAAGTCAGAAAATCATAGGAATAAGCACTCCTGGTCAAGATTCAGCCTTCCTTCCCTATGGCTAGGTGGTAGAGGTGGTAGTGGTTTGGGTGGCGAGCCTTAGTTTTCCTCCTTAGCTGAGGTTCACTCTCACATCTATTCCTGATCAACTAACTCAGAAAGTGGCCAGGAAAGAACGAAGGCAGAGTGCAGAGTAAGCAGGGTTTAAAACAAGAACACATGGCTAAAGGACCTGGGGCCGGAGAGTAGACAAAGAAGACGCGTGGTTATTACACCTGTTTGAAAGAAAAGACACATTTTTTTCCAACGGAGAGTTTAAGGTCAGTCTAGGCAAACAGGAATCCTTCTCAGACCTGCAAAAATAAATACATAAAACATATGTAAGTTTGGAAGCAATTTAAACCTTGAATTATAATATCTTTGACAGTAAAGATTTACATTTTACCTGTGAAATGATTATCTCAATATATATATTATATATATATATTTACCTGGCTATATATGTCATAGTACTGGAATATATATGTATATACATGCATATATACATATATATATATATATAAAATCAATGTACAATTTTCATTGCATCTTCTGGGGTTTACAATAACTAGCACAAAATAGGTCTGTTTTTCCAAGGGTTTTCAAATCCTTTGCGGCCTGAACTACAATTTCAAAAAGTAAATTGTTTAGATTCTGTTAAAAAAAACTCTACATTTTTCAATATATTGCTATCCATATCCTTTTTATATTACAAAATTCTTGACAGTGTTCATGGCTTCATGAAAAATATAGTATTTCCAGTATACAGAGTAGATTAACATTTCTTAAATGTTACTCTTTTATGTTAACTAGTTGAATTTTACTATTTTCTTTCTTTTTTAAAAAGTAATTTATTTTTATTTTATATGTATTGGTGTTTTGCCTACATGAATGTCTGTGTGAGGGTGTAGGTTTGGAGTTATAGACAGTTGTGAGCTGGCATGTAGGTGCTGGGAATTGAACCCTGGTCCCCTGGAAGAGTTGTCAACCATCTCTCCAGCCCCTAACTTTTACTATTTTCTTGATGTAAACTGTGTTAATATTTTCCACAGTTGGCATAGCTAAAATTAAGTCTAATTTCACACCTTTGTTTGAATGTGTGGATAGATTTCTGTCTCCAGTAAACATCAATATTTAACTCACTGTTCAGGCAACACAGTTATACCTTTAGAAATATGTGCCACTTCATATCCTAGAGCAGTCATGTGAGATTAAATCATCCGTTTCTAACTATTATGTTTAAATGTTTTAAGAATATATCATTTAAAGGCATTTTGTAGTTACTATCTGACCAAATGATTGATAGAAAGTGACTTAAAGGATTTGTTTCAGCTCAGGGTTTGAGAAGATACAGAACACCAAAGAAGCAAGAGACACAAGACTGCAAACTGGTTCATGTGAAAACAGTTTAGAATGGCACCTCCCTTAAAATGATGTGTGTATTTACATGTTCCTGTAACTAAGCTACTCAGGCTGGCCTTGAACTCACTTTGTATCTCAGGCAGTCTCAAAACGAAACAGAGTAACACACACACACACACTCACACACACACACACACACACACACACACGTTAGGAGACTATAGCTCAGTGGTCTCACTGGTAGAGGACTTTCCCAATGTGCCTGCGTCCCTGGTTTCATTCCCCAGCATTGCAAAAAGAATGTTGCTGGTGATCAGTTTGTTCATATCATGGGACACTTCAAGGATTGTCTGTATTGTCCGTGTCATTCTTTTTCTGATGAAAATAAAACAGGGATAAAGATAGAAAAGAAAATCCAGAAAAGGAAGAGGCTTCATAAGTGAATTAGGCCTTACTCTGTATTTAGAACCTTACAGAGATTAAGGACTGTGTCAAGGGGCATAAGTGATATAGAATAAATTCAAAGAACATTGATTAGACCAAATCTAGCGATGTGGTGACTTTAGTGCACCGATCAAGATAAACTGTTGCCTTCATGTGGTTTATAGTTATAAAACAATCTTCCTTTTACATTGATTTTGTGTGGGGGATGCATAGGTTGAAGCTTTTGGGAGTTGGTTCACTTCTACCTAGTGAGCTCCAGGGGTTGAACTTAGGTTATCCAGCTTAGCAAATGCACCTTTGCCCATTGAGCCGTCTCACCAGCCCCCAAATAAAGTTGTAAGCAATAATGTTCTCTGTGTATAGAGTCCCTATCGTAAGCCAAATAGCCATGTTAGCATTAGGAAACAAAGATCAAAGAGTAACAATACATCCAATATAATGCAGTTTGCTATGCACTAGATCTTGTCCTAACAAATTTTCATAGGTTATTCAATCATTAAAATAATCTTTTCAGTGGGTGAGAGAGATAGTTCCATGGTTAAGAGCACTGACACCTCTTCCAGAAGGCCTGGGTTTGATTCCCAGCATCCATGTGGTGATTCACAACTGACTGTAACTTAAGTCCCAGGGGATCTGATGTCTTCTCTGGCCTCCACGGACACCAGGCACACGTGTAGTACACAGACATCGAAGGGGTTTGAATAAGAATGGATGGAATAGGCTCATATATTTGAATGTTTAGTTACCAGGGAGTGGAACTGTTTGAAAGGATTACAAGGATTAGGAGGTGTGACTTTGTTGCTGTAGGTTTGGCCTTGGAGGAAGACTGTCACTGGGGGGTCGCTTTCTCTTGGCCTGCAGATAAGGGTGCTACTGGTCCAGTGCCATTCACGCTGCCATGCTCCCCATCAGGGTAAAGATGAACTAAACCTCTGAAACTGTAAGCAAGTTCCCCATTACATGCTTTCTTTTAAAAGTGTTGGTCATGGTGTCTCTTCATAGCCGTAGAACAGTGACTAAGAGAGACATACATGCAAACCAAACAAATACAATAATATTGTATCTGCCACTGTTTCTAATAGGTAAACTGACATTTTAAACAATACACCCATAAGTCAGATAATTAGAAATTGTGGTGGGCTAATGAGGCGGCTTAGCAGGTAAAGGTGCTTGTTGACTGCGTTTGAGCTCCAGAACCCACAGGCAAAAGGAAAGAATAGCCGGGCGGTGGTGGCGCACGCTTTTAATCCCAGCACTCGGGAGGCAGAGGCAGGTGGATCTCTGTGAGTTTGAGACCAGCCTGGACTACCAAGCGAGTTCCAGGACAGCCTCCAAAGCCACAGAGAAACCCTGTCTCGAAAAACCAAAAAAAAAAAAAAAAAGGAAAGAATATATTACACAAACACACACACACACACACATACACACATGCACACGTTCACTCACATGGTTAATACAAATGTAATCTTAAAAGCATTTTAAAAGCTTTTTTTTTTTTTTTTTTTTTTTTTACTTTTCGAGACAGGCTTTCTCTGTATTGCTTTGGAGCCTGTCCTGGAACTTGCTGTGTACACCAGGCTGGCCTCAGACACGAAGAAATCCTTCTGCCTCAGCCTCTTGAGTGCTGGGATTAAAGGTGTGTGCTATCAACACTCGGCTTTAAAACATTTTTTAAAGGTTGAATTTGAATAAAAGTCACTAAATTCAGAACTGATGAATTTAATGACAATACTATCTCCCAACATAGTCTTAAGAAACTCAGTCTTTTAAAGGGAGGTAGCTTTGTTGAATAATTATATAAAAATCACACCCAAATAATTCTGTCAACTATTAACACTGCTGCCAGCCAGTGATAGATTCCAGTAGACTCATGGAACACAGACTAGGAGATCATCTCTGAGAACAACGGTCTTGGAACACGAGCAACATCTTTGCTAGGACATGGAGGAATATCATAAAGTTAAATAAGAAAAATTGCTGAAGACTAGGGTTGTTAAGGAAATACATTTGAGAAGGCAAGTGTTGTATGCTAAATGGGAGAGAAATGTGATTTAAAGACAAGATCAATAATAGGAGTTTGGTGTTTCTAACTTAAATTAAAAAAGGAAGAGAAAAAAGTAAACAAAGAGAAAGATAGAAAGAACATGCTTTGCAGACCAGGTTAGGCTCAACTCAGAGACCTACCTCCCTCTGCCTCCCAAGTGCTGGTATTAAAGGCATGTACTATTATGTCATACAATATTTAGTGTTTTTATAGATTATTTTTCTATATGTTATTTCATGGATGCTAATAAATACACATTTCAAACTAAAAAAAATAATAGGAGTTTGGAAGTGACACATACCAACTGCACACCATGTCCTCTTCACTTGGAATGCTACCTTTGTCTGTTTATCCACACTTTAATCACCATGCAGGACTCTTGTCAATTCCTCTGTGAAGCTTTCCTAGCTGATATGTCTGGCCATGGGACAGTTACTCAACTTCTTTAAGCACAAGGAACTTAATCATGATTCTTGCCTCAAAGGATGGCAGTAAACAGTGTATGTGTGCAGTTGGGAGGCAGAGGTCGGTGGATCTTTGTGAGTTCGAGGCCAGCCTGGTCTACAAAGTGAGTTCCAGGACAACTAGGGCTGTTGCATAGAGAAACATTGTCTTGAAAAACCACAAAAAGAGTGTATTTGTAGTTGTCCTGGCACCTAGTAGGTACACATGATTTATGGAATGGGGGTTGTGGGGAAAGGCCACCACTGCCTTGAAATGAGAATGGAGTGGAGTTTCCAAGGCTCCTAGAGGCATTGCTCTGTATATTCAGTTTCATGGTGCTATGTACATACAATGTATTTGTCCTTCTTCCCACTCACTCTCGTAGAAGACTTTATCTACTTTGCTTTATATACCCAGCAAGCTGCTAACCAAACAGTATTCTATAGACTTTGGTTTGCTCAATGAAGGAATGAAGGGTGGCTTACCAATGAATGTTGTTGATTATGATTTCTCCCAATTAGATTGTTTAAGCCCCTCAGACACAAATGAGACAAACGAAGGTAAAGAATTCATCTGCTTTTTTGTTTGTTTTTTGAAGTAGGGCCAACCCAGGGTCTCATGAATGCTAGGAAAGCACTCTAGTGCTAAGCACGATGGTCAAGCTCTCGCTAGTTTTTATTTCCTATTTTGTGTCAGGGTCTTACTAAGTTGTCCGTGTTTGACAACTGTGGCCTCCTCCTGTCTCTTAAGCGCTGGGATTGCTGGCCCCTCCACACAGCGGCTTTTTATCTTTTTCCAAAACAGACGTGTGATAGCACGTTTTCCAAAGGTGATGACATTAACATACGGAGTGACATCTAGCGGCTGCCTGTAAATCAATAACTGTTAGTAACTATAAAAGCCTGTAATAAACTAGACTTCTAGAAAGGACAAGAAGAAATTAATAAAGTAGTAAAAAAAAAAACCCTTGTCAATACCTGGTATACTTTTAAAAGTTTCGAATGGGTTTTCAGTACTCTAGGCTTAAAAGTACTAGATTCGTTAAGAAAATGAGTAGTTGCTGAGACGAACGCAGAACGAGTTGGTGATAGGAAATCCTAATTGATTTTATGGCTCTGAAGAAAGAGCTCGGCACGAGACGCAACCTTTTAGAGGAAAACTAGCTGACTCAGAGGTCTCGTATGTGGTAGTCTTCAGGCACCGAGGAGGCAAACTATCAAGTGTAGCAGAACTTCGGGGTCACGGGATGGTGGCACCGGTATAGGTCCGAACTAGTCTATCGAATCTGTCGGAGATCCGTTTGGAGACGCCCGATCGCCAGATCGGCCTCCGATTAGTTTGGTCTGAGCCAGCTGCGGACACGGGCGGAAGCGCGCTCTTTTAAAGTCTGCGCCGGTAGCCTTGTGCCACTTCCGGCGTGGCCATGGCGGCTAACGCGACCACGAACCCGTCTCAGCTCCTGCCACTAGGTCAGAGTCTTGCCTGGGGGGGGCGGGCGGGTTGCTGCAGTCCCACGCCCGCGGCGGAGGCTTGCCCCTCCGGGCCGCCCCGCCCTCGGCGTCGCAGCAGCGAAGGCAGACCGTGTCATCTGTCGGTGGCCGGCGAGGGGCCTCGGCCTTCTTTATGAGCTCGCCTTAAGATGTCCGGTCTACAGATTCGGTGGATGGACCCTGTGTTGTATCTGGTTGGGTGAGGAGGGCGCCACGGTCTACGGTGAATCTTGAAATCTGGAGGTTAGCCCTTCCCCCCCTCGTTCACTAATTCAGCAAGCAGTTCCCTCACTGTGCCGGGGTGCTGCTGAATAATGGATTTAAATGACAGCCGCATGGCGTTCAGTTAGCACACCGCAAAACATCGCGCCGAGCGGTTCTCGGTCGGCTCCAGAGATGCTCAGGTTGGTCTCCTAGCCAAAGGCAGGGTGAGAAGAAGTGATAGGAAGCTGGTGTGGATAAGAATGCCTCTCCTGCGTAATGTTTTGGCGCTGGTGACGTTAGTGAATGTGGCTGTGGTGGAAGTTTTTTTTTGCAGTGTCCACTCCAGGATATGTTAGATACTGTTCATCGGTACAAACACCGATGAGGAAAAACTATCATGATTTCCACCTTTCGGTGTAAGCGTTTTCATATGTTAACCAAATAACCTAAATAAAATCACAGTCATGTTAATTGCAGAAAAGAAAAGGTAAGTAAAGGCCAAGCAAACATTATTTAGTGACTGCTTTTTGTTCATCTTTAATGATACGGAAATAATAAAGTAAGCGCTCAAATGGTTGTTGAACTAATAAGTGGGTAAAACAGTCTTTTTCCTTCCACAGAGCTTGTGGACAAGTGTATAGGATCAAGGATTCACATTGTGATGAAGAGTGACAAAGAGATAGTTGGTACACTTCTAGGATTTGACGACTTTGTCAGTATCCTTTTAAGACGTGGTAATGGAACAGGTTTTTAAAGATGTATGAGTATAAGAGTCGTAGACAGATGACATAGTTCTGGTTATTACATTAAAAATAATTTATTTTCCAGGAGCTTGGTAACATTTTAAGAGGTGCTTGCAGAGAGCAGATAGGGTTCTCTCCAACAACAAACCTTTTGAATTTGCACCATTGCGTTGAACATATTTGCAACCAAACAAAAACAGACTAAGTTCAGCCTTGTTTATTTTCTTAACAACAAATTTCAGATATGGTGTTGGAAGATGTCACCGAGTTGTGAGTAGTATTAAAAATGACAAATAATTGGGGGGGGAGGGGGAGGAAATACCTTTTTGAATTAAAGGCAGGTGCCTTAGTTACTTTTCTGTTACTGTGAAGAGACAGCATGGCCAAGGCCGTTTATAAAAGAAAGTGTTTACTGTGGGCTTGCTTACAGTTTCAGAGGGTGAGAGTCCATGCTTTTCTTGGTGAGGAGTGTGGCAGCAGGCAGGTGTGGATCTGGGGTAATAGCTAAGCCATTTTATGTTGAGATAACCATGAGACAAGAGAGCTAACTGGTATAATTTATTCTTTTGAAACCGCCAAGCCCACCCCCAGTGACGCACCTCCGACAAGGCCATCCCTCTACCCATTCCCAAACAGTTCTACCAACCGAGGACCAAGTTTTTCAAACATGAGCCCGCGGAGGCCATTTTCATTTAAACTACCATAGCAGGATTGGTATGACTGATAAAAAAGTATTACCTGTTGGAATTGTTTTAATACTGAAACCTTATTTACTGGTATTTGTGAGGCTGGGCCAGAGGGTTATTGTCTTAATGTTGTTATTCCTGAATTTCTAAGAAATTAGTGTAAACAAGCTTTATAGTGACTGTATATTTACTTCTATATTATATCTTTATAATATATCTTTATATTTACTTCTATATTTATAGAAGCTTTATATTTACATGCCTTATCTGGTGGGCCGACTCTATTTCTGAAAATTCTTGTAATTGTATGAGTTTACATTCATTCATATGTAAGGATAACAGAACGATTGTAATTGTATGAGTTCACATTCATTCATACGTAATAATAACGGTTTTGATGTTAGGGGTTGAACCCAGGGCCTTGTGCTCTGCCACCAAGTTAACCTCTTTACCCCAGGAACAATTTTTAGAGAGGAAAAGTGTTTCCAAAATATTGCCTTTGAATACTTGTTTATGCTGACTCCATTTTTTTTATCTATTTAGTGAAATTACACCAGAAGGAAGAAGGATTACAAAATTAGATCAGATTTTACTAAATGGGAATAATATAACGATGGTAAGACATTAGCGCTGTTTTATTTTGAATTTAATTACTTCTGTGGGGCAGGGATTACAGAACTGACTAACCTGCTGCTTAGCTCAGTGTTCACGGCCTAGACATGCTGAGGGAGCCTTCTGTGAGCAGTGCCCCAACACAGCTATTGAAAGAGCATTGGGCCTTAAGAGTCATTTGCTTATTAATCTCTATTACCTTTAGTTCATCAGGAGTCATTGTTGAAACTCTTAAACATCAGTTAATGATGTTGGGGTTGCTAACAGATGTTGATGGCCTGGAGGAAATGGGAAGTGAAGGATGGGGGAGAGACAAAGGTGGCTTTGGTTCATGAGGAGCACATGGGGGATTAGGTGGCATGGTAGCGTTATTAATAAACTCTTTTTCTCTAATGCAGCTGGTTCCTGGAGGAGAAGGGCCTGAAGTATGAATGGATCACCTTGACTTATGCTAGATTCTGGCTTTTTAAAAAACCTTTGATGTTTAGATTCTATAAAATGAAGTTTCCGTTAAAAGGAAATACTTTGGAAATATATACCCATTTTTCTAAGCTAATCATGGTTATGTTGGGAAAGGAAGAGTTTTGTTTTGTTTTTTTTAAAGGCTTAAAATAAAGATGTTTTTGGTTAATGGTGATTTATTTATTATGTTGAAAGGTCTAGTGAAACAAATATAGTTATTTTGGTTTCATATTGATTTCTGTTTATTTTCTTCCTTGTTTATTTGGTTTGGGGTGAGGGCAAGCCATTTTATTCAGAGGCTTGAGGATGGGATAGGCCTATCTGAGACAATGTTCAACAATGGTTGGTCTTCCTGGCCTCTTTGCTAAAAGTGAACTTAACTCTTGTTTTTTAAAAAGGATTTTATTTATTTGTATTCTATGTGTATGGATAACTTCCTCTCATGTAGCTTGACTTCATGTGCCATGTCTGCAGAGGTCAGATGAGGGTATTGGATCCCCTGGCACAAAGTTATGGTGGATTGTCACCTGCCATGTGGGTCTGGGATCGAACCTGGGTTCTCAGCAAGAAGAACACATGCTCTTAACCGTTGAACTGTCTCTCCTGCTCCTAAACTTAATTCTTAAACAGCATTTATTTCGAAACAAACAGCTTTGATTTTGAATATACCATTTTAAAAAAACCTTAATGATCCCTTAAGAAAATTCAGTTCAGACTCTGATACTTTGCAGTGAAGCTTTCCACATTGAATTCAGCTTTTAACTAATTTCTATTGGAATAAAACATATGTACTGTATGTACATTGTAGAAGTGCAGGTAAGCAAAGCAGCAATCACGTTTTATACTTTCCTAGACTTGAAAACTTTTTTTTAAAATTTGTGTGAGTGTTTTGCCTGCATGTATGTCTGTGTACCGCTTACTTCCTTTGCACCGTGAAAGCCGGAAGGTGGTGTTGGGTCCCCTGGGAATGGAGTTACAAGGGATCGTGACCCTTCTGTGGATGCTGGGAATGAACTGGGGTCATTTGCAAGAGCAACAAGTGTTCTTAACTGCTGAGCGGTCTTTCTAGCTTCATCTTTTCTTAGACTGCCCTCCCCCCAGGTGTGCAAGTGCCGTGGAGCGCGTGTGGAGGCCAGAGGACAGCTTGCAGGAGTCAGTTTTCTCCCTTATCATGAGTCCTCCATATTGAACGCAGGTCATCAGGCTGGGTAGCAGTGCCTGTGCCTATTGATCGATCTCACCTACTCCTCTCAAGGATTTTTTGAGTGTGTACATTTTAACAAAAACTTGCTTATGCTAAATGTTTAGGTTCCATACAAGTACATAAAAGAAGACTTAATGATGAGTGTTTTCTGTGTCAAATATTTCAACAATGTGTATAAAATTGTATTAAATGTTTTTACAATAAATTATTTAGCCTATGCTTATTAGCCACAGTAATTTTAGCTAAATCTTTATAATTTTTGTTTTTCCTAGAGTAAGTTCATAGAGTACATGTTTATCATATTGCCAATAGAAAGCTTGTATCACACTACTTTTCCAGTTTTTCAATACCTTTTACACGCTTATCAGCATTTGAATGTTACGTTGTTTTCTTCAACTATGATAAGCAAAACCTAGTTTAAAAACTTAAAAGAACTTACTTTGAACTTACTTGTATTTAATGAATTATTTAAGGCCTCACACCAACACTTTTTGGACACAGGGTCTTGCATACCTTCTAGGCTGACCTTGATCTTGCAATACTGCCTCAGTCTTTCCAGCACTAGGATTACAGTCATGTTCTGCCACACCAAATTTATATAAAGCCTTTACCTATTTGTCTTTAAAAATGAGTACAAAAATAGCTTCCAAAACTTTTGTGAGGTTATTTATGTTAGTTGCTCTTCCCACTGCTTCAACAAACAGCAGACATCTTAAGGAGAGGAGGATTTGCTTTGCCTTACAGTTCCAGGGTTAGAAAGTCATCATGGGAAGGAAGGCAGCAAGACGTGAGGAGGTAGCTGCTCACACCGCATTCAGTCAGGAAGCAAAGAGCATGTGATGCTGCTACTCAGCTCTCTTTCTCCTTTTCAGTCTGGGAGCTCAGCCCGTGGGATGATCTTCCCACCTCAACTTTATCTATAAAAATCCCTTACAAACATGCCCAGAGGTTTGTTTTTATGGAGATTCTAATTCCCTTCAGATTGAATATTAAGATGAACCATATTTTGCAAATAACATCCCCAGCCTATAGTTTGTCTTTTACTGGTATTTTTGATATAATGTATTTTTATCTATATTGACCTAGATCTTATTTTCATCTAGTCCAAATTGAGCAGAAAGTCCTTTGCTTTGGGGGAAACACACACACACACTCACTCACTCTGTTAGGGTCTTATGTTTTCAGTGTTTCTTTAAATCTTGAACTTATCAGGAATTGTAGTGATTCTGTTTTTGAAAATGATTTTTTTTTTTGGTTTCTCTGTGCCTTTGGAGGCTGTCCAGGAACTCGCTCTGTACCAGGCTGGCCTCCAATTCACAGAGATCTGCCTGCCTCTGCCTCCCAAGTGCTGGGATTAAAGGCGTGCGCCGCCAAAGCCCGGCTGAAAATGATTTTTAAATTTCTATAATAAGTTACTTATTTGTTTGAATTACACGGTATAAATATGAACTGTATTGCATAATTCCAGTTTGACTATGGTTTGCTTGCTTGCTGATTTTTCCCGCCTTTTTATTTTCAATACTAGAGCAATGTCATTGCCAACTCCGTTTTTTTGTCCTTTGATGGAATGAATACCCTGCAGGGAGCACATGTTCTAACTTCAATATGCTGTAAGTTTTATAGGAGGAGGCATAGTTACCCATGTGGCTGTATGAATGAGAGTCTACTTGCCTACTAGTTCTTCTAGTCTGTTTTTTTCTCAGTTGAGAATCAAACCCATTGTCTTGTACATGTGTGGAAAGCACTCTTCACTAAGCCGTGTACTCATCTCTTCTGATCTACTGTTGAACAGTAATGGAAATGATATAATTCCTCTGTTTACACGTTTATCCTCTTCTGAGTTCTCAACCTTGGCAGTGTCAGGATTTCTAACCATGAAATATGAGTAGAATACCCCTGTTATTCACTGTCCATCTAGCTATAACAAGGTCTCTAGACACTGCCACATATCCTAAGTAAATAGTCACTCAGGATTATTGACTGAGAACCTTCTAATTAAGTGGGTACTGTTTGTTGGACTCTCCAGAATCATCTAATATTTACTTAGCCATGGACCATGAGCACTGAATTTAGATGACTAAAATTTGGGGAGAAAAGGCTGTGACAGAGTGTTGATATCCTGGCTTCTCCCTCTCCCTGGGTCTGGGTAGTCTGGCTCTGTTCCTTCCAGCCCTTTCCTGGGCCTGGGCCTTCTCCTTAGGGATCCTTTCCTGGTCACAGGGCTTGCTTCCCACCCTGGGATCCTCACTGACATCTATCAAAGGTTGCATGGCTGCTGCATTGTGCATGTGTTAGGTGGCTGCATAAAGACTCTGCTTGCAAAAACCATGTGGAACTGGAACTGCTCAGAGCCGGGCCAATGGCAGTTCCCTGACTCCAGTTCAATGGCCCCAACTGCTGAGACTCGCATAAGCAAGCACTTCCTGCCTGTTCTTTCTTCTTCTTTCCCTTTCTTGCTCCCCTCCCCTTGCTCCCTTTCCCAATAAACTCCATGTGGGTTTGTTGAGTTTGGTGGATCGTGTTTCATTACCTGAAGCTGCAGCAAAGAACAAGAAGGTTCCATCATAGCAAATAGCAATTCGATGGAAAAGCGTTTACTTAATCTTGCAGTTTGTAGTCTGTCATCCAGGGAAGTCAGGGCAGGAATGGATGCAGAGGCCATGGAGGAGTGCTGCTTGCTGGCTTGCTCAGCTTTCTTACAGACCCCAGGAGCACCTGCCCAGAGGGAGCATGAACTGCGGTCAGATTGGCTGGTCTTTCCCACATGGGTCACTAATTAAGAGAATGCACCACAGGCTTTCTGGCCAGTGGCCAATTTGGTGGGGGGTGTTTTCCCACTTTGAGTTTTCTCTTTTCAGATGATTAGCTTGTGTCAGGTTGGCATAAAGGTATCTAGCACACCTGACTCCTTGTTAACTTGGCATACAAACACATTGCTGTTAAACCATAATCTTTTGACATTTGTTCATCAAGATATATTAATTTTACAATACAAAACAACTTTAAAGGTTTCACATTTTTTTTTGTTTTTGTTTTTGAAGACAGGGATTTGCTGTTGTAGCCTTGGCTGTCCTGGAGCTCCCTCTGCAGGCTCGTCTCAAACTCACAGAGATCTGCCTGCCTCTGCCTTCCATGTGCTGGGATTAAAGGCACGTGTGCCACCACCGCCTCGCTTAAAAGTTCCACATTTCTTAAAAATTCAAACACCCCAAAATTCAGTCTCTCTAAAACATACACAGTCTTTTCAAGTTTCTCTAAAATATCCAAAGTTTCTCCAAAAATTCCTAAACTTGCATAAAATGCTGGTTTCTTAAATGTGGGCTCCTGTAAAATGAAAAAAAAAGTACTTTCTTACTCCATGTCTTATTTACGGTTGCTATTGCTGTGATTAAACACCATGACAAAAAGCAACTCGGGGAAGATAGGGTTCATTTGTCGTAAGTATCTCAACTCACAGTCCATTGAGGGAAGCTAAGGCAGGAATGCAAAACCCAGGTGGAACCTGGAGGCAGGAGCTGATAGGCCATGGGGTAGAGGTGGGAGTGGTTCTGATGACTTGCTAAGCCTGCTTATAGAATTCAGGGTCACAAGCCCAGGGGTGGCACCACCTATGTTGGGCTAGGTCCTTCCTCAACAATCACTAAGAAATTGCCCCACAGGCCTGCCTACAGCCTGATCTTGTGGAGGCATTTTCTCAACTGATGTTCCGTCTCAAATGACTCAAGCCTGTGCCAAGTTGGAAAAAATAAAGTCAGCACAATTGACCTCTTGTCAACTTGACACAGACACATCACTGCTAAGCCATAACCTTTCCTTTCTTGTTCATTCCCAAGATCATACATTAGTACCAACATTATAATATAAACACTCCAAAATTCCACAGTCTTTGAAAGTTCAAACACTTTAAAAATTTATTATCTTAAAGTATCCAATCTTGCCGGGTGGTGGTGGTGCACACCTTTAATCCAGCACTCGGGAGGCAGAGGCAGGCGGATCTCTGTGAGTTCGAGGCCGGGCTGGACTGACAGCCTCCAAAACAATACAGAGAAACCTTGTCTCGTAAAAACCAAAAAAAAAAAAAGTATCCAGTCTTTTAAATCCAAAGATGTCATCTTTTTTTCCCACTGAGTAATACTGCGTTGAGTAAATCGTACCATATTTTCTTTATCCATTCTTCTCTTGAGAGGCATCTAGGTTTTTTTCCCAGGTTCTGGCTATTATGAATAATGCTGCTGTGAACATAGTTGAGCTAATGTCCTTGTGGTATGAGTGTGCATCCTTTGGGTATATGCCCAAGAATGGTATTGCTGGGTTTTGAGATAGGTTGGTCTTCAATTTTCTGAGAAACCACTATTCTGATTTTCAAAGTGGCTACAAGGTTGCACTCCCACCAACAATGGAGGAGTGTTTCCCCTTACTCCACATCTAGCATAAGCTGTCATCCATTTTTTGGAGATCTATAACTTAATGAGACCTTAAAAGAATTATTTCTGTGATTGCCACTCAGGTTGGGACTGGAAAGAGCCTGACTTTTTCTGAGCATCAGAGTCCCTCAATGAGATGTCTCAGTGGGTAAAGGTGTTGGCTGGCAAGCCTGACCTGAATTTGATCACCTAGACCCACACGGTGGGAAATAAAGAACTGACTGTTGGGGCTGGAGAGATGGCTCAGAGGTTAAGGGTACTTACTACCTGTTCTTTCAGAGGTCCTGAGTTCAATTCCCAGCAACCACATGGTGGCTAATAACCATCTGTAATGTAGTCTGGTGCCCTCTTCTGGCCTGCACAGATACATACAGGCAGAACACTGTATCCATAACAAATAAATCAATCTTAAAAATTAAAAAAAAGTACTATTATAAGTTGTCCTCTATCCTCCACACTCAAACCCATGTACACAATAACAGATTAAGCAAATTAACAAACAAGTAAGTAAGTAGTTTTAAAAGAACCCATCTAGTTAAGCTGGAGCAGAATATGAACTCAACAAATATTGTTTTTGGCCATTAGCCTAAGAATCTTAGACTTTTTTGGGGGGTGGGGATGGACAGGGTCTCACTATTTGGCTCTGGAGCTTCCTATGTAGACAAGGCAGGCCTCGAACTTACAGAGATCTGCCTTCCTTTACCTCCAGAGTGCTGGGATTACAGGCACAAACCACCACACCGAGCAGAATGTTGGACTTTAAATTCATTGAGAAAAAGGAATGCCATTTAGATTTGTAATTCTGTTAAATTTAACATTTTTGGATTTCGCTTTTTCAGTTTCGAAATTTCTCCCTATAAACTTGATGATGAGAGGGTATTACTTAGGTTGGGCATATCACAGTTGTTATTAATGGGTCTAAATCCTTAGATGTACCAATTCAGATCATGTTACAAGCTGGCATAACCCACGATGGAAGCTGAGTGAAGTTTTAGACCTTGAATTACGGAAGCCTGAAAGTTACTCTAATTCCTGTATTATTTTTATCCACTATAAAGCCCCTTGAGATAAAATATGTACTTTTCCAAGGATGCCACGGAAACCAAATGAACAGTAGCTGGTATTCGGGAAGGATTCATGTCAGACTATGCTCTGTCCCGTGTATCATTAATGGTTAAGCCCAGTGGGTCAAAAGGACAAAAAGACCAAGAATCTAAGGCAGGAACGCTGATTTGCCACTTCCAGTGGTTTCTTTTGTGTGGTGGAAGATTAGTCCACACCTGGGTGCTCTCTGCTTTCATAGACTGACGCGATTAAAGATGGAAAGATGAAGACACGACTTCATTTTCTTTATGTAAATTTTCTGCTTGGGATTGAATTGCTGGAGGGAATGTGAATTCTCCTCTGACCTTTGCTGTTTAATGGCTATCTGCTTCTACACATGACATCTGAGATTGGGCAAAGTTCATACAAAGAAGGTAACCATAGTCCACTGATAGAAGCCACCAAGCCTATGTGTTCCCTTAAGACTCCGATAGCCCTCATTGGCCCTGTTAGTGTGGCAGCCTTCTCTAGCTCCTGGCTGTCCCCTTACCTTATCACGTACATGACTTCCACAGCCCTCAGCCATGTGGATGATTTGTCCAAAATGCAGAGCAGAGTCACATAACTTTGGCTTTCAAATCCTTCAGTAACCTACCATCTATAAATGAGCCCAAGATTTATAACAGGATTCCAGGACCTGTTGACCTACTAAGAAAACTCCCTGGCTCGTTCCCCTGATTTGGATTTTGGTTTAATGCATGTTGAGCCTCTGAGGGAATGGTCTTGTTCTATTTATGACTGGCTGTAGTAACCCCTCCTCCAGGAAGTCCTCCATGATCCCCTACCAGTACTACTCACTGCCTCCATGGATGGGTCATAAAGACTTTAAAGGTTTTCTCAATCTTTTTTTTTTTTTTTTTTTTGGTTTTCTCAATCTTGTACAGTTGTGCACTTCTGGGAAAGTAGCATCCACCATGCATGTTATGCAACGTTCTGGTCTGAAGGGAGATGATGGATTAGAAATCAGAGTTTAAGCGGCTCTAAGCAGCACCAACATTTGCGTAGTTTACCGGCAGGGTTGGCTGACCGTCAGTTCAGTGAGGCACAGTTATCGGGATTACGCTTCTGGGATGAACTGATGGTCAGGAGTTCAGAGAATGAAGCTGGAGAACCCTGTGCTCTTCGGATCTTGCTTTAGGAAGACAGCACCTGACATCTCTAATTAGTGATCTCGGGGCAGCTTGATGCCCCAGCTCATACCATGTGGACCCCGTCTCAAGGGCTGTGGGAGCAGCGGACATTTGCTTGAACAAGACTTGTGGTAAGCGGACGAGATCTATTTAAACAAGGATGAAACTGACTACATCTGATTATCAAGGCTTCATTTTCAAATTGAAGAGAAATTCACGAGACCAGGCATGGTGATGGTGTCTCCTGCCTCTAATCCTATTACTAAGGAGGCTAAGACAAGACTGTGTGAATTTTACATGGGGTGAGCGCATATCTCAAAAAACCAAAACAATACAAAATAAAATCACCCATAAGACCACCAGAGGGCACTGTGAGATTGGACTGTTAGTTGTTGGAACCTTTGCCTTTCAGCTCCCCAGACACTCATGGGAACTTGATTTCTGGTTACCCACTGGTACTTAGTATTGGACCACAAAATAAGGTCAGGAAAAGTTTTAACTCATGCTACTGTTTCACACTTTTTCTGGACAGGGTCTCACTATGTAGCCCTAACTGGCCTGGAACTTACTATGTAGACCAGGCTGACTTTGAACTGAAAGAGTTCTGCCTCCTGAATTATGGTATCAAAGGCACTCATCACCACGCCCTTCAGGACACCTTTTTATAAAAAGGAAATCATTTTTCCATTCACGTATTCATATTTTCGACAGAATCGTGTGTTTTTCCTGGGCTACACCTCGTGTCTGCTAGGCAAGTGCTCTACCACTGAGCTATATTCCACATTTTACATTTAGGTTGGCCTCGAACCCACTTTTATCCCAAGCTGATCTTGAACTTTTATCCCAAGCTGATCTTGAACTTTCAATCCCCGTGCTCCATCATGAACGTGGTGTTGTGAATACAAACATGACCTGTAGGTTCAAACTCACCCAGGTCTCTCACCTTAACCTTTGCCAGTTGTATGACCTTGGATAGGTTACACACTTAACCCTGTTGGTTTTGATTTGTAAATTGGGGGGGAAAGCTACAGTTCATGGTTGTGAAGATTAGTGAAGACTATATATATATATGGCTTATTAATATATATAGTATTATTAATACACACACTATATATATATGTATATATATCTATTTATGTATATTCCATGATAGTTTGGGTGTATAGTAGGTTTTCAGGGAATTGTGACTTTTTACTGTTGAAGAGCCTCTTTTTTTTTTTTTTTTTTTCGAGACAGGGTGTCTCTGTATTGCTTTGGAGGCTGTCCAAAACTCACACTGTAGACCAGGCTGGCCTCGAACTCACAGAGATCCACCTGCCTCTGCCTCCCTCGTGCTGGGATTAAAGGCGTGCGCCACCAACGCCCGGCTGAAGAGCCTCTTTTTATTAAAACGTAGTTTTATATTTTAGTTAGAGCAACAGATGCACAGTGTAATGGGCTTCCTTATGGCATTTTCGAACACACTTAGTTTTGGTTGATCCCCACACCTGCTCCTCGTCTCCACTTCCCTGCCTTCCCTACCCCATCTTCTATCCTCCCTCGCGCTCCCCTTTACACCTTCACATCACAGTGACATGGCGTAGGAGGTCGAGGTCGGGTTACCCTGACCTCACACTTCTGAAAAATGATGCTTCTGAGATGTTTTACAGCTCAAAGACTCCTCCTCCCCTGCTGGGAAAGAAAATGTAGTTAAAGACAGAATTCTGGCAGCTGATATATGGTTCGAGAACAGGCTCTCCTCCCAGGGGTGTCCTGCATCCACCACCAAGCTTCCGTTGGTCCCCTGCTGGTCTGGGAGCCGCACTCATGGGGTGTTTCAGGGGCGGAGTGGGCAGAAGCCCGTGTCTCCGCGGATGGTATCGTGAAGAGTGGGGTGAAGAGAAGTGGGCAGAAGCCCGTGTCTCCGCGGATGGTATCGTGAAGAGTGGGCAGAAGCCCGTGTCTCCGCGGATGGTATCGTGAAGAGCGGCTCCTCTATTGCAGCCAGTAACTGGCTACTTACTAAGAGGCCCCCAAGCATCCGGGCCTCCCACAGAAAATTTTCCTGAATAGGTAATGGAGAATTTTCTAATGTGCCCACTGACATTTATTATGGTGTGCCGATTGTCGGGAGTGGTGTTGATACGATAGATGAGCAATAGGCGGGAAGTATACTACAAAATGTGAAAAAAGTCCATGGAAATCCACATCAAAGAGAATTGCTATGGAGAAATTTTCAATGTGGCCATTGTTGGTTACTTCGGACCAGAAAAGTACGTTGATTCTTTATAGAATTACATATTACAGCTATTCGAGTAATTCTATAAAGAATCAAAGTTCACCGGGTGTTGGCACACGCCTTTAATCCCAGCACTTGGGAGGCAGAGGCAGGGGGATTTCTGTGAGTTCCAGGACAGCCTCCAAAACAATACAGAGAAACCCTGTCTCGAAAAACCAAAAAAAAAAAAAAAAAAAAAAGTCAAGGTTCCTTTCTATGCTGGAGAGGATGTGGAAAGAGGGGAACACTCCTCCACTACTGGTAGGAGTGCCAACTTGTACGGCCACTTTGGAAAGCAGTATGGAGATTCCTCAGGAAAATGGGAATCAGTCTACCACAAGACCCAACAATTCTACTCTTAGACATATATCCAGAAGACGCATATTCATACAACAAGGATATCTGTTCCACTATGTTCATTGTACCATTATTTCATTACTTGTAATAGCCAGAACCTGAAAGGAACCTAGATGTCCATCAACTGAAGAGTGGATAGAGAAAATGTGGTACATTTACACAACGGAATATTACTCAGCGGAAAAAAACAATGGAATCTTGAAATTTGCAGGCAAATGGACAGCACTGGAAGAAACCATCCTGAGTGAGGTAACCCAGTCACAAAAAGACAAACATGGTATGTACTCACTCATATATGGATTTTAGGCATTAAACAGGGGATTGCCATCCTACAATCCCACTACCAGAGATTCTGGGAAACAGGGAGGACCCTATGAGAGATATGCATGGTACTCCAGAGAAGGGGAACAGGACAGGATCTCCTGAGCAGATTGGGAGCATGGGGGAAGGGGAGAGGGAGCTGGGAGAAAGAGAAGGGGAGAAGAGGAGGGGAGAGGAGGACATGAGGGAGCAGGAAGGTTGAGTTGGGGGAAGAATAGAGGAGAGCAGGATGAGAGATACCATAATAGAGGGAGCCATTATAGGTTTGAGGAGCGATCTGGCACTAGTCAGATTTCCAGAGATCTACAAGGATGATACCAACTGGCAAACTAAGCAATAGTGGAGAGGCTACTTTAAATACCCTTCCCAGATAATGTGACTGATGACTACCTTGTATGCCATCCTAGAGCCTTCATAAAGTGACTGAAGAAGCAGAGGCAGACACCCACAGCTAAACACTGAACTGAACTCCTGGAACCCAGTTGCAGAGAGGGAGGAGTGATGAGCAAAGGGGTCAAGACTGGGCAGGTGACACCCACAGAAACAGGGGGAGATCTTGGACACCAGACTGATGGCTGAGAGGCCAGCATGGGACAGATCCAGATCCCCTGAATGTGGGTGTTAGTGAGGAGGCCTCTGCATTCTTTGGGGCCTTGGGCAATAGATCAGTATTTATCCCTGACTTCTATTCCACATAGAGGGATGTTCTCTCAGCCTGGACACATGGGGAAGGGCCTAGACACTGCCCCGGATGATATGACAGACTTTGGAGATCCCTCATGAAGGGCCTCACCCTCCCTGGAGAATGGAGTGGGGATTGGGTGAGGGGCTGGGAGATTGGTGGGGAGCAGGGGAAGAGGGGAGGGATAGGGAGCTGGGATTGACATGTGAAGCAAGCTTGTTTCTAATTTAAATTAAAAAATAAAAAAAGAAAATTTCTTCCAAGTTTCTAAAGGCTAAATTATGAATGGCCGTGGAGGATGAAAGGTGCCTTATTTATGCATCCGCTGTAGTATTTCACTGCTCATGACACAGTCTCATCTCAGTTATATTTTAACTCGAACATTTTCCTGTAGCTGAAAATTACTTTGACAGTGCAATGCACTTATCCTGTTAAGCTTCAGCTGCTAAATCCACCATGTTATAGTACTAACAAGATCCATTCAGAAAGCAAGATTCTTTTATGTACTGTTGATCAGAACAAACCATTAGAAAGCCAGTGTCTTCAAATGGAATGAAATCCGCGTGAGTGTGGGTGGGTCAGCAAGTCACTGGACGAAAGGGAGGACTGAAAGTCTCTGTGTGCTGTAAGCACACTCCGTGGGACAGAGATGGCTTTCGTGGGAAACCGTCACACGGAACTCACCCTAGGAGGGAAATTCATACTGTATTTGTACTGTTTTGTGCACTGTGTAACTTTATAGACATGAAAGCGTTTGTGAGCTTTGAGTTACAGTTTGCTGCCTGTTTAGGGCTCCCTCAGTTGGACGTGGCTTAGAGTGTTCCCCCACCAGGGTTTTGGTGTGTTTGCTTCACACACACAGCACTTAAGATTGGATCCAGGGCCTCCCATGCTAGGACAGAGCTACAACAGAGCTGGATTCCCAGGCCCGCTTCCTCTTTAAAGGCCTTCAACGCTTTGCTTTTGTGTTGCTAAAACTCCTTTTGTTCTTTAACATTTTTCTAATTTTGGTTCATTTTTTTCCTTCTAAGTAATTGATGCTATTCCCACTGGGAATATCCTACAGTGTGTGTGTGTGTGTGTGTGTGTGTGTGTGTGTGTGTGGTGTGTGTGTGTGTGTGAGCTGTTGTCATGCGCAGATCTGTATTGCAGTTTTAGGAAAAACAAAACAAGAAACTTCGTCTCCAGGTTTCTTTGGTGAACACAGTTACTCGATTGTGCATAGCAATTTCTTTCGTACTTACTGCCACCCCCTTTTAGTTTCATTATGTAGCCCTGGATGCTCACAAACTCAGAGATCTACCTGTCTCTGCTGGGATTAGAGGAGTGTTCTACTGTGCCTGGTTATATTGGTTTCTTAATGAAAACCCACAAAATACTTGTCCCTCCCCCTAGAAAAGCTATTTAACAACTAAATGATAAGATAGAAGGTTTTGTTTTTTGATGTGGTCCTTTGTTCTCAAAACAGGCCTGTGTAGCCCTGTTTATACAGACACTTAACTACAAAATTTAATGCCCTTCTAAGAAGTCCCCACAGCTTTCTAATGTAGAAAGTGTTAGTTAGATATCTTTACACCTCACTTTTTTCCTCTTACTCTAACTTTTGGTTGCTTGAGTTCTTTTCTTTTATTTATATTGGCAGAAAATGAAAATTAGACCCTCTGAAATTGGATTACGTATCCTTTTATGCCAATCAGCAAAGTTTTTCCTTTTGTTTTTTTGAGACAGGGTTTCTCTGTGCAGCCTTGGCTGTCCTGGAACTCACTCTGTAGACCAGGCTGGTTCAGGTTGGTCTCAAATTCACAGAGATCCGCCTGCCTCTGCCTCCCGAGTGCTGGGATTCAAGGGGTGTGCCACCACTGCCTGGTTCCATCAGCGTACGGAATCGTTGTTCACTGTACAGCAGCGTTTTGCTGGTGAGGAGACACTAGTGGGAGGGTAGACATTAAAGGATGCAGAAGGGAACTTTTACAACACAAACACGTATATGGAGTGTGTGTGTGCATCTGTGTGTGTGTGCACAGTGTATGTGTGTGCACGCACACGCACGCATGGGTGCAGGGTTATGTAAATGCTCTACCTCTGAGCTGCATTCCTAGCCCTGAAAATATACTTTTTGATGTTGGAAATCCCTTATTTCGAAGAAGCCTTAAATATCGATGTGTTTATAAAGCAACTTTAAGAACATGAAAAGTAGAAAAATTGATTTGTTTTTATTCAGTGGGACAGCTGGCTGCTAATTATGTTTTCATTAATTGTATGAAAGTTCATACATTTTGTTAAACAGTCATTGCTTTTGGAAATACATGATGTGTGGGTTTAGGGATTCGTTAATTGTCTAGATTTCAAAAACCGTATTGTCCATGGATTATAAAAAAACGTATAGTTCTATTTTGATTAATCTGAATGTTTTCACAGGTCTTGAAATAAATCTGACTATGTGATTAAAAAACAAAACAAAGACAAAAGCCACCCCCAGCCTGCACCTGGTGTGATGTGAGCCTAAACTGTTTGCTTTAAACCCCTCCCCTGCCTGGCTTTGTGGCAGAGTTCTTTGTGGCAGGAGCCTGCTCTCAGTTACCAGCTTTCTGAATAAAGGGTTCTCTATCTTCCTAACTGGTTTAATAAGCAAGGTGGTCTATAACCTTCTATAACAACATGCGTTCTGTTTCCCTCCCCACTGACTCCTCTAATGCCTCCCTTTCATGGGTCCTTTTACAGTTTCCTGACCTCTGCCCACACTCATTCTCACATGAGTACATGCATTCCATCATTTATCTGTGTGTGGGGGCAGGTAGGAGTCAGTTCTCTCCATCCGGTCCCCAATGGAACTCTGGTGGTTAGGCTTGGCAACAAGCACCGTCACCGCATGAGCCATCGCAGGTATAAAAATCGGAAGCTCACAGCTGCTTGTTTTTCTGCACCTTTGTTAACTATTAACAATTTCCAACTGCATCCATTTTCCTCCGAGTCTCATTCTGCTCATGAATGAGAACATTTCCATTCCTCTTCTGAGGACATGTAGGCCAATCCCTTCAACTTGTCATTGTGTGGGACAGCAAGAGCCTCCGGGAGGATGCAGAGTCATTAGGCACACACCCAGAAGTGGTATAGATGGCTAATATGGATGCTCTACGTCTAGTCTTCTGGAAAATCTCCTCACTGATTTGCATAGTGGTTGCACCAATTAATACTCTCACAAACAGGGACTAGGTAAGGTTTCTTCATTCCCCACAAGCTCAGCAGCATTTGTTGTCTTTGTTTTCTTGATGATAGCCATTCTGACAGTTGAAGCTAAATTTCAAAATAGATCTGTCTGTCTATCTAATCTACTTATGTAGTGTGTGTGTGTGTGTGTGTGTGTGTGTGTGTGTGTGTGTGTGTTGTCATGGTGCATGTGTACAGGTCAAAGGACAGTTTTTGGTTTTCACCTTCCACCTTGTTGAAGCAGGGTCTTTTCTGCTGCTCCGCAACATGTTCCAAACTAGCTGGCTGCCCAGCGTCTGGGACATTCTCCTTTATCCACTTCCTATCCTGCTATATGAATACTTGGATTACAAATGTATCCCACATCATCGGACTTTTTACATGGGTTTTAGGGATCAGGCTCACGTTGTCAGGTTTTCTGAGTAGCCTCTTTACACAGTGAGCCATGTCCCTGAGTTATGCTTGGTTTAAGCAGTGCTGTTTTCTCTTCCTAGATGGCCCTATCTTGTGTTGAGTTGACAAAAAAACTAACCATCCCAGTTCCCCCTTGTCAATTTGATATACAAACACGTTGTTGTTAAACCATAACCTTTCTTTTTAAAAAATTGTCCCCAAAATCTCATATTAATGTCACAGTATTAAATGGTATAGCATTAACTAGGCCCCTTGAATGTGGGTGTCAGTCAGGGGGCCTGGGCAGTCTATGGGGCCACTGACAGTGGATCCAGTAGTTACCCCTAGTGTGTGAACTGGGGTATGAGTCCTGCCCCAAATGATGTCACAGACTTTGATGATTCCCCCTGGGAGGCCTCATCCTCTCTGAGGAGTGGATGGAGGTGGGATGGGGAGATGGTGGGAGGAGTGGGAGGATGCGAGGGAGAAGGAAATCGGATTGGTATGTAAAATAAGATTTTTTAATTAGAAAAATCTGAATAATAAAAAGTTTGGTAGAAAAAATGTCCCATATTCTTTTATTTGTATTTTAAAATACAAACACTTTAAAGTTCAGTCTATTTAGAATACCCAGCATCTCTTAAACATTCATTCAACATATTTCACCTGTTGACCCCTAAAAAGTAAAACATAAGTCACATAATTTTTTGAGATAGTGGCTCACTGTGTAGCCCTGGTGGGCCATCTGGGACATGGTAGCTGTGGAGTGGGCCTGGCCTGAGCCTATGAGACAAGTTATGAGTGCTGTAGAGCTGCCCAAGCTCATTTGAGCTCAGAAGATCCTGCGTGAGTTCCAGATCTCAGACACTGAGCTATACAGTTTGATTTACACTGTTATGTGTTTATTTTGTTTTGATCTAATTATAACTGTGCCCTTCTCTGCATTCCCTAGAAAGCAGCGAAGCATATAGAAGCTTGGCTGAACAACTGGCTTTAGACATTTGTCTTGTGTTCCATTATACTGTGACAACCACCATTGCATTCCATTTCGATAAGTATTTAAACAGTCTGATTTCTTGGAATAAACTTGTCTCAGCCCCAGTCTTGCTGAGACCCCTATGAGCTGGCCTGATTGACATCACCTCCAATCATAATCAGAAACTCTGACTCAGTAAGCAAGCCCTGGCATGTGCATCTACCGCTGTTGGTATTTATAACTTGGAGATAGCAGGGGAGAAGATGTACAGGTGAAATCATTCACCCCCAAAGCTCCCTTTTCTGCCCTGTAGAACCCCCAAGTCCCCTGTGTTCCAGCACCAAGCCTCCATTCCCACAGAGACTATTGTCTGAATAAGGGGCAATCCTGCTTCTGAGGAGCTTTGAACCCCATCAATCCCAGTCAAACAATGGCCACCACTGCCACTGCCGTCACTGCCTGGAGCCAGCCAGCAAGATGGCCACCCACTTGCCTAAATGTTGTAGCTACTTGTCACCATAGGGTGGGTGTGGCACTGTGGCTTGGACCCTTGGTGTCTGACTAACAACAGACACTAGAGAAACCCATGCCACATCATGCATAAGCTTACTGTCCAAGTCAAGTGTCCTATAGGCCTGTGAGGGGTGAAAGGAAGAAGAGAGAAGGCAGAGAGGGAGTCAGTGGTTGCTGATAAAGACACAGAGAGAGGGAAAGAAAGCATTCCAGGCTCCTCTGAGGGGGAGCCTTTCTGGGGAGCTACTGTGAAGGAGGAAAGTGCATAACTTTAGTGTGCCTTGAGGCGTAAGCATTGTCTTATGCCTGGTGCCACCTGATTTCTAACCTCAGTTCATGACCAGATGGTCCTGTCACAGAATCTCAAGTAGCAGGCCCCATCATGGTTCTTCAACGTCTGGCAGGTGCCTGCAGTGTGATGTGGCTCCTTTCAGGCACCTCTGGAATGAGCTGAGAGTTTGAGATTAGACATACAAATCTAACCAAAATTGGCAAACACCGAGTTTGCTGCGCAATCCACCACGATTTCTAGGTTTTCATATCCTGGAACAAAGAATCGGACAGAGACACAGGGATAGTACTGAGTAGGGGGTGGGGTGGGGGTAGAGGGGACGAAAGTGGGTCAGAACAGGGAGAAAATTTAAAAGCAAAATTGTTCTTTTTGTAAACATTGGGACTTTTGTAGTTTATTTGGGTAGTGAGGTTTTTTTTTCTTGCGTATTTGCAAAGCAATTTTCTCCTACAAGCTATATCTACGGTTTGCTAGCCTTAATAGAGGCAGGAGGGTGACTGGGTAGGGAGAAGGGAAGAGGGATGAAAGAGGAGGGAGGAGGGAAGAGAGAGGAAGGAGGAGGGATGACGGAGGAGGAAGGAGAGAAGCATAGTCTTTCACTGATGGGGGAGGTCCTTCTGTATGCTGCAAATATGTGTTGCTTTTATTGGTTGATGAATAAGGCTGTTTTGACCAATGGCCAGACAAAATCTAGCTGGCTGGAAAATCGAAACAAAGTTATGGAGAGAAAGAAGGCAGAGTCAGGGAGATGCCATGTAGCCTCGGAAGGAGTAACATGCCAGAGATTATAGGTAAACCACAGCCTCGTGGCAATACACAGACCAATAGATATGGGTTAATTTATAAGAGAAAGCTAGCCAGTAATATGTCTGAGTTATTGGCCAAAAATTATATTCAATATTAAGTCTCAGAGTGCTATGGGGACCTGGAAGGTGGGACAGAAACAATTCCAGTGGGAGTGGGTGAGGAAAGCATCCAACTACATTTCACATGCTTATTTTACAAGTCTTTTGTATTGAAAATGTTTTTCATACAATATGTTCTGATCATACTATTCCATTTCCCCAACTTCTCCAAGATTCTTCCCACTCACCAAACTCTATGACCCTTCTTGCTCTATCTCTTTAAAAATTACATAAGAGCAAAGCAAACAAGCAAAAATAAGAAATACACACATGCGGCCGGGCGGTGGTGGCGCACGCCTTTAATCCCAGCACTCGGGAGGCAGAGGCAGGCGGATCTCTGTGAGTTCGAGGCCGGGCTGGACTGATAGACTCCGAAACAATACAGAGAAACCCTGTCTCGTAAAAAAAAAACAAAAAACAAAAAAAACAAACAAAAAAAAGAAATACACACATGCATACACACATATACACACACGCGCGCGCACACACACACACACAATATCTCCACAGAAAGCACAAAAATGTAAACCAAAATATACAGGCAAAAGACCAATAAAACAAAACATGCTCAAACAAAAATTCTACAAAAATATGAAAGAGTTCATTTTGTGCTGACCATCTACTCCTGGGTATGGGGCCTTCCCTGAAGTGTGATAATATACCCAAGGATATTCCACTGGAGAAAACTGATTTTCCCTTTGCCAGTAGGTATCAACTGCAGATAACTTTTTGGTTAGGGGTGAGAACCTGTGTCTGCTTCCCACTCTCAGGGCTGGGATCCCATCTGGCTTGAACCTATGCAGGCCACAATCTCTATGAGTTCATATGTGCATCGGTCCTGTTATATCTGGAAGATACTATTTTCTTGATGTCATACATCTCCTCTGACTCTTACAATCTTTCTGACTCTTCTCTGTATAGATCTTTGATTCCTGAGGGTAGGGGTTTTATCCTATGTAGGACTGAGTGCTCCAAAGTCTCTTAATCTTTGTACATTGTCTAGTTGTGGACAATGTTCATTTCCACAGCAAGAAGAAGCATCTCTGGATATCGACTAAGCAAGGCACTGATCTATGGGTATAGCAGAATGTCTTTAGGGGTCATTTTATTGCTGTTTCTTTAGCACAATAGTGTTTGGTTTTCCCTTAGGACTATGGCCTATCCGTTGTCAGATTATTAGCCACCCTAGTAGTGCCGGGTATGGCTTCTATCTCATGGAGTGGGCCTTAAATCCAGCCAGAGCAGAGGGTGGTTGGCTACTCCTACAGCATGGGTGCCACTACTGCATCAACTTATCTCAGCAAGGACACTGTTGTAGTTTGCAGGGTTTGTAGCTGGGTTGATGATTACCTTTTGCCTCTGGCAGCACGCAGAGTGATTTTACAACCGTGACTGCTAGGCAGAAGGAGTGAAGCCTCTAATTAGGTACCAGCTCCACTTCTCTATGTCTGATGAGATAATTTAAGTGTTGTCTTCAACAATAGGACTTTACCATCAGTTAGTGGAAAGCAACAATAACCTTTGTTACTTTTCAGACTTGGTCTTAGTTTTGCTCCCATCCAACTCTGTTTATTGTTATCTGCATTTCTGCGAAAGATAAAGTTAGCCAAGGTCCTAAGGTGTTGATGATGAGGGATGTGGGAACCCATAGTGACTCCATTCCATCTTGACTTAAGGTCCGAGAGTTTAAATTTATTCCTGCTCCTCATGGTCAAATAATAGGATGTTTGGACAAAGGTGTTGCTACTTGATGTCTTGCTCTTCAAGAACAAATAACAGGATGTTTGGCTTAGGGCATGATTACTAGATGTTTTGAGAATTAAGGAGGTAATTACACTTATTTGTTTCTTGTATCATGGTGAGGAAGTCTTTTGCCCTCCCCTTTTGCTTTGGGTATAAAAAGGGTATGAGAAATAAATGTGGGGAGTCTACAAGTATTCACTGAGAGCTCTCCTGACTTTATCTTCTGTCTTTTGTCTCTTTCTTTTCTCAATCCTCACTCCCTTTTCAGGCACATTTGACAGGTTGGCTGGTCCTGGCAGAGGGACAACTCCTATCCTCAAGGTCAATTACACTGTCCCTTCTAACCATTAGCCTTCCACTGCCAGCTACACTGTGTTTGGCATCTACTGTTTACTAGTTGCCATTAGGGTCTTGAGGATGTATTCATGCATTTGTAGATTGCTACACACTTAATGTTCCGTGGGGATATAGCTTCCCTGGGGCTAACATTTTAAAATGGTGTTTTACTAGCTGCATCTTATCTTTTATGCTCTGTTTCCTTTAAAATTTTTTTAAAAATTTTAATTAGAAACAAGCTTGCTTCACATGTCAATCCCAGCTCCCTCCCCCTCCCCTCCTCCCCTGCTCCCCAACCCTCCCAGCTCACCCAACACCCCACCCCATCCCCACTCTCCTCCCTAGGGAGGGTGAGGCCCCCCATGGGGATCTCCAAAGTCTGTCATATCATCCAGGGCAGGGGCTAGGCCCTTCCCCATGTGTCCAGGCTGAGAGAGCATCTCTCCACGTGGAATGGGCTCCCCAAGTCCACTCGTACACCATGGTAAACACTGATCTACTACCCGAGGCTCCCTTGACTGCTGAGGCCTCCTCACTGACACCCACATTCAGAGGGTCTGATTCAGTCCCATGCTGGTCTCTCAGCCATCAGCTGTCTCTGTGGGTTTCACCGGCCTGCTTTTGGCCCCTTTGCTTATCACTCCTCCCTCTCTGCAACTGAGTTCCAGGAGTTCAGTTCAGTGTTTAGCTGTAGGTGTCTGACCCTGCTTCCAATTATGCTCTGTTTCAGTAGGAGAAAACCCGAAAACCATGGGAGTAGAGACAACTTCATCAAGAATCATGGTCTGGTATATGTTTGCAGACCAAATATGTTCAGAAAATTCATTAATCCTCTTTGGATAGTGGTTCCCTCATTTTTAAAGCTAAAACAATAATTAATGCCTTTCCTACTCTACAGTTAAATTGAATTATTCTTATATGAAGCAGATATGGTGGTGTTGTCCTAATAAGTCCCATAATAAGAAGGAGGGTTAGTGTTCTTAAACTTGTGCCCAAGTCATGGCCGATCACCCATTATCAGTAAGCCAATTAAAAGTGAAAAATTAAGAAAGCAGATTTATTCAATGTGGCCACATGGAAAAAAGGGACAAAGAGATCTAGAGGCCCCCCTCACCCCAGCCAGTATATCCTGAGGTAAGATCAAAGTTTAAATAGAGGGTCAAGGATATTCATATCTAAGCAGTCTCAGTCAAGTTGGTGTCCTCAAACTGTTGACCCATCATTGTTTGAATTTCAGTCTTATCCTACGAAGTAGTCTGCTAAATTGTTAGAAACAAGTGAAATGTCTTTCACAGAGACAAGTTCCCTCTCTAGCTGGTACCCTTCTTTCAGCATGAGGTAGTGGAAATTCCCATTTGTGTGTGGGGGTCCATTGCTCTAATATTCTTTAGAATATCATCATTTCTGTCATACTCATTACTGTAGGAGTATCATGAGAGTTCAGACCAGCCTGAACTGCGTAATGAATCCAAGACCAATCTGGATTTCACATGCTCATTAATGCTCCTTTTTAAAAACCCTGTGATTTGTCATTGGTTTTAACTAGCTTCATGGTCAGCATCTCATGAGGGCAGTGAGAAACAGGAAGGGCCTTATTTATTTTTCTACACAATTGCCTGGAGAGTTTCTCTTGGTAATTGCAGTTGGAAGTGTGATATTTAATTAGTAGAGAACATGAAACAGCCTGTGTCACCAACAGAGTGAGAAAGGCCTGGGAAAGAAGTGATAAGCTCAACACTAGTTTGGTTCGGGTATCTTGTAGACCTAGAATGACTTCATATCATCGAGGCAGTGACTGTAGAAGCAGAAGGGGATTCTCACTGTGAAGAAAGCCCCAAGAGACACATACTTGCTTCTGTACACTTGATACCCAGGGAAAGTAAATGCTAAGTCCTGAGAGAAGAACACCTTGCCCAAGGAAACCTGAAGTCTGATATCCTAGTGACTATGGCCTGAGTAAGATTAAACCGTGTGTTCAGGGTCATCTACAGGCACAGAACCAATAGAACATATGAATATATTATTAAAAGGCATTTATCATATTTGCTTACACTATAGGAACTGGGTAATCTAACAAGGCTGTCTGCATGCTGGTGAGACAAAGAGCCAGATAATTGCTTAGTCCAAGAAGGTGAATTTCTCAATAGTCCTACTTCAACACTCATTGTAGACCGGAGGTTCCCTGGAGAGTTGACAATACTGAGAGCATGGTGAAAGACTGAAGAAGCTAGTGTTTGACATTACTGAACGATGGCACAGTGACAGACACATTCACTGAGAGAGTGACTTCCAGGGATGCTCATGCTGCTTTCCTCCTATTTCTTTTCATCGGTCTGTCAGTCTGGTGAGAGAGACACCCACGGTCAGAGTGGGTCTCTGGGCCCCTTTCATTGTCCCACAGATAAACCTTTCTTGCCATGTCCTCACAGACACACAGAACTGTGTCCACCATTCCTAGATGTCTTTTGGTACAGTTAGGTTGACAACCAGGACCAAGTACAACACATTGGACCTGTGGATTTTGGATCAAAGAGAAGAGTATGATGAGTTGAAGGGAACTCACAACGGCTTGAAGTCCAGTTTCTTACTTTAGAGACACGAAGCTAGGGAGGGGCCTTTGACATGCTGAAGGAATTCATGGGTTGTGCTGGGGCATTTCTGATGCCATTGGAACCTTCTCAGCGACTCTATCTCTATGGCTGAACTGCCTAGAGAATGTCTCCTGGTAACGTCCATATGATTGGTTGTAACTGAGTTGCCCTGGAGAAAATGGTCTCCTCCTTTCCAGCAACTGACTGAAGCCACTGTGTCTGAGAGCTTTTATGTTTCTCTGTAGAATCCTGGAGATGCACTTACAGTTTATTTCCAGAGAGGCATCTCTTAAGCGCAGGTGCAGCTCTCCTTGGAGTGACATCTCTTCAGGACCTGAGCTCCAGACACTTGGAGGAAAGCTGATGCTTTGGAGCCGAAGGGTAAGGGAGGAGCCCGAGGAGGGGCTTGGCTTGGACAGAATGCTAGAGAAAAGGGGGCCTAGGAAGGAATTTCAAGGGGCAGAGTGGGGCTCTGACTTCTATTTCCTGCTCTTTCTCTTATCAGTGGTGTGATTTTGGAAGTCACTTAATGTTTCTACGCTTTAGTATCCTTGTCTGTAAAGTGGAATGATGACGTGCGCTTCAGGGTTACACGGGAGCGAGGTGAGATAACCGACTTGTAGGGGTGCAGACCCACGTTCTGATGTCTAGAAAGCCTGGGCCAAAGAGCATCAGCAAAACAATGAAAGTGGCATGAAAAGTAACACTTTAGTTTTTGTAGGAAGCCCTGGAAAATAATTTGACTTTTGACCTATCAATTAGTTCTAAGTGGTTCCAGAAAGTGAGTATGCATAGAAGACAATGAAAATTTTTTTTCTTGGGCACAGAGGCAGTAATGACTGGTTGCCCCTAGTTTTGACTCTCTTCTTTTATTGTTGCTCAGCTAAAGATTTCTTTATTTTTCATTTAATTTCCTTCCTTTTTTGTTGTTTTGAGACAGGGTTATGTGGTACAGGCTGGCCTTGAATTCACTATGTATCTAAGAGCTAAGAATGACCTTGAATTCCTAATCCTTCTGCTTCCAGGTCGTAAGTGTTAAGATTACAGATTTCTGCCTTGCTGCCTGATTAATGAAGTCAAGGATCAAGTCCAGGGCTTTGTGCTTGGAAATCACTCTACCAATGAGCGTCCTCCCCAGGCATTCTTCCCTCCTTTCTCAAACTTCCTCCCTCCCTCCCTCCCTCCCTCCCTCCCTCCCTCCCTCCCTCCCTCCCTTCCTCCCTCCCTTCCTTCCTCTTTTCTTTTTTTGAGATGATTTATCAAAAAATAATTCCTCAGGCTAGCCTTGACTTTCTGGGCTCAGATGATATTCCTGCTTTGTTCTCAGGTAGCTGGAACTACAGAGCCTTGGTGACACCCCACACGAAGGCTACATATCTAAGTCTCTGTTTCAGCCAAAGTGGGTTCAAGTGCTAGGTTACAGCGGATGTTGCAGAGTAACAAGAAACCCTTGGGAGTTATGGAGTGTCATTCTAGGCCTGGCCAATGCATGAATGAGGCTTGTACAAGCCTAACCAATACAGATGCAAATGCAAACTAGTGTGTCCAAGTTGGCACAGCGAGGCTCTGTAGAGGAGTTTCTATGCTTTTTTCCAGGCTGGAAGCTGTCTAGACTCAGAACAGGTGAAGACAGTCCAGGATTTTCCAAAACAAATGAAGTTACCATAGCTGGTCTGGGGAGATCTAAGGTCATGCAGACCTTCAGTAGCTTGTTTGTAGGCAAAAGAAAGTGCACACGAATGAAATGAATATGAAGATTGCTTAGTATTTATTTGTTATTTATTAGTATTTATTTGATCAACTCTTTATGTTTACTTTCCAAAAAGTCCTTTCAAAAGCTGTTTTAGCGAGAACATCAAATATTCACAAAGCCGGAGAGAACATTCTATTCTATTTCAGCAATTATTAACATTATGCTGTATTCCCTTTACGCTTTTCCCCTTTTCCTTTCTTGCTATTTTTCCCTGACTCTCTTTCTTTCTGTTATGGTTTGGATACTAAATGTTTCCTGCAGGCTCATGTGCTTGATCCTTTGGTCTGCAGCTGGTGTTACTGTTTGGAAATGCATGAGACCTTTTGGACATGTGGTCTAGATGGCAAATGTGGGGCCATAGGGGAAGAATTTATGGTTACAGACTGGCTCTGAGTGTAGCCTGAGCTATCTGCTTCCTAATGTACCAAGATTTAAGCAAGCAACCCCACACTCCTGTTCCTTTCTTCCTTGAATTGCATCTTTTCAGGTATTTGATCACAGAAGCCAGAAAACCTTAGAACAGTAAACTATTCTTGGAGAAGTTCCCAAACAAGAAGGCTGATAGAAATATGGAGAGAAATGACTGTGCTCATGGAGCTTCAGAAGGAAATTAGAATTGGGTTACAAAAGGTGGCTACATTTTGCTCATGCTGTAAAAAAATTTGCATGAGGCTGAACTGAAAAGTGATAGACTAATTTGATTGAGGGAATTTCAAGACAGTACAATGTTAAGGCTGTGACATGGCTAGTACTCACTGATTTTAGCCAGATCTACAGTGAGAGAAAGATCAGAAAGCAGAACAGAAAGATGTGAAAAATGTACAGCTTAATGAGGAAGGAAATTTGAAATAGGTTCAAGTTGAAGACCGGTTGATGAGAGGCAGTTGTTAAAGAGATAGGCTCTATTAACGGTAAAGCAGGTACTGAGAGAACAGGAAGCTTGCCTGAGCTGAGAGCAAGACCCTCCTATTGTAGGCTCTACCTTATCAAAGAGCTTAATTTGAAATGGCAGGTCCACGAAAAGAGAGTGCCAGAGAAGACAGGGACCACTGGGTGCTCTGCTTTAACAGGTCTGCCTAGGGAAACCTCTCAGTTTTTGGCCAGGTGGATGCTCAGAGGCTTCTGCAGCCAAGTTTGAAGGGGTCCAGTCATCCTGAGCAGGATTTGGTATTGTCCACTTGGTGCTGGTTTTGCAGGTATGCAGGGTATCAGTATGAGGAGATCTTGGAGGCTTGTGACAAGGTTCCAGAAAGCAGCAGAGGCTAGGCAATGTGTGGCAGGCTGACATTCCCTAAAAGAAGGCCTTGAGAGTCAGGGGAAAGTTGCAGTGGGATGTTGTACATGCCAGGAATGTGGGGTCCCAAGTCCATCCTGTGTATCAGATATTTACATTATGATTCATAGCAGTAGCAAAATTACAGTTGTGAAGTAGTAACGGAATACTTCTATGTTGGAGGGGTCACCACAACTTGAGGAACTGTACTAAAGGGTCTCAGCATTAGGAAGGTTGGAGAAACACTGCTGTAGATGATGTTACTGGACCCTGGACAAGGAGCTCCTGGGTTTGATGCTTAGCTTCCTAGGCTTTAGTTATGCTTTGGTCTGACTTTTCTTGCTTGCCTCTGATCCTTCCTTTTGGAATTGGTACTCACTCACACTGTTTCTGCATGTTGGAAATATGCAATTTTTAAAAATTTTAATAGGATGCACACTCAAAAGATGATTTTACATATTAGAAGACTCTGGACTTCTGAACTGGGGTAGAAATTGAAAGACTATGGGAGCTTTGGAAATTGGACTAAATGGATTTTGCATTTTGAGACAGCTGTGAGCCTCTTGGTGCCAGAGGCAGAATGGTGTGTCTTGAAAGTAAAGCGTCCTTGAAGGGCTCATGTGTTTGGCTACTTGGCCCCCAGCTGGTGGTATAATGAGAAAAGTAGCTAATGCAGTCTTTTTTCCTTTTGGCTGTAGTCTTTTAAAACGACATTCTGCCAACACGCCAGTTTATCTGCAAATATATCTATGTATTTCTTTAAAATAGAATTATCAATTAAAATTTTAAAATTCATTTTACATACCAACTGCAGTTTCCCCTCCCTCATCTCCTCCTGTTCCCCCCCTCTTTTCTACCTCCCACCCAGTCCTCAGAAAGGGTAAGGCCTCCCATGGGAGTCAACAAAGCATATCATATCAAGTTGAGGCAGGACCAAGCTCCTCCCTGCTGCATCAGGGCTGAGCAAGGCTTCCTGCCGTAGGGAATAGGTTTCAAAAAGTCAGCTCGTGCACCAGAGACAGATCCTGGTCCCACTGCTAGGGGCCCCACAAAATACCAAGCTATACAACCATCATCCACATGCAGAGGGCCTAGGTCGGTCCCATGCAGGCTCCTTAGCTGTCGGTCTAGAGTTTGTGAGCTCACATGAGCTTGGGTCAGCTGTCTCTGTGAGTTTCTCCTTCATGATCTTGACCCCTTCCCTGCTCATATAATCCTTCCTCTCTCTCTTCAACTGGATTCCCTGAGCTAGCCCAGTGCTTGACTGTGGATCTCTGCATCTGCTTCCAACAGTTACTGGGTGAAGATTCTATAATGACAATTAGCGTAGTCACCAATCTGATAACAGTAGAAGGTTAGGCACCCTCTCCACTATTGCTTAGAGTCTTAGTTGGGGTCATCCCTGTGGATTCCTGGGAATTTCTCTGGCACCAGGTTTCTCTTTAACCCCATAACGGTTCCCTCTATTAGGTCATTTCTTTCATTGCTCTCCCACGCTGTCCCTCCCTCAACTCAATCTTCTCGATCCTGATCCCTCATGTTCCCATTCCTCATCCCCTCTCCTCTACCCCTGAATTTCCCCAGTTTATCCAGGACATCTCATCTATTTCCCCTTCCCAGGGTGATCCATGTGTCCCTCTGAGGGTCCTTCTTGTTACCTAGCTTCTCTGGGGCTGTGGATTGTAGCCTTTGCTTTACACAATATAGACCTTTTTCAGAGCATTACTAATATAGGGTTAGGATTAGTTGCAGGACAGGATTGAGTCAAAGAACCAAGGGAATCTGTGAGGACATCAAGTTAGAAGTAGTCTGTGAGTATTGTTTAGTGCAGCTGTATTCAGATTTCCCCAGTACTCTCATAAAGTATCTTCTTACAGGAATTTGTGTGAACTGACATATAAGCCCGGTCCACTGATTGCATTTATTTGTTACAAAAACAAACCTTTGGTTAGAGATGCTACCGGGATAGGGTTGTAACTGCCTGTTTGTAGAAAGGACCAGCCTGAGATATGGAAAGAGCAAGGAGCAGGGATCACAGGCCTCTGATTTACCCAGGGATGAATGACTTCCTCAGCTTTGTGTCTGGAAACGTTCACTCCTGCAGCGGATCATCAGAAGTAACCAAAGCGGTGGTGACCTGATGTCATCTGTTCTTGTTTCAAATCGGTCCTCAAGTAGCCCAAATTGGCCTGGAAGTCAATATTAGATCAGTCTGGCCTGGGACTTATAGAGATCCACCTGTCTGTGCCTCCTGGGTGCTGGGTTTAAAGGTGTGCACCCCCATGCTTGGCAGTTAAGATAAAATTTAATTTAAATCAGTGTTCATTGTCAGTCACAGACTTCTACTGACTTGGAGAGTCTTTAGGCTGCAGGGTTTCATGTTTTACTCCTCAGAAGACTAAGTAAAGCAATTGGTGCTCAAGGCTGTGACGGACAAGCTACAATGTGCCTCTTGCCGTCTCCTCTCTACTCCTCTCTATGGCTAATGAACATTAGCGGCATGGTTGAAGCAGCCAACATGGCACAGAGCAGAAGAACCCATGGGCAGGAGAAATTGTCAATTATTTAAGTTGCAATAATTTTGGGCACACGCGCACAAGTGTGTGTTTCATACAGTAGCAGACAGCAGAAACACAGTGTGGGAAGCAGGAGGGATGCCTGCGAGAGCTCACTTTCAAACCTTCCCAGACAAGTGTTCCCAGGATGCCATTCAGCCACACTTCTTGGCCTAGGAGGGCAGCAAGTGCTCATCCTTTGTGAGTTGCCTCCATGTCAGCTCTCAGCACACCTTGAGTGCTCCATTTATTTTATTCACTGCTCGGTCTAGCCAGATCCCATTGGAGAGAGGCAGCATAGCAAGCCTCCAAAAACAGCAGATTCCAGCAACTGGCTGTCCTCCAGACAGAAACTCACATAACTGGTTTTACTTTAACACAATCTCATAAGGTTTAAGGCATTGGGTCTGTTCAGCTAGTCTCGTAGTTAACCCTCATGTCCATATGTACAACCATATAGAAGAAAGTTTTGACATGACATTAGAGCTGATGAAAATAGGGTATGCTGACCCAAAATTATTTCATCCTGTTCTTGCTTTAGGTGCATTAAAAAATTCTGTTAGTTGATTGATTGGTGTGTGTGTGTGTGTGTGTGTGTGTGTGTGTACATGCATGTAGAAGACAGCTTGCAGAAGTCAGTTTCCTCTACCATGTGAGACCCAAGGATTGAACTCAGGTTGTCAAGCTTGGCAGCCAGAACCTTATCTGTTGTACCTTCTAGCCCCACCCCCTCTCTTTAATATCTGAAAGACAAGATTTTTATTTGTAAATGTTAGTTGCCTCTTGAGTGACCTCAAGATGAATATCTATCCAACCGCATAGCAGTCAACTGTCCCCTTTCAGTATTCTCTATCAGGAACTGCTGCTTCTGTATCTACTTCAGTCTCTGGCTCTCCTACTTATCGGCATCTACGATTCTGGATAATTTTAGCTGCTTTGCTTGAGGGACTAGTTGGTTACAGATCCACGAAGTGCTATTGGGCCTTTGCTTGGGTGAGTGGGCAGAGTAAGCTGATGGCAAGGGCAGATTAATCATGGCAGTTCTTATGGAGGATGTGTAAAGGACATGCTGAGTCAGCAGAACAGATCTGAAGGGTTGTTCAAGGCAGAGTGATTGGAGTTGGAGGGCTATGTGCGGGAAGTCTTCACTTCTTCGTCTCCAAGTCTGTGGGATCTTCAGTAAATTATAACTGGTGGCTTTTTCCTTTTTGTGAGATGTATTGAGTCCTGGATGTGAGTGGTAGGAGACTTTCTATGGAGACCCCCGCTTCCTGCCTTCTGTTAGTAGTATTTGTGGCAACAACTTTACTGGTACAATTAGTAGAAATTGGTAGTCACCCAAAGCTTCCCCTCTCATTAAGAGTTCTCCTATCTTCTGTGTGAAAACCAAATGGATATGATGAATCAGGTACCATGCTCATGGGAGGAAGGCTGGTAGTAGGCAAAGGGACTCTCATCATCCACCTAATCCTCTTAAGAGAAGCCAAATTTGTTTGGTTAGAAATTGCCAGCTCCTGGGGAGAAACTGGGATTGCCTTAAACTATCCAGGGATTCCATTTTCTTTGCCAGTGTTTAGGGAACTTGGCATAAGACCAGGTTCTAGTCAATAAGATGTAAAGACAGATTTCTTGCTGGGTGAGTTCTGTAGGATAGTTGTATTAAGAACAGAGATCTTCCTTCCTTCCTTCCTTCCTTCCTTCCTTTTTTCCTTCTTTCCTTCCTGTTTTGAGATAGGGTCTCTTTGTGTAGCTCTGGCTATCCTGGAATTCACTCTGTAGATCAGGCTGGTTTTGAACTCACAAAGATCCACCTACCTCTGCCTCCTGAGTCATGAGATTAAAGACACATACCACCGCCACAGCCCGGCTACAACAGAGATCTGTCTTAAGAAATGCCCCCTCTTCTCTGTTACTGAGAACAGGATCCCTCCTTATAGTTCCAAACAGGGACTGTTTAGTTTTCAGACCATAGCTCTTGACGGTGGCCTTACTTCTGTTGTGCCCAAATTCTGAACCTCCAAATCACCAAGAGGCCATTTCAATGCAAAAGCAAAGAGTCTCTTATTGCTGTTGTATAACGAGCTAACCCCATCAGCTCGGGCCCTTTCATCCATTCACTGAAGTGGGTGGCTGGAGAAAAGACCCTGAGATATCATGAGGCAGGGATCTTATAAGGCAGGGATTTTATAGGTTGTCATAAGGGGAGTGTCTAGGGATATGAAACAGTCTCAGGATTGGCACACTTCCAGGCTTGGACAACCTGCCCTGTGTTGATTGGTCAACTAGTTGTTATGGCCCATAGGCCCTCCCAGGGTGGTTGCTATGCTCTGCACATCTCTGTTGTGCACTTATCTGTAAAGCACACCCAGAGCACAGCCCCACCAGCTAACTTTTGATTGGCTCCTTGTCATGAGGGTATAGTGACCAGGACAGGAGAGGCAAGGTCAGGCAAGCACATGTTAGCCTGTCGTGGCTGCTAAAATGGGGGGGGGAGTGCTTCAACTTCCTTTCATTTTGGATTAGTAGCTTTCAGACAAAATAGCAATAAAGTTTTCAAAAGGTTAAAAAAACAGACAAAACAAGGAGAAAAAATACACACGAATCTAAAATAATCCTGTCATTTTCAAAATGCTACAGACTTGATAAACGGTGGGAGGTTAGCTTAGCACTGTGGGTAAGAACATGCGTGGGTCTGAGTCAGAAAGACCTGGGTTTGAACCCACGTTAACTTGGGCAGGTAGCAGAACCTTCTTCAATATGCTTCTTATTTTTGATGGGGTTAGCACATATTGACATGTTACTACGTTAACATATTAACACATATTCTGTCTGCTCAAGCTAACGTGAGGAGTCACCACAAAAGTAGTGACAGCGGAGTTCCTGCAAGACACTGCCCCAGTGATCCTAAGATGGAGACTCTTAGGATTCCAGACAAAGAAACATGAAGCACCAGAGAGTTAGGAAAATTATTTACAGAGAGCAGCCATTTCCCTTGCAGATGGTGAGACTACAATGTTCTACCAATGTGGGTCTACAATGAGGGGACCTACTTCATAGAGTTCATATTAGTGTTTCAGGTATTTGGTTCAGAGCCGGGGCTGATTTCTGTCAGTGATTTGAGAATGCTCAGGGGTCTAACTTTGGTGCCTCTAGGTGCAAACCTACCACATGGACTGCTTCGCCGAGGACCAAGAAAAAGATGGGAATTGGTACTCCTAGATGAGCTGTGTGTTAACATTTGTGGATATTCATCTTGGACCAACATTTTATGAAGTTCAGTGGAAAATCTTTAATCATCCTTATCCATTTTACAGAACAAGAACCTGGACAATAGAGAGGCAAGATAAACTCCAGCATCAAACAGAAAAAAAAACATGTGAAATGGGCTTCAAATTCAGAGTGTAGGTCACCATAAGTTCTGCTCTAAACAATAAGCCAAATCCTGCATTTTAACCTCAGAGGTGGTTAGCAAAGGCTACATATGACTATTGTTGTTTATAAATATTCAATAAAGCTGAAGATACATATGTTACATAGATACACATGTTAAACTTATTTAGTGTATTTCAAAAATGCCAAAAGAATAGTGACTCAAGCTGGCAGATGCAAGAAATTTAAAAATATTAAGATTAGTGGTTTATAATGTATCCCCTTTCATTACTGTGACAATTACCTGCCATGAACCATGTGAGGGTGGAGATTTATTGTAGCTCACCATTTCAGGGAGTTCAGTAATTAGTTGTTTTGCCCTGTGTTCTTGGGTGAAACATAACAGTTGTGGGAGTAGGAGGAGGAGGGAAGGAGAAGGGAAGAAAAGGAGGAGGAGGAAGAGGGGGAGGAAGAGGAAGAGGAGGATGCTGTTCACCTCATGTCACAGGAAGCAGCACACTTCTAGTGATAATCTACTTCTCCAACTTAGTGTCATAGCCTAATGTTTCCAGTACTTCCTAAAATAGCACTAGTGGATGAGGACCAAATATTCAACACATAAGTCTGTGGAAGAAATTTTATATTCAAACCACAGCATTCTGTCATTCTCATGGCCAGCTCATGCAAACTATACTCAGTCAATATTCGAAAGTTCCCAAAGTTTTAGGGCTAGAGAGATAGTTCAATGTATTAAGAGTACTTTCTGCTTGTCTTAGGGTTACTGTTGCTACGATGATACACCACGGCTAAAGGAACTTGAAGGAAGAGGTTTATTTGGCTTACACTTCCATAACACTATTCATCATTTAAGGAAGTCAGGGCAGGAACCCAGACAGGGCAGGATCCTGGAGGCAGGAGTTGATACTGAAGCCATGGAGAACTGCTGCTTACTGCATTTCTCCTCGTAGCTTGCTTAGCCTGCTTTCTTATAGAACCCAGGATCACCAGCCCAGCGATGGTACCACCCACAATAGGCTGGGTCCTCTTCCATCAATCACTAGTTAAGAAAAAGCCTTACAGACTGTGAGTTCCTGTAGAATAAGAAACAAGTTTACATACTTCCAATATAAAGTTACTCAACACAAACTTTCCTTCTCCAAAAGGAAGGGCATAAGAATAGCAAGGGAAATTGGATCCAAGCATGACTAAAAAGCATTAAGGTAAACATTTAATCCTGAAACTTCCTGTCCATCACTTGGAGCATGTGGACCATGATATGATTTCCAATGGCCTTGGGTATCCCTGCCCCTATGTCTTTGCTGCTTGTAGAACAGACAGCCTCATCACTTGTGGTATTCTTTCATAGACAGTCATGTTTTTAGCATCACCAACATATTTGGGATTCCATTACAGCTTATGTTGAACACTGATAGTTCCATCCATCACTCTGTCAAGATCTGCTTGCTAGGGCCCCAAATCTGCCACTAATTACCTGGCTTTCTATGCCTTCCTTTGAGCCTCCATGACCCACAAGCCTTTCTATTGTGTGTGCCTGAAACTCCGACATCATATGAACATAGTCAAGGTCTGTGGCTCAAGTAGTAACTGGATCTGTTTTTGCCTATGGTTGTTAGCTGTCACAAGAGCAACCTGTAGTCCATGGCACAGTCCTTCCTGTCTGCCTTCCTGTCAGTATTTTGCTGTTGTAAGCTCCCAACAAAATTACCCAGTAAGATCTGCTCACAACATCCTAAACTTTTTCTAGCATTCTTCTTCAAACCCTTCTAAATTTACTTCCAAAATCAATTCTAAAGATTTACAAACCACATAGTCATCACATTTAGTCACAGCAGCAAACAGATTTCTTCAATATTAATTTTCTGTTAATTGATTTAAAAAGGTTAGCTTTTAAAAAGGGGAAATCTCGTGGTTGATGTTTCTCTCCTTTGACCATGTAGGTTCTGGGGATTAAACTCAGGTCACCAGCTTTGATGCTGTGCACATTTACCTGCTGGGCCATCTTCCTGACCCTTATGTTAGTTGCTTTTATATTGCTGTTACCAAACAGCTGATATAAAGGGAAGAAGGATTTCTTTTTTCTTTTTCTTTTTAAATAATTCTTATTTTTTATTTAGGTTAGAAACAATCTTGTTTCACATGTCAATCCCAGCTCCCTCTCCCTCCCCTCCTCCCCCACCCTCCCCATTAGGTCTCTCAGTCTCCCACCCAATCTCCACTCCGATCCCCAGGGAGGGTGAGGCCCTCCATGGTGGATCTCCAGTGACTGTCATTTCATCCAGGGCAGAGCCTAGGCCCTTCCCAAAGAGTCCCTGCTGAGAGAGCCTCCCATATTGTGGCATGGGCACTCGAAGTCTATTTGTATGCCTTACAGAAGCTTCTCAGTTTCAGGAGGTCCCATTTATTAATTGTCAATCTTAGTGTCTGTGCTACTGGAGTTATGTTCAGGAAGCAGTCTCCTGTACCAATTCGTTCAAGGGTACCTCCCACTTTCTCTTCTAACAAGTTCAGTGTGGCTGGATTTATGTTGAAGGATTTATTTTAATTCATGGTTTCTTAGCTCATATTCTTGCCCCGAACAGCACAGTAGTGGAAATAGGAGGAGGAGGAGGAGGAGGACTACCCCATGGGGGACAAGATGCATATAGCAAGAAGTGGCCAGAGACAAAATAATGCCTTCAAGGACATGCCTTAGTGACCTACTTCTTTTAACCAGGCCACTGCTGTAGGGCCACCAGCTAAGGATCAAGTATTGAGCACATGAGCCTATGGGGATAGTTCATATTCAAATCATAACACGTAAGGATGTTATTTTAAGTTCATGGGAAAGCCTTCTTTCCTGTGCGCAGATGAGTCCTGCATATATATACTTCTATATATCATCTTCCCGTCATTTCCTGGTCACCATATTTGCTTTCTTGTTGGGTCCCATTCTTGATAGAGCACTAAACAGGGGTCCCAGACTCTAGTCCTGCCGATGTCTGTCTACTGTTTCTCTCTCTTGGGTCTGGCTACTGGGCTTGTTCCCATCACCACTGGGTATTGTTATCTGCATTTCTGTACTGTGCAAAGGGAAAAGTTTGGGTTTAAGATTTTGGCTGCCAGCCCTGAATAAATGAACACATTTACTAAGTGTTATTCTTAATCACTTTTTCATGAATCAGTCCATTTAATATTTACAGTGGTAGTGTTATTAATTCTAATCCTTAGTTTTGCACTTATAACCATTTAATTTAAAAGGATTCTAATGTGAGGTATTGAGTTTATTTTAGCTGTAAATGGGAGCAAAGGGAAGTTGTTATTTTTTTCCTGGCTTGAACACTTAATGCTTTCTAGATGTGATTACTAGAGCAGTGTGATTGGGAGGCCCAAGTAAAACTAAAGACCTAAGAGGTGAGTTTATTTCATGGTTTGTGTGTCTCAGGTGTGCCAGAGCAATTTGGTGACACCAGCTTATGCATAAGTACAGATAGGCACTGTAAGGCAGTCATTGGTCCCATTTCTTCAGTTTTCTGTGTGCCTTGGGCTCATTTCTGTGATGTGAAACTTGAGTTTTACTATGAGACGTGTGTAGGACAACAGAAGAAGGCAGAATTGATGGCTGCCATTTATGTCTCAGTGAACTATGTGATTCAGGGAGGAAAGATGAGTGGGTGAAGTCGAAATACAGTGAGAACCAGGGCTCCAGGGAGGTAGCAACTCTAGGTAATTATAGTGAGAAAGAAGGGGGGCTGTTATCTGAGGTATTAAACAATTGTTGATTGACTTTAGTCATCAATAACCAGAACCTGCAGAATGAATATATTTTGTATAAAAAAAACCCCCAATGGGCCTGTGAGGTGGTTCTGGGTAAAGGTACCTGCCCAGAAGTCTGATGAGCTATGTTTGATGCCCACAAATTGTCCTCTGACTTCCACATGCATTACCCTGAAATAAAAATGTAATAATATTTTTAAAAAATCAATAATCTGGCTTTAGGAAATTGTTTCATCTTGGTTTAATTTAACTTCTATGAAAATTTTTATTTGTTTGATTCATAGAAGCAGAAGCAACAAAAAGTCAAGATGTTAAAAAAAAAGACAGGGTTTCAGCTTATGCTTTCACATCACAGGTCATCATCAAAGGAAGTCAGGACAGGAACCCAAGCAGAGCAGGGACCTGGAGCAGTAGCTGATACTGAAGCCATGGAGAACTGCTGCTTACTGGCTCATCATGGCCTGCTTAGCCTGCTTTCTCATAGATCCTAGGACCACCAGCCCAGGGGTGGTACCACCCACAATGGGCTTGGCCCTCCCCCATTGGTCAATAATTAAGAAAAGCCCTTTCAGCCAAATCTTATGGAGGTATTTTATCAATTGAGATTCCATTCTTTCAGATAACTGTAGTTTGTGCCAATCTCTAAATACATAAGTGACAAAACTATCTGGGACAGGCACTAGGTATGTATGTAGGTACTCAGGCAAAATACCCATACACATAAAATAAAGAAATTAAATGAAGGCAATATAAAACTATTATTAAATCCAAGGGCCTAGTATTACCTTTGAAAGCAGCAAAGTCACTTTTGGGGGCCACAGATGGTCAGTTCTTTCCACAGAAGCTCTGACACTGTCTTTGCAAAGATGTTCCCTTGTGGACTTGTAAAAATATGTTTATTTTTGTTCTTGGAGACTTTTATGCATTAAGACCACATTTATATCATTCCCATTTCCTCTTCTCCCCTCTCTAACTCTTCCCATGTGCCCCCACTGCCTCTTAATTCAATTTCCTGGCCTCTTATGACATTATTACTGTTACATATATAACCTACTTAGACCATTTCTCATTGTACATATATGCATATATTTAAGACTGACCACTTGGATTAGATAATCTATCAGGGCTCATCCCTGGGGAAAGTTTATTCTTCCTCTCTCAGCAGCCACTGACTGTCTGAAGGTCCTCAAGTAGGGGTGGAGGCATGTGACGTTCCCCCACTGACTGTGGCATGTCAACTGGCATTGCTGTCACGCAGGTCTTGTTTAGGTGACCACACTGATGAGTCTTTATGAGAGTAGCTTTCCTGTCATGCCCAGAAAACACCATCTTGCAGAATGAATCCTGGTCCTAATCCTTAAACTCTTTCCACCCCCCTCTTCCATGGTGTTTCTTGAGGCTTAGGTGCTAGATTGTAGCTGTGCCTAGTTGAGTTTGGGGACAGCCCACAGTTACTTATATTTTTTATGTTTCGACCAGCTGTAGATTTCTGTAATGATCTTCATCTATTTCAAAAGGGACATTCATTGATGAGGGGTGAGGGCTACAGTATGTATGGGTGTGAGGGTAAGTACTCAGAACACAGTTAGGAATCACACTGGTTTATGAAATGGCAGCAGCATGTTCTTGCCTCCGGCCTGTGACCTCTCAAGCCACAGGTTTACAGTACTAGGCATGAATTCCCTCATATTGCATGAGGTCTTAAGTCCAGTTAGACAGCGTTTAGTTACCCACAAGATAAAAGTGCCACTACTGTACCGTTAGGGATGTCTTTCTCCGTGGGTCATTGTTGTGGTTTGTAGGCATCACAGATAGGTAAGACTGCCCATGACTTTTTCCCTTGGATAAGATATGGTATTCAGGGAGGAGACTTCCAGGTCAGTTACAGCTCAGTTCTTCCAAGTCCTGTGTCCAAAGTGTGTGGTATTTTTAGCAATGGGGTTGTACCTTCAAGTTCTGTGAGGAACTCAAGGGCAATGGCAATAGCCTATTAGTGTGAGTCTCTTAGACTCCCCTGACTAACAACTGTAAGGAAGGTTTACTGTGTTTAGCACTCGCATTTTTGTTAGGCAGTCAAGTCTATGTTATGTCTCTTGAGAGGAGTATTATCATACGTATGTATGTATGTGTATGCATATATGTGTGTATGCATATGCTCGTGTGTGTGTGTGTGTGTGTGTGTGTGTGTGTGTGTGTGTGTGTGTGTGTGTGTGCATTTTGTCAGGCCACAGCAATGACAAGAGTAACTCATCCACAAGTCATTTTCATATAATATTATGTATAACTAAAAATGACTTACTAGTGTTCCTTCTCTCTTTTGGTTTCTTTTAGGATGGTTTCCTGCCCTTAATACAGAGTCTGTTTCAAAAGGCAGGTGGAAGGCCGGGCGTTGGTGGCGCACGCCTTTAATCCCAGCACTTGGGAGGCAGAGGCAGGCGGATCTCTGTGAGTTCGAGGCCAGCCTGGTCTACAAAGTGAGTTCCAGGACAGCCTCCAAAGCTACAGAGAAACCCTGTCTCGAAAAACCAAAAAAAAAAAAAAATCAAAAGGCAGGTGGATGGGACCAGTCTGGCATATGCAGATGTCCTTTAAATCGGAGTGATTTATAGACATTAGGTTTCCTTTTCTGGTGCTATTTCCCACTACATGGCAGTGACAATTAAGAGCAATTAAACCAGTCCTTCTTATAGCCTTTAGATTTCAAGCACAGGGCTTTAACAGAATGCTAATCACAATAAAACACATGAGGCCTTGTGGGCAAATAGACAATGGCCAGGTCACATGTGCACCTGTCTTATTGTGGGCTTTGACTGGGAACTTTATCACTAATCTCTTTCCTTCTCTGCTGGGATATGACTCCAGAAACTCGCTAAAAGAACAGTTCTATGTGCCAGATGTTGTGGCATCTATTCACCTGCAACCCCAGCTTTCAGGAGACAGGGCAGGAGCATGGTGTGTTTAAGACCTACCATGTTTACCCAACAGTTTTGAAGCCCCTCTGGCTGCAATATCAAGACTCTGTTTCAAAAACAAAACAATACAAACCTCAAACCCCTCCCATGAGCAAATAAGCATCAATGACAAAACAAGTTGTAGGAGCGTCAGCCACTAGTCAAAGACAGTGGCATGCTGCATGAATGGTTTTGCTGTGTCTGCTCTATTTCATTCTGTAGACAACAGAGGCTGGTGAAACTATTGGATTTGCTTAATGACCCAATGCAAAGTCAAGACTTAAGCTGATCAACACTGCCTCAGAGGCTAGAACTTGCCACGAGATGAAGTAAGAGCAATTGCAGCACAGTATCAAGAGTCACCTGAAGACAATTCCATTTTGTTACAGGAAACTGAAAATACTTACAAAAGCAGAAATGGGATAGTTAACCTTCAGGAGCCTATTACTTCTCTTTACCAACTCACGGCCCACCTTCTTTTTTCTATTTCCCAGCTCTTACCTGGTTATTCCAAAACCAATTTCAGACATATTATGTAATCTGTAAACCTTTTCTACTTTTATTGAGATATAATTAACAAACAAACGTGAAACATTATGTATACAATGAGATGATTTGTTATGTGTATATTGTAAATGACTGGCCACAATCAAGCTAATTACATTCATCACTTCTGACAGCTGAAAGTTTGTGTGTGTTCTGTTTGATTCAGAGTTTTGCTATTTAACTGTATTTAGCCTGGTATTCACTCTACATCAATGAAGTCCTCCTGACTCAGACTGCTGAGTGCTGGAATTACAGACATCAGACATTTGCCGCCACAGGTGTTTGTGTGTTGTGAGAGAAAGATCTATTATGAAGTCTTAAATAGTTAGTCTTTGTAAATAATAAATCTGGAGTCATATATTGGGGTCAGAACTTGTCAGAGAAGCAGCGGAACAGCCACCACTGACTTCCTACTCTTCTGCTCCTTCCTCCAAAAGGGATGAGATCCTCTCTCAGTCCCGCCTTACTACTTCCTGTCTCCTATCTGTCTACAATCCTCCATACCTCTATGGTTAATTTTGGTCAACTAGTGTCTAGCTCTATTTGTCAGAACACAATCAAAATGCCACACTATTATTTAAGGAAATCCCAAGAATACAAGGCAGGGTTACTAATGGAAGTCACTAACTGGTGCGTGAGATAGGTTCCCAGATCATACTCATCCTAGAACTCTTTGTCACCTTTGACTAACTGTTGGAGACATGCAGCCTAGTTTTGGACCAGTATATGAGTACTTGTCCAATGGGTCTCCCAGTGAGGCAAAACCCACAATGACAGTCTCCCTGGACAAGGGCCCGTGGACCTTGGGGACAGCACAGAATACTACTGGGACTGTGTGGCCTGCACACTCTCTTCTTTCTTGAAACATTGATGATTCTCTTGGCAGTTTTATTGTCATTTTGTCAATTGTGCACGGGACAGATATGATTATTTCTGGAAACCCCCATTTTTTTTTCATGGACATTTTCCTCTAAAATTCTCTTGGAGCGGATGCTTCTCAGGTTTCTTTTCTGGGGATGCCAGCTGTCACTTCAGACCCTGGGAGCTGTTCCAATTCAGTGCTGACAGGACCGGACACAGATTCCCCCGTACTTCTGTCAATAAGTTTTGAAGGATATTGTTCCTGAAAACATGTGCCTCTGTCAATCACCTTTTAGCTTTGTAAAGAGAGGATGTACCTGGTATGATATTTGGCCAAGCTAACAAAAATGGTAAGTTGTTTTTTTCCAGAGTTAATATTGAAGGATGGGGAAAACTTGTTTGTTAGCATGAAAAAAACATGCTTGTTTTTATGTATAAATAAAGATAACTGGAGCGATTCGGGGCAGCCACTTGTGTAAAACTCATCTGGCGGTCAGACAATTCATTTCTTTGCACTGATACCCTTTCCCTGTCTCAGGATCTGAAGCCAGGCTGCAGCTGGATCATAGCAACTAACTTCTGGTCATTTCCCCCACACCCTATCTCCTGACAACCACCATGGTACCCTCTGGTCCTGTGAGTTAGACTTGTTCAGGTTCAGCATCTATGTGAGATCATGTGCTATATGTTTTCCCTGCAAGTGGCTTATCACACCTAGCAAAATGTTGTAGTTTCCTTTTCCCCCTTAATTTAACTTTTTATCTGTTCTTTGTGAATTTCCAATTTTGATCCCCTTCATCACCCCATCCTCCGCATCCACCCTTCACCCCTGAAACCTCCCCCAGAAACAAAACAATACAAAATTTAAAAGAAAGAAAAATAAAGAAAAATCTCATTGTGGAAGTTGCAGTGTGACACAGTCAGTCACATAGTATACCTGTTAGTTCATACATCTTTACTTGCAAATGTTCATTACAATGAGTCATTCTTTGGTCTGGTTCCAAGCCTCTGGTTTTTGCTGCACTATCGATACAGGACCCTCACTGGGACTCCTCTTGGACATCCCGTTGTAGTCCTGTGTCATGGAGCTCCTGAAACTTTGGATCAGCAGGAATGGCCATTTCACTTGCTCCAACAAATCTTAGATGGAGTGGATGTTGAGGTGGGCTAACTCAGCCCTGGCTCTGAGCCTGGAAGGTTGCTGGGTTGGTCAGTTTGCCTGCTCTCCCTCATCCTCACCACCAGGGTGAGCTCTCCAGCACTGCCCTGGCTAGCTCACCCTATGTAGCAAGCAGCAAGGAATTGGCCTGGTTTTGCTCTCTCACACCTTAGGAAGTGATGCACCCACACCTATACCACCAGGACCATACAGTGTCGCCCGGCCAAGTTCCGGGGCCACTCTTCCAAGTGCTGCAGCTGGTGAGAGGCAGGACAGGCTGTTTCAATCTTCGGACCTCAGGATCTGCTTTCCTGCCTGCCACAGGCTGAGTGGGGTGGGTGGGGGATAAGGCGGAGGCATCTCCCCCCCCTCCCCGCCCTCCCCTGCTTCCACTCAGTCACAGGACAGACGAGTAGTGTGACCAGCTCTCCAACGCTCATGCCTTTGAGGCTGGCTCACCTACACCTCTGCCAGCAGGGTAAGCGTCACTGAGCTGCCCAGGCGAATTGCAGGGCCACTCTCCCGAGTGTTGCAGTGGATGAGGGGCTGGGTCAGGTCTCCTGCCTGCCACAGGTGGCGAAGGTGAGGGGTGGGGGGCATCTTTCCCTCTACCATGCCACCGCATGGTGGGACCAGTTCTCCCACAGTGAGGCTCTCAGGGGCAGCTTGCCTGTGGCCCCCACCAACACGGTCAGCTCTGTTGTTGCTGTCCAGGGGGAGGTGCAGGAAGTGCTGCTGCTGCTGCTGCTGAGGGACAGGGCCAGTTCACCCCAGTGTTGCAGCCAGGGAGGGGCGGGCCCAAGTCTGTGCAGCTCTATCCTCTCTTCCTTTGGTGTTAACAGGGGCAAGGGACATCAATACAGTCCGTGGCTGCAGTAGAGTCATGGGCCCAGACATGGCCCCTGGCAGCAGCCCTGGCCAGGACATCATCATGGCCCCATGTGGCAAGCAGGCCACCCACCTTAACCTGCTTCTCGTGGCCTTCACCTCTTCAGATCTGTCTCTCTCTTCCATGTCCTGCCATATACTGTTTATCTTAATAGTGCCTGACTGTCTGACATCACAAGGCCATGAGCAAGCTTGTGTTTCTTCTTCCTGCCCACAGAATAGCCCCAGGCAGGTGTCATAATCTGTAAAAATTTCCATAGGTACTCTTAAGGAATGTTTAAAAAATATGTGTTTAGTACCTATTTTATCTTTAAAAAATTAGTAGTAATTCCCTGATATTACCAAATATCCAGTTAATTTTTATATTTATGTTTTCCCAATTGCTGCATTAATGTTTTCTTGTAATTTCCTTGAATGGAAATCTAAACAAAATTAATACATTATAATTGGTTCATGTTTCCCTGTTTCTCTCTGTCTCCATTCTCTTTCCCTTTGTCTCTGCCTTTCTGTCTCTCCCCAACCCCTCTGTGTGTGTGTGTTGAAAGAAAATGGCCTTCCAAAAGGAGTGGTACTATTAGGAGTTGTGGTCTTGTTGGAATAGCTGTGGTCTTGTTGGAGGAAGTGTGTCACTGTGGGGGTAGGCTTTGATGGCTCACATATGCTCAAGCTGCACTCAGTGAGACAGTTCACTTCCTGTTGCCTTTGAATCAAAATGTAGACTTCATAGGCACCATATTCATGTCAGCCACCATGCTCCCCACCATGATAATACTGGACTAAACCAACTGTAAGCCACCACCTCAATTAGATGTTTTCCATTAGAAGAGTTGCTGTGGTCATGGTGTCTCTTCATAGCAATAGAAACCTTACCTAAGTGTGTGTGTGTGTGTGTGTGTGTGTGTGTGTGTATGTGTGTGTGTGCTGAGTGTGTGAATGAATGCACTTGCCAATATGTGCATCTGTGGAGGTCAGAATAGGATATTTGGATCTTAATAACTCTTTGGGCTTACTGCCTTGAGAGAGGGTCTCTCACTGAACCAGATGCTTACTGTTTCAGCTAGGCTAGGTGCCTAGTGAGCTCTCAGAATCCACCTCTTCCTGCTCCCCAGTTCTGGGGTTAAAGAAACACACAGCAATGTTGGGCTATTTACAAGGATGCTGGCTTCTTAAGTCAGGTGTTCACGATTGCAGAGCAAGTGCTCTTATCCACTGAAGCATACATCCAGCCACTAGTTGAATTTTGTAAATAGCTCATGTAAGGTTCTTATGGCTCCTTCCTCAGCATGTTTGTAATTTATTTGTTGAAAAAAATCCTTTGCTTGTGTTACAATTTCACAATCAAGCAGGTACATCCAACCTGCAGCCCAGGGCCTAGGATAGCTATGAATGCTGCCCAGTACATTTGTAAATAATAAAACCATTTCTTGAGGTCAAAGATTAGACACACATGGTATACTTTACTTGAGGTCCCGTTAGCTGGAACATAGCTTCACAAGCTGTCTGCAGCCTCCCTGCGTTTTCCGGTTGGCTTGTCTCTACTGTTACTTTAGGGGTCACTGACAGCCACTGGCTAGAACAAGCAGTAAGAGTTAAAGGAAATCTTCCCAAACCAGGGCCATAAAACAGGCCATTGTTTTTGTTCCCTGACCTCAACAAGTTCCTTGCTCAACTATGAAAAATGTGCCTTTCTAAATTTTAAATTGTTCCCCATGATTTTCTGCATCAAAACCATTAATAAAAACATCTTAATCTAATATTACTAGCAATCTACATCTCAAAATTCTTTCTAAGGGTAGTGGTTGAACCATTAATCTGCTCCAGCCGCAATGCTTGGAAAAAGTCAGTCCCTATTATTGTAAGTACCAGTGACACTGCCCAGTGAAGGGCTAGAAGCCCCTGAGAGTTTCCACACATCTCATAGATTGTGGGGAATATGATGACTGCTATGGCAATAAGCAGAGTTATAGCAGCATGAGGTCCTCAGAACATATAGTCTTCAGGACTCTACCTCTCCATGGCTCATCCAGCGTATTTATGTTGACCACTGATCTGTATTTCATGAGTTCCAAAGCTGCTTGTTGTTTCTCTCACTGGGTCTACAACACACACACACACACACACACACACACACACACACACACACACATACAAAAATACATGCAAAACATAAGCTAGAAGAAAATTTGAGGAAAGCTGAGAAGATTTTATAAAATGCCATTTAAAACTTATAAGGTTGCAGTGAATAAATCACTAAAAAATTTCCACACAATTTATAATAATCAATGACAGCAATGTAAATGATACATGATAGGTTAAGATCTCACTAAGATATGGTACATGAAAGAAAGACTGGCTTTATTTTTGACCTTTCAGACATTGTTTTGTGAACCTTCAATTACATTCTCAAGAATGGAGAAAAATCTGCATGTAAAACATGATCTTAATTTTGTAAAATCTGGATCTACGGGATTAATCATATATGATTAGGTGTGCCTATAGGATTGGAAGGCACTTTGTTGATTTTATATATATATTTTTGAGTCATGGTTTTACTCTGTTGTTTAGGCTAGTCTAGAAGACACTATATAGCTCAGGATGGCCTTAAACATATGACAAGCCTCCTGCCTCAGCATCCTAAGTGCTGGGATTGCAGGCATGAGTCACTACCCTTATCTTGGAAGATAATATTCTAAAAAGTGATGTGAATCATATCTTGGGTATTAATCTGTGCAATATCACCAAAACCAGCATACACTTCCCCTTTTAACAACAAGGGGAAAAGAAAAAATATATATCAGTGTGGGGGATTATGAATGGCTAATGAAGCAACGTAGAAAGAAAAAAAATAAGAAAACCTAAGAAGAACAAGAGCCTCTGGGATCTAATTTACGTTTCTTGATGGTTAAGAGTCAAGAGACTTCTATGGGACTGAGAAAACCAAAGTTGCCTGCCGAGACAGAACTTGCCTTCCTCAGGACATCCAAATCAGGAAGAATTCTAGCTTAGGTATTTTGTTTTTACCTAAATACAAAACTACTTAACCTTATAATCTTTTTGTAAATTACATTTTTGAAACAATGTCACTTAAGAACACACACACACACACACACACACACATTCACACACTATAAAGACACCTAGGTCTGTCTCTCTCTTCTTCCCCTGTCTGTCACACTCAAGTTTGAGACACACACTATGCCCTATTTCTACTTAAACTCCAGACTTTGCTCAGATTCTGACTTTCCTGAAATCTTTCTCCCGTGTAGTCCAGGACCTGGCTTTACCTGAGTGACAGTCCCTCAGAGGGTGGGGGCACATCTCCAGCTATGTGCAGCTGTGGGGACTGTTTCTCTCTGTGAGAATGAGATGCTGCTTTGCAGCCGCTCTCCTCTCACAGATACTGGCATTGCAGAAAGGGTTTCCCACCTGGGAAGAGAGTTAACAGCACCAGAGAGTATTGATGTTAAGGTACTGGTGCAGACACATCCCACTCCCCACCCTAGGGATCGGGGAGCCTGACTATTGGCTTGTGCTGTGAAATCCGTCCCCATCCCCAGGAAAGTGCAATATCACACTCCCCTTCTGCCATGGGGGCTCTGATTCTCTTCACAGACCCCAACATGCAGTGTGTCTTCTCTGTGCTGGCGTGTGAACTCTGCTGGCTATGCTGCTGCCCCTTTGTTTGTCCATGGTGTTAATTGCTCTTTAATACACTCAGTAGTTCCCAACAATCCATTTCAGTCCTCTTGAGACACCCTGCACCTAAAACCTAGCACTGTTGACAGTTAACTTTCATTGTTTATGCTTTTTTGTAGTATTCAAATTTGTTCCCCATGGATTTATATTACTTCGATATATTTTATTTAATAAAAATAAGCATATTTTTTTAAATGGTGGGACTGAGGCATTTAGTGTCCGTTGGTGCAGATCCCCCTCTCCCTTCCAGGCTTGTGTTCTGCGCATGTCTCCATGTGCACCAAGGCCTGTGCTGGATTCGCCACTCCCAGTACTATATTTTGTTTCCCCCACACATTTTCCGCTGGGTAGGATCCACCTTTAGTTCTGCACTTGGCTAACCATAAAGAGACACTTGCCGGGCGTTGGTGGCGCACGCCTTTAATCCCAGCACTCGGGAGGCAGAGGCAGGCTGATCTCTGTGAGTTCAAGGCCAGGCTGGACCGACAGCCTCCAAAACAGAGAAACTCTGTCTCATAAAAAAAAAAAGAGAGAGAGAGAGAGAGAGAGAGAGAGAGAGAGAGACACTGGATGCCAATCAATGTTTTAGGATCCCAGTGGAGGCTGCTTCTTTGCTCTTGAGTTCTGGTGTAGTAAGTACGCTATATCAGGAACACAGATGAACACTCAGGTCATACCCAATGTTGGAATGTATTGAATGACAATCAATCCACAAAGTCTGGCGGCCATTGAGCAGACATTCTTAATAAAAAATGTTCCTGAAGAAAGGAGTTTCAAAAAGACCCAAGAAGCCAGAGCTGGGAAATAGATGAAAATGTAGAGTGGTTTCCCTGGGAGTGAAACAATTCACAGCTGAGCTGCAGCTGCTGTTGGTGGTGTGGAGTGAGGCCACAGGGTCAGAGTTCATCTGGCAGGGTGAGGGGAAGTGAAAGCCAGGACCTCGTTTGAGTGCACTGATGGATGGCAAGTCCAGACAGGTCAACAGGAGCACGGGCAGATGGCAACCCGAGTAAGCTGCATCAATAGTGGGGGCTGAGTGGTGCTGAAGCCGTTGGGACAGTTGGGAGTCTGGTCCTCTGAGTGGCTAGATGACCTGTTATTGTGAACTGTGACCGCTGCAGCACTGAGTGTCTACCTTTTCATGGGGTACAGGTAAGGGAGCTGCAGCCTTTCTTCAGTCTTACGCTTGGTTTTTCTGATATGATTTTAGTATATCCATGTGCTTACACACGCAGTTCACCCTGAAAATTTACAGGGCAGCATCTTTTTCTACTCTGAGGAATGTGTCACTTATCAGTTTGTGCCATGTGGGTGGTGCCAGACAGATGATACTGATTATGTGTCAACCCAGATGCAGTGTCACCCTCCATCCTTAAAATGGAGTAGACATTGCTTGTAAAATGGAGTCTTTCAGGGTGAGGTAATTGGAGGAAAAACACACTGTTTTATGCAATATGGAGTAACTTAGGGCAGGGCACAATCTGATCATAACATTTGGTGCAACTCAAGAATTCGTCACCTGGGTTGGGCCTTTTCTAGAGCCCCCAGAACTGCCCTAGGGATTATCTATACAACCTCAGCAGAAGACAGCTGACAAGACAGAGAAGAGGAGCTGTGTGGGGAAGTGCTAGCTGGGATTATGTAGATGAATGCTGGAGTGAGATCTGGGCTCTCTTTTGAAGGCTGCTGTCACTAGCATGCTGGCCAGCTCTAGTTTTCCTAATCTCCTTTGGGTGCCATTGTTTGTATCGAACCTGTTGAGGTAAAAGCACAGTTGTCACCTCAAAAGGAATAAGAGAGTTTATTTTGGAGCTAAATATAAGTGTCCATAGCCCAGGAACACGGATTCACATCACCTTAAGTTCCATGTTCCAATGCAGTAATAGTTTTAGTTACAGAATGAAAGAAAGTCATAAATCAAGGCAGTTTTTAAATCCATTGGTGGGAACATCGGGTAGGTGGGTTATAGCAAAGCATCTCTGCTGTGCGTCTCAGATACTATCTTATGACATTTTCAGTTTTGAGCTGTTGAAAGAGTGCACCTTGTTGATATTTTCCAAGTGGAATTACCCGATAGTCACAAGGCTATCATGTCAGTTGTAGAGGTGGGTAGTGAATGACTATTAAGGGGGCTAAAGAAAGCCCAAGATAATTTGTCTCTGTGTTTGCAAGACTTGAACTCTTCACAGGCCAGTGTTGATGAAAGGTTCAGAGAATCATTTGTAATTAAAGAATAGGACAGAGGAGGGGTCTATATCTAGTCTTGTCATCTGCAAACAAGAAGAAAAGGTGGCATTCATGATGAAATTTTCTCTAAATTATAAGGGGAAGGTATTGTTTTCCCCAGTAAGTGGTTTTGTATCGTACAGCTGGATAGAATGCTGTAGACCAACTGTCCGTTACCTCCAAATTTATTTGAAACTCTAATCTCTGGTGTAACTATATATAGAGGCAGAATCTTTGAGAGCTAACTAGGGTTAGATTAGGCTGTGAAGCTGGAAGCCCGATGATGAGATTATTGCTTCTACAACAAGAGAAGGTGACACTGTCTAAAGGTTATGTGACGATATATGAGGAAGGTCCTTATCCCCAAATATACTGACCCCCTAGTTTTAGACTCCCAGTATCTGAATCATGAGGACCAAACATCATATAAACCAACAAGTCTATAGTGTTTCTTGTTTCAGAACAGCCCAGATTGACTAAGAAGAGTGGAGGCTGTTTTAAGCTTCATCATTTTCCAGAAGCACAGAGCTCAGGTAAAGTTCAACACTGTCATTTATAAAGTCAGTATCCCAAAAAAAAATTGTTCCGTATTGATGATTTCAGGTTCTGGTGGGATGTTGGCAGGTGAGTCAGATCTTTACAGTCTTTCTCAGTGCAGAGCTCTGCTGAGCTGGTGGAAATTTAAAAGTTAGTACATACTTAATATCTATCTGTCTATGTATCTATGTGTGTATGTATCCATCCATCTATCCATCCATTTATCTATCTATCGTCTACTTTTTTATTTTGAGAAAGGTCTTCCTGTGTAACTTTAGTTGGCCTGCAATTAACAAAGATCCACCTGTCTCTGTCTCCCTGATTCTGGATTAAAGATGTTCATCACCATGCCCAGTTTCCTCCCCCTTCTCATCATCCTTCTTCCGTTGTTATTATTATTATTACTATTGACCCCCGGCTGGTCTGGAACTTCCTATGTAGACCAGGCAGTCCTTGAACTTATAGAAATTTGCCTGCCTCTGCCTCCAGACCACTAGGTTTAAAGGTATGTGCCACCACACGTTGTTCCTGTATGTCTCATCCTCACTGCTTATTTTTCTCCCAAAATACTTGCCCTTCTGCCTTTATGTCAGGTATAAAAAAATTATGTGTGTATATACATGTACATACACACACAGTTTTGATTGTGCATATGAAAGAAAATGTGTTATTTGTTTTTCTGGGCTTTGTTATTTTACTTAACATAATGACCTTCAGTTCCACCCATTTCCCTGAAAATGTCACAATTTCCTTCTTTATTATGGTGGAGTAAAATTCTATTGTGTATGCACCACATTCTGCATCCACTTGCCTGTTGATGAATGTCTAGGGCAGTACTAGTTCCTGGGTATTGTGAGTAGCGCAGTAATAAACATGGGTGTGCTGATTTGAATTCCTTTGGGAGTAACCAGGAAATATATAGTTGGAATATATGGCATCTATACTTCTTTCTCTTTTTGTTTTTTATTATTTTACAAGTTTATTATTTGACAATTTTATATGGCTATGTAATATATTTTGAACATTACTCACCCCTTATTTCCTCCTCCCATCTCACTGTCATTCCCTTGCACTACTTCTTTCCAACAAGTTTTCTTCCTTTTTCATGTCGTGTGTGTGGGTGTGTGTGTGTGTGTGCGTGCGCGCGTGCATGCGTGTGTGTGTGTGTGTGTGTGTTTTACTCAGTTCATTTATGCATACCTCCATGAACACATTCATGGGGCTATTTACTAGAGAATTGGCAACTTACCAGTGACTACACTACTGGTGAAGAACTCTCTTTTCCCGAGTCCTCAGGAAAAGTCTTCTTTTCCTTGGGTCCTCAGTTAGAGCTGGGACCTCATAAGCCCCTTCCCTATTCATGCAAGGATGTTGACAGACTCAATCTTGTGCATTTTTATGCAGGTAACCACAGCTGCTATGAATCCAATGAAGCCAGTATGAATACAATGGCCATGCCACACCTGCAAGATAGCACTTTACGTACGGCCTTCCCCCGCCCCCCCCCCGATCCCACAGCTCTTACATTCTTCCTGACTCCTATTCCACTGCATTCCTTGAACCTTGGGGCAGGGAGTGATATAGATACCGCATTCAGAGACTCAGACGTTGCTAATTCTTAGCACTTGCACCAGATTTGCATCTCTGCACTAAGCACTGTCCACAGCAGTAAGCTTCTCTGACCAAGGCTGAGTAGTTCAGGGTCTATGGGTACAAAGATAAATATTTGTATGGCAGTTTGACATGTCCACTTAGCAAAACCACAGTTCTCCCTTAGAGACTATGACCTCTCCAGTAGTGGACTTTTAATCAGGCTTACAGTCCCAAGTGTGAATTCCCTCTTGTGAAGCAGACCTCATAGCCAATCAGAAAGTAGTTGGCTATTCTCATAAAATCATACCACTATTGCATCAGTGGACAAACCTTGCCTGGAAGATTGGTATTGTAACAGGAAAGGCCCATTGTTAGGTAACATCGCTGAGGACTTCGGCAATAGCCTATATTATTTTAGGGAGCAGGGCCTCCTTGACAAAAATCTCATAGGGAGGTATCCCACATCTGGCACTAGGATTCCCACTTAACAACGTTGGTGGTTGGAATGTAAGTGTCCCACATACTCTTGTGTATCGGAATACTTTGTCTCCAATTGGTGCCATTGTTCGGGGATGCTTAGAAGGCATGGCCTTGCTAGTGGAAGTATGTCACTGGGGGCAGGCTTTGTGAACTTAAATTTGTGTCATTAGAGTTGTTTTCTGTTTCCTATTTGTGGTTTGAGATCTGAGCTCTTGGCTGCTGCTTCAGCACCATGTCCAAGTCTGCCACCTGCTGCTGTGCTGTCTCCATCATGGTAGATCTTTCTGCAAGCCTTCCTCAAACACTTCCCTTCTATAAATTGCCTTGGTCATGGTATTTGATCATAGCAATATAAAAGTACATGATGCAACAACATGGATTCTAGAAGCAATATTATCTACTCATGTAGCGAACCTCCATTCAAACTCATAGATTGCAAAGTAGTGGGTATCCATTTTCTTTTTGTTGTTTTTTGGGGGGGTGTAGGCACAGCTGGCCTGGAACTTGCTTGGACTCATAGAGGTCAGCCTGCCTCTGCCTCTCAAGTTCTGGGATTGAAAGTGTGTGTCATCATGTCTAGGCCAGAGGGCTTTTAATTTTATGGAAGTTTCTTCTGAGTCAAAACATTTTCTCTCCTTACACTCAGGAGATAACTAAAGGCCACAAGTTTTGGAAAGTGGAAAACTGGAAAAGCACCTTCCAGTATTATAGAAGAAAAGCAAAGCAGCTGGGGGGCTAGTTTTGGGGCCCATAAAATGACTCTGCTTCATCTTGACTTAAGTTTAGAGAGTTCAAACCTATCTCTTCTCTTCCAAGGTTAAAGTTGTAAGACCTAAATGTTTAAGGCACGGCTACTAAAGGATGTTTGGTCTAAGGTGAGGATGTCTTATCTAAATAACAAGAGACTTGGTCTGAGGTGTAGTTACTCTTAACCCTCAAGGCCAAATAAGGAGAGATTTAGTCTAAGGCATGGTTACTGAATGTTTGGAGAATTAAGGAAGAAAGTCTGTAGTTGGGTGCTGGTGGCGCACACCTTTAATCTCAGCACTCAGGAGGCAGAGACAGGCAGATGTCTGTGAGTTTGAGACCAGCCTGATCTACAAGAGCTAGTTCCAGGACAGCCTCCAAAGCCACAGAGAAAACCTGTCCCGAAAAACCAAAAAATGAAGAAAAAAAAAAAAAAGAAAAGTCTGTTTGTTCCTTGTATCATAGTAAAGAAGTCTTTTGCCTTTTTCTCCTTTTTGGCTGGGGTATATAAGAATTTTGACCAATAAACTTGGGGTGTTCAGAATTCACTGGAATGCCCTCCTGACTCTATTCTCTGTTTTTTCCATAGTGTCTTTAATTTTTCTACCTGCCATTTCTCCTTTGGGGGTCTCCTGGCCCCTAAAGAGGAGACAGTAGAAGGAACCAGAAAACCATATGACCTTTCTGTAAGAGGCCATTTAAATACCCTGTAGGTGTGGTCTTGAGCATCTCTGGGGAAGGAGATGCCGATTTTTCAGCTTTCTGAGGCTGGGCAGGGTTTGAAATGAGTGGGGGGGGGTCGCTGAGGCAGAGCTCCACCCAAACCCTGACTGTTCCCCCTAAGTCCCTTACTCTATATCTTATCTATACCTAGCCTTTGAGGGTCTATGGATCGTGGCTTAGTTATCATTTACTTAACAAGTAATATCCACATATAAGTGAGTATATGCTAAATTTGTCTTTCGTGTCTGGGTTACCTCACTCAGCATTTTTTCTAGTTCTATCTGTTTACCTGTAAATTTCATAATTTCATTAAAAATGGCTGAGTAATACTCTGTTATATAAATCAATACATTTTATTTACTCATTCTTTTGTTGAGGAACATCTAGGTTGTTTCCAATTTCTAGATATATGAATGGAGCAACAATGAACATGGTTGAGCAATTGTCTCTGTGGTAGGAATATGCCCAATAGTGGTATAGCTCGTTCTTGAGGTAGATTGCTGTCTTCCTGAGAAAGTGCCGTATTGATTTCCACAGTGGCTGTACAAGTTTGCATTCCCAGCAGCAATGGAGGAGCGTTTCAGATTGTGGAAGACTTTCAAATAAGCAACAGAAAAGCCTTGTCACTCATGAGGCTGTAGGATATGGGAATGTATGGGATCAACCTGATTTTGTAGAGGCAGGAAAAAAAATCACCAATGTAACTACTCATCCCTCTTTAAGACAAAGGCTGTGCAACCCAAGACACTAGGAGGGAAATGAGTGCAGATGTATTGGCCTAGAAGAGTCATTAAGAACAGGCGGATACCTCCCAGCACTTAGGAGACAGAGGCAGGCAGATCTCTGTGAATCTGAGGCCAGCCTGGTCTACAATATACTTCTGGCATAAAATGGCACGGAATATACATTACCATTCCAAAAGGGAGAATGTTGGCATAATGAGGAAACACTTGACCAGAGCAAGTCCCTTCCCACAGAAATCCATGCAACCCCCCTTAGAACCCTCCTTGGTTCTTAACCCTTCTGGGTCTGTGGATTGTAGCATGATTGTAATTTGCTTAACAGTTAATATCCACTTATAAGTTAGTACATACCAAGAACATAAAGTTTTAGTGGGTGAACTATGTCAGAGCCAGAACAATTAAGCTGCCCATGTGTGGTTCCCAGGAAAACCTGGTCAAGTGTCAGAATAAGAAGTATCTAGCTAGAAGCTATTACCCGCAGGTGTCTTCCAGAGGGAGGATTTATGACAGGGCTATTGATCTATGCTGAGTAAGGAAAGAATAAAAAGGGATCTGAGAAGTAAAAAGAAATTCATGTAGCTGCAATGGCTGCTGGTAGAGTCATGAATGGTCAAGGTATTTGGTTAGATGCTGTTCTAGGAGTGTCTGAGAGGACAAGATTGCACTTGAATTGATGGACTGATTAAAGCAGACCTCCACCCCTCCCATGGGGGCTGGGGCTCATTAAACCATCGGGGGATAAACAGAACAAAAAGACAGAATAAAGAGAATGTGTCTGTCTCCAAGTAGGGACACTGGTTTGTCCTACTTCTGACACAAACTTAGACTCTTGGAGTTAATTCCACCAGCTCTGCTGCTTCTTAGACCTTGGAACTGAACTGGAGTTATGCATAACCTCTTTTGAATTTTTAATTTGCTAACAACAGGCCCTGAGACAGTTCACCCCCCACAATCACCTTTATCGAAGCCAGTCCCCTCTGTTCATCTCAGTTCTTCTGTCTGCATCTACATATTTCTCTCTCCTGTAGTTGGACCCTGGAGAATTCTTTTGGTTTGCCCTGAGAAGGTGGATGCCTGAGGCTAGCTGAGTAAGAAGACACTGGCCTAACCTTTGCAAGGTAAGGGTAGTGGGGTTATGGTCTGTGGCCCCAACAAGTTGGAGACTCTTCTTAGTAATGCTGGCTCAAGTTCTGATTTTGGCTTTTTCCCATTCATGGGAAACAAGGCCAAAGAGAGAAGACCATGGTGTCCCATAGCTGTCCCATCCTGGCTGATCCTCTGATTTGCCTTTATACCAATTAAGGACTGCAAATCCCCTTTCTCTCCCCATTTTGGGATTTATTGATCCAATTGTTTTTGGACTTCTTCTATGTGATGATATTTTACACTTGCTTGTGTGTATGGCAATTTACAGTTGAGTGCCAAGAACCACAGAATGGTGTTATAGAGAGTGCTGAATTCTGTCTATAGAGGGGAGATCTGTATCCCTTTCCACAACGTAACCTATGAATTGTACAAGTAATTGTCTCACTCTATAGTCCAATGCCTAAAAATCTTTGGAAGAGGCACAGAATGGATAGGAAATTGGATCTAGAAAGAGGAGCCCCATGCAGTTCACTTCTATCACTAGGTGGTTGTGTGACCCTTTGGACAACATCCTTTAGTTGAAGCATCATCCCAGGTTCCCCTTGATACTCCTGCCTCCCACATCAGGCATCACTCTCTTCTCACTGCAGGCAGAGCAGGATGGAGCCGGTGGCCTCACCCCAGCCGGCAAAGCAGGCTATTAACAGCACCCAGGCTGCTCTGCTGTAACGCCTTGGGAGTTCTCAGGGTTGCTGCCTCCCCACTGGCTCTCAAGAACAGAACTAAGATGACTCTTCCTCCACTCCACTCTCTTTCCTGGACTCAACCTCTGGGAACCAGAGTAGGTAGTCATGGAAGCCACAAAGGGGGCAACGTCCAGACTGAGGGGCACACAGAAAACAAATGGGGAAGCGTGGCTGACAAGCTAAGTTCAGTGACAGTGCTGAACAGGGATTCACCAACGAAACACAACCTGGAGACGTGACATTGGCGTTAAGAGGTCATTGGTGAGATTCTCATGCTCCAGTGGTCAGCCCCACACCCGTGCACACGTGGACAACAGTAACTCAACTTAGTGGGTTATTTAAAAAAAAAAACACACACACACACACCAAATTGGTGTGTAACGTAGGATTTGGGAGAAGTTGGGAGAGAAAAAATGTGGAGTAGATGTGATCATATTTCATTGTGTACCTGCGAGAGTAAGGGGGAGGGGAGAAACAATTGGAAAGCAATACTGGCTTCTCCTCGGCTTTCGTCAAAAGGTTCCATCCTCTCTGGGGATTGCACCGGAGACGAAGGACGCATCCCCAGATGAACCAAGTGTAGAGTGAAGGAAAAAGTACCCCTTGCTTACTGCCACGCCCTCTCCTCCAGGAATGCCTCAGGACGTCTTCTGTATCAACGTTCTTCCATCCCCACGTGTTCCTATCCACTCTGGACTGTCAGACAGGCACAGACACCAAGCAGATTACTCCCAGTCCACCTGGAGTGGGAGCCTAGCCCTCCCTGCACCCTGCTCTGCTGCCTACGTGTGGCTGTCAGAGGAGGCGCAGTCAGCCAGGGGCGCCCCGGGGTGGGAAGGGAGCCAACCTCTGGCAGCCAACGGGTGCGGATCCCCGAGGATCTCTCCCTGGCTCCACTGGGATGGGCTCTGTCTCCTCCGCGCTGGCGCGGTCCCGCAACGCCGTCGTACAGCCGGGATCGTCGCCACCTCAGCCCGAAGTGCCGCTCGCTGTTCCCGGATCTCGCAAAGACTCCAGAACTCGGAGGCTGGGACTTGGACGCCAAGGCTCTGACCGACCTCCCGCAGCTTGGGAGCCGCCGGCTACCAACCCGGAAGCTCCGCCAAAGTTGGAGGGCGCGGAGCTGTCCCCGGTGCTGGAGTGTTTGCCGGCTATGTCTCAGTCCTCCCCGAGCTGCTGCTCAGCAGGTGAGTTTCGTGGGTAGCTCCTTCCTGGAGATCCCGGGGAGTGTGCGCGGGTTCTTCAGTCTTCCAACATTATTTCACTTTTCATGTAGTCTCGTCCATGATTTCTTTCCGAGTAAAAATTCATTCCTTGTTCAGAAAGGGTTATTTCAGGATTGTCATTCTTTCATAGGGGTTTAAATGCAGATGGGGGAAGACAGTTACACCCTGAGAATCCCCTTTTCCCAGCTTTGCATCTGTATCAGCACTCTGGGGAGAAATCCTTCTTGTCACAGTACAAAAGAAGAGTTAAGAAACACAAGACAAAAGAAGAATTAAGCATTCCTTCCTGTCTCCTTCCAGGGGAATCAGGAAGTGATCAGGAAAAACCTGCCGGTCTAAGACCTATACCAGGGTGTGGGCGGGGAGAACTTTTCTTTTCTTTCATAGGCAGTGAACTAGAAGTGAAGAGCTCACACAAAATCTGGACTCAGATGTTGCTTTTCGTGTGATTTTGAATCAGACACTCCACCTGAGCATCAGTTTATTTATCTGCGATATGAGGATGGCAACATACTTATTTCACTGGTTTGCTGGAATGTAATGCAAGTAGAACCTTGTAAATGGCAGAATGCTATGCAAATATTCAGTAATTCACAGTCACTGAATCTTTCCACCTTGTCAGTGGAAAGAGGGAAATCTACTTTGAACTTTTTAGTTTGAGATATTTGTAGGATCTATTGAAACAGATCAGGTCTTTTGTGTTACTGGAAGTAAAATTCTTAATTGATCAGTAAAAACTCACAAGGCGTTGCTAAATTCATCTGCCAGCCCTTTGGTTTTTTGAGTACTCACTGGGGTTGCTTGTCGTGTTTTCAAGGATTCAGTAGATTAAGTGGGCAGTATTGGTTCTGTTCACAAATGAGACTAGGCTAGGGGAGAGGAACCTGACTTACATTCTGACCTACTGAGAGCTAAGCATACATCCAGACTTAAGCTCTTAGCATTTCCTTATAAAATGTCATCGATGGCCACATTAGTTTTAATCTTTTTGAAGCATCCTTTTCACTGAAAGTGAATACATACACATTGTTCAGAAGGGAAGATTTATAACTGTAAATGTGTTTTTATGGGTGTTTTCTCCACCTACAGGATATGTGTTGGTGCATTCATGGAAAGAAAAGTAGATTAGGAGTCAGGATACTTGGGGGTCTGCCAAGTTCAGCATCCTAGTGCAGGTACTTATTCCCCAAGGTTACAGGATGTTGTTTTGAAATGAGTACAGATCTGTTTGCATTGCTTCCTATGCCATGAAACTTAAAGGAATTATTGGAGGTAAAAATGGTCTGCAAAGTACAAGTATTATGAAAAAGTGAGGCATTATAAAGGTATTTATTGCTATTTTCTAATAATGTGCACTGGTTTGTGCCATAGTTACATAAGATGAAATTTGGGCTTCCTTCGGGGAAACTCTTCAATACTAACTTTTGGTGGTATCACTTGAATAACAAACATGTGTATCCATGAATAGGAATTACTGTATTTTTTCTTATACTTTTGATGAATTGTTTGGTTATTGCACATTTTTAATGCCATAAAGCAAATTTCTAGGAATTCTCATTGAATTAATTTCTGTTCTAGAGTCCATTAATACACCTTGGGAGTATTTTTCACTTATTTTTATTGCTTAAGAATAGCTTTGTCAACCCTTATATTTTTATTTCATGAAGAACATGTCTATTTGTAATTGGCTTTTGAGTTTTAGATCACTTAAGTTTCTTAAGCAAAAGCAAAGTTATTAGATTTCTGCATTTTGCTCTTTTCAAAGAGAGGTATGGCCCAAGGATATCTTGATATCTTGTCTTCCTTCTTTATTTCCTTCCTCCCTCCCTCTTCCTTCCTTCCTTCCTTTCTCTCTCTCTCTCCCTCTCCTCTCTCCCTCTTTCTCTTCCTTTCTCTCCCTTCTCTCCTGTTCTCCTTTCTTTCTTTCTTTCTTTCTTTCCTTCCCTTTCTTTCTTTCTTTCTTTCTTTCTTTCTTTCTTTCTTTCTTTCTTTCTTTCTTTCTTTCTTTCCAGTTAGGGTTTACTATGTAGCCCAGGTTGTCCTGGAACTCATAGAGATCTGCCTGCCTCTACCTCCCGAGTTCTAGGATCATAGGCATGTGGCACCAAGTCCAGTGGTATATGCCTTTAATACCAGTTCATAGGAGGCAGACACAGGAAGATCTCTGTGAATTTGAGGACAGCCTGATCTACATAGTAATATAGTAAGTTCTAGGCCTGAAAGGGCAACATAGTGAGGCCCTGCCTAAAAAAATAATGAAAGAAGCAGAGGAGGAGGAGGAGGAGGAGGAGGAGGAGGAGGAGGAGGAGGAGGAGGAGATAGAGGACACATCTTTGAAGTGCAGTTAGTTTAGATAACTAGGCTGTGAACCAGGTTCATCTTTACCTCTGAAAGAATGAGTTGTAATTATCCCATGATGTTATGTTGCCTTTGGCTGAATTACATTGGATTTCATTAGAAATTTATGAATTTATGATATTGGGAAAAATAGTACAGAATTTTGAACTCCAGGAGCATATTAGCTTGGTATGCTGAATCTAAGTGCTTATGTGTATGAGACATGCTGATGAGTGCTGATGATTGAGATTATCAAGTGACAATTTGCATCACCATTTTACAGAGCAAGATGGTAAGGCAAAGGGAACCAGCTAACTAGACATGTAGCTAGCAAACTCGTAGTAAGAATCTAGTTTCAGGAAGTCCCTAGAGATGAATATTCTTATTCATTTCTCCATGCCAATGTCTTAGACTCTGTGTGTTTAGTTCCCATTTATAACTCCTGTGGTTTCTTGCTTCATGGCACGTTTTGAAAGTTGTTGGGAAGGGAAGCAATGGAAAATGCTTTGGAGCAAGTGGAAAGTGCTGGAAGGAGCATGTCAGAGCATTAAGGGAGAAAGGATCACCTTGGGTATTACTGAGGTGGTAATTAAAGTCAGGGACCTCAGGGGAGAGCCAAACTTGGGGTGCAGAGACAGCTATATCTTCTCATGGAAATTTAAATTCTCTGAACTCCTGAGACTTCTTTCTTTAAGGATAGTGATGATTCCCTACTCCCCTCTCATTCTATGGTAAAGGTTCAACAAGTTAAGATGTCATAGTTCAAATGGGGACCTGGCATACACTAAACATAGGCGTTTACAATATTTATTTATTTACTTTGTAGGTGCTTTAGTGCTCATATGTGTTCATGAAGAGGGCATAACAGAATGTCTGGTGTCTTCTTCTATTACTCTTGATTACCTTGAAGAGGGGTCTCTGGCTAACCAGAAGCTCACAGTTTGAGCTAGTCTGGCTGCCAGTGAGGTCAGCTCTTGGTATACAACTGCCTTGGACTCCTCCATTGTGTAGTTACAGGAGGGTATAACCATGTCTAACTTTGCTCATGGGTTCTGGGGATTTGAACTCACTGATTCATGTTTGTAGAGCATTGCTTTTACCTATTGAGTACCAAACGTGGATTTTTTTGTTTGTTTTCAGAGTTTGGGGGTCAAAGCTCAATCCATTTTCAGTGAAAATCTGTCTCAGAATAAACAACTAAAGAAAGAAAATAAAAAGCTTCCCACAATTGTCTGCATTGTTCAAGTATTTGTGATTGATTAGCAGCAGCTCCTAGCTTTCATTAGAAACCTCTCTGGATGAGTAGGTATATTGGTGAAAGCCATTTTATTAAGATTAATAAACTGTATATTCCCTTTGGAGACCTTTAACATTTGTATTATTTCCACTCACCAATTTTTTTGGGTCTTGTTGCTTCAACATTCATATGTATTATAAGTGCTAAATCTCTCTTTCTTCCATGTCTCCCCACATCCTTCCATTGGTTCCTTCCTGGGATGGAACAAAGGGCCTTGCACATATCTGACAAGTGCTTGACCACTAAGTTACATCCACTGTCTCTAAGTATTGATTTAAAAGTACAACCAAAGGGTTGGGGTGATGATTTAATGGACACGAGTGCCTTTATCTGCAAGCATTAGGACCTTAGTTTGAATCCCCAGCAGCCATAATCTGGGCGTGGCTGCATGTACCTGTAATGTCAGTATTGGGGTGGAGACAGGTGGTATGAGGAGTTCTTTGGCCAACTAGCCTAGCTGAAAAATTGAACTTTCTGTTTGATAAAAGGCCCCAAAGACAAAAGATCAGTGGTCTTCTGTCAAGGCAATAAGGCAAAGTTCTGTTCTGATTGTGCATGTATGCTTGCATGCATATGTGTGCACTCACTGTTGATATATACACATACAGAGACAGAGACCACATACACCTCCCCACACCACACTCACAGTTATGCATTCATGCACATGTGTTCAGACACATGCACAGACCACACACCCATACACACACACACACACACACACACACACACACACAGACACATAGACACACAGACCACACACATGCACAGACCACATGCACAAACCACACATGCACATACAAAGAGTCATGCATGCATGTATATGTGTGTGTGCACTTGCACACACAGACAGACAGACACACACACACAGATACTATACACACCACACACAGATATAAACAGACACGTAGTCCACATGCAAGCATGCACACACACACACACAAACACACAGAGGAAAACAGCCAAATATTTTTCAAGTTGCTGTCTTGAAGCAATGTGCTGTAGAGATTTTGATTGCTCCCTGGCTTCTATCTACATCTTTTGTGACACCTAAGGCCATTACTGCCGTGTGCCTCTGTCTATGTTCTCTTAGGCACTGGGATCGGTGAGTCTCATCTGGAAAGACAATTCCAGAAGCCCAGGACGGTGGTTATGGGACAGGACTAGGGTATGGTATGTGAACCAACTGTCAGGGGTTCTATCCCTTCCTAAGTATGTATCACAGTCACTTGATAGCATTTCTGGACCACTCTCAGATTCCTTGTTTGTAAGGCAGATGAGCAACTCAAGAATCTGCATGTCTGACAAGTACCAAGATGTTTTATTGCTGCTACTCAAATGGTCGCACGTTGACGAACAGTAGTAGGGACAACCTGAAGTTCAGTGCTAGCCAGGGATGTGGTGTCAGCAGCTGAGTCCTTGCTGTGAGACCTGGGTGGATGCTCTAGAGCCAGGGGCGTCACTGTCATTCCTTCTCCTCCCAGCCCCTTAGCACCCACTCTCATGCCATTTTTCTAATATGTCAGAGTGATTAGGAACCTTCACCAGGCAAGCTTTTAACTTGGGATTACATTTTTTTTGGTAATTTTCAGCTGAATTAAAGAGACTGACTAATGTGAAAATAGAACAGGACGCTCGTCATTTTAAGACAGTGGGTGGCTGGGTAGGTGGCTACATCCAAGTGCTTTCATCTTCAGCACTCAGGGCATCTTTTGGTGTGTGCCCCTATTCTGAGTTAATTTGAACAGACAGGAGCAAACTTTGAAGGCTTAGGCCAGTGACAGGTGACACTAATGAGGCCTGGTAAGGACAAGGGCATGTGATGAGCAAGTGCCTAGGCTCCTGGACCAGCAGTCACCTTGGGGGGCTGCCTCCCCAAATTTCTTCCCCCTCCCTGGGGACTGGTCCCCGAGTCAGAATCCATCACTGCTGAGAAGTCTCAGCACCATTTTTATTTGATTCTCCTCACTGGTAGTTACTAGTCATTTCTTCCAGAGTCAGATTCAACTTAGAACAGAGGGCACCAAGTTTCTTAGCCCTGGCCACAAGAGATGCATTTGTTCTTGTTGGTGAATTGGGGGTGAGGGAAGGAATGTTTGTGAGCTGTACCATACTAACAGTGTAAGAGACCCTGAGCTGTCGTCTTCATACTTTTCTGAATAGATGGAACAGATGGCTGCTGTCCTGGTTATTTTTGTCAATTTGACACAAGCTAGAGTTATGCGGGAAGAAAAACTTTGGTTGAGAAAATGCCTCCATCAGATGGCCTGTGGACAAATATGTGGGGCTATTTTTTTAACTTTTTATTTATTTATTCTTTGTGTCTTTCAAATCGCGCCTCTTACTTCCAATCATTTCTCATACCTGCATGTTTGCCCTCTGTCCTTGCAGTCCCCTCCACCCCAGATACAATTTAAGAGAAAAAAGAAAGGAAGGAAAACGGGGCGGGGCGGGGGGAAGGGGAGAGAGGCAGATTTCGTCATGGAAGCTGAAGTGTAACATGGTGAGTCGTGCAGTTAACACTTTGGTCCACACATCTTTACTTGCAAGTGTTCATTGCAAAGAGTCATTGGTCTGGCTTGAGGCCTCTGGTTTCTACTACACTACTGATACTGGGCCCTCACTGGAACTCCTCTTGTTATCCTGCTGTTGCTCTGTGTTGTGGAGATCCTGCAGCTTTGGGTCTGCGGGACCTTCATGTGCTCCAGCAGATCACAGGTGGGGTGAATATTGGGGTGGACCAACTCCCAACCCTGGTCTGGGCCTTGGAAGTTGCAAGGCTGTCAGCCCACCACCAGCTCTCCCTTGTTCTCACCAGCAGGGTGTACTCTCCTGCATTGCCTGGGAGAGTTCACCCTTTGCGGCCATGAACAAGGGGAGGGGCTGTTTCTCCTGCGTTCATGTCCTCAGGGTTGGATCTCCCATACCCACACCTTCAGGGCCAGCTCTACTGTGCTGGTATAGGGCCCACTCTCCAGAGTGTTGCAGCTGATGAGGGCCTGGGCTAGCTCTCCTGCTCTTATGAGGTATGGGCATACCTGTCTACCGCCCATGCTGCCACATGACAGGTGAGTAATAAGGACAGCTCTCCCATGCTCACAACATCAGGGCTGGCTCACCCACGCCTCCGCCAATGGGATTGGCTCTATTATGCTTCCCACACAAGGTTCAGGGCCTGTTCTTCCAAGTGCTGCTGCTGAAGCCAGCAGGGGCAGCTCTCCCACCTTCTGTCCTCAGGACCAGCTCTACCACCTACTCAAGTGTTGATGGGTTTTGGGGGCATCTCTCCTGTGGGGTATTTTCCTGATTAGTGATTGATCTGGGAGGTCCCAGATCACTGTGGTTGGTACCACCCTGGGTTGTATAAGAAAGCAGTCTGAGCAAGCTACAATGAGCAAGCCAGTAAGCCGCACTCCTCCATGGCCCCTGCATCAGCTCCTGCCACCAGATTCCTGCACTGAGTTCCTGCCCTGACTTCCCTTCATGGTGAACTATGAAGTGTAAGCTGAAATCAACCTTTTTCTCTCCAAGTTGCTTTTGACCAGTATTTTATCACAGTAACAGAAAGCAAGAGAAGACAGGGGATTTAAGTAAACTTTTTGTTCATTATTCATTACAGACTTTCCTAGAACACTTGCAGCTAGCTAGACTTGCAGGAGTCTCGTTACTAATTCTTCCTCCCAGTGTGGTTCCAGGGGAAGAAGCTCTGGAGGCTTGTCTGGAGGCTTTGATAGTACCTGCTTCTATGGACCCCCTGCTCTGAGTCTTTATCTGGGGAAGGGAAATTGTTTTGACTTCACCAAAATGAGTTATATATAGGCTTGGCACATGCCACTGGCATGGCTGTCACTTCATGTAATTATGACATGACGAGTCTTCAGTGGGAATCAAACAGTAAGCAGAGCAGGGAAGCCAAAAGGGGCCGTAGAGCCGTGCTTCTCAACTTACGGGTCATGAACCTTCACAAGGGGTCACATATCCAGATATCCTCCATACCAGATATAGATTATGATTCATAACAGTAGCAACATTACAGTTGTGAAGTAGCAATGAAGTAGATGTATGGTTGGGGTCACCACAACATGGAGAACTATATTAACAGGTTGCAGCATTAGGAAGGTTGAGAACCACTGGCATAGATGAACTGAAGTCAGAGGGGCCAAGGAACAAGCAAGGATCCACCTGGGAGCTTAGGGGTGTGGTCTAGATCACTCCTGAGGTGAAGACTTACAGACACACATACGGATGCCATCCTTGCAATCATTTTGTCTCTTACATATTCAAATTGGTCAATTTACATTGCAGTGTGTGCTCATTTTAATATGCCTTCTAGGGGGAGAGGTTAATAAATGGAAATATCCAGATAGAAATACCCAATATGTAGTGAATTCCTATATTCAAAACTGTTTCTCCAACTATACTTAGTTATTTTAAAGGTCTTTAAAATCAATAAATAATTAGAAATACTTTTCCAGAATAAAGTGAGTGATGTTTAAGATATGTCAATTGTTCAGAAATTTAGTCTGGCCTTTCTGCCCATACTTGACTGGGAATGTAAAAATTCAATGAGTCAAACTACCTATGCTGACCCCTGTGGTTCCAACGCCTGTTCAGTGGCCCCTGGTCCAGCCGTTCCTGCCCAGCTATTCCTACTACTGCATGTGTGCCTATCCCAGTGGTCCCTACTCCATGTGTGCCTGCCCCAGACATGCCTACTCTGCAGTTCCTGATTGGCTGCTGCTGGCAGAGGACTTTGCGACATGTTCTTGTTCATGCAGCTGACTTGGCTTATGACAGATAGTCTCAGTAGGCACAAGGAGCTGGAAATGTCATACTTTGTGTGTCAGAAAGAGAACCATAAATATTTTACACACTGAGCATTAGCATGTTTTAGAGTGTATTTTCTATATCTCACAACTGGGAAACATGCTCATAAAGGTCATATGACTTGCTTGAAACCACAGAGCCAGTAAACAGCAAAGCTAGGATTTATATGGGTAATTCGGGTAAAGAGATAATAAGTTCAAATTAAATAAAGATGAATAGAGTGAAGTGAATCCCAGTTCAGTAAACTGCATGCACTATCTTTCAAAAGGTGCTGCCTCAGAATTACCCTGGTCCTTGTTAAAATACCTTCTTTCAGGACCCCTCATATGGAAACGATCAGATGCCCTATCTGTGACTACCAGAAATCTATATTTTAAAACCACCAGTGAGGTGACCCTTATTCACTCTGCCCTTGAAAGTGGCTTCTCCTAGGGTGTTCACCGCATCTCTTGAAAGCATAAATGATTTGTTCATGGACAGAATGAGTCACAACTGGATCAAGTGAGATTATGTATGTTGAAGCTCTTTGAGGCAGTATACACACATCAGACAGCCACTTGATTTTTATGGAAAGGGCCAGGAAAATGTTAATCCATTTTATTAATGAAGACATTCAGGTGGGAACTAGCTGAGATTACACAGCAATAAGTCTGAGCTAAGATTAGTGTCTAGATTTCTGACGCTTGTGATTCTGCCTACAGCTCTGCCCTGGATGTCTCAGCCTAAGTAAGCATCCTGCTAGAATGTGAGTGCCCAGATTGAAGAAAGCACGCCACGGCCATGTGTATAAGTGGTGAAAACCTGGGGTTTTCTTTTCAGTAAAGAAAAAATGCGGTGTAGTGAGGTGGTTTGAATAATAATGGCCCCTTAATAGGCTTATATATTTGAATACTTAGTAACCAGAGAGTGCAACTCTCTCTCTCTCTCCCTCCCTCTCTCTCTCTCTCTCTCTCTCTCTCTCTCTCTCTCTCTCTCTCTCTCTGCTCATGAATTGTGATCGCGACATAGAACTCTCTGCTACTTCTCCAGCACCATGTCATTCTGTGTCTCGTCACAGCAATGGAACAGTAACTAAAATACCAAATTACCAAGTATTTTTCCCTGAGGAAAGGACTGAAGCCCAGATCTGCTGTCATCAGGAAGGTTGGGGATGCTCTCTGGTCCTGGTTATACTGGTGGAGAGCCTAGAATGACAGTTGCCTGCCGTGACCTCTGTGTGCCTCCAGAGACATTCTTGTCTCCTCAGCTGGCTGGGTCCTGATGGAGCTGGAATGATCCCTGGATCATCCCTGCAGTTGGAGGGGGGGCTCTTTTGTATCTTCTCTAACTCTTTCTCCACATTTACCATTTTCCAGAAATCCTTCTTAGTTACATCCATCTTAATTAAATGCCCTAGAATATACTAGAAAGATGTTAATTTAGACATGAATTTTCAGGGATGCAGGGAAAGTCCTCTGCTATCTGAGTGTTCACCGGGCTGAGCTGACAATAGGCAGATCAATAGAAGAAGGTAAACAATTTAATTTCACATGGGTGGAAACAGTCACAGGAATGGTGTTTACCCTGTAGCTCAGTGGAGACTAGACTCTACTATACCTCTTCTCACATGAGAGAGGCACATGGAGGTTATGGCAATTTTGAGGGGTAACAAATGATCTTAGGTGACTGAATGAGCCTAATGCTCTAACAATGGTAAATTATTATCTTTGGGACTTGAATGACACAACAGATTGTGACTGATTTGCCCAGATAAAGTCTTTTTCCCAGATAAAGTACTTACAGTGCTTCAGGTGCAGGTGATATACCCATTTGTCTAAAGTCCCACCTAGGAAATACTTAGCCTTGATTCCTTGTCTGAGTTTTCATGAAGTAAGTTCATAACTCTTGGAAGGAATATTAAGATATGAACGTGTCTTTAATTAAAAATATCATTTCATGGTACTATATTTTAGGGTATTTTCTGATCCTCAGTAAGTTATATTAGAAGTTCAAATTCAGTGTCAGTTCTTTTCTCCATGGTTTCTTTTCAATGTTCTCTCCTTGAATGGCGACTCCATCATGTTATCATTTGCCCTGCCAGTCAGTGAGTGGGCTAGGTGGCCTCTCTGACCTCAGAGATTCCCAATAAACCCAACAAATGGAAGACTCAGTATTTACAGGGGGCAGTTGGATCAGCCGTATATGGTTTACAGGAGGCAGTTGGATCAGCCGTATGTGGTTTACAGGGGGCAGTTGGATCAGTTGGATCAGCCATATATGGTTCATTACGTCCTTCTTGGCATCTCAGTTGGTTTGGCTTATAGCCCAGTTACCTCAAGAGCTGAGAAGCCCTTATTTTCATGTTCTAAAAAATCACATGTCGGGGGTCTTGAGAGTTTCTTGAGTTCTGTCTGGCTGTTGTCTGTGACTTTATTATTATTCCTTGCTTGTTGACGTCTTAATAACTGGGCATCTTCTTCTAGCCCAGGAGACAAAGAATATTGTACCAGACTCTCCAGTTAGCTACTTTCCTAGTTCTGTGGCAAATGTACCAACAAAATGTGACAGAAAGTTGCCTTTAATGTGGCTCATAGTCTATGGGAACACTGTGCAGCATGTGGAGAAGGCAGGGATGCAGGCATGAGAGAAGACTGTTTCCAAGCCATCCCCAGTCAAGAAGCAGAGCGATGGATAAACTTTCTCATTTTAATTCAGTCCAGGACCCAAGCCCATGGGGTGGTCCCCGCATTCAGAGTGGGTTTTTCCTCCTCAATGAAACTTTTCTGCAAACACTCTCATAAATAAACTCAGGGGTGAGTTTCCATGGTGATTATAAATCCTGTCAAGCACACAGTGAAGGTAAACTCTCATAGCCCTCCCCGACACCACAGGGTAGAGACCTTTGATGACTCTTCTGGAATGCATGTGCTGTTTTATCTTTTTTGGTAAACCTTTCATGTGATGGTAATATTTGGAGGTCAATTTTTTTGAGATAGAACCCCCATATAGTCTATGCTGGCCTTGACTTTGAAACCCTCCTGCCTCAGCTTCCTGAGGTATTTACTACCATGGCCTTAGCTTTTTTAAAAATCACGTTTATTTATTTACTGTGTGTGCACTTACATGTGTGGGTATGCATGCCACAGCACATACATGTGTGGAGGTCAGAGAACAACTTTAGGGGATCAGTTCTCTCCTACCACATGGATTCTAGGGATGGCGCTCAGGAGTCAGGCTCCCACAGGTGCCTTTGTTCTCAGAACCATCTCACCAGCCCTTAATTTTCTTTTAACAATTAGAAAAGTGCAACTAAATACTCAGATAATTATATTTGTAGGAGCAATGTGATAGCTTTACCAACAAGCACTTATAGGCCAGGCACAAGGTACTTTAGCACATTTTGTCAGGCAGGTGAGGCATGGATCTGGTATCACACGCCTAGCCAGTGCTGGGCTGAGATATGAACTCGGGGTTTGGACACTGTGGTGAGCTGCCTGAGACTTTAGAGCTCAAATCTGGTGAAAAAATTTCATCAGCTTGGTCAGAAAGACAAATAGAGTTTTCTCATTGTGGAATATATAAATATTATATATATATGTATATAAAATCAAATCTCTCTTTCTCTCTCTGTCTCTCTGTCTCTGTCTCTCTCTCTCTCTCTGTCTCTCTCTCTCTCTCTCTCTCTCTCTCTCACACACACACACACACACACACAGAGACACGGTGTGGAAGTTGAAAGGAAGCCTAGGGGAACAGAACCAACAATAGAACAATAGGAAAAGACAAGGGAGAGGAAAGATATTTGGAAGTAGGGGAGGAGCATGGTCAAATTATAGTCTTTGTGAAAATGTTCTTATGGGGCTATGGGATAGTTCAGCTGAAAGGGCGATTGCAGCACAAGCCTGGAGAGCCAAGTTCAATCCCCGGAACCCATGCAAAGGTGGAAGGAGAGAACCGACTTCACAGAGTTTTCCTCTGAGTGCACATATGCACTGCGATGGTCAGAACTCTTCCTTGCCGTGTTATGTATACAACGACACATTGATACATTCTTTTAAAAAAGAAAATGTTCTTATGAAACCATTACTACGTGTAATGAATGCATTCCAATAAAATTGCCTGGTTGGCTGAACATGGCCGAAATACACTATGTGCATGCCAGAAAGAAACCCATTATTCTATACCCCCTGACAAAAGACTGGCTAGCTTACTGCCACAGAAAACAGCAGGACCCAAGAAGGAATGCGGTTCTGTGGAAGATATGCCTTTTTACAAGTACACTTCCGAGATGGCAGTCCGAGTGTGAGGAGCTCACATCCCCAGAATCCATGAGACAGCTTGGCAGACATTGACAGCGACCTGTATTTCCACCCTTCAGAAGGCAGAGGCAGTAGGCTCCCAGGACAAGGCTGGCCACGTAGACTAGCCTAAATTGGCAAGCCCTGGGTTCAACCAGAGATCCTGCCTCACTAAACAAAGTTGAGAGTGATTGAGCAAGAAGCCTTGGACCTTCACACTCATGAGCACACATGTACATCCATATGCATGGCAACATGCATATGAGCACTACAGATACATGCAAAATAGTACATTTTATAATCATTCTTAATGTGATCTAAGTAAGATGTAAACATATGGACAGGTGGTTGTCAGGTAAAATTCAGTCACTATGGAGTCAGGATGTTTCTATTTTTATGAAAGATTTTTTTAATGAAAGCTTGAAGTAAGAATAAAATAGTATAATGAAAAAGGCAAGATAAGGAAAAAAATCTAAAATATGATCACCCTAATGAAACAGGAATTTTGCTGTCTATATATAATCTCAGTTTTTGTTTGGGTACACAATAGGGTCTTTATGTAGTTTGATTGTGGCATAAAATGCCAAGATTTTATCTGGGAACTCATACTAAGGACTAGGAGCCAGGGTTCTAGAATGAGAACTATGGGGGGATCTGGATTCTGAGCTCATTAACGTGTAGTCTCAGTTACATTGTTCAAACCATTCTTAGAGTCAGATTTCTCACCTGTAAAATAGGGATTTTTTTCAGCAGTGAAGTTGTGCTGTTGTATGGGTTTAATGTAATTTTTCTCAGCACAGGACTAGATAAAGATATACTGCTCAATTAATATTTTTGTGACTAGATGTTTGATGCTTTTTATTTTAATTTTTTTACTAATTTATTTTTTACATTCCAATCCCAGTTCCCCCTCCCTTCTCTCTTCCCACTCCCCCCTCTTTCCCCCAGTGCCCATCTGCTCCTCAGAGAGGGTATGGCCTCCCCTAGGAAGTCTACTAAGTCTGTCCCATCATCTCATTTAGGCAGGACCAAGGCACCTCTCCACCCCCACACCCCTGTGTCTAGGTTAGGCAAGGTATCTCCCCATATAGAATGGGCTCCACTAAGTCCGTTTGTGCATTAGAGTTAGATCTTGGACTCACTCACTGCCAGTGGCCTCATATATTGTCCCAGTCACACCATTGTCACCTATATTAAGAGAGTCTAGTTCAAGCTGGGCGGTGGTGGCATATGCCTTTAGTCCCAGCACTCAGGAGGCAGAGGCAGGAGGATTTCTGTGAGTTAGAGACTAGCCTGGTCTACAAGAGCTAGTTCCAGGACAGCCTCCAAAGCCACAGAAAAAAAGGAGAGAGCCTAGTTCCGTCTTATGCAGGTTCCCCATTTGTCAGACCAGGGTCAGTAATCTCTCGGGTACCTTTTTTTCTATTTTTTAAAATTTAAATTAGAAAAAGGATTGTTTTACATGTCAATCCCAATTCCCTCTCCCTCCTCTCCTCCCCTGCCCCCCACTAACTCTCTATCACACCCCCTTTCTGCTCCCCAGGGAGGATGAGGCCTTCCACGAGGGATCTTCAAAGTCTGTCATATCATTTGAAGCAGGGCCTAGGTCTTCCTCTGTGTCTAGGCTGAGAGAGTATCTCTCTATGTGGAATGGGCTCCCAAAATTAATTTGTATGCTAGGGATAAAAACTGATCTACTACCAGAGGCCCCACAGATTGCCCAGACCTCCAAACTACATCCACGTTCAGGGCTTCTGGATCAGTCCTGTGCTGGTTTCCCAGCTATCAGTCTGGGGTCCATGAGCTCCCCCTTGTTCAGGTCAGCTGTTTCTGTGGGTTTCACCAGCCTGGTCTTGACCCCTTTGCTCATCACTCCTCCTTCTCTGCACCTGGATTCCAGGAGTTCAGTTCAGTGTTTAGCTGTGGGTGCCTGCTACTACTTCCATCAGCTGCTGGATTAAGGTTCTAGGATGTCATATACATAAGGTAGTCATCAATCTCATTATTGGGAAAGGGCATTTAAGGTAGCCTCTCCACCGCCATTGCTTAGATTCTTAGTTGGGGTCATCCTTGTAGATCTCTTGACATTTCCCTAGTGCCAGGTTTCTCTTAAACCTATAATGGCTCCCTGTATTATGGTATCTCTAATCTTGCTCTCCTCTATTCTTCTCCCGAATCAACCTTCTTGCTCCCTCATGTCCTCCTCTCCCCTCCTCTTTCTCCTAGGTCCCTCTCCCCTCTCCCCATGCTCCCAATTTGTTCAGGAGATCATGTCCCTTTCTCCTTCTCTGGGGGATCATGTATGTCTCTCTTAGGGTACTTCTTGTTTTCTAGCTTCTCTGGTAGTGTGGACTGTAGGCTGGTAATTCTTTGCTCTATGTCTAAAATCCATATATGAGTGAGTGCACACCATGTTTGTCTTTTTGTGACTGGGTTACCTCCCTCAGGATGGTTTCTTCTAGTTCCATCCATTTGCCTGCAAATTTCAAGATTCCATTGTTTTTCCCCCCGCTGAGTAGTACTCCATTGTGTACATGTACCACATTTTCTCTATCCATTCTTCAGTTAAAGGACATCTTGGTTGCTTCCAGGTTCTGGCTATTACAAATAATGCTGCTATGGACATAGTTGAACAGATGTCCTTGTTGTAGTAATGTGCATCTTTTGGGTATATGCCTAAGAGTGGAATTGCTGGGTCTTGTGGTAGACTGATTCCCATTTTCCTGAGGAATCTCCATATTGATTTCCAAAGTGGCTGTACGAGTCGGCACTCCCACCAGCAGTGGAGGAGTGTTCCCCTCTCTCCACATCCTCTCCAGCAGAGAATGTCATTGGTGTTTTTGATTTTAGCTATTCTGACAGGAGTAAGATGGTATCTTAGTGTTGTTTTGATTTGAATTTCCCTGATGGCTAAGGATGTTGAGCACTTTCTTAAGTGTCTCTCAGCCATTTTAGACTCCTCTATTGAGAATTCTCTATTTAGTTCTGTAGCCCACTTTTTAATTGGATCCTTTGGTTTTTTAGAGACTTGCTTCTTGAATTCTTTATAAATTTTGGAGATCAGCTCTCTGTCAGATGTGAGGTTGGTGAATATCTTTTCCCATTTTGTGGGCTGCTTTTTTGTCTTGTTGATTGTGTCCTTTGCCTTACAGAAGCGTCTCAGTTTCGGAAGGTCCCATTTATTAACTGTCAATCTCAGTGTCTGTGCTACTGGTGTTATGTTCAGAAAGCAGTCTTCTGTACCAATTCGTTCAAGGGTACTTCCCACTTTCTTTTCTAAGGGATTCAGTGTGGCTGGATTTATGTTGAGGTCTTTGATCCATTTGGACTTAAGTTTTGTGCATGGCGATAGACATGGATCTATCTGCAGTCTTCTACATGCCAGCATCCAGCTATTCCAGCACCATTTGTTGAAGATGCTTTCTTTTTTCCATTGTATACTTTTGGCTTATTTGTAAAAAATCAGGTGTTTGTAGGTGTGTGGGTTAATATCAGTGTTTTCAGTTTGATTCCATTCATTGGTCTATCTACCTATTTTTTTGTGCCAGTACCAAGCTGTTTTCAGAACTATAGCTCTATAATAGAGCTTGAAGTTAGGGATGATGATGCCTCTGGACGTTCCTTTATTTTACAGGGTTGTTTTGGCTATCTTGAGTCTTTTGTTTTTCCATATAAAGTTGAATATCGTCCTTATGATCTGTGAAGAATTTTGCCGGAATTTTGATGGGGATTGCATTGGATCTGTAGTATTTTTTTGGCAAGATTGCCATTTTTACTATGTTGACCCTACCTGTATATAGTGGGGCTACTGATTTTTTTGATTAATTTTGTATCCTGCCATTTTGTTGAACGTGTTTATCAGTTGTAGGAGTTCCCTGGTAGAGTTTTTCGGGTCACTTATGTAAAATTTCATATCATCTGCAAATAGAGAAACTTTGATTTTTTCTTTTCCAATTTGTATCCCCTTGATCTCCTTTTGTTGTCTTATTTCTTTAGTTAGAACTTCAAGTACAATATTGAAGAGATATGGAAAGAGTGGCCTTGTCTTGTTCCTGATTTTAGAGGAATCTTGTTGAGTTTCTCTCTATTTAGTTTGATGTTGGCTGTTCTTTTCCTGTATATTGCTTTTATTACGTTCAGGTATGTTCCTGGAACTTTATCATGAAAGGGTGCTGGATTTTGTCAAAGGCTTTTCAGCATCTAGTGAGATGATCATGTGGTTTTTCTTTTACAGTTTGTTTATATGGTGGATTACAATGATAGATTTTCATATGTTGAACCATCCCTGCATCCCTGGGATGAAGCCTGCTTGATCATGGTGGATGAGTTTTCTGATGTGTTCTTGGATCCGATTTGCCAGTATTTTATTGAGTATTTTTGCATCAATGTTCATGAGGGATATTGGTCTGTAGCTCTCTTTATTAGTTGTGTCTTTGTGTGGCTTGTGTACCAAGATAATTGTAGCCTCATAAAAAGAGTTTGGCAACGAACCTTTTGCTTCTATTGTGTGGAACACTTTGAGGAATATGGGTATTAACTCTTCTTTGAATTTCTGGTAGAATTCTGCATTGGAGCCATCTGGCCCTGGGCTTTTTTTGGATGGGAGACTTTTGATGACTGCTTCTATTTCTCTAGGGTGTATAGGTCTGTTTAAATTGCTTATTTGTTCTTGATTTAATTTTTGTAAGTGATATCTATCCATAAAATGTCCATTTCCTTTCAATTTTCGAATTTTGTGGAGTACAGGTTTTCAAAGTATGACTTGAGGATTCTCTGGATTTCCTTAGTGTCTGTCGTTATGTCTCCCTCTCTTGGGTACTTTTAAAAACAGTAGTAAAGTCTATTTTCATATGGATTCCTGACACCTAAAAAGACCAAGTAATGGTGCAGGCAGGTGGCTCAGTGGGTAAAAGTAGCTACCACCAAGCCTGACAATTTGAGTTCAGTTTCCAAAGTCCACATGGTAGAAGGAGGGACCCAACTCTCATAAGTTGTCCTTGGACCTTTTCGTGTGTGTATATGCTTGTACAGGTGCACACAATCAGTAAAGCTTTTTGAAAAAGCTATGCAATTGACTTGCTTTTAAAACAAAACTACCATTGCCACTTTCTAAGAGTCCAGTTGGAACTAGGATTTATCTTGGCCTGGGTTTCTGCTGTGTACAGTTTTGTTGGCCATCTCTGGACCTTCCTGCTTTGATACTTGTGCCACAAAACTGGCAATGCCCACCGGGAGCCTCTGTTTTGTAGTTGGCTGGAACCAAGGAAGACCCAGACATGCATGGGGCTTTGCTCCTGGTGGCATTTCCAGTCTGTTAGAGGCAGAACCTTGACCTTTTCACCACACAGGCAGGCCCAGTCTGCATCGAGGTACTGTTGATCCCCTGATCCCTGTCAGTGTGTTGGCTGTGACAGCCAGAGATAGGGTGGGGGTTTTCGTCTAGCTCACCCCTGGGCTTTCTTTAAAATCACATTGGCCATTTGTCACCCCTGATCTCTCCCAGGGGCACCCTCTGTGGTTCTTCATCCCTCCTCCTCCTCCACTGCCAAACTATTCTTATGTAGAGAAGGGATTTCTGAGTGGATATTTTAGCTTGCCTCCTCTTGTCCAGACTCCATCCAAGCCCCACTTTTCCTGCCTTGTGCCTTTCCTACTTCCCACTGGTCTCACTGACCTTCATCCCAGACTGTCTACTGTTACACTGAAAAGAGAATGTAAACTGTGTGAGGACCAGAAATGGATGAGCAGCCATGGATGAGGCTCACTGACAAAAAGGGACATGTTACTTACACACTTAAAATAACGCAAATGATGGACCACATCAAAACACCATGTCAATAGCTGTTAGAATATCCACAGTTTCTAATGTATACTCAGGGAAGGAGGTGTTGAAGCCCTTAACTTTCCCCTGAATATAAATGCTCAAGTCATTCCAAAATACACTGTGAAGCTCCCAACCCACAGGGAGCCTGAAAGTGGTTCCTGGGAAAGCCCCCTATCTCAGATAAAAGGTATCCAATGTACCCCACTGGCAAGGAAATTGACTCCTGTCACATCACAGTGTCTGGTAAGGTGTTTACCTAAATATCACCAATCAACTCTCAGGCTCTGCTTGAAGGCGTGTCAAACCATATCGTACCTCAAAGTTTCTGGAGTGAGAGTTAAATGCTTGCTGGCCTGTTCACTCTGGAGCCGGGCACCCGGTCCCTCTGCTCTGCTCCCATAAGAGACAGCCCTTGCCCACATCAGTGTGGAAGAATTTTTGTCTTCAGTGGGGATTTATGCCCATCACATGGCCTGGGAGAAGACTAGGCTGCACGTTGTGTGGCTTGAGTTCTTCCTTTTTCCATTGTCTCACCCTTTCCACAGCTGTACTAATTGTAGGCTCTCTTGGGAGAAGGGATGCCAGCAGCTGAGCTCCCAGCCCTCTTCTGGCCTATAGATCTTGCTCTGTTGACAATATTGGGCCTCTGGCTTCTCAGGGTCTGGCAAGGGGAAGCATAAGAGTGATGGGTAAATGGGAGGAGCCTCAGGCCTCACCTGTATACAGTGCTGCTTCTAAACCTGTCTCCTAAGGAAATGACCCCACAAATAAAACATCTCTTAATTTTCCCTTTTGAGAAAATTCTTAAAAAATACAGGTCTTTGTTTCTCTTTTGAGATATGTTCTCACTGTGTAGCCCAAGTTGGCATCAAACCTATAATCTTTCCCCCTCAGCCTCCAAATGCTGGGGTTGATCCCAAGCTGTTTTGTTTTTGTTTTTTTGTGACCTACTTGAATATGCCAATCTTGAGGAGAGTAGGAAAAAAACATGCCTAGTCTTTATATTTATCCTATTACTTTTCTTACAAGTATCTAAAATCTCAAGTTGAAGGAAATATATTAATCTAGGGTATTACTTTTCAGTTCTTACATTCTTTGACCTGTGAATCTACACATGTGTTTTAATGACTAGTGTCACTGCCTCTAGGAACGCTATTTGGAATCATCTTCCTCAGTGTCCAAGTTGTTTGTAGTGTAGCACTCTGGGAATCCATGAATAATTTGGTTACTGGGGATTCTGCAAGGGAACTACTAATGACCATGCAGATGTCAGCCTCAGTTCATTGTGAAATTTGCATTTCCATTCTATTGGTAGTCAGTGGCTTGATGAGAACTCAAGTATAAGGTGAGAGTCTCTCTTCTAAGGGCTGGTTTTGCTCCAAATCCAGTAGTGAGGTTACAATTAGTAATTCTGTATGAATTGAAAATGTATTTATAAATAATAGCTACATTAAACAAAATAATTAATGCAAAATGCAACAAATACATTATTAAAATATGTAGTATATTATTACTTATATTAAACATATTAAGTATATTATGTTTTTTTCAGGTAATACATGTGATTATATATACTATATTAAGAATATTAAAAGGTTATATGGTAATTAAATACTATACAAATGTACTAAAATAATATAATGAAGGTTCTTGGCAAAAAATGTCAAACAGCCAGTTGTGTTGACTCATATCTGTGGATATACTGAAAAAGCAGATGCAGGAGGATCTAACCTTTGAGGCCTGGTTGGTCTCTACCATAGGCTGATCAGATGGATAGCTCAGTCAGTTAGGAGCTCACTGAGCAAAGCTGATACCCTGAGTTCCATTCCTAGGACCCATGTAAAGGCAGAAGGAAAGAACCAACCCCAAAGAGTTGTGCTCTGACCTCCACACCACAGCATTTGAGACCACACACCACCCCAATTACACAACATAGTAACAGTAACGTGTTTACCAGCATAGACCAGTAAAAAGAGTAAAACACTAGCACTTGCCAGGTAAGGACAAGTGCTGGTACGTCTTGGTAGACAGCATGCCAGGTGTGTCTTGGCACAGATGTTCACATATGTGTTTCATGCACTTGTATCTCATGATACATGCTAGTTTATAATGTATTGCTTTTCTCTTTTATTTTGCAGGATTTTCATATGAAAGAAAGTATGGTAGTTTTATATCACAGTTGTGATGGCTACATCTCTGTGTACATAGTATAGTTCCCTCTACTCTAGTTGGTAGTACTAGGGGTTGCTTCCAGTTTTCTTTCCTAAAGACAATTCTATAATATCCTGAGTTGTAGTTTTAAAAACCTTCTCTAATCTCATCCGATATTATAAGACCTGTGTTTCTTCCATGTTTCTCAACTCTTCAGTACTTTGTTTTTTTAAGTGTGATAAAAGGAAGTAACAGTGTTACCATTGTAACACTTATTTGTTTTTTCTTTCTTTTCTTTGTTATCTATCTATCTATCTATCTATCTATCTATCTATCTATCTATCTATCTATCTACCTACCTACCTATCTATTTTTGAGACAGTGTTTCCAGGCTGGCCTTGAATTGGCTGTGTAGCAGAAGACATCTTTGAGTTCCTAATCCTCTGCCTCCATGCTGAGTGCTGGGGTCACTGGTGTGCACCATTGTGCCCACATTTTTTTTTTGTTTTGCATCACTTTAAATGCACAGAGCAATAACACTGAGCGCATCCACCTGGCTGTGCTGCTTGTTCCCACTGCTCACTGCAGCGCTCCATCTGCACTGGAACTCCCTACCCATTATATGCTGTCTTGGGTCCCCTCCTAAATCCCTAGCACCCACCATTCTTTCATCTGTAAATCTGACTACGCTAAATCCTGCGAATGAACACTGTGCCTGTAATATGCAATACATATTATAATTTTCTATTAAAAACAACATTACTAAAAATTAAAAACATAGGGCAAAACTGAAAGAATTTCCTAGCAAGCTCTGACTCCCCTACCTGCCACCTAGTTATTACCATTAATGTTTTACTGTGTGGTACTTACATTATTATGTATGCATTTATCCATTCCTCTCCACTCACTTTATTTTTGCATCTTTAAAATCAAATTCAGATACCACACATCTCCTGCAAAGAGCCCATATGCACTAAATTTGATATTTATTGACTTTTCTGTGATTTGATGAAAAATTTACCTTATATAACAAAATATGAAAAATATCTTAACTCAAGGTTACAGTTCTTCACAAGCTAAACCACTACGTGGATGTGTTACCACCATCATTCCGGATTTTCCTTCATGGTTCTTCCCCTTTAACTCTATCCTGTTTCCATCCTCACCCACACCAGGGCAAAGTAAAGCAGGGGAGAAGCATGGGTGTCACATGGCAGGTGTGGACAAGCAGTCCAGGCCACTTGCCTCTGTCCTGCCATTGCAGCCTGTCTTCCTCTTTATTTACACAAAACACTGCTACATTCTTTATTTTCTTCCTCAGAGATTTGCTGACACACGGCAGGGGTGTGTATGTGGAGGGGCTAGGCACTGCTCCAAATGATGTGGCAGACTTTGAAGATCCCCCATGGAAGGCCTCACCCTCCCTGGGGAGCAGAAAGGGGAAGGGATAGGGGGCCAGTCGGGTGCAGGGGAGGAGGGGAGGGAGAGGGAACTGGGATTGACATGTTAAACAAGCTTGTTTCTGATATAAATAAAAAGAAGTCTGCTTAAGAAAAGATTTTCTAATTTAAATAAAAAAGATGCTATATGTGAACTTGTACATACATACACATGGAAAAGAATATGTATTATATGGTAAAGGATATAGCACCATGTAAAGGATGTATTGTGGTATTGTCTATATATATTCTTGTTTACTGTATGCTTTTATACTTCATAACAGATATTTAAAAATAAGTATTTTTTTCAATGACTCCTATTTAGTTTGAATTTTTTTAAATATGAAGACTACAGTTGCAGTTTGTAAAATGTCCCTTTTGTCTCTAAGGGTTTGGTATGACTTTTCCCCTATGATAGTAACTGTGAAGAAATGATCAGCTATCCTAACATTTCAACATCTATCTCTGACCTTCTAGAATGAGCTTTACTTACATGGTATATTAGTGTTTTAATGCACTGTTGCAGTCTCTTGGTTAATGTTTTATTTAGGAGTTTTGTATTGACCTTCTTAAGTGATATTTGTCTATAGAGTTTACTGTGCATAAAATATTAGATTTTGTTATTAATGCAATACCCACCTAAAATAGATTATATATTCCTTTTTTTCTCTTTCACAGTCTAGAAATCATTGAACCATCTGCTCTTTCTGGGAAACTGTGGGCTTGATTATTTTTTAATTTCTCCCTTCCCTGATGAATTGGAATACTTATATTTTTATTTTTCCTAAGGAATATTAGGGAGATTATGTTTTTCTAGAAAATTATCTATTGCACTCTGATTTTAAAACTGGTCATGCAGAATTCAGTAGTTCCTGAGGCTTCCTGTAATTTTGTTTAATGTTTGAGCAGGTTGGAGTCAAGCTGCCTTCCCAGCTGAGAACCCAGCTGAATTATTTCTCCTTGTCATCCCGTAGTTCTGGTGCTAGACTGTGACTCCTTCTACGTGCCAGCATCCTCACTGGATACTGCTCAAGTTCATGGTGTCTGAGGGCACGATTGGCCCCTGATGGCGGGTGTAGTACCTGCTCATAGTCTTACAGATAGAGGAGGAGGTGACATGGAGTTCTGTGTCATCATAAATATTTGGGGCGTGGGGATGGAGAGGGACAGGTCTCACCATGTAGCCTATTCTGGTTGGGGGATTTGTGGTCCTCTTGCCTCAGTCTCTTTAGTGCTGAGATTATAAGCATGTGTCAGCATGCCAGTTTAACAGCCTTAAATACTGTGTTAACCCATTTCTTTGCCTCACCTAGTCTCCGTGTACAGCTTGTGGCTCTACTCTTTTTCTTGTCCAGTATAATCTTCCCCACTCTTCAAACTTTGTGTGAGGCAGTTTCCAGGGTGTTCTGATAGCCTGACTGCTTTTCTTGCAGTTGATACACTATGAATTCTTTCCACAATTAAATGTGAGACCCATCTGTAATGGTGTTTTGGAATGTTGAAATTCAATGTTTGTCTGCCCTTTTCCAACTATTTTTTAAATTCCAGCAATTTGTATGGATGGAAAAGAGCAGAGAGGTGAGGAAGGGGTTCTTTTGATTTCATCTGGAACATTCTCAGCTTAACACAAAGCATTGCTGACTCTCATTAGATCACTGCCTGTCTTCCTGGGGGAGGAGATCGCAGCACTCTCAACTCATTGACTATGGAGGAGGCTGCGCTCTGCCATCCTGCCCCTTCTCATTGTCTTCCCACCTAGTTTACCTCCCCTCTCCTATCAGCCCCCAACCACGGCTTTGACCAGAGAGTACATTTCCTTGCTTCCCTAGCTCAGCCAAGAAAACCAAACAGCTCTAAGGAGCACTCCATATATATATGCATTATATATGTATACATTATACGGTAACTGGAAACCCTTCTGGAAAATGGCCCCTTTCATTAACTTTCCAATAAACAACATCAGCATTTTGTATCATTGGATTTTTTTCCTTCTACTTTCATATGATAGAATTTTTTTCTTAAATCGTTATGAACATCAATATATTTTGCTGAGCAAGAGGGAGCTTGCAGCTAGACTGTATTGTTTGTCCCTCTTATATATTAGATATAAAGGTTGTCAGTGACATCTTGGCTGTCACTGTGGTCCACACCTGGGCATCCTTGTATTGAATGATTTTACTTTTTCCTCCCACAAACCTGGGCCCTTGACCAGGGACTTTGTTTTCCTGATGTTTTAGGTGCCTGGCACTAGGTCTGGCTCACTGTAGAAACTTTAGCAGTGCAGTGGAGGAACTGACAGAAAGAGCCGAATGATGCTGGGGACTAGGAAGCAGGAAACCAAGATGTCCTGACTACACTGCTACTTTGGTTTTTGGTCTCTGTGGGTTAAGGCAATTATCTGACTTCCCTATAACAGGATGTTGTTAATACCTATCCTGTTTACCTTTGAGGTCACCCAAAATGGTGATGAACACAAAGGCACTTTGGAAAGCACACCAAACGACATGGGGGTGATGACTTACTGTTCTAGTGCATGAAGGAAAGGCGAGAGTCTAATGGATGCACAACTGTACAAATTGACTTCGAACTTCCTCCAGTTCTTTAAAAAACATCTAATTTTATTTTATGTATATGAGTGTCTGAATGTATACTATGTGTGTGCCTCATTCCCTCAGAGCCAGGAAAGGGTGTCAAACCGAATGGGACTGGGAACTGAACCTTGGTCCTCTTGCAGAAAGGGCACTTGTTTTAATTGTGCTTCGGGATTCAAGTAGAGGACATGGAAATGTCTCCAGAGAGATGGAAACTCAACCCGGCTAACACCATTCTCAGATAAAGCGTTGATGAAATGAACACCTGCACTTACTCCCCGGTGTCTCCAGGAGCTTATATATAGAGCGCCTCTCAGATAATCTAGTTTCATTTCTGTTGCTGTGATAAAACACTCTTGACAAAAAGCAGCTTAGGAGAGAAAGGGATGATTTTAGCTCATGATTACATCATAGCAGAAAAATTAAGGCAGCCATAGGTTGATAGAGCTGGTTCCATCACATCCAAGTCAAAAGAAGAGAGAAATGAATGCATACATGTTCACGCACTTACTTGTGAGCAGCTGGATTTGCCATTCACACAGCTCAGAACCAGCCTAGTGAATGGTATCATAATTAAAAAATGCATTCAATCCACCTTCAAATGTCCCCATGGTCGATAATAGTCTCAACACTGTTTCACGGCACTCTCTTAACTAAAATCCTCTGTAAAAGCAAAATAAAAAAAGCAGGTCACATATTTACAATCTACTATGACAGAATATACACTACCATTCCAAAAGAGATGAAAGACCGCAGAGTGAGGAGACACTGTTGGGCAAACTCCAAATTCAGCATTCCCATGTCTACCATCAAAGTACTCTTCAGATCCCCAGGTTTGTTGACTGGCATGCACTTCTCTCCCTTGGGCTAGTTCCATACCTGGTCTGACATGGCAGGTATCCCATGACTCTGGCATCTCCAAGGTAGTCCAGGCTTCACCTTCACAACTTCACACAAAGACCTCTCTGGGCCCCCATAAAATGACATCCCTGACACATGCCTGGCCTTACCAGCTTTCCATAGCTGCAGAGGGAGATTCCACAACTCACTTCTTATATCATTGACTCTAAAGTCAGTACCACATGGCCAAAGCTTCTCCTTGATGGGGCTGGAACATGGTCCCTCATTTAAAGATATCCTTCAAACATCTGTCATATGCCTCTAGATTCTTAAAAATTGGGTTATGGGGTTGATGAGCAAAAATGGTTAGGAATTATTACTGCTTACCAATGATGTCAAAACTTGAGGGAAAATGATGGGAAATGATAACTCTGTTCTGTTAGAGTTTATTAATGATGACTAAAAGATGAATGAGAGAAAATGTTATATACATGTTCAAAACCAAAAATGATGTGTTCTATGTTTTGGAACAACACGGATGTGGCCCTATTGACTAAATTCTGTGTAAGTAAAGAAACACTCTGGTTGCTAGTCAGTCAGGCTGCAAGATGCTCCCGACCACCATGGCCTGGCTCACTCCCTTTCCTCACCTACTCCTTACACCCCCTGCTGGGACCCGCATCTCTGCAGGGGATGTGCTTCCTCTCTGTCCATCTCTCCTAAGATGAAACTAAGAAGTGTCCCCTGTATGATTCCTCCTGTCGCCGCTCTTGCACACCCATCTTCAGCCCCTGCCCTCATCCAGAGCTGGACTCTGGCACCGAGGCAATGGTTTTACAAATTTAGAGAAAAGTGTGATTGGCATGGCCTTTATACTTCCATCTTCAGATTCTCTTTAGTGATTACAGTGACAATGACCTTAGTGTTATGAATATTTCACATTTGTGAATGGCTTCTCCCTTCCCAGTGTCGTAAAGATTGGAAACACACCCTAACTGACTCTTAAGAGCCAGTATTGATTATTTCTTTAGAGACAAAGTGGTGGGTAGACTTATTTGCCATGGTCTTAGAGTCCACAAGGGACCTGGGGATTTTTAAGAATTTTATGAAATAGAAGTTCACAGAAGAGAAGGTTGAACATAAACAATGCTTTAAAGTCATGTAGCCAGCCACGAAGCATGGCAGTGAGGTCTGTTGGCTTGCAATCTGTCTCTCAACAATTTGGATTACAAACAAAGTCTATGTATTTATTTAGTGGTTTTGTAATTATAGTAACTGAACTATTGTCAGGTACTGGAGTGATCACCATGGAGTGTACTTGATGGTACTATAGCTAGAAGTCACAAGGCTGGGGTGCTCCCAAGCTTGTGCCTTGAGGGCAGTATTCTCAACTGTCCTAGATAGATTCTGCCCTGAGCTTAGGTTTGGGGCAGGGTGAGACAGAGTGTGTCTCCTTGGGAGCTCCTTAAACTCCTTCTCTTAACAACATGTGTGTGTGTGTGTGTGTGTGTGTGTGTGTGTGTGTGTGTATGGTCTGTGTGTATATGTGTGTGTATGCATATGCATGTGCATGTGTGTGTTATGTGTGTATATGCATGTGCATGTGTGTATATTTGTGTGTGTGTGGTCAGTGTGTATGTGTGTGTGGTTTGTGTATATGCTTGTGCATTTATGTACATGTGAGTGCATGCTTATATGTGTGTGTATAAGTGTGCATGTATTAATAGTAGGGGATTACAATACCCACTTTCTCCAGCAGAGAGGTCTTCTGGAAAAAAATAAGCAGAGAAACATTAGAATTAATTGACATCATTCATTGAATTGACTTAACAGATATTTACTGAATATTCCACCCAAACAACAAAGAATATACATTCTACTCAGCAGCTTATGAAAATATCTCTAAAATATACTATATTCTGGGATGCAAAACAAATCTTAACAAATTTAGAAATATTGAAATAAGTGTATTCTATGTGGTCACAATGCAATAAAACTTAAAGTCTACAGCAAACAAATGTATAAGTACACAGACTAAAGGAGGTTAAACAAGAAGAAATAAAAGTTTCCTAGAATAAAGTGAAATAAATGAAAGAAAAATACAGAAAAATTTCTGGGACATATTAAAAGCAGTCCCACAAGGGAAATATAGCTTTAAGTGATGGCACTAAAAAAATCAGAAAGAACACAAACTACTTAACGATAGACACTTGGTTTGAATCATTAATAATAAACACTGAATCACCAATAATGTGTCAGTGTTGCATTAAGGAAAGAAATCAAAGCAATTCCCCTTAGCATCGTTTAATCCAAAGTAGGGTCCATTATGACTCTTCCATACCTATCTCATCAATAACCTCCACTCTCCTCTAGTACCCTTTTGCATTTCCTTCCCCCCTCCCCAATATGTCCGGAAGGTTTTTTCAAAAACCCCACTGATGAGATAATTTGATTTAAGGAGGTCTTGAATCCAGCCTCTTACCCCTTCTAGTTTTAGGCTTTCTTTTTGTATATACACACATGGCCCATTAAAGTCATTCCCAGGCCACCAGGGATTGCCAGACGGCTGTTGAGAAATGCCTGCTCCAGTGTTTATCTCTCTGGATTGAACATTTTTCATTGATTCTTATCTCTAGGCATTCTTTTTATTCTCATGTCAGCTCAGGTAAGTCTAAAAGATTTACAGAATGCTTTACTGACAGCTTAGGTGTTTTGTACCAGGAATCAGTTTCTACTTCCAAGTCCGTCAAACTGCTGACCACCTAATTGCAGCATAGAATCTACATCCATAAATTCTCACCAACGTGACTGCCTAAACATGAGCTGAACATGGAAAACAACAGCCATGCTAAAGTGGACGAAGGAAAGCCTAGAGGGCTTCATCCCTACACAAAGAACTGGAGGCAACTAAGGGATGCTGAGAGTAGGAGAAATAGTCTTCTCCAGGGAAAAGCACACCAATTCGCTGTCCAATACCAAACTGTCAACCCTGAAACCATATACATACAGTAACAGTATATAGGTCAAGCAGATTTGCACTTATGTATTTGGCAGCGTGTGTGTACTTTATGACCTATTACCTGTTCAGCTCTTCCCCTACTCTCTGTGTCTGGTCCCGAGCAATGATCACACAGGAATGCTCTCTGTTGTGACAGACTGAGCTCTGTGTCTTCCTTTCAGGCTTTCGCAAAAGATTCTCCCTTTACCTAAATTATTTCTCTGAAACATTTCTTAAAGGACCTGTATCTTACAATGTCTGACTTACGTTTTTCTCCTATGTGTTCCCATGAGCTTCTATAGATCACTTATCTTGTTAGTGACAAGATTAACTTTTTAGCTCTTTTCTCTTTCTCAAAATACATTCTTTTATCTGTTTGGGTTTAAGTTGCTTGGAATATCCTGGATGCCAGATGCAGGTTTAAGGTTGATCTTCAAGAATAGACTAAAGCCTAATATGGGCCAAGACAATGCTTTTTCCTTCACTTATGATTCATTAGAGCCTAGTATGATATTGACAGCAAATAATAACAAGTAACACAATGGATGAGAAGAGTAATATCTGGTGAGTCAAGGAGCTTTTTTTTTGAGAAGCTGTACGTAAGTGCATAACCTCAGATAAGTAGGTGACAGATTTTGACTTCCTTTGATATGAGAATATCCAAATATGCCTAGTTTTAACCTTTTGGAGTTTGGAGAGTCACGACAATGAGAACTATTTTAAAGGTGTGGAAATTGAACTTCAGAGAAGATAACATCTCAATAGTTACATTTATTTTTAGAGGTAAATCTGGGACTTCAACCCAGGAGTGAATGACTTCAAAGCTAAGGCTGTATTTTAGAGTCAGTGATTTAGAAGTAGTTGGGTTGACCTTTTATGACACTACAGGATGAATCAGTAAATCCATCCATCCGTCCGTCCATCCATCATCCATTCATTCACCTATCCATTCATCCATCCATCAATTTATCTATCCACCATCCACCCACCCACCCACATATCCATCCATCCACCTACCCATCATACATCAACCTATCAATCCATCCGTTTGTCTGTCTGTTCTTCCATCCGTCTGTCCTTTCGTCCAGAGCAGGACAGAGACACTGCAAGTAGAGGCAAAACTCTGGTAAGGGTCAAGTTGATGATGCTGAGGGTAGAAAAGCCAGACAAGATGGTATTTCATACTTTCATTCAAGCTCACTAAGGAAGATGCATTGCTGTGGTTAAGAAAGCAGGTACTGGGGCAGGTTACTGTTTCAAATCCTGTTTTACCTTCTTCTGGGGCTGTGAACAAGGGTGAAACAGTCAACCATTGTGCACTGACTTGCAGGAAATGAGAATGATAATCCCATTACCTGCCCTGTGGTCTCCTGGTTGGGTGAAGTGGTTAATTTGTATAAAGCCATTGTGGCACTGCCTAGTGCATTCAGAGAGGACCATCTATATTCTACTCACTGCTGTAGGCACTGGGCGTGTGGCACGGCATCAGGCATGTTGCCTTCTTTCATAAAGCTGATATCTTACTGGAAAGTGTGGGGGAGCAAGGCAATTCATTCTTGGATGCACAGAAACCACTGACGTCTAGACAAAATTCTTTGGCATTCTTTGCCTGGAGGACTGAGACCTATGTTCTTTCTCACTAACTCTGGATGGACTCATTTTGCCCAACATAATGATCTCCAATTTCATCCATTTTATGTGTCACCATTTCATTCTTTAGATCTGAGTAACATTCCGCTGTGCACACTTATCACAGTTTCTTCCTTCCTTCATCAGCAACGAATCTCTAGGATGGTTTGATATCTTGGTTGTTGTGACTAGGACAGCAGCAGTCATGGATGTGCAGGTATTCCCCATACTTTGTTGATTTGGAGGCCACAAGTGGTAGTACTGACTCCTGCTGTAGCTCTTTTTTTTTAACTTTCTATTTATTCTTTGTGTCTTTCACATCATGCATCTTGGTCCCGTTCATTTCCTGTCCTTCTATATCTGCTTTCTGCCCTAGCAGTTCCTGCCCCCCCCATAAAATTTAAGAGAAAAAGGTGGGGGGAATCTCACCATGGAAGCTGTAGTGAGACATAGTGAGTTACACAGTGAGCTCTTTTGTCCATGTGTCTTTACTTGTTCACTGCAGAGAGTCTTTGGTCTGGTTCAAGGCCTCTGGTTTCTGCTACACTATTGATGCTGGGCCCTCACTGGGACTCCTCTAGGCTATCCTGCTGTTGTCCTGTGTTGTGGAGATCCTGCAGCTTTGGGTCTGCAGGGCTGATCCCTTCACACACTCTAGCAGATCACTGATGGGGTGAATATTGGGGTGGGCTAACCCATAACCCTGATTCTGGGCCTTGGTAGCTGCAGGGTTGTCAGCCCACCAGCTCTGCCTTGTCCTAGCCATCAGTGTGAGCTCTCCAGCATTGCTCTGGCGAGCTCACCCTTTGGAGTGATGAGCAGGGCGTGGGGCCAGTTCTCTGCTTTCGTGAGCTCGGGGTTGGGATCTTCCCCACCGACATCTTCAGGGCCACCTCTTCTGTGCTACCCGGGTGTGGCATAGGGGTCACTCCACCCAGTGCTCCTGCAGATGGGGGGTCAGGGCTAGCTCTCCCACTCTTATTACCTCAGGGTCAGCTCTCTCACCTGCCTCAGGCACTGATGGGTGGGGAGGGAGGGGCAGCATCCCACCCATGGCACCACATGACAGGTGAGTAGTGGGAACGGCTCTTCCATGCTCCCAATAGTGGAGCTGGCTCACCCATGCGTCTGCCAACAGGATTGGTTCTACTGTGTTGCCCATGCGAGGTGCAGGGCCTGCTCCCCCAGGTGTTGAAGCTGGTGGTGGGCAGGGATAGCTCTCCCACACACCACAGGCGTTGATGGGTGGAGGCAGGGAGAGAGCATCTCTCCTCTGTCCATATTTCCACACAACAGATGGTAGCTCTATTTTTTATTTTTAGTTTTTGAGGAAGCGCCATTCTTACCTCCACAATAGCTGTACCAGTGTACTTTCCCATCATCTAGTTAGGAGACTTGACGATTGGCACGGGTAATGGAGAGAACTATGCCAACCATGCAGGCAGCTATGCAGGCTAAGGGGAGAGCATCTGGCAGGCCTGAAGGGGAAACATTGGACACTGGGGAGTTAAAGGTAGGGAGTTAATGCAGGGATCCACACAGGCACTGGGAAAGCACCTGTAAGGACATGAGCAGTTTGATGAAATGTCATGTCCTTGGAGAGGTGTTTGAACAGAGCTGTGAGGCACCACAGCATGGCCACTGAGTGAATGGATGGCTGAGGCGAGGCAAGGAGAACAAGGGGCAGCCATCCATGCCACCGAAGGAGAACAGGCCAGAGGGGATTGCGGCTTGGACTTGAAGCCTTCATCTGCCTACGTTTTGATGGCAGAATAGATGTGGAGTAAGAAGGAAGGGCGGATTCGAGGCTGGCCTCAGCACTTTTGATGTGAGCAGCTTGAAATGTGGAGTTGTCATTTTGATATGAAGGTGATCGGGAGTAAAAGATCGGTTGTTACAAGTGGCAAGATCACACAGTAATTCATCAGCCTCCTCTCACAAGATCAACTCAAAAGAATTAAGAATCCTTCTGGAGAATTAAAGGTGAATACAGGATGTATTGGACTGTAGTCTTGTGAATGAATTGACTGTTTCTTGCTGTAGATTCTTCCTGTAGCTTATTCCTATCTGTGACAAACTTGAGATTTAGTTCCCACAGTTCAGCACAATCTGATCATTTACTGGGCACAGTTTCTCCCATGTATTTGGAGTTTACTGATTACACTCCCTAGCTATGTGTGATACCTGTTTCTCATTACCAGGTTCTTGTTCCCTTCTCTTACATAATTACAGGGATCTTCCTTCCTGCAATTTTCATTATTGACAGGCATTGTCAGGGTTTAGGGACCAGCCAAAAGCATTTTGTCTAAGGCATTCCCAGATATCCAAGGATATAGAATTACTACACACCCAAAGCTGTTGATTCAAAGCTGACTGGATGGATAATAAAATAAGCATGCATTGGTTTTACCTCACTAGCAGATAGAGAATAATAATCTAACCATTTAAAAATGTAGCATAGCACACTAGTCTCCCTTTCTAGAATTCCTGGATGATTTAATCTCTTAGCTACCCTTCTTCTCCCTTAAGGAGTTCAAAGGACTTTTCCTAGCCGCTCCCACTTTTAAGCTAATGGCCAGGACTTCCCTATATGTGAAGATTCTTATCTATCTTTTATGGTAAAAAAGAATTCCAGTCCTGGACCCCACTAGGGATGGGAAACTGCTGGTTGTAAGGATATATAAACTGGAAACATTTGTTGCAGGATGGAGAATAATAAAGACGTGGATAGAAAGATTATGGTGTAAATAGATTCCTTCTTCCCTTAGCTTTTATTTCCTTAGTTTATCATGGCTCCTCCTTTAGAATCGTGAGTAAAAATTTTAGAAGCTGGCACTCTAAAGTTTTTGATATCTCTGGATCAGCCTCCAATTGGTCTTGACCAGGTCTCTGATAGGCAGGGGGACACTGAAGAAATGATGACCTTTGGGGGTTTTAAGGACAGTGAGTGAGGAGTTCACATAACAAAGGGAAGGGGTGTTAGCAGGATTCTTCACTTAGGGAACTCTTGTTTTAGCCTCTGCTGTGGATATGTTACACTTGAGATACCTAAGGGACTTCTAATTGCAATTTCCAGGAAGTGATTCAGCAGAGACTCAGTGTAACACTATTGCCATCAGATTGAAGATGCTGTGATATGGTGTTGTATCTAGGCAATGCCACCTGGGAAGACTCCACCTGAGTTAGAAGTCACAGAGATGTGATAATCCTTAAAGGAGGCTGGGAAGGGGTGACCAGGGCACTGGGGAGGGGACCCAGGAGCAGGAGGTGTGTGCTACTCAAGAGGACAGTGATCTCATGGCTGCAGACAGATGACAAGGCCAATGACTCTGAACTGGGAAGAAAGCAGAATAGGTCAGATTCAGGAAGGATGGAGGAAGGGAAGGGAAAGCAGAAATGGTAGATGTTTGCTTTGAGGAGGAACAGAGAGAAGAATCCATGTGTGTAAGAGGATACCCAGTCAAAGGAGAGTAGATTTAAGAAATAAAAGAAGAAATAAAAATATTTGTGTGTTGAAGGAAGAATGTACTGGAGAGGGCACAGTCACATGTGGGAGGTGAGAGACAATGGTAGACCATTGGAGATCAAGCATGGATGGCTCTGCAGGGCCCAAGGAGGGACAGACCCAGCACAGGGGCTCTTGGCACTTCTGGGTCTTCCTTGGGGAAAGGGCAGAGGGGTCACAGTGCCTTCTGTGGGGATTGTTGAAAGACTCACTCCAGGAGCACCACTGAGCCCTTCTGGCTTTGGAATTCTGGCCCTGGAATTAAAGTGAGTTGGATGAACTTAAACAGAAGCCAGACAGGGCAATCACTAACAGCAGCTAGAGGAAATTCTTGGCCTCCAAATTATGCAGCTGTCCCGTCAACAGCTTAATGAAGGCAGCAGTGATGTCTCAGCTGTGTTTGTTATATCGGGGGTCAGAGAGAAACCACAGGAAAATGAATGACAGTCCGTCAGCAAGTTGTTTTTAGATGTTTTCACAGCTTTCCTAAGGGGAGACCCAGCTGTTAGGAACCAGAACAGAGGGACCAGGGACCAGAGGGTAGCCATTGCACTAACAACAGCCTCCCACTATTCTTAGCAGCTGGTGCCCTTTTAACCCCAAGGTATGGGTTTTCCCCCCTAATTTTCTTTTCCTTTTGTTGTTGATTTTTGGCCATCTTCTGGTTGCCAACTTTATGCTTTGATTGGCATGTTAGCAAGGGTGGTAGCTGAGATTCTACCTGACCTCTAAGGAGTTCTTCCTGGTTCTCTGGATCTGCATCCAACTGGTCTTGGCCAGGCCTCTGATAGGCAGCGGGATGCAGAGGAACAGATGTCTTTCAGAGGTTTTAAGTACAGTGAGTGAGGAGTTCAGTCATAGCAGAGGGAAGGGTGTTAGCAGGATTCTTCACTTAGGGAACTCAATGAACTTCGCTTGAGCTGGGCTGGGAAGAAGACATTGCTAAGTCACTTTAAGTAATTTAGAATCTAGACCTTATACTGAGGGCTATGGGATACCATTGAGAGTTTAAGAAATTGAATTGCAGGCCAAACAAACCAAAGAATCTCAAATGATCTCAGTACCTGCTTGAATCAGAGAGGGGCAGAGGGTCACAGGGTAGGGCAGACATCAAATGGAGTAACCACTCTCAGCCAGCAGCATTCCCCGCTCTGCTGTTGAACAGCGTCCCACAAATCCATCTCCTCTCTGTTCTGGTGTAGACCACTTGCTCACTCGAGTGTGTGTGTTGGCACAGTACAACTTCTAATACTACGCTCCTCTCCTCATTTAGGCTGGGGCAATGGGGTTGTCTTTCTTAATGTCTTGCGAACGAGAAATCACAGGTCTAGACTACGGGCCACTGAGAAGAAGCAGAAACTTGTGTGTTGTGTGCTGTTTCTGTTTTTCTCCTGTTACTCAGTGACAAGTGGTAGAAGTCAGTGGTGGAGAACACAAATTATACAACTAGACTTGCCTGGGTTTGAATCCTAGCTCTAACATTTGCCAAGCATTTGACTTCTCCATTCTCAATTTCCCTATTCCTAAAATGGGGCTAATACCAGCAACCTGTCATGGTTGCTGAGGACTTGGAATAGGGCTTGGCCATGTTGAGACTTGGCGATGTCACAGGTATTGCATATTGGTGACTAAGCATGTGGGGATGGCAAGGAAGGGAAGCAGTGCTTCTCAGTGACAAGGTAATGCCCCTGCAGGCTCACTGAAAGTTCCTACCTAACTGATACAGACAGGCAGTGATGAGGCCACGTGCTGCTTTAATATAGCTGCTGCAGCAGCTACTGCAAAGGGAGCGCTAGCCTAAGTAAGACAAATGCCACAGGTCAGTTCATGCAGCGAGTGGTGGCTTTTGTTGTGACGTGAGCGAAGTGCTGTGTGAGCAGGGGCTCTTTGGGGGAGGGAGGTGAAGGAGCATGGTCACCCTTCCTGAGCACCTTCAGAGGTGCAACGCCTTGCACACGTATGACTGTCGGACCCCTTTGCTTAGCTGTTGACTGTTCTGGGGTCCTAGCCTAAACCCCTTTGCATTTCATTCTCTGGCTTGTCTGGGGAGTGTGCAGGGCCTGAGAGCACAGAGCTGCAGCAGGAGCATGTGATGTTTGCCTGGGTGCCCAGCATGGGGAAGCAGGTTAGACAGGTGCCATGGTGAGGATGGTGTACAGAACTGCACCAGGGAATTGTGGATATTTTTACGTGTATTAAGAGAAAGGGCCTCACGCTGATTCGGCTCATTAGATTAGTTACCATGGAGGCTAGGGGGAGGGAAAGGCTAGAGAAGTCACTGGCATGGTGAGTCAAGCAAGGGCAGCAATATTTCCTTCTGGGCTTATGGACTCTGTGACTGAAGACCACAAACCCACTCAGTTACACTATGGGGCAGGCCAGAAGAATATGAAAAAAGGGATGATTATAAAATATTAACAAAATCTTGCTCTATCCATTAAATTAATGTGATTCTCCCAAATAAAAGAATCCATCAGGAATCATAATTTCAAAGCTGTCGGGCAGATGGAGTGACAAACGATATTTATGCTTATGCCACATGGCAGCATGGGGCCAGCTGTAGGTAGAACTTCTTGCTATTGTTTGCCAAGATCGGCTTTGATTTATTTAAGGTTTAAATGGCCAGAGCTTCAAGAGTACATTTTGCACATAGAGTGATGTTCCCATATCATTATGGTCCTAATGTAAAGGATAGGAAAGAGGCTCAGGGAAGGTTGTATCACTGGTCCAGGCACAAGCTTTTAGCAGATGAGCAAGAGCCAAAGCCAAAGTCAAACTGTAGTACCAGGGCGTTTCAAGAACATCTGAAAGCAGGATTTATCCATCTAGGGAACAAGGGGCATTGAGATAGTCTTTGCCATTGCAGGTGCTCTGAGCACTGCAGAATAGACTGAAGCATGTCTTTTTTGTGTCCATTAGATTCTGTAGCGGCCCTCCATGCTTTCTGATGGGACTCAAGAGATGAGAAACATCTGGGACACTAGTCTCCTGGGAACTTGGTGACTCTTATTTAGTATCAGGGGCTGTGAGCATGTGAGACTCACTGCTGTTTTGCCTGCTTTGGTGAATGAGGGACACATGAGATCAATTGAGCCATTCGAGAATGGACTTCCTGTGATGCCAGGGATTCAGGCTAATTTTAATTTTGCACAAGGCTTTCAGGCTTCCCTTTGACACTGTTTTGTTAAATAAGAAAGTACCTAATAGCTCTATGCTACCGCACTCACAGTCACAAAGGTTTGTACACATCTTCTTCTAAAAGTTTTAACAGTTGCAGCTTAGCTCTGAGTTAATTTTTTTATGTAGTGTGAGGAAGGATTCGATTCTGTTCATTTGGATATAGAGTTCCAATTGTCACAGTCTGTTGACACCTTCATCAACTCTCACTGTGCCATAGATGCGTCACCTTAGTGGTTCTTAATTCAAAATGCCATTTGGATGACCCTGAGAGAACCTTTGCTTCCCTCTGAAACTTCACAGCCTAGGCCTCCATGATTTGCATTGCTCTCCAAGCCTTACCTTCCAAACTCACACAGAACAACCCACTAAGTTCTGAGCATTCAGTGGGTTTTCAGTCCAAAGTTCCTCCCCAAATTTCCCCCCAAACATGGTCAGGTCTCTCACAGCAGCACCCTCTGTCTTGGTAACAATAACTCAAAACACCATGTCCAAAAGTAACTTGGGGAGGAAAGGGTTTGCCTCAGCTTACAACTCTCAGGTCATACTCCATCACCAAGGGAAATCAGGGGAGGATTTAGACAGGAAAGGGACCTAGAGACAGGAGTTGATGTAAAGCTATGGAGGAGTGTGGCTTGTTGGCTTGCTTTCTGTTGAACCCAGGACCAACAGCCCAGGGGTGGCACCACCCACAATGGGCTGGGCTCTACCACATTAATCACAAATTAAGAAAATGCCCTGCAGGCTTGCCAACAGCCTGATCTTGTGGAGGCATTTCCTCACACGTAGCTACCACATGATTTAAGGTAAATGTAATTGGATGACTCTATACTTTGGGTTGTACAAGGATGTTCTCTGGTTACACATGTGGTCCCCACGTTGTTAGTAAAGATGTTCACTTTTATTCTTGAAGTATCCCTGGCTTAGATAACAAATTCCTCAATTGACAGAGAAGCCTGGCTGCCGACTGGCATTTAGATTTCCACGCTATAGATAGTTATTACATCTCTGCTCATGACTGGGAGTATTCAAGATTAACTTCTCCAAACCCAAACTCCTTTAGTTCCTGAATGGAAAGAAGTGTCAAACATAAAGACCACAGTGCCTCTGGCATTCTCTTGCCTGAAGGACACATGCAGCCACTTCTCAGCTATGCTTGCACTCTTCGGTCTCTGAGAGTTAGCATATCTGTTCAGAGGCCCTCTCTGTGGGCTTTGCTGAGCTGGATGTTTTGTACCTAAACATTTGGTCCTTGATGGTTTTGGGAAAGGGCTGAGGAGGAGGCCGGTGCAAGAGGCTACAGGTTGATGCTTAGACTGGGGCCTCTGCTCATGCAGTCACCTGTAGAGGACATCAGTAACTTTGTATCTCCCTTTCCGGATGAACTAAACCTGTTACTAATGATGAAGCCTAGAATACCTGATGGAAATGGATGCAGAAGGGTAAAAACTTGGGAGAAAATAGTGTGGATAATTTCCTTTTTCCTGACTGAAACCGAAACCGTGAAGTGAATGACCAGAGCCATTGAGAGAGGCGGGGCTAAGATATGACCTCTGCAGGGGTGGTGCAGGAGGGTCTAATGGACATCTCTAACAGGGAGGATGCAGAGTACCATTCCTGAAGACTCATCACCCTATAGTCTGCTCTCCGCACTGAGCTCAGCATTTCCTGACTTGATACTCATTGCCGTGCCTCCTCTGGTTGAGGGAGACTCTGAAGTTCGATGGGCCATGCCTTAAATTCATTCAGGGTCAGCTACTCTCCATTTTTTTTCTGGCCTTTGAAGGCAACGTTAAGTTTCAAACATCAGCTGGACATTTTCAGGATACATGCTGCTGTATTTGGCTAAATCACCCTGGTGTGTGTCTATGGACTATATCAGGATGGGCTGTGTGTGTGTGTGTGTGTGTGTGTATGGACTGTTGATTTGTTTTGACAATGTTTGTTATGCTATGGAATAATGTTAGACTGATTTTTGGAGTGGACTGTCAGAGAGAGAGAGAGAGAGAGAGAGAGAGAGAGAGTGTGTGTGTGTGTGTGTGGAGGGGAAGAGGAATAAAGCAACTGCAATAAAATAAAATGAAAGTTAAAATGAGAGGTGTTGCATGCCCTTTCTTCTGGGGAGATGATAGCACTCAGCTTTGAGGAGCACAGTCAGAGGACTCCCACAAGGCTACCATGTGCTCCACATGGGTGCCTCAGTGCAGGTCAGAACGCCTTCAGACTGCAAATGTTAAGCATAAAACACAAATTTCTGAGTGCTGCTATCACATAGGGAACTGGATGCTTCCAACATCATGTACTTAAAGACATCTATACTGTCCATTTTCATTACTAGTACACAGTATCTGAGGCAGGGTTACTTTATAGAGAAAAGGGTCTGTTTTGGCTCATTCTTCTGGAGACGCAAGGGTGAGGAGTCAAATCTGTGATGCCTCTCTTGCTGCAGACCTCCCAGATAACAGAGTATTACAGTCTCTTACGTAGCAGGGAGCATGTGAACCTTCTGCCTTCACCCCCTTCTCTTACAAAGTCACTAGAATTCAATCACAAGGACACCATCCTGACGGCTTTATTTAATCCTAACCTCTTCCCAGAGGGTCCACCTCTTAATAGTGTCATCCAATCATATTTCCCTTTTAACACCTCAAAAGGGGACTACATTTTCAATACCCAAATCCTTGGAGATACATTCACTAGCATCTAGACTACAGCATTGCTTGTCTTTACAGTTGGGCAGGATGGAAATTCCAGACCTGTATCAATCCTATCCTTGACCAGAGTCGGGTGGGGTGCAGGACTACACTACTCTGGCAGGTGCTGGAGTCAGTGATCGACACGTTGTGTCAAGGAAGACATGTAATCACCAGGTGGCGCTGTTGGTACAGAAAAGCTGGTATCTGATCTCAAAGTTGCCCTGGAGGAAACAAAGGGACAAATTCACTGCTGCCTTAGGAGTTTGAAGAAAGCATTGGTGTCAGAGCTTCTCCCAAGCTGGGCATTCACCCCAGTCCACTGATTCTATCTGAATATCTTTCCTTAGCCTTCCCTGACAATTTAACCCCCACCCCAATCTATGAGGTTGAGTCTTCCCTTGAAATATTTCCATTCTAAAGCCAGATCCCAAAACAAACATCACAAAGCATAATTCAAGCAGAAGTGAAGCTTAAGTTTGAACACCTTTTATTTGACATTTGCTCTCAATTACTGACTGTTGACTAGGTTTCTTATACACAAATTATGTGATCACTGTGAAGACCGACTTTTCCCAGCTGTGACAGATGTGCTGTGTGCACAACTGGACAGACGGTAAGTGTCAACCCTCCAGCACATGTCCTCTCGGGCAGAACTCTATATCCTGTGAGTGTCTGCTGAGCTCATCCTTTCTCATAATGAACCACAATGAAACTCATTTTTAAAAGTATTCTCTTGTGTAATACAATTTTATCATTTCTTCAAGATCAACGCAAAGTTGCAGACTGAGATGGACATGCTTATTATTTTTGTGCAAAGAATTAGCTCCTGGGGCTGGAGAGATGGCTCAGAGGTTAAGATCATTGACTGCTCTTCCAGAGGTCCTGAGTTCATTTCCCAGCAACCACATGGTGGCTCACAACCATCAGTAATGAGATCTGGTGTCCTCTTCTGTCATGCAAGGGTATATGCAGGCAGAACACTGTATACATAATGAATTAAAAAAAAAAGAGTTAGTTCCTAGCCTCAAGCTGTGAAACCAGGGGTGCTTGGAGCATCTTTAACATTTCTCAGAACTTACTGATTCGTTAGTTTTATAATTTTTGATGCTGATACTGATGCAAAAACAGCTTTCGCCTCAGAGGGAATAAGAGGTAGTTTATTCTGGAAACACATTTGAGTGACCATGACCTGGAAACATGAAGCTGATTACTCCAGGTTATATGTTCCTCCATAGAAGCAGTTTCATGAAGTTGTATGTGGCACCCATGCCACAAGCAAGTCCAAGGTATCAGGAAAAGAAAGACAAGACGCCCAGCTGTTTGTACTAAGAGAATGCTTATGTGTTGCCTTTATTGCCAGGAGAGTGTGTGTATGTGTGTGTCTTTATTGCAAGTGCTAAGAGGTCTCTCCCTTATAGGAGGGAGCAGTCTTATATACAGGCTTACAGAACAGTGGAAAAACCTCAGGTGGAAGAGAGGGTGTTTTCCTCCTGCTGAATGTTGATGTCACAGGGTCAAGGCCAGGGCAGGAAGCCAGGACTAGAAAACAGGATGCACTTAGACTGGAAAACAGAATGGACTTGTTGACTGACCAGTGACTCACAGAGACCCCCATGGGGGCTGGGGCCCAACAGTTGTATAGTTGCCGACTAAAGAATTCATAAATTAATCATTTAAAAAATTACATTGATGGGACCATCAGAGAGATAGGTTACAGCAAGGCAGACTGGCCTCAGGGACTAACTGATGGCATTTTTAGTCCTTTGATTATTGGATAATAGAATTTTATTAAGTTAATGTATTCTGAAGATTTTAATCTACTTATCAGATGTCAGGTCTGACATAAGTGGGAACAGATGACTTTTTAAGGGACCAAAGATAACCCAAGAGAAATTGTAATTAGGCTCCAGACCTACTGCATTCCAAACTCTCCAAAGTCACTGAGGTTGTATTCAGCCTTTTTCAACCCTGCTCCTTCTTAAAGAATTCTCCTTCACACCAGGGATATAAGTTGTCATAAATGCGTTTTATAAAATGAAAAGTCTGGGGTCCATGTGATGCCCCTTGTTTAGGTCAGCTGCCCCTATGGACCTCGACAGCCCGATCCCGATTCCCTTGGTCATCACTCCTCTTTGCAAGTGGGTTCCAGGAATTCAATTCGGTTCGTAGCTGTGGGTGTCTGTCCCCGTCTCCATCAGCCACTGGATGAGAGTTCTAGGATGGCATATAAGGCAGTCATCATTCTCACCATCATGGGAGGGCATTTAAGGTACCCTTAATGCCAGTTGGTGTCATTCTTGTAGATCTGTGAAGATCTCACTAGTGCCAGATCTCTCCTCCCAGACTGATGATGGGGGGCCAGCATGGGATTGATCCAGACACCTTCCCACCAAACCTGGGCGACAGAGAGGAGGCCTTGGCAATCTGTGGGACCTTGGAGAGTGGAGCAGTATTTATTACTGGCATACAGAGGGACTCTGGGAGCCCATGCCATGTGGAGGGATGCTCTCAGCCTGGACACATGGGGAAGAACCTGGGCCATCCCCGGGATGATGTGACGAATTCTGGAAATCCCTCATGGAGGCCCTTGCCCTCCCTGGGGAGTGGAGGGGGGATGAAGTGGGGGTCAGGGGTTGGTTGGATTGGGGGGGTAGGGGAGGAGAGGAGGGAGAGGGAACTGAAAGTGATGTGTGTAAAAAGTTAAAAAATATGGAAAAAATAAAAAGTCTGGTGAGGACCATTTTAGAAATTGTTTGAAATTCTGTCCTAATTCTGAGGCAAAATTAATTTAATTTTTTAGATGAAACTTAAGCCAGCAACTCAAATATCATTCTAAAACAAACCCCAAACTTTCTAATACTATGTAGCCCAAAGTATACTAATTAGACACATGATGAGGAATGACAGAAGGAAAAAGTAATTAAATTCTTTGTTTTCACAATTAAACCATTATGTTTCTATAAGAACAGAGAAGTTTGCGTGGATGGTGAGAATATTGTAGTTTATGACTTCTAATAAGTCTCAACTATGAGCTGAGGTGTTCAAGGTAGCATTGTTGGTATTGCATGGTGCATGATATGCAGTGCAAAGTGTGTGTGTGTTCAGAACCAAGGTTGTAGTGAATGACACAACATAACACAACATGGGCAAACACTGCCAGAAATACCCAGGATTAGTTTTGAGTTTGATTTTGAATTAGTGTTTGGTGTGTGTGCAACAGCCAAAGTTTTCTTGATTCTACATTCACTTATGTGACCCATATGGCACCGTGGCTCATTCTTGAAGAATTTGCTATGCATCTGATCACGAACAAACACACCTAGAGCAAAGGGAGTGTGGATGAGGGAAGCTGGTGGGTAGTAGCCACCTAGATCTTGAAACACAGGAGAAGTTGGCTGGGGGTGAAGTGGGAGTGAGGAGAGGGTTTGGAAGGCTAAAACGCTTTAAGGAGTGAGGAGTGCCAAGATTCCAGGTCGTTTGGCCCAGTTAAAGTCCTTTCGGCTGGTGAGGTGCTACGGCACATACACAGAACACAGACTAGCCTTCCCTGGTGCATGCTGTTGGTTCACTTCCAGCCTTGGTGAGGGCGGCTTAGCAGCATCAGGACCGAGGAGGTCCCTACAGAGCCCTCTTTATTAATGGCAGGTACAGTGCTCATGTGTGTAGACTAGACTTTCACACTAGGGACTCTGTATACTCAACAGAGTATAACCTTCCTGTCAATGGACTCTAAGTCAAATGGTTTAGAGCCTTAATTATACATGGGAATCACCTTGACCCTCCTTAGTCACAGGATGGCTGTGATGAGGTGGGATGACAGTATACAGGGCATGGCCACCAGGGGCAGGGTTCATGCCAGGGACTCCCGTCCTATTACAGGACTGTGAGAGACCTCACTATGTAGCACGGGTTGGACTGAAATTCAGATCCTCCTGCCTCAGCTTTCAAGAGGTGGGATGAAAATGCCGTCATATGAGGTATAAGCCACTTCTTGTTTTGTTTTGGGACAAGGTTTCTCTGTGTAACAGCCATGGCTATAGACAAAGCTGGCCTCGAACTCACAGAGAGCAGCCTGCTTCTGCCTTCCGAGTGCTGGACTACAGGTGTGCACCACCACTTCCCTGTCCATTCTTTCTTGTTTTAGTAATACTAAAACCGGGGGATCCATAGCAGAGACGGGCTACTAGGTTTCTACCTTTCTTAATTTCTCAAAAGAGCCAGTGTTAGCAAACACATCCGAGGTGTTAGCTACACCACCTCTGCCCGTGTGTCCTTAGGTATGGTTCCCCGTTCTATTCTCTTACGTGTCTCTTGCCTGACCAGGCTAAACTTGTGGGTGGGGTGTTGAGAAGAAGGGAAGGGCTTCTGATTACATTGTTTTTTCTTTCGTTTTGAAATTTATCTTGAGTCATGTGTGTGCCCATGTGTGGGCACTTATGCATGTGTATGTCTCTGTGGGTGTGTATGTGTGCATGAGTGTGGGTGTGTGCATATGCACGTGTGTTTCTATGCATTTGCCTGCACATATGTGTGCATGCGTGTATCTGTGTGTGTGTGTGCGCACACATGTGTCACATGTGCTTGTGTGTGGGTATGTGCATGTGAGTTCAGGTGTCCACAGATCTGGAGGCTTTGAATCCTTTGGAATTGGACTTGCAGGCAGTTGTCCTCTGGCCAACATGGATGCTAGGAACCTGTCTTAAGGTTTCCATTGCTATGCTATAACACCACGACCAAAAGCAACTTGGGGAAGAAGGGTTTGCTTCAGTTTGTAACTCTCAGATCATGCTTTGTCACTGAGTGAACTCAGGCAGGAATCTGGAGGCAGGAACCAAAACAGATGTCATGGAGGGATGCTGCTCACTAGCTTGCTCCCTATGGCTTGATCGATCTGCTTTCTCATAACACTCAGGATCACCAGCTCAGGGATGACACTGCCTCAGTGAGTTGAATCATTCCACATCAATCATTGAATTTAAAAAGTGCCATACAACAACATCTCCTGAGTAAATTGGGAGCATGGGGGAGGGGCAGGAAGGTAGGAGAAAGAGGAGGGGAGAAAGCATGGGGGAGGAGAACATGAGGGATCAGGAAGGCCAAGTTGGGGGAAGGACCGAGAAGGAGAGCAAGGAAAGAGATACCTTGATAGAGGGAGTCATTATGGGCTTAAGAAGAAACCTGGAACTATGGAAATTACAAGGAATCCACAAGGATGACCCCTAACTAAGAATCTAAGCAATAGTAGAGGGGCTATCTTAAATGCCTGTCCCCTATAATGAGATTGATGACTACCTTAAATGCCTTCCTAGAGCCTTCATCCAGTAGCTGATTGAAGCAGAAGCAGAGACCCACAGCTAAACACTGAGCAGAACTCCTGGAATCCAGGTAGAGAGGGAGGAGTGATGAGCAAAGGGATCAAGACCATGCTGGGGAAACCCACAGAAACAGCTGACCTGAGCAAGTGGAAGCTCATAGACTCCAGACTGACAGCCAGGGAACCTTCATAAAACCTAACCAGGTCCCCTGAATGTGGGTGTGAGTTGGGGGGCTTGGACAGTCTATGGGTCTGTTGGCAGTAGAACCAGTATTTATCCCTAGTGCATGAACAGGCTTTTGGAGCCAATTCCCTATGGAAGAATACTCTCTCAGCCTAGATACAGAGGGGAGGGTCTTAGTCCTGCCCCAAATGATGTGATAGACTTTGATGATCCCCATGGGGGGCCTCACCCTCTCTGAGGAGTGGATGGGGGGCAGCATGGGGAGGTGGTAGGGGAAATGAGAGGATTTGGGAGGGAGAAGGAACTGGGATTGGTTTGTAGAATAAGATTGTTTTTAACTTCAATTAAAAAATTAAGTTAAAAAACTGTCCTACAGTCACAAAAACAGGACAATCTGACAGAGACATTTTTCTCAGTGGAGATTTTCTTCACGGATGACTCTAGCTTATGCTAAGTTGACAAAAAGAGTAAGCAGGGCAGAGCTAAACTGGTCCTCTGTAAGAGAGTGAGAGCTCTTTCTTTTTAAAAATGATTCATTTATTTATTTACTTTTATTGTATGTGCACTGGTGTTTTGCCTGCATGTATGTCTTTGTGAGGGTGTCAGATCCCCTGGAGGTTGAGTTACAGGCAGTTGTAGGGTGCCATGTGGGTGCTGAGAATTGAACCCAGGTCCTCTGGTCATCTCTCCAGCCCCAAGAGAGTGATATTTCTTAATTGCTGAGCCATTTCCCGAGCCCCTGACTTCTGATTTCTAAAAAATAGCTTTATTTAAGTATAAAGAAATTTTTGCTCATCCTCAGAACACATATAATTTATACATTTACATGGTCACCACAGCCTAGTTTTAGAATAATTAGATCATGCAGAAGATTCCTTGGTACTGTCTGCATCCAATCTCTGTCTCGATCTCCTTCCCCATCTAGTATCTACAAGGATCGTCTTCCAGGACGGGATCCATCTTTTCATTTTCTGAATGGTGGCTTTTTAAGAGCTAAAGTTTTACATTTTAATGAAGCCCAACTTGTTGGCTATTTTCTATCATTTATACTTTTGATGACATTAGGTTATCTCTTTATTACTGTCCTCGGAGGAGAAATTGGGACTATGGTGACAGTTACCACTGAATGTCTGATTAGGCTACTAGGGGAAGTTTCTTTTTTACAAGTATAATATATCTTTTTAATTCTTTGAGAATTTCATACACGAACACAATGCATTTTGATTATATTTGCTCCCACTCTTTCTCCCTCCTCCTTCTCCTACTTGTACTAGATCCGCCCCATACCTTTACACCCTTCTAAATTTATGTTCTATTTTCTTATAACAATCCGTTGAGTCCAGTGTGTTCCTCCCATAATCTCATGAGCATGGGATCATCCACTGTAGCACAGTTGACTTATGTAACACGATTATTTAAAAGACCTAGAGACTGATGTTGGGGTTCAAACTTCAAGCTGAAGATCAGAAAAGCAAAGCAGCCGGCCACTAGCTTTTACCACTACCTCAGAATGAATGGACTGATCCTGCTGCTTCTCCTTAGTGTGGCTGGAGAATCCTGAGACTTCAATGTCTTCCTATCGTTAATGTGGCAGGACAATGGATCCCTCCTCTCCTCAATGTGCTTGGAAAATGAATGCTGATACTAACTACTGAAGACCCTGCTCCTGTCTTTTATATCCCTCCAGTGCTAGGATTAAAGGCGTGTGATCCCAGGTGCTGAGATCATCTTTGTTTGAGCTGTTTCTCTTTATGACTGGATCAATCTTGTGTAGATCTGGGTGGCTTGGACTCACAGGGATCTGTCTACCTCTTAATCCTGAGTCCTAGGATTAAAGATGTGTACCACCATTTCCTAGCTTCTGGCTGCTGGGATTAAATGTGCATACCTGACTTGTGTGGCTTGTGGCTGACTTTGCTTTCTGAATCCACAGGCAAGCTTTAAGAAATCATAAATGATATATTACTACAGACCTATAAAAAAGTAGGCTGTCTTCTCTCAGAAGCCATCTCCTGTCCATAGCTCCTCAGCTAGGGTTGGAGGATTGTGCATCATTTCCCACTCCATGGTGGAATGTTGACAGACTCAGTCTTGTATAGGCAACCATAGCTGCTATAGGTTCATGAGTGAAGCAGGTCTTTCACATCTAGAAGACACTGTTTCACACTAATTCTGAATTGGAAACAGGACACTGGAGGATGTGGGTCTTAACCTTTGGATAGCTTCCCAGCTGACTGTGTGAACCAATATTAAGAGAGAGGGTTGTTTAAATGTGTGTGTGTGTGTGTGTGTGTGTGTGTGTGTGTGTGTGTGTGTACATAGATGGCACACAAGTAGAGGGGGGACTATTTTGGGGAAGGGAGAAAACTTGAGAGGCTGAGAGAACAAGAGAGGGTAACTGGGGAAATGAAAACAAATATATCCAACATTTTTCTCAGATGTGGAATTTAGATTCTATATCCATCCATCCATCCATCCATCCATCCATCCATCCATCCATCCATCTATCATCTACTCAGTCAGGTGTTGTTGCTCACTCTATAATATCAGTTCTCAGGATTTCAGTGGGAGGAGGATCAAGAGTTTAAAACTGGCTTGGTCCACGTAATGAATCTGAGGCCAGTTTGATTGACATAATAAACTGATACCAGCCTGGAATACATGAATCCATGTGGTGGTTTGAACGAGAATGGCCCCATAGACTCACATATTGCAACATTTGGCTCCCATTTGCTGGGACTGTTTGGGAAGGATTGGGAGGTGTATTTTTCTTGTTGGAGGAGATGTGGCCTTGTTAGAGGAAGTGTGTCACAGAGAGTGGGCTTTGAGGCTTCAAAAGACTCCTGCCATTTCCAGTTAGCTCTCTTTCTCTGCCTCAGTGTTGTGGATCAAGATGTGGTCTCTCAGCTGTTCCGTCATTCCACCATCATAGAGTCTAACCCTCTGAAACCATAAGCTCAATTAGATACTAGCTTTTATAAGTTGCCCTCGTCATGGTGTTTTATCACAGAAATAGAAAAGACAGATCTTGTTTCAAAAAAGGAAAAGCACAACAGAAGTTGGATCTAATACTTTGACATACTGCTGTGTTTGACAAGCTCAAGGAGTCACATGATGCCAAGTCAAAATGAGCAAGGATGACATCAGAGAGGAAACAGAATTGTCAATTTCTTTAATTCTTTTTTAAAGATTTACTTATTTATTATGTATACAGTGTTCTGCCTCTATGTCTGAAGAGGGCACCGGATCTCACAGATGGTTGTAAGCCACTGTGTGGTTGATGGGAATTGAACTCAGGACCTCTGGAAGAGAAACCAGTCCTCTTAACCTCTGAGGCCCCTTCAGTTCTTGAACAGAATGTACAGGAACAAATTTAACTCAACAATATGTACATTTAAAAATGTTTTAAATTGAAATACAATTGCATTACTTTCCCCCTCCTTTTTTTCCTCCTAATCTCTTCCAGTTCCCTCCCTCAGCTCCTACCCCTTCCAAGTTGATAGCCTCTTTTTCTTTATTGTTACATATATATGGACAAATGACTCTGCATTGGTCAGCCAATGAGGGAGGGCTCCATCAAGGCGTCTTCATACATGTGCATCATTATACTTCAATCCCTCAATATTATCCCCTTTCCCATGATTCTTCATTTTTCTAGATGATTCTTTTCTCCCACTTATTACTCCCAACTTTTGCTTTTTTTATTCCATATATTCTGTTACACTCTGATTTATTTATTTGAAAGACAAAAGTTTAAAGAAAGAATATCTCTCAGAAGTCTACCATTCAAAAATAACTATTATGAACATTCTGAATTGCTGGCCTTCTGAGATTTTATTTCATATACATGTGATCATAAACAACATGCTTTACAAATTGTGAATATGTGGGATTGGGGGTTTAGCCTAGTAAGCACAAGGCCCCAGGTTTGTTTCTCAGCTTAAAAAAAGGCACAAAATGAAATTACAAAAAGACCACAAGGTAACACATTTTAACTATATATCACATAACCGAAATTGCACTGTGCATGTGTCACTTCACAGATTGCCACTTTAAAGTAATAATCACTTTCTAAAATAATTAACTTTCTTAGAAGACACAAGTTTTATGGTTATATTTTCATGTCCTTTATATGATCTTGGCATACTTTATTTAATAAATGTCCTGATACTCAGTTAAAAATAAGTTCAATTTTGTTAGACATTTGCAAAATGTTAGTAGGATAACATTTTAAAGGTACATATGACATATTCAGCTATAAAAGTGCTGATCTTTATTTTACTAATTACAATTGAATTTGTTCTTTCTTAGTAATTATGAATTGCCACTGGACGTGGGTTAGCCCCACTGGAAGAGATTGATTAAAGCATGAAAGTACATAAAATTTACTCTTGTTGAGAATGTTCTTTTAATATAAACACTAACTAGAGGCTCATTATGCTTATACATTTAGTGTGTGCACATAACTGGTGTTTGTCTATGATTCAAAATGTAAGATTCTCTTACCTTACTTTTCTTCCAGAAATGACAGGATCTGAGATTTTTCCCCTAGTATTTTCTAACGATCCCAGTCTATGAAACAAACTCTAAAAGACTGACCCTTTTTCCCAGTTGAGCAATGGAGTGAACAGAAAATGTTAACATGCTCACAGCGGCTAAAACTGTAGGACCCAGAGTCTCCCACACTGTCACAGCGCTCTGGCACCTGCTAAGTGCCTAGGGCACACCAGGCTCTTTTTAATAAAATGGTTTTAATTCTCACTCTAGTTCCACAATTTAGGCACGATTTCTTCCATTTCACAACAGAAGAACAGGCTGAATCAGTTCTCCAGGGCACATGGAGCATAAGTGCAACTGTGGATTGTGGGGGGATTTTCATTATTCAACACTGTTTTCTGATGACCAAGACTGCCATTCAAGTGGTCTTGGAGCTTTTAAAATGAGCTGTCAGTGGTAAAGAACACGTACACTTAGACCGGGTGTGACGACTGAGTGCCCAGCCTCGTTCTGTGTTGGCTGTGGGTCATTGCTCACTGTTTTGTAGGTGCATACTTATATTGTGGACAACACATTTCCTCGGGGGGGGGGACATAGAACATGAAAATGTACAAAAGACTCCCCTGGAAGTGCTAGGACATAGCCTCTATAAACCTCCAGATCTGGTCATGTCCTACAGACAAAACTGAAGTTTGGAGTTGGATATTGTGATAGCAGTCTAATGGGTCCAAAATTGTGAAAATGCCCCCAAATTGATAATTGAAAATAATGATCTTGTTATTATTTTTATCTTTACTGCTTTAACTTCATGCATGACTCCAATTCAAGTGTGTGTGTGTGTGTGTGTATGTGTGTGTGTGTGTGTGTGTGTTTGTTGTTTGTGCATGTGCTATGTATGTGCATGCTTGTGGATACTGGAGGACATTTTGGGTACTGCTCCTCACACATATCACTATTTTCTTTTCTTTTTATTGGCAGGGTGGCTCACTAGTCTGGAGCTCAACAATGAGGTGAAGTTAGATGTCTAGTTAGGAAGCCCCAGGGATCTGTCAGTCTCCATGGCCTGGTGCTGGGGTTACAGATGTACACAGTTTTTAAAACGTGGGTTCATCAGACTAGCCGCTGCACTGATTATTTAGCTTGACCTTGACTTATTCTCAGACACATTTGTGTTTGGGGGAACTTGAGAGCTCCGGGTGCTGTGGTTCAGAGGAGGGAAGCGTGTAGGAGAGGAAGTCTCGGTTTTGTCCCCTTTGAGCCCTGATGTACAGGGCAGAACTACTATGTGACACTACCTTGTGACCCTGTAGCTCTGTGCCTCATCGGTGGGTAGAACTGGACCCATATCTTGGCCAGCTCTGGAGTTTGCAGACATGCAGTTTGTGGGACATAAAGTGTGGCCATCTATTCAGCACTAATAACACTCAGAATTTCAGGTGACCTTGTCCAATCCCAGACTGAAATCACTTCCTCTTCTTCGCCTCCCCAATCTCTCATTTTCCCAGGAGCACTATGTGCTGCTGACTGTATCCAAAAAACAAACAAACAACAACAACAACTAAACTACTTCCTAGTGGTTTAGGCCATACCATCTCTGCCCTTGTCCCTGGATCTGAAGTTCAGAGTAGAGTGACTCATGACCTGGCACAGCTTCTCACACAAGTGTAGATTATTCAGTTTATCAAAGGTAGTGACAAAGAGTTAGACATCCAAAGGTGTCTGAAAAAGGAACCAGACAGTTGTATTGAGGCCAGGTCCTTAGGGCTTTGCTCATCTATTAAGTAGTAATCTAACCCTGTGATGATCCCAATTAATTGTATGTTTTTCCCAGCTTCCTTTAGATAATCTGAGCTCAGCACCATGAGCCCACAACCAATTTTAAATCTAGCACAGGAAAGGGCCTGTGTTCTTCCTCCTTTGAGTCTTGTAGTTCATAGCCAAGGCAGAAACCTGTCCTTATAGTAGAGCAAGGCCTTGGAACCAGAGTGATCTGGGGCCAAGCCTGAATCAGCCACTCATTAGGTGGAACCTTGGACAGTTTACTTGCTCTCTGAGTCACAATTCATCAACAGCTCATTAGGGTATCTGTGTATGAGTGTGTGTGTGTGTGTGTGTGTGTGTGTGTGTGTGTGTGTGTAGAGAGAGAGAGAGACATAGACACCCAGACACAGACATAGATACACACACACATACACACACACACACACACACAGAGAGAGAGAGAGAGAGAGAGAGAGAGAATTTTATGAAGTGTCAATAACCATTAAAAGTGATCGACAGAGCCTAACAGAGAAAGGATATCCATGTGATGATTTCCCGAGCAGTCTTTCATATCAAGGAAAGGAGGTCAAGCTGGCTTCTGAATCCCTATGGTTGTTCCTGGAGACTTATTACCCTCTTTTTTTAGAGGCAATTTTGTCAAGTTCTAATACTGTCGATGCTTCCATGTCCCCGATGGGAAGACAAGGGCTGGTTATAGAAGATGATTTGAAATAATGAGCTGGAGCAAGGCTCTAAACTGAAACCTTTTCTAATCTATTCCCAGTTCATCTTTACCAGCTTTGGGCAAAGAGGGTGAGATAAGTTTGAATAATTAGACTCTTTCAAGCATCCTACTTTCTCCAATAGGTTTAATCAAGTTTTCTCCTGAGCTTTTTGACAACAAAGGAGGAAAAAAATCTAGAAAGGAGATAACCTTGTTTTTCCTGGGTTAAAAAAGTGTGAAGAATTGTTTTCTTCCTTCTACTAATTTCCCATTTTTTCTTTTAAACAGTTAACATTAAGACATGCATATGATATGTTTGGATCAAATCCATTCCCTCCAGTTCCTCACCTGCCTTCCATGACTTTTCCCTCCCAACTTCATGTGTGTCCCCCCCCATTCATATGTGTGTTCTCTCTCTCTCTTTAGATACCCATTGGGTACACACAGTACTGTCTGTACGTGTGTGGGTGTAGGGTCACCTATGGGAGCATGGGTAGCCTCTCAGGGCCTGTACTCTTGCAGAAGACTGACTCTTCTTCTCCCAGCAGCCACAAATTGCCAAGAGCTCCTCAGATATGCTTGGGACTTCATAACTCCTCCCCCATCCCTGATGGGATTTTGGCTGGATTGATCTTGTGTTGGTCTCATGCATGCAGTCCCAGCCACTGTGAGTTCATATGTGCAGCTGCCCTGCCATATCTAGCAAGTACTACTTTGCTGAAGACATCTACTCCCTCTGGCTGTTACAGTCTTCTGACTCCTCCTCTTCCATGATGATCCCTCAGCCGTGTGTGCGTGCGTGTGTGTGTGTGTGTGTGTGTGTGTGTGTGTGTGTGTCTGCACGTGTGTGTGATAGCTGTCCAATTTAGAGCTGAGCACCACACAGTCTCCTATTCTCTGCATGTCATCTGGTTGTGTGTCTCTGTGTTAATTGCCATCTACTGTAAAAAGAAGTTTCTCTGATGAGGGCTGAGAGATGCCCCAGTCTATAGTATAATGATAAGAACTGGCCAGGTACACACCTTTAATCCCAGCACATGGGAGACAGAAACAAGTATACCTCTGTGATTTCAAGGACAGACTTGCCTACATATTGGGTTCCAGGCTAGTGCTCGACATTGAAACCCTACCTCAAAACAAAACAAAAACAACAAACAAACACACAGGCAAATAAACAAAACGACTTAAGGGTCAGTTTATTACTACGTCCATTTAGCAGAATAATAATACTAGTTCCTCCCTTAGGACCTATGACCTAGCTAGTCCTAAGGCTTTGGCTTAGTTTATAGTAACAGGCCCAGGTTCCATCTCAGGGAGCTGGTTTTAAATGTAATCAGAAAGTGATTTATTAACCCATAACATTCATGACACTATTGCCCTAGTGAACGTATCTTGCCAGTCCAGTCTTTACTGTGGTTTGCATCTGGGTAAGACTGCTATCTCCCCCACCCATACCAGAAGTGTGCTGCTACCATTATTATTGGTGGGTAAAAGGCCTCACAAACTTTATGAAGTACTAAACCAGCAAATTAAGCTAAATGTTGCAGTGCCTCTGAAGAACGAGAGCACTGACACAGACAAGTCAAAGCAGGGAGTAGGCTTCTCAAGGGCCTTCCAAGGGTGAACATGCTACACAATAAGCTCATGCACACTGAAAGCAGGCACTGAGGAGTTTTTATTACAGAGCGCATGGCATGCCTCAAACAGCAGGTGCTTAGTGGAAAATGGATAACACATATATGATATATTACCCCAGAGGATTTCAGAATACTTTTGTTTATTAATTTTTCCCCAGGATGGAAGGGCTTAGCTACTTCCTTAGCTTAGATTCTTACAGACTATGACACTATTTATGCAGTCTGTTAGGAACCAAAAATTTATTGTGATCCTGTTATGTGCAGTTATTGAGTATGCCATAGTGACCAAGAGAGCTATGGCCTTGCCCTCATGGATTTCATAATGCAGGGGGGAAAGACAGGACTTGAATGAATGAATAAAGGAAAGAACAAATGTGTGTGTTGTATGTACAGAGGAAGGTAAGTCCCGAGACAGTGAAAATTCTTCCATGTGATTTGAGACCTGGAGAATTAATGGTAACTAGACAGGCAGGATGGAGGTGGAGATGAGACATGGAGGGTGGGTGTGTCCCATGGGAAAGAACAGTTACATAAAGACCCTGAAGAGGCAGAGAGCTTGGTTTGTTGGGGGAGGGCGGGAAGGCTGGCCTGGCCACAACATGATGAATGGAGTATGGGTAATAGGTGATGTCACACAAAAGGTAGAGGACAGGACCTGTGGAGACCTGGAGGCTGTGGTCATGAGTTCGGGTTTATTCTGAGAACAGCTGGGAATTACTGGAATGTCTGAAGAAAGCAATGTACTTAGTTTTGTGTTTGGCGATTTCTCTGGCTTTATTTGGAGAGTGGATTAGAGGTAGACACAAGTGGAAGCAAGAGATTAAAAGCTATTAAACCAGAACATCCCTAAGACATCAAGACTTGCCTCCAGAGTGGCTACGGGGTGAAAAGAATCCCAAAGCACAGCACCAAGTGATCATGAGGCTGTGAGCCCTGGTGCTGTTATAGCTGTGAAGAGAGCGGAGAGCTCTACAATGTCTGCTGAAGATGATGTGTACAGCATGTGAACAGTTCCACTCCCGACAACACGTCCAAGACACATGCCTGCATGTGTGCGCCAACAGATGGGCCAGAAGCTGTGCGTTGCCTTAGTTAGGGTTTCCATTGCTGTGATAAACACCAGGACTAAAAGCAACTTGGCGAGGAAGGGTTTGTTTATTCAGCTCAGAACTCTCAGGTCACACTCAATCACTGAGGTAAGTCAGGGTAGGAACTCAAACATGGCAGAAGGTGAAGAGGTCATAAAGGAAGGAATACTGCTTACTGGTTTGCTCCTCATAGCTTACTCAGTTTGGTTTCTTTCTTACTTTCATTCTTGCTTGCTTGCTTTTAGTTAATTAATTAATTTTGAGACAAGATTTCTCTGTATAGCTCTGGTGGCCCTGGAACTCACTTTGTAGACCAGAGGCTGGCCTTAAACTCACAGAGATCTGCCTCTGCCTCCCAAGTGCTGAGATTAAAGTTGTGTGCCAACACCACCCAGATTTCTTGGTTTGGTTTCTCATAGGATCCAGAGGTGGTCATCCATGTAGCATGAAAAATAAAACCCAGAGACTGATATTTGGGTTCAAGCTTCAAGCTGAAGATCAGTAGATGGGGTTTCTGTCCCTCATGGTCCCATAGCTGTTTAGCCCCAAATAAATACACAGAGACTTATATTACTTATAAACTGTTTGGCCAATGCCTTAGGCTTATAACTGGCTAGCTTTCTTTTAATTATTAACACATAAATATTATAACTATTAATCTATGTATTTCTACATGGCTTTATCTTACCGGAGAAAGCCTGGACCCGTTACTTCTTTGGTGGCCTATATGGTTGGTGTCTCCTTAGTGGCGCCTCTCTGCCTTCTTCTCCACAGGATTCTCCTTGTCTGGTAGCTCTGCCTATACTTCCTGCCTGGCTACTGACCAATCAGTGTTTTATTCATCAACCAATAAGAGAACCATATATATATAGAAGGGCATTCCCCCATCAAAGATCAGAAAAGCAAAGCAGCCAGCTAACTCAGGCTGAAAGGACTGATCCTGTCTACATGAGCTCTCACCCAGCCTCAGACTGCTGCCTCTCCTCAGCGTAGCTGGAGAATCTATGCCTTCCTATCTTCAATATGGCTCGAGAATGAATGCCTCATATCCCCAATGAGGCTGGAGAGTGAATGCCAGCTCTGAGACTCTGTTCATGTCTTAAATACTTCTCATGAGTCCTAGTATTAAAGGCATGAGCTCTGTTACTCTTTTAGACATATCCAATCTCATGTAGCTCAGTGTGGCCTTGAACTAGCAGAGAACGGTCTACCTCTACCTCCCAAGTGGTGGGATTAAAGGTGTGTATCACCACCTAGCTTCTATAACTAGCTAGTGTGATTAATTTGTTATTTTTGATCTCCAATGGCTTTAATAAATCATAAATAATATATCACCACCCCCACCTACTACAATATGCTGAGGCCTCCCACATTAATCACTAACTAGGAAAATGCCCTGTGGGTCTGCCTACATCCTGGTCTCATGGATTCCTTTTCTCATTTGAGAGTTCCTCTTCTTAAACTTGTACCATTCTAGCTTGCATCAAGTTGATAGAAAACTTACCAGTGCAAGCTCAAGCTGGAAGCCTAAATATTCACAGTTGAGTGAAGAAATAAATGGTGGCATATTCACCCATAGGAGGGCAATCGCAGAAAGGAATGAACTATTTCTAAAACATGAATGTGTCTCACAAGCATACTTTTGAGTGATAGAGATGTGCACCAAAGAATCCATGTTGCATGATTCCACAAATTATATTGGAATATATGATGGTAGAAACCCAGGTATGGTTAGCCATGGGGTGAGTGAGAGTCCGAGGCAGGGATTATGGTTGGACTTGAGCTATGTGTGGTTTGGGTTATGACAACCAAGCTGGCACTTAGGACTTGACTTTTACATGTATTTGCCATGCTTCAGCAAGAAGTTTCTCAGAAAAAGCCAAATCAGAGGGTAAGAGACTGGCAGTATTCTCTATAGAAATAAATTTGTCTTGGGCAAAGACAATAGTAGTAGGAGCAGTCAGAACTATTTCTGTGGGTTCTGTATGTAAAGACGGTCAACCACGCATGGAAAGTACCTTTCAAAACTTGTATTACTTATTGAATGTGTGCAGACTTTTTTCTCATCATTATTCTCTAAATAATGTAAAATTGTTTGCATGTCATTTGCAGTACTCCAGTTATTTTTCAAGCTCCTGGGATTTAACTCAGAGTTTCTCACACACTAGCAAAGTGTTTTTCCACTGAGCCACGTCCCCTTTTCCCACTCACTGTATAACCCAGGCAGATCTTAATCTTGTGATCCTCCTGTCTCAGTCTCTCCAGGAGCTGGGATAGCAGGCCTGTGTCACTAGGTATTATAAGCAATCTAGAGCCAAATTAAAAAGTATGGGAGGACATCTGTAGGATATATGAAACACTTACATGACATTTTACTCAAGGGACTTGAATATCTATGGGTTTTCTTCTCCTTGTACCAATCTTCCTGCAGAGGAAAGAGTGACTGATGAGTCTTGTGTGCGTGTTTGCACATGTATGTGCATGTGTGTCTCATGAGTTGGTGAGGCTAGGTAAGTGGGAATAAAGATGACTTCTAGATATTTCCCCCATATCATTAGGGTACATTTGTGAGGTGTCTATGCTTATAATAGATCTCACTAGTGCATGGGGCACTAGACTAGTGCACTAGACTTCTGCTGCCCAGTTGATGTAATCACTTGAGTATCTGACCCTTTCTTTCCTCTGTGTTCTTGACATCAACAGGACACAGGATGCTGTTGCATCTGTCTTATCTGTGTTATCTTGGTGCCTTTTACCCACAGCTGCCTACCATGTTGTTCTGTGCTAATGTGTAGCAATGTGAACCCAATAATTCTCTATGTCTCTCCTCTCTCTGTTTCCTCTTAAACTTACTCTGCTTAAGGCTTTACCTTTTTCCCCCCAGAAATTGTATTTGTTATACCAAATGACCTGCCATTGCTGGATCCAGTAGGCAATTAATAGTCCTCTTGCTACTTGATAATGTTGACCCAGTTCCCTTCCTCACTTGGTCTCTTTGTTCCTCACTGGCTGCCTACAGTCTCCTCACACCATTCCTCTTCTTCAGATCTAGTAGTCACGGTCATATATGTCCTAGAGCAATGGTTCTCAACCTGTGGGTCAAGACTCCTTTGCGGGGCGTTACATATCAGATATCTTGCATATCAGATATTTACAATATGATTCATAACAGTAGCAAAATTACAGTTATGAAGTAGCGATGAAATACTTTTATGATTGGGCATCACGAGAGAATGAGGAACTATATTAAAGAGTTGAAGCATTAGGAAGGCTGAGAACCACTGTTCTAGAGTTTAGACTTTGGTCTTTGCTTGTTTTGGGATATGCATGTGTGTGACTGTGTGCATACATGGGAGTGAATGCACATTACCTTTGTGCACAGATATGTGGAGGGCAGAGGTTGATACTGGGAGTTTTCCTCTGTTACTTTCTAATATACATACACACACACACACACACACACACACACACACACACACACATATATATATATATATATATGCAAGTCTCTCACTGAACTCATTATCCCTCTGATTGATTGGTTGACCAGCAAACTCCAGGGGGATCCCCTTGTCTCTGCTCCCATAGCGCTAGGGTTATGGATGTGTACTACCATACTCAGCTTTTTGTGTGGGTACTGAGGGTCTGAACTCAGGCTGTTAGGCTTGTACAGCAGGTACTTTACCCACAAAGCCATCACCCCAGACACTGGACTTCATTCCTTTGTTCTGTCTCTGTGTAGTTCTATTGGTCATCTCACTCAGCATGATGACTTTAAAAACTGTCTGTCTGTCTATGTCTGCTAATGACTATATGTATATCTCTAGCCCAGAGTACTTTCCTGCACCCAGATTTGTGTATGCAGCTTCCTGTTAAATACTGGACAATATCTGATCTACAAATGTCTAAATGATGTCTTTCCTTGACCCTGTACGAAGCAGAACTTTTGTTTCTTGTTCCCAGAGCCTGCTTACTCCATGGTTTTCTCCAGTTCGGTTTTGGCAATTCCTCCCTTCTACTTTCTCAGGCCAAAAATTTTGAAGTCATCCTTCATCTGTCTTTTTTCCCTCCTAGCCACATCTGACCTATCAGCTTTTCTGTTGCCTCTTCCTTTCAATTACAATTGCAGTCTACGGCATTACCACCCAGAACGCGCCTGATATCACCAATTACAATGACAGTCTAATTACATCCCTCCATCTCAGCCCTTCCAGTCACTTTCAAAATGACCTGTTATCAGCCAAGCATCCTGTTAAGTGGTGTTTTCTCTCTTTTGGGCTCCAAACCCTTCAGGGTTTTCCCATTTTACTCAGAGTCTAGGCAAGACTTGCATAACTGTACATTCTGTCTTCTCCTGGGTTACCAATGTGAGTGGGTCTGAATTATCAACTTGGATTGAGTGCACCCAGGAAACTGGTAATCATGCATTTGTGTGTTTCTGGAGATAAATGGCATGAGTGGGAAATGGGGAAGACCTGCCTTGAATGTGGACAGCTCAAATGCAGCAGAAACCAGATGGGGAGTTTCCTCGATTGCTCTTGGACAACTCTGATTTTATTTTCTTCTTTATACCATCACTGTTGCCAGTGGACATCAGACTCCAGATTCTTCTACTTTTGAATGTGGTCTTGCACAATCAACCTCCAGGGGGCTTCTAGGCCACCAGCTATAGACTGGAGATGGGTCACTTGTTTGTCTTATTCTGAAGTTTCCAGCTTCTGGCACTGAACTTTTTTTCTGAGTTTCCAGTTCCGTTGTGGACGGTCAGCCTCTAATAGTGCAAGCCAATGTAGTAGATTTTCTTTTACAAGTTTATATACGTACATGTAGATATATTCTGTTGGCTCTATGTCCCTAGAGAACTCTAACATAACCTATTAGACCTTGAGTCAAAACCAGTGAGTTAAACTGTGGGAACATGATCAGTGACTACCTCTACAGACATTTACTGAGGCCTATGATATGTGGTTTTCTATGTGCTTGGAGTACATTCATATGACAAATCAGACAAAAAGTGTCTGTCTATCATAAAAAGTAAACAAGCTAACTTATTTTTAGAAGGAAATAAGTGTGGAGGGAGCTGGGGGAGCATTTGTGGTTTTCCACAGGGCAACTCGAGTTGGATCTAGGGACAAGTAACTGTTAATAAGACATTTATTCTGTGTTCCACATGTGTGTCAGGTCATGCGGCACCCTTTTTCTGTGAGGGAACAGACAGTAAGCTGCGTTGGCTTTGCAAGCCTTCCCATCTAGAGAAAGGAGCTTGTGACCTAGGCAGATGAGTGGATGGGGTTGAGCTTCAGTCCAGCTAGTGGACTCTTAACAATGAATTCTGTGTAATTTACAAAATATCACTCATTTTTCGATTTATCTTCAGGCCATTTAGAAATGGCGAGAGCATCCTTAGCTTCCCTACTGCATACAAGCAGGTGGCAGAGAGGCTGGGCTCATGGGCTGATGAAGTTTGTTCATTTTTACCTTATTAACAGCTCCCAGTGGAACTCAGCCTACCCAGGGGTAGTGGCAGTGTGTCCTGCCAGAGCTCTCCATGGGTGCTTTGGGAGCTGTGGGACATTGGTTGGAACAATGATTTGGGTGCACTATGAGAGAGATGGCATAAAGGCTCCATGAACTTTCTGCTTTGTCTTCAGGTTATCTCCTGATCCAGCCCTCTCTTTCCAAGGGTCTGAATTCCGACTCCTAGTGTTTACCTTAATTCTTTGGACAGTTATTCTTTCTCCCTATTCAGTTCTGTGGTTGTTATTTGTTTGTTTGTTTTTAATTATCATTGCCCCTTGTTTGCTTTGGGATTTTATCTTTGATGTGCTAGCCTGGTTCCTGCAGTTTTCTGGAGACAGAGCACATGGTCCTACCGTCTTTCTCTCCTGAGGTGGGTGGTGGGAGGGTGAAGGGTGGAGGGGTGGGGTTGGGTGGTGGTGGGACTGGGTGGATGGGAGAGTGGAGGGTTGGGGATGTTGGATGAGTGAGGTTTTTCCTGCTACCTAGCTCTTGACTCCCTCAAATTCTGACACTTCCTAGTAGTAGTGTTTTGGAACCAGCTCAGAGGGTCAGGGTAGATATATCTCTCACCAGCTCTGAGGCCAGTGATGATTTGGACGGTATCTTGAAAACCTCTCTGTTAGAGAACATTCACTTTAGAATTCCTTTCTTACCTCTTCAGTGTCCAGTCTTGGTGAGGAGCAAAAATGTGTGCTCCTTTCTTACCTCTTCAGTGTCCAGTCTTGGTGAGGAGCAAAAATGTGTGCTCGACCTGTGTCGAAGGCCATGTTCACCCTCTGTGACAATGGATACATTTGTTAGCCATGAGGGTGTTTACACTAGAGGAGCATGAAAAGTGAGTTTGCCTGTAGGGACTAGGTTGCTCTTACCTTCTTTTGATTTTCTTGTCCTGGATTACTAGTTTGCCAGCATTTTCTGCAAGTGGAGGCCCAGGTAAAGTTATAATACAACTTCATCCACTGGTTTATAGAATGGCAGACACAGGAGTAGTTCAAATTTACATGAAGCACCAGTTTTTTAGGCAAGAGCTCTACCATTGCGATATCATACCTCTAGCTGGTCTGTTTGCTGAACTTCCAAAGTTTGGTAATTTCTCACTAACTCTGTATTTTCCTGATAAATTCTTTCTATACCCCCACAGTCTGTGCTGGCCTTCCCTGCTCAGCCCATAAACAGAAATTGAGTTCATTCTTGTGTCTTCTGATTAAATTTATTTTAGTCAGCTATTAGCAATTTGAATGTGAGCCAGAGAGGTAGTTGCAGAGCACACAGAGATTATTTTTTCATGGCTCTGGAGCTAAGCTATCTGGATCCAAATATTGTTTGTCACTTATCATCTTGACATCTTGATAACCTTGAGAAAGTGCATAGGTGTGTTGGTTAGGGTTAAAAAATTAATCTGATACATTTGACATAAGGTCGAGTCATATGGGGGGAGGGAATGTTGATTGAGGAATTGCTTCCACTAGAATGGTCACTAGGCATGTCTGTGGAGTATTTTATTCATTAATGATTGATGTGGGCAGGACCAGTCTACTGGGAGTGGCGCCTCCTTGGACAGGTGGTTCTGGATGATGAAAGAAAGCAAACTCAGCAAGCCATAGGCAGCAAGCCAGTAAGCAGCGCTCCTCCATAGCCTCTGCATCAGTTCCTGCCTGTCAGTGATAGAGTGTGACTCGAGAGCTGTAAGCTGTCTCCTCAAGTTGCTTTGGCCATGGTGTTTATCAAAGCAACAATAAGCAGACGAAAACAGTAGACAGACAGCAGTTTACCCTTCTGAGGAATGGGGCTAATAAGACATTCCACCACAGAGATAAAGGATGAAGTGGGTTAATGCATACAGAATCACTCACCTTGAATGAGGATTCAGTGAATTCAGCCTTCAGTCACCACTAATATTCCTATCTTCCTTTCCTTCATGTCATCAGGTGTATGCCATGCAATACACACTTAATACATTTAATATACACAGGGAAAGCTGACTGTGTGAGTAAAGTATAGTTGGGGGCAGAGTAGGGAGCAGCCTTGTGGGCTGTGGTAAGGGTGTTTTAACAACTGATGGGATCTTAAATGGGCCGTGTAGAGTTAGTAGCATATGGATAGATGGGTGGGTACTTCAGCAAGCATTCATAGAAAGAACTTTGTTCTCTGAAGTTTAGACTATTTGCTAAATATAGGAGCTAAATGTTAAAAGTAATTAGCATTAAGCTGATTCCCTCTCAAGTTAGTAACAGGCTTTCTATCAAAATTCCATTTCTCTCCTTCCTCGTACCTTCTGAAGTGTTACTAAGTGTTTTGCTTTAGGACTTTAATAGATTTTAATTATTGAAAGGTGCACTTGAAGAGAAAGCAGGACGAAGTAAAAAAATGTTCTGTAACTCCTGGGCATCTATTCTATGCTTCCTGGAGAAATTGACACCATCTGAGAACATTCCAATGGTAATGGGGGAGGATTTAATGATTGTGACCCCTTGATACCCATCCAGTGTCACTTTTCCCTTTGTGAGTCATTCTTCCTTTTGGAATGCACCTGCACCCATTGTCTTTTGGCAAATCAAAGGTCACCCTGTATGACTCTGCCCTGTGATTTTGTTTAAAAAGTGTGGGTATTAGCTTTAATCATTTATTCTTAAAAATAAGAATCTGGATAGTGATCGGAACGGACATAATTATCTTTGAAATTTTTATTCTTCTGTCATTGATCAACTAATTGTCCTTTTGCTGACGATCTTGGTTTCCTGGAGAAGAGGAATCAGAGACTTAGCCTTAGTTCTCTCTTCACTTGAAACACAGCCTCTGGAGCAAGACAAATCTGGCTTGAATTATAACTTTCACTTTGTAGTGTGTGGCCTAAGCCTGTGGCACACCTTTGGTTTTGACTTTCATTTCCTTCCTCTGTATGCAGTCATTGCAATACTGAATTTACCCATGGTGATGAGCCCATGAGGAATAGAGCTCTGGTGCCCACTCAGCAGACATCTGTGGTTAGTATGTCCTCTGGAAATGCTTCCTTCAGTGCCCTGGCTATTCAAAGTTGTTCGCCTGAGCTGCTCAATGTGTTATATGCAGGGTGAGATGTTCCTTAAACTTACTTCATTTGAAATGGATGTGTGAAAGTTAGAGTATAGCTGAGAGTTTTTTATGCAAGTGTGCAAGAATGAGACTGTGTGTTTGCTGTGGGGAGGTAGACTGGTGACCTGCTGTTTAGCAAATTCATGTTCATCCAATTGGCTTCAAATCAACTTTCCTGGTCCTTCTTTATTCTTCCTGGTGATGGGCAGGACTTTTCTTGTATGCCAGAATCACGGCGTGCTAAGGAGTCATTATCCATCCCATTTATTTTTGGACATTGGGGTAATAGAATCCATGATTGATTTCCCCTTATCCATGTTTAGGGTGACATAAAATCTACAAAATGTGGAGAAAATAGCTTTGTCTTAGTTACTTTTCTAGTGCTGTAAAGGGATACCATGTCCAAAGAAACATATGAAAAATACATTTAACTGGGGGCTTGCTTACTGTTTCAGAGAGTAGGTCCATGATGTTGGGGGACATGGCAGCAGGCAGACAGGTACAGGAGCAGTAGCTAAGAGCTGACATCTGATCCATAATGAGGAAGCAGAGACAGAGGGAGGGAGAGAAGAAGAAAGAGAGGGAGGAAGGGAAAGAGGGAGGGAGGGAGGGAAAGTCTGATATTGATTTTTGAAACCTCAAAGCATCTACCCCCACCCCCAGTATCAGACCTCTTCCACCAACTGGGAACCAAACATCCAAATATATGAACATTTAGGGTCCATTCTCCTTCAAGTCACCACACAGTTTAACTCACATAAAGCTGTGTATTCCACACTGACTCCAGAAACATGTCTGTTGGGACATGTTCACTTTAGAATTCCTTCCTTCACTTTCTGTCTGTATACCCAGAGAAGTCATTGTGGGGAGGAAGTCCATATGCTAGTCTTGCTAAAGGCTGTGTTCAATTCCTGTGATGGAGGTGTTCTTCTGTATATATGTTGCTCTTATTGACTGATGAATAAAACATCGAGTGGCCAGTAGCCAGGCAGGAAGTATAGGTGGGGCTACCAGACAAGGAGAATTCTGGGGAGAGAACACAGAGACAAGCCACTAGGAGACGCCATGTGCCTGTTGGCAAGATAAGTCTCGGAATTCTCCGATAAGATAAGGCCATGTAGAAATACATAGATTAATAGTTATGGGCTAATAATTAAGAGAGAGCTGGCAAGTAAGAAGTCTAAGCCATCAGCCAAACAGTTTATAATTAATATAAGTGTCTGTGTGATTATTTGGGGTTAAATGGCTGTGAGCCAGGCAAAACAACTCTTTCCATACTTCCTGCCTGGCTACTGGCCAATCAGTATTTTATTCATCAACCAATAAGAGAAACACATATGCAGAAGAACATCCCCCATCATCTCCTCTTTTCTGTCTAAATAAAAAGAAAGGTTTTAACTTTACCATTCTTGCTGCTCATGACCTCATGACCTTGGAAGCTTGATCATATGACTTATCCTCTTTAAAATAGTTTGTCCACTTGAAAAGTTGTAGCCCTTATATCTACTCACCAAGTTGTAACAAAGGAGTTTCTGTGACCGAGCTAGGCCTACCTTTCTACTCTGCTCCTCTAGACCGGCGCCCTCAGGATGTAGGAATCTGTGTCACATGGGACCATTTCAGATCTCTGGAGGAGGCTCCCTGGACCTTTCTAGCCTGCTCCCTTTTCAGGGGTGGCTTGCTTACTTGCCCAGTTGACAACGGTCCTCTTTCATGATATACAGGCAGACAAGGGTCTGTGGCACCAAGGGGACAGATGTCGCTGATTTGGGCACACTGGGCACCAGGGCAGAGTGGGTGTGGAAGGCCAGCTATGAGGGAGCCAGGGAAGCCCATTGGCAGAGAGACCAGTCAGCTGCATTGGACATCCGTTGGAGAAAGACTATTCTGAGGGGGTGCTCTGGCAATCAATATGCCCACAGACTCTTTTCTTTTCTTTACCATAGAGGCTGGCACTAGGAAGGCAGAGGAGTGGAATACCCAGCTAGAAGCCACAGAGACACAGGAGGATGCCGGAGAGCAAGGTAAGTAAACCACGTTTCCAAATTCCCTAGGTGTTCTTCCTAACTCTGAACTTGAAGTGGCCAATGGAATGATGAAGGCTAAGGAAAAAGTGAACTGGTGCCGACTGCAGGCATTGACTGGAGTCTCATTCCTGAGCCTCAGTCTCTGATCCTTGGTGCTGGTCAAGCAGGATCCAAAGGACGTTTTCTATCATTCACGGGTTCTCAAGCTCCTGGGATTGAGCAGTATTGCTCTCCTTGCAGGCTTTTGGGCAACACAGGGCGCTCATCAAGGAGCTCTTTGAGGTCTCTTTTGTGGGATGATATCTATACATGGTGGGACATCGCAATGCCCTCATGGTCAATTGCATCCTGACGTCCTTGCTGCATCCATGCTCATACCTCCTTTATCTTCTTCCAGAGAAACAGAGATGCTTCTCTCCTGCTGAGAAGCAAACATGGGGCCGCCAGCTTGAGCAAACTGCCTGAGGCGTATTAACTTCCGTTTGCTCACTGTCCCACTTCCGCTTGCTTGCTCACTGTCCCCGACATCCCCTTCTGCGCATTGCTGCTGCCTTTCTGGGAAGTCCTTGCCATGAGCTGTGTACTGTGGAGCCCTGCTGTCAGGTGTCTGTCACTTGCCACCCACCTCAGTCATACTGCTTTAAGCTCGAAGGCATGTGTGCTCTGGCCAGTGAGCTACAAGTGGGTGGGAAATGAGATGGTAGAGCCTGCATTTTCCAGAACAAGGTTTTTGATGCAGTAGGCAAAGGTGGCCCAGGAAATGTTTGTAGGGAGAACCTAGTGACTCCATTTGGAGCATGCAGCGAAGGGGCTTGACTCCCTGATAGAACTATGCACAAATTAGTTTTAGCTATGATGCCTGGACTCTGATCAATGCTGTTACAGACTACACTATCTAGGGAGAGTGAAGCCCTTTATGGGGGATCTCCAAAGTCTGTCATATCATCCGGGGCAGGGGCTAGGCCCTCCCCCTCATGTGGAATGGGCTCTCTTCCTCGATAGCATAGTGGTGAGTATCTCTGCCTGTCACCCAGGAGACCAGGGTTCTATTTCCCGACCGGGAGAGCATCAAACTTTTTGGACTTTGGTAGCCTTTATTTTAAAAGGAGGGAGTTGACAAAAGTATGAGTGGTTGGAAGGGCTGCTTTGCTGAGGGTGTTTGAAACCTTACACCAGTTCAGAAGACAAAGGCAATAGGGCCTAGTGATGCAGCCAGTGAGGGTGCAGGCCTGGCTGTATGTAGAACTTACTTCCACCTTAGGGAAGCTGGCCTGGGGTTCCTTACGTGTGGTATTGGCCTTGTTGTGAGAACTAAATGAGATGCCATAGGTAGAAGAGTCTGCCATAATGGCTAATGAAGAAAGTTCAGACTTTAGTCTGCCGAAATAAAAGAACAACCAACAGGTCAACAGGGAAAACCACATAATGAACATGAGAGGCTTTAACTCAAAGATCCAAAGATACAGGGTCAGTTATGTACTTTTTTATGCATAGGCTGGATGATGCATAGGAAATCACATAGAAATATGACTGGACCTATAATCTAACTGTAGATTCTGCTGGAACTTTTTTAGATTAGTGGTTCTTAACCTATGTCTCATGACCTCTTTTGGGGGTTTGAATGACTTTTATAGGGGTCATATGTCATATCCTATATATATCATATATTTGCATTATGATTCTTAACAGTAGCAAATTGCAGTTATGAAATAGCAATGAAAATAATTTTATGTTTGGGGGTCACCACAACATGAGGAACTGTATTAAAGGGTCATAGTTAGGAAGGTTGAGAATCACTGGTTTAAATGCTTTGGGACCTTTCTATGCAGCCTCCCTCCCTCCCACCCTCCCTCCCTCTCTTCCTTCCTTCCTCCCTCCCTCCTTCTTCCTCCCTCCTTTCTTCCTTCTTTCCTTCCTGGTATAGGTAGGATTCTTCTGTAATCAGGGTCGTATGGCATTATCAGACAAGGAAGCCAGAATTTTTGGCCAACCCTCACCCAGAAAATCCAGGGAAAGTGTGGGTACTGATTCTTAGGGTACTGTATTAGAAGTCCTGGGGAAAGGGGCTCCTGGTTTCTGTGATCAGTTCTGAGGAAGAGGAACCTTAGTCCCTGTGACTTTATCACAGGAATGCGTGGTGAGAGATGTGAGGATGGGAGACAGAACAGCTTCCAGTACCTCTACTCAAGGAGAATACATGGTGAGAGACAGACCATAAGGAGACAGAAACTGCTTCAGTCAATGGCATCAATTTCTGAGCCCCAAATGGAATCATGGTACAGACCTTAACAGGAAGCCATCGACCCTGAAGACAGAAGAGACCACTGATTTGTCTTACTTCATTTAATCCTTGCGTTGAATTAATACCTCTTTACCCTTTTCTGCTTTGTATGCTTCCCAAAGCATGTCTTACATTTCCTCACACAGCACAGTTCTATTTACTGGTGATTTGCTTGAGTTTCAAGTGCTTGAATCAATTCCATAAACACATGCTAATTGCTGTGTCTGTTTGAGCCAGTTCCACAAGTGTGTGCTGTATGTCAACACTATTGTTCTGGAGGATGACCCTGAAATCTCAAGGGAGACAAAGGGAACCAAGGCAACTTCCACTTTCACAAAGTGTTTCTGCTGGCTTGAGAAGCACTGTGAAAGAAAGCAGGTCCTCAAGTGTATGTGCAAGCACTCACCACAATGGGAAAAGTACATTCTGGTAACTTAAATACCTGACAGATGCATCTCAGCGCCGAACCATTGAGACTCCCACCTGCTGCCAACTATAACTACTTCCTTTTATCATGATAATATATTCTCTGGGCAGAAGTGTAATCAACGTGTGAAAAATTTGCTTGTGATTCTGAGACTTCAGTCATCTTGTCAGTGTAGAGACTGATTTCTCTGCACAGTAAGAATTTGTAATTCATGATCATAATTTAGAACTTCAGTCACACAAGCCTTTTAGTACTAGCTTACCTTGTGGGGTGAGCATGCACACCTAATTTTTTGTTAATTACCGACACAAGGTGTCACGTGGTGTTGATGTGGCAGCAGAGTATCCCGCCCCCAGGCAACAGGAGCCTGGAATATCTAGATGACAAATGTGATAATCACGGACAGTCTTATCCTGAGGCACGGAGGATGGCTAGAGTATATATTTGACAAGGAACACTGACATACTAATTTCTGTATGTTTTCCTTATTTCCTTTGTTATAATCCTGGGGATTGTGCCTGGGGTCTTGAAAATGCTAGGCAAGCATTTCACCACTGAATAACATTGTTAGCCCTCCAATGTCTCTCTAAAACCAATGCCAGAAACAGAATATTCATGTATTCATTCATTCAGAAAGTATTGATTTACCATCTACATGAGGCTATGGATCTTTCTACATATCTGAAATACATTGGTGGGCAAAATAAACATCAGCTTTTAGAAACTTACATATTCTAGTGAGAGTGTACATTAATCTGGCTTATATTATAAAATGTTTAAAAACAAAAGCCGATACTCATATAGAATAAAAGCCGAGTGGCGAAATACTGGGATGGTAACGTTAAATGGCAAAGGGGATGGGAAGATAAAAGAATGGAGGAGTCTTGGGGGTGGGTGACCAAAACTAAGGATATCAAAAGATGACACATATTACTACTTATAAGATAATTAAAATAATGTTTAGGACCCAGTGAGATTGTTCAACAGGTAACACTTGCCACACAGATAGACATGTGCAGGCCCGACACCTTGAGTTCATTTCCCAGATCCCATGGTGGAGAGAGAGAACTGAGTCCTGAAAGTTGCCCTCTGACCTGTGACTCTGAGCTTCTATTTATTTATAAATAAACAAATGCTTTATTTATAAATAAAATAAAAAGATGTTGAAAAGAGTGTGATACAAGATACACATATGGGTAACACCATTCTCAGAAACCATGGCTACTCAAATGAAAATGTTGGTGTCTGAGGTGAGTTACCTACATCCTTATGAGTTGTGGGTTAGAAAGACCCTAGAGGGGCCACCTCTGCTGCATGTGCTATTGTTGTTGCTCTTGGTTACACACTAGAAGCAGATGGTAAGACCCTGTTGCAGGGCCTAGAGAAATCAAGCCAGAGCTGAATTATAAGCTCCCTCCCTCCTGGATAGCATACACAGTGACAGAGCTTTTATGTAGGCCATGGCAGTAGAACAGTCACCAGTAATCTTCTGTGACTCCCAAAAACTGTATACCTGTGTGCCAGGCAAGGTAGTGCAACAGTGGCATGGATATTATAGGGTAACCAATCATACTCTCTGATTGGATTTGAGGCCTGCTTCATTGGAGGAAATTCATGACTGGCACTTCAAACAAACCTGCTCAAAAGTTTATGCCTGGGGACTCATAGATGCTAGAATGGAACTTACCACTTTTAGTTTGCTATTTTGACATAGGCTCACAACACCTTCTAAATGCATTTATATTTATATCTATAGAAAAATGCTTCCCTTAGCCTTGATCAGAGAAGCCTTTCTTTGCAATGAATGATGGTCATATGCAGAGAATTCAAGTTCAAGGGGCTGGGAAAGGAGTTAGTGTTGTGTGCTCAGCCCCGAACAAGACAGTTAGATCACTGCTTCCCCCTGCCACAAACAATACCAAGGTATCAGGAAAAGAAAGACAAGACATCCAGCTGTTTGTACTAAGAGAATGCATGTGCTGCTTTTATTGCAAGTGGTGAGAGGTCTCTCTCTTGTAAGAGCAGTCTTATATATAGGCTTACAGCACAGTGGAAAAACCCCAGGTGGAAGAGAGCATGTTTTCCTCCTGCTAGATGTTGATGTCAGAGGGTTAAGGCCTGGGCAATAAGCCAGGACTAGAAAACAGGAAGCACTTGGACCGGAAAACAGGTTGCACTTATAGGCTGACCAGCAACTCACAGAGACCCTGTGGGGCTGGGGCCCAACACTAAGGCCCAGGAAATCTTTCAGAAAAGTGGATGGAAATACTATAAAAGCTGCATGATAGAGTGATAAGGGGGTGTTCTTTTCTAGACATCACAAACTCATAGCAACTGCCTATTGCCGTTGCTGGGAATACATGTGACTGGGCCTGTGACTAGTCAATCATGGAGGATGGAGAAAAAGCTAGTGATGAATGCTGGGGAGGTGTAGGCACGGCCTTTAACTGTGCACCCACTGGGAAGCCCACCATGTAAATAGTCAGTAGGTCCTAAAGCAAAGCAAAAAGACATGGCCATGGGAAAGGGACTTGTAGGGAGGAGTGGAAGTTGACATGGGTGAAAGGGAGACAGGAGAGGGTGTGGAGTAAGAGTGATCAGAATACTTTATCTACATACATTGTGAAGGAATACGTTTTCCTTAAAGAAAAACCAAAAGAAGAAGTAATTTAGGTCTCCGTGTCTGAATTGATAGCCAACTTTCAAGTTGTTTCTTTGGGCCTGGTAGAAAACATGTGTTAGCTACTTTCCTGTCACTGTGACCAAACACTCCACAGTAGCAAGGGCTTCAGGGAAAAAGGGCTTATTCTGACTCGCAGTTTTAGGGGCACCATTTCAGTTCATCATGATAGCAGGCATGTGTGGCAGAGTCTCATCATGACAGGCCAGGAAGCAGAGAGAGCAGTCTGGAATCAGAAGCAGAGTTTAACCTTCAAAGGCCCCCAGTGGAACCAGTGACGCCAGTTAGGTGTCCCCTCCTAAATGCTCTACAGCCTCCAAAGTGTATTGCTCACAATACAAAACGGGAACCTGTGGAGGACATTTGAGATCCAAACCAAAACAATAGATCAAAGAGGAAATCAGACTATAGCTGATATGTCTGTGTGACAGGCTGCCAGAACACAGCCTGTTTGTGTTTATAGGAATTAAGACAAGCTTGAACTCTGGCTCTCAGAATCCAAGTTAGCACCAGATAATAGTACCAATCTGATTTCATTCCCCCTCCCTCCCTCCAGCCCTCCCCTCATTTCCTTTCTTAAATTTAGAATTTAAATATTTTTAAAATACTAAGCAGGTAAACACACACACACACACACACACACACACACACACACCCCTCACTGCCCATCTGCCACATTTGATCCAGGGGAGGCTGGATTGACAAAGTTTTCTCCCTGGCATACTTTCCTACTTGCCAGCTGACTTTTTCTCACCTTCCTATTTCTCCTAAACGCATTTTTAAAATAGTTGAAATTACTGTAACTTATTTCATAGTTTGTTCTTTTTTCCTTCACATTTTGTTCTGACATTTTCTTCCAAATAGCATTCCTATTATTGCCATCGTCATCAGAAACCACACCCAACGTAAAAAAGTTGGTAATTAGAGAACACATTTGCTATCTGGTTTGGGATGAATCACTAGCTTGGAAGAAAAGTTCTTTTAGATCAATTTTAGATCAAAGTTCTTTTAGATCAGCTTAGTTGCCAGTGAACAGCTGATTCAAGAGAAAGAATCTGTTCTAAGTCATTCTGGCCAATACCAGCCTCTACTGTGTCAGCAATCACCCACCCTTCCCACTGCCTCCTCACCTCTGCTCTTTGGTTTCCAGCCTTCGTGGTACCCTTGGTAATTTGTTGCCAAGGTTGCTGCTGAAGTGAGTTACTTTCTCCAGAGATTTCAGCAGTGCACTGGGAAGATCTCACTGCAAATTTCCCCCTCTTTGTACCTGGAGGCCTGAAATGAGATCCAGGGGTTGTCAAGCCTTGAGCCTGGCACAGGTGGCCTGACAAAGGCTGGACATCTGAGAAACCAGCTTCTTTCCCCCCGGGGACTGACTGAAAGTGTTTACTGGCTTTTCCTGCTCTGTTGTCCACCTGGGGCCTTGTGGGCTGCAACCTTGGATGCTCTGTGTTCCAATCCCCTGCTTCCCAGATTTTTGCAAGCATCTTTGGAGAATTTCCATAGCCTACTAAAAGTTGAACTTCTCTCTGCTGTTCTCTTTGCCTTTTCACATCCTGGAACTTTTGTATTTCTGTATAACTGTGGTTTTTAGCTACAGAAAGGAAAACTGTGTCATAAGATGATGCAATATATAGCCACCAAATCAATTGCATTTCTGACTTTCTTTCTAAGGTCAAGGTATAATGCAGCATTAAAGCTCTTCATATAATTATCTAGTAGTAGGACACATAAAAGTCCCATTATTTACAAATAGGAATCAATTTATATTTAGGTGATGGGGTCAGGTGCTTTGTTTTTTTGGGAGCCTGGAGTTAAAATTAAAAGTTTAAACTCTGATTGGGGGGTCAGATTATTATCTCAGCCCTCAGGTTAAAACCCACCTCTCCACCTGGTGATTTTTTTCTTTTTAAAATTAATTTTATTTTTATTGGAAATAGATTCTTCTCTTGTGTAATATATCCTGGCCACAGTTTCCCTTCCTTCCACCCCTTCCCACCTCACTCCCCAGTTCCCTCTCCCGCAGACACACTCCCTACTCCATTTCCACTTCAGAAAGAGCAGACCTCCAAGAGATGACAGCCTACAGGTTAAAACAAGATGCAGTAAGGCAAGGCAAAATCCTCCTGTTGAGGCTGGACAGGGCAACCCAGGAGGAGGAAAAGAGCCTCAAGATTGGACAAACGAGTCAGAGAAACAGCTCTCACAGTTAGGAATGCCACAAGAACAGCAAGCTAAAGCTGTGACAGAAATACAGATGACCTGTCCACCTGGCGATTTTAAAGTCAAATTCAGTCAACAGGGTGGAAGGGATAGGGTTTCAAAGGATGTGTTTACAAAATCTCCCCCCCCCCACCTAAATTTCCTGGAACAACTTGTGGTTTCATGGGGCGATATGACTAATTTCTGGTTATGGGAATGTGGTGGTAGTAGACATGATTCTTTCATGCCTAGACCCCGAAGTCCTCCCATGTGACCACTCGCCTCTTTTCTATTCCTTTACCGGTTAGCTGTAGAGGATCTAGGGAGGGATTCCCAGCCCCTATGGGTTAGTATAAAACTTTCTCCACTCCACACAGGTTTTGTGACGAGGAAGATTGGGCCCCTGAGACTTTGAGTGCGTGTTGTAGAGGTTAATAGAGTTGCAACCGGAGTTCCTCAGTAGATGCTAACACTTCTTCTGGTTCCCAGGAAGCAATGCTGGAATCCTCTCTAGAGGGCTAACAATGGGAAGCGTTTATGGGGCTTGTCTAAGCTAAGCCCTTGAACAAGCCAGGAGTCAGGTTGGGAAGCCCAACTACTTTCCTGATAGTTTCTATTGTCCATTAAAAGCATCTTTTTCCTCCCACTCCTGAGGAAAGCCTAAGTTGCTAATGTTCTCCACCTTCCCCAAGATACTGTATGGCCTCATGGGGCAATGGAAGGAGTTTTTTCTTTACTCTAAAATTTTGGTCTGAATGATGAAGAGTCATTGATGTATTTTAAGTAGGGAAAGGACATTACTAAAATTTTCTATTTAAAAAAATCTCCGTAAGGACCTAGGCCATGCCTGACTCTGATAATCCCACATGGATTTTCTCTGGGGACGGGAAGGGAGATTGAGTGGGATGGGGAGTTGGGAGGAATGGGGGCAGGGGGAGGAGGGGAAGGAAAGGGAACTGAGAGTAGTATGTGTAGGAAGTTAAATAAAATAAAAAAATCTCCCTAGCTACTGGTTAGTGGCTTGGAGTAGGAATGGAAGCTGGCTAGAAGTTATTGCCGCAGTTTCTGTAAGACAGAGTGCTATCCTGCACCCAGGGAAGAACACAGGAAAGATATGGAGAGATGCCAGGTACACTGAGACAGAAGTTCTGACAGCGCTTCGAGGATGTTCTATGAGAATGATGTCTGATGTGAACAGCAGAGTGGATGGGAGTGGCACTATTGGAGGTCATAATGTGGCTTTGGTGTTGTTCTGAGAGTATTACGGATAGGAACCCAGAGCTGACCCTTTATAAAGAGCCATTGTGTGCAACCCTCAGTCAGGAGTCCAGCCATTGAGCTCGGAGTTTGTTCCAGAGTGAGGCTGCTTTCCCAGGGAAGAAAGGCCCCCTTTTCCAGCCTTCACAGAGGTGCCAGGCTGGCCCCATAGAGACTTTTCCCTTGTTGAGTTTGACCCAAGGAATGTTTTGGAACTCCAACCAAGTCAGGCGAGATTCTCCTCCCCTGGCAACAGCTGGAAAGAGGGCAGTAAGGGTCTGGCTGGCCTGAGGAAGGATATGAAAGCTTTGTCCCCTGACTTTGTATTCTGACCGAACTCTGGAGGAGGAATGAGAAGATAGAGAGCTCGACTTCAGGAGGTCTGCTGCTCAGGAGGGTGGGCTAGGCTTAAGATAGGTGTGTGAAAGTCAGAGGGCAATGTTAAAGTGAACGGAGTGGGAAGACAACAGATTCTCTGGTCCATAGCGACAGAAAAGGAATTGTCTGTGGGCAGAAGAAAAGCCAAGACAAGCTAAGCTCTAGAAGTCCAGAGAACATTTTCTAAATGCTATGCAGTGCTTCATCTCTTTCTAGAATATAAAAATTAAACACCAATGAGCAACCCAGGAAAGAAGGTGCATATCTGCAAATCCCAGCATTTATGTAGATGAGGCAGGAGGATTGCCATGAGCTCAAGATGAGCTTTTGAGCTACTGTTTTTGAGCTAGTGTCTTGCTATGTCTCCCCCTCCTCCCTCAGACAGTGTTTCTCTGTGTAACAGCTCTGGTTGTTCTGAAACTCACTCAGTTGACCAGGCTGGCTTCGAACTCACAGAGATCTGCCTGCCTCTACCTCCTAAGTGCTGATAATAAAGGCATACACCATCACTTCCCGGTGCTATGTGTCTTTAAAAGAGTATTTATATGTTTAATAAAATTTCCTTGTATTTTCCTTGAGTCAGTGTCTTCCTTAAACTTGCAATCCTCCTGCCGCTGCAGGTTGGGATCACAGGTGTACACCACCACTTCCACTTTAGAGTTCTTTACATTTTCAGTGTGTCAAACTGTTTAAAAATGTAACAGCCACCTTTAGCTTGCAGCTTTCTAGGAATGGAGCAGTGTGGACTTGACTTTCTGACATTTACCTGACGACACCTGCCCCAACGGTAAGGAGAGGACTGTTGCATTTGCTGGGCTGCCTTGGCTTGGTTTGCTTCCTATAGAGTCTTTCTTGAGGGAGCGATTGTAAGGGAGTAAGCATACGCTTCTTTTGCTCTCAGACCCTGGTGTTCCTTTTCCTGGCAGTGGTGAGCTCTGTCTGGTTTTGTTGGTGTGAGAGCCCTGCAGCTAGAAGGCTGCTTTCAGATTGAAAACAATGACTTTAGTAATTCTGTAGGTGTGCAATCTCTAAACCCAGGGAGAGAGAACGATTCTGGGGAGAGAGTTTTTTTTAAACAGTTCAAATTGTTCAGGTAAGTTCTTTTTGCCACACTTAGGTAAATGATCACGTTGTTATTATTTTTGATAGACTATATTTCTAGAAGCTTTTCTGTTAAGTGTGATTAAATGTCATTTGAATTTCAATCACTCAGGGAAAATTTCCATAACTTTAGGCTTTTTCTCCCTCCCTTAGATAACTTACTCTGGGAGATGCTAACTCGAGTATCCTGGCTCTCTACTTCAGGACTTTCTTTGGGATGAAAGAAGGCAAATGTTTCATTTAAAATTCAAAGTGTGAAAAATGAGAGCAATTAGCAACTTTAACTGGTTGCTGTGTAAAATGCACATAGTATAAGTAAAGTAATACATACAAAGTGTTGCCCATAAAATCCTCCTATAAAGTTAGTGACTGAAACAATAGTTATTGCCATGCAGAAGAATTTTCCTCAGTGTCTGCATGAGCCCATACTGTTCCAGGTCTGACATACTTCCTCATTTATCCTCACTGAAAGTGTATAGTGAGTCTGGGGGTTCTGGGCATCTTTAGATCATTTTGCTTGTGGCTGCACTAGATCCTACATTCAGGTCAGTCTGCGAGGTTTTTCACACTTCCATCTTCCAGACACGACTGCTACACGATAAGGATTGCAACAAGACTTGGATGCACCTCTGGCTCTGGTGAAGAGATGGATAAATTCTATGAAAAACGAGGTTTGCAGTACCTGTAAGCGTTTCGGGCTGGATGGGGGATGGGACAGGATGGAACAGGTATTCTGGCACTTGGGAGCCACAGAATACTGAGTGTTACACAGCTCAGGTGGAAAGTATCCTGGAGCTCGGGAGCCAAGGACCACCACAGGTTGCAGTAAGTTTAGCTGCTTACAGCCCAATCTCAGAGAAAGGCTTCCCCAGTGTATCGGCTCTGCTCAGGCAGGACAGGGTCTTCCAGAAGAGGATGTTTGCCCAGGAGGATGTTTGCCCAGTGTAGCAGTTTTGCTCAGTAGGAGGTTTCTCGGGGGAAGCTGCTACAGTTCAGCTCTGCTCCTGGAGAGCAGGGAGCAGAGTGTAACAACTGAGGGAAGGTTTCCCGGGCAAGTGTTACAGCCCTGCCCTGCTCTGCTCTGCTCTGCCCAGGGTCCCCTCTGCTCCATTGCCGCCAAGCTGCACATACACAGGGATTATACAGGGATTCTAGGGGGCGGCCGGGAAGTTTTTCCAGGATAGGAATTGGTCTGATTTCAGTGCTGAGCTCAGATTGGCTAGAGCTCTGCTTGTGGATTGGTTAGTTTTTTGCACAGGATTAAGGTCAGATTTGGCTCTGGTCTCAGGGCCAAAGTGTGTTTCTTTCTCTGGTCCTTTTTAGCCTTTTGGCTCCAATTTTAGGGCCAGGGTGCATTTCTTTCACTGGCTCTGATTCCAGGGACAAAGTGTGTTCCTTTGGCACTGGTTTCAGGGTCAGGGTACATTTCTTTGGTTCTGGTTGCAGGGCCAAAGTGTGTTTCTTTGGCTCGGCTCAGGGTGTGTTTCTTTGGCTGGCTCCTTTTCCCTACAGGACCCATCGTCTTTATGACTAATTTATCTTGCCATCAAACTGTCCCAGTGAGTGTGGCTCTAGGGCATCACTGAGAGAACTTGCCATTCAAGTTCTGACATAACAAATTGATTTCTTGAAAATACATGCTGAACCAAGAAAGACTGAAATTCTGAGGTATGATTAACCTGGGCTCAAGGAGTTTATTGGGTCCCCCATCTAGTGTCCTCTGAAGTCAACTTGCTGGATTCTGAATGTTGATGAACACTGTTGATGGTGACGCATTCCTGCTCAGCAAATGTGTCTGAATTAACCATAGTAGTATGATAGCTCTGGTCTTTGTGCATCTCCAGCATGTGTCTGGTAAACGTGATCGTTTTAGACATTTGGAAAACCCAGCGACACATGCTGTGGGGTCACAAGGAACCTTCTGAGTCCCAAGCCTGCACCTTTCTCAAGCCTTCCTGTGTGCCCCGGGTTTCTCTTCTGTCAGTAGGAACTTAACTATAGAATTCTGGCCATCTCCACCTCCACAAATCCTGGGAGTCCATCACATGTGACAGACTCAAATTTGAAGAGGGACAGTGGTTGAATATGGGTTATTTAAATTGGGTTGCAAATTGCACATCTTGAGGCTTTTGTGTAGAAATGCTCATCCACAAGTGAGTTACTTTGGTAATTATCTTCTGGCCAGGAACTGCTAAGAAGTACTGTTATTGGGGCTCGGTGCTAGTCCCGGGAACAGCGGTGGGAGGAAGTGGGCGTGGCAATCTCTCGACTTCCTTGTTTGGAGTAAACTTGGGCGTCTGACGGCTGAGGTGTTTGGCTTCTCCATCTCTCGTGTGCTTTGCGGGAGCGCTCTACTCTGCCAGAGAAAACATACCTAGAAAAAGCACGACGTCAATCCCCGCCATTCCCTCGGGGTCCCCCAACCTCCCCCTGCCTTCAGGGAGCGAAGCGCGAAGGGGCGCGGCAGCCTGGGCCAGCCCACAGCCGTACGCAGCCTCGCCAGTCCCCTGCCGTCGTCGCAGCTGCAGCCGCTTGGAGATGGGGCAGTGGCGGGGGCGTAGTGGCTCCACAGGGAGTCTTCCTTGTTAGCTCCCAGGTCTAGGTGGCTGCAGCCGGCGCGAGCAGCTCATAGCCAGCGCCGGTCTACGCTGACAGTGCAGTGGAGGCTGGGCGCCGGCTCAGGCTGGGACCCCGGAGGCACGAGCCATGACGGACGCCAGCCACAAGAAGGAGGGCTTCAAGAAATGCAGGAGCGCCACTTTCAGCATCGATGGGTACAGCTTCACCATAGGTGAGAACTTTGCACCCGGGCCGTTCTTGGCGTCCTCGCACACTCTCCGGTGGCGGTGGCCAGTTCTAAGCTGGGAGGGCATGGGCAGGCATGGGATCTGGGTCAGAAGGTGCTGGCTGGAAGGGAGCCCTTGGGAATTGTGACCTGCTGCGGGGAAGCCCAGATCCCGGCTGTCCCTGTTTACTCCATCCCTCCAGCTGGTTTTCAATTACACCTCCCTCAATGGCCCGTTCCACGCTCAGATTTGGGTAACAAGGTGTAGAAGGGAATGGATAGAGATGGATGGAGACAGAGGTGGAGATAAGAACGAGGAGGAAGAGGAGTTAGAAAGGACCAAAGGAGGCGGGTAGGCACAGAGACAAAAAGTAACAGCTGTCTAGCATAGACCACCAAGTCAGAAGTTCCGGGACGGAGATATGAGGACGAAAGACTGAGAGGAGAGAAGGAGAGAGAGCACTAGAGAGACCTAGAGCATGGTCCTTTAGAGTCCTGAGCTCTCAGAGGCTGGTTGCAAGCAGACAGGCAGGGATGGACGATGTGACTGGAATGTTTCAGAAAAAAATTGGGGTGTCTGGGAGCTGTGTGTTGGTAACTTCAAGTGATTTCTGCTTTTCCCCTGCTCCAAACTGTTCACTAAGAGGGGGGAGACAGACAGGGGCTGAAAGTGTGCTCAGGTTGCAGCCGCAGAGTTCACTTGTTGGAGGCCAGCATTGGAAGAGGCCTGGCCTCCATAGTTTTACTATGAATTTTTGCTGTTTTGAAACCACTTTTGAAGGCCTGGCATCTTTACTCCCTTGGGAGGTGGAGGTAGCTATGGGGCAGCTTCCTTTTGGAATGTTAGCTTTGGCTAGCAGCAGGCCCGAGGAGGGTACCACGATGCTGTTCTCAGTTCTTATTTAAGCAAGCACCGAAGTGGCCATGACCTTCGATCTGAACTTACCCCCACAGCATCTCTGAGAATGAGGGTATATGCTACTTTGCTTTTCTTGGAGATAGATCGGGGAAGTGCCGGAGCCAGGAAGAGACTAGTGATGAGGAACTTGTCACTGGGTCCAGAGTTTGTGGGACAGAATAAACATGCACTCTTCCCCAGCTACATCATATCATGCCTGTCACACTTTCTCCAGGTTGTTCCTGCAGTCAGGACTGCCGTTCCCCCAAGGGGCACCGAGAAAGCATGCCTATCTTTTTTTTTTTTTTTTTTTTGGTTTTTACGAGACAGGGTTTCTCTGTATTGTTTTGGAGGCTATCGGTTCAGCCCGGCCTCGAACTCACAGAGATCCGCCTGCCTCTGCCTCCTGAGTGCTGGGATTAAAGGTGTGCGCCACCACCACCCGGCAAAGCATGCCTATCTTTCGGAAGCTTGCTTCCCTTGCTGCCTCCTCCACTCTCCATGCCCATGGAGAGAAACCCCGACCACAGAGCCAGGAGTTCACCTCCAGAGCTGGCCAACCTAGAATCGGCTGGTGGGAGCCTGTGGGTAGTCCTCACTGCACTCTAGACCCGAGGACTCTGCTCAGTTTGCTTTTTACTCCCCAGAGGCAATGGTCTGTGCTCAGGGAAGGTTCTTAGAAATGAGTTCAAGTTTCCAAGGTCAAAACTGTCTCGTTTAAAGGTCACGTAAATTTCACTTCTCTTGACTCCAGTAGGAAAACCTTCAAAAGTAAGTTTTAAATTTACCTGGTAGCCCCCGTGTCTCACTAGGATGCAGGATCTTAGTATGGTCCCCGTCCACCTACACTCTTACCTTCCTGTTGGGGAGATGGTGTAGCAGAGCCCTGTAGTCTGGTGGTCAGAAGGTCCTCAAAGTGAAATAGCTTCTGTGAGATGAGAGCTACAAACTTCGTTCATATTGCTGAGCTTTTTTATCCTTCTCATCCTTTCATCTGTCATCTCCCTGTCCACAAATGTTTATTGAATTTTACTGTATTAAATGATATGATTTAGCACATTGTCTGCCACATGACAAAAATTCAATAAGCAGTAATTGCTTCGCTTATTCACGATATTAAACTAATATGTGAGTAGTTTATGAAGATGTACAGACAGATTTTGGTCCAATATTCATGGAATTTTACATTTGGGCTTTTATGCTGTGTCCACAAAACATGTTATAAGGTAAAAATTAACAAGTGTGATAAAAACATTTTAGATTTTTAGTCCAATATAGACATTTTAGGAAATGCAGATATTCAGAAAGAAAAAAAGAAATTCACCTGTTAGGTCATTCACTGCTTCTACTTTCCAGTACTTTAAAAAAATATATATAGACACATTTTTAACAGTGTTTGAAAATCTCATATTTAATAATATCTTGTTGGGTTTGCTTCCTGTTGTATGAGGCCATTCCTTTAACCACTCTCACTTGTCATCATTATGGGCAATGATAAAAACAAAACCCTTGAGGACATCTAGGGCCACTTCCCCTTATTATAAGGAGATCTATTTAAACATGAGTGTTTACAGTATACAAAATACTGAAGGAATAAAGAAATAATCTCATCTGCCTAGTGAGCATTAATGATAACGGATTCATTTTGGTTTATGAGTTCTTTTCATGTCTAAGCTTCTAGAATTGCAATTGCTTGGTTCAAAAGTATGCCCATTTTTAGGGATTTTAAAATGTTTTGCTTGACCTCTGTCTGGAAAGAGTTACTACTTATGCTCCCACTATTAAGAGTATCAAAGTTATTACATGCTCTCATGAGTGCTGGACACCACAGCTTAAAAGAGGTTCTAGTCTGAGAGGTGAAATGTGGCACCTCAATTTAACAAGTTTTACTATTTTGTAAAGTTGCTTTCTCGTTTTCCTTGATTGTTTTACCTTGGGGAAGTCATCACTTATTAATTTAAAATTATATTAATCTATGTAGTATATATTATGTGTTAATTACTTTGATATGCTATATGTTAATCATATAGCAACTATATAACTGATATGAACTAATGTACATTATATTCACACATACATTATATTTATGTGTGTATATATATTATATATGTGTGTTGTGATTCATGTTTGAAAGCCTTTCAAGTGCATTTTGTCAGCTATGCTACATGTATTTTTTTTCCAAGCAAGACCTTTTTCCTTGCAACATCAGTATATGTTAAGATCTATGCTAAAATACTAGAGGCTCACCTTGTGCTTTGGCAGGATGGGCCAGGCCAGGCCCCTTGCCCCCGTGCTTCTGCTCCCCATACCACATAGCAGAGAATCCTGAGGAGGTCTCGATGTCTTCAGATCACTCATTCTCTTAGGCATCTGACCTTCTGTCATAAGAACCACTTCTTTCTCTAGTCTATTAAGTTGTAAAAAATTTGAGTCAAAGGATTGCACTAAAGGAATTTAAATGACCCTGAAGATTCAAGATATCTAGGAAAGTCTATGGGGATAAGGGAATTTTGGGGCCAAGGTAGATGAGAGACACAAGGTACCCGTGTGACAATGTTGTGAACACCCCTCACTCCCAGAAGATCCCTGTCCTTTCTTTGGGGAGGCAGAGTCCCCTCCTGGTTCTCAATGGGCTTGTGACTCTCTCAGGAGAGGAATGTCCCAGGGGAATCTGGACAGACATAGCATTTTAGAATTGGAGATGCCTGGGGAATGGGTGGTGTCCTGGTTAGATTTTTGTCAACTTGATTCAAGATTGTCATCTGAGAAGAGACAGAACCACTATTGAGAAAATGCCCCTTACATATTGAGCCAATCTGTAAGGGGCATTTTCTCAATTACTTACTGATATGGAAAGTCTAGCTTCCCAGCGGTGCTGTCTCCCCTGGGCAGGTGGTCCTGAGTAGTATAAAGCAAGCTGAGCAAGCCACAGGAAACAAGCCAGCGTGGTATCTGCTTCAGTTTCTGCCTCTATATAATTTATGCCCTAAGAGTCCATTGATGGTCTGTTACTCGGAACTATAAGATGAAAATACTGATCCCCAGTTGATTTTTTTGGTCGTGGTATTTTATCACAGCAATAGAAACCGTAAGTAAGATAACCGTAAGTAAGATAGTGAAGAGAGGCCAGGAGAGTTGAATACTCTGTGGTAAAGGACAGCCCCGAGGAGTAGGGGCTGGTCTTAGACACCAGTAACATTCCCAAGGAGCAAACTTCTGAGGTTTGGATTCCTGGAGCCCCTGAGCTACCCTGTACTCAGATTGCAGATGCTCTTGGGAACTGATGTCAACCTTGACTGAAAATGGGCTCAGTGTAGACACGGTAGTTGTGGGGTGGTCAAGGCTCTCTGCTGGTACTTCATTTGACATACTCCATCACTCTTCACAGTAACTCTGAAAGATCATAGCTCATGTGTTACAGTTCTACAAAAACAAGTTTTGAAGTGAGGTGATTTTCTAGAAGTCACATAGGAAGGAAATGACAAGGTTGAGATGAAACCATGCCCCGCCTCTCACCAGATTCTCCTCTATACATCATGCTCCCTCCTACAGTGCAGGAGATTTCTGCCTGGCCTTGACGCTAGCCTACCATTTTAATGAAGAGAGATCTGGGGGGTTGTGAGGTCTGCTGAATCAACTTAGATTCCAGTAAAACGAAAAAGGGCTGGGGCTTAAGTAGGATAATCCCATATTCTCAGAAGATCATGTAAAAAGAATATGGCTTGTTAGCCTGACTGCCATTAGATTTCCAGTCAGGTTCCTTTTTTCCTAGGTTCTCAGGGGACATGACTTGGAGTTTTCCTCTGTGATTTGCTCAGGTCATGGGAATGGGTGTGTGTGGTCAAGAGGGTCTGGACAAGCCAACAGTGGCATACGTAGAAAGCCCTATCAATCTGCCTTCCACTGTAGCCCACAGCCCGGCCTGTGACTGACATGACTGACCTTAATTGAAGGCTGTGTGCAGATCAGATGCCCATGTGTGGTTGGCTCTGGTGCAGCTTGGGTACGAGCATCTGAATAGGAAATGAATGGGATAATGTGTTGGGTAGAGCAGAATCTTAGAACTGGGACAGATTTTTCTTGTCTTCTGGAGTTGGAATATCTTTTGGGATTGGTGTTAAGTGCTCTCTCCTGCAATGGAAACAGATATTTCTTCCTGTGAAAGAGCTTGGTCTGCAGAAACACACATCCCTCTTTCTCATTAAAGCACCCGGTGTGGCCCACTTGAACCCTTTTGATGATACCCACAGCTCATGTCTCAGATGAGAGGATGGGAGTTCCTCCTCCCATTTCCAGAAGGAACCAACTAATGTGTAGATAGGAGGATGTCATGTCAGAGGATACATAGCAAATATACTGCTTCTAGTAAAGATGGTGGTGTAGGCATTATAGCTGTGTACTGATGTGTGGCTGAGAGAGGGGATATTTCCCATAGCAACTGCTGCTGGGCCTCCAGCCCTTGGTTTCTTCCTTGCATTGTTCTTCAGGAAGAAAAGCAAAGAGTTCTTAGAGAGCAATCTGAGGCCCAAGAGCCAGGGCATAAGAGACCCTGTGCCACCTTGAGACTGTGGGGGGCTGTGGGCCAGAGATGAGGGGGAAGGGTCTGCTGGTAGATTCCCCACCAGAGAGGGACAAAGGGCAGCAGGATATTATGGTGACTTGGTTGCCAACACTGGGAGTGGGGTTCTTACTCCTGCTCTGCTCAAGTGGAGAAGATTCCCAGCCTCGAGTGGTGCATATGGCTCAGGTCTTTCTCAGCCCAGTCTCATCTTTGTGCTCTCCTCTGCCTAGTCTACTTTCTAACTGCATGCATGCATGCGTGCATGTCTGTCTAATTCATCCCAGGGCCTTGTAAGCATGGCTGAGGGAAAGACCCCAGGGAAGGCAGAAACTAAAATACAGAATCATCTCTTGTCTATGGGGTACACATTCCAAGATCCCCAGGGGAAGCTGGAACCTGTGGCTACTCTCAGATCCTATGTATAGATTATTTTTTCTTTAAAAATTCTTATACTTTTGAGATTATAATATAACTTCCTCCTTTCCTGTCCTTCCTTCAAACCCTCCCGTATACTTCTCTGTGTTCCTTTTCAAATTCATGGTCTCCTTTTTTTTCATCAATTGTTGTTGTTGTTGGTGTGTGTGTATGTACATATATATTCTTAAATACATCCTGCTTAGTTTGGGTAATGTTATTTGTATGTATGTTTCCAGGGCTGACCATTTGGTACTCAGCAACCAATTGATGCTCTCTTCCTTAGTTGCCTGTAGTATTTATTTGTGTGTGTGTGTGTGTGTGTGTGTGTGTGTGTGAGAGAGAGAGAGAGAGAGAGAGAGAGAGAGAGAGAGAGAGAGAGAGAGAGAGAGAGATTGAGACCTCCTGAGCTTTGTCCCATCCATTTTAGCATGTCTGTTGGTGTCCTCCTTCATCAGCTCATGTTCAGGCTGTCACAGTGGAGGGACATTATGGGCATAGTTTCTCACATTATTAGGAGACAAGCATGCCATAGAAAATTCCTAGTCTTCTGGCTCTTTCAATCTCTACATCCTGTTTTGCACAACGATTCCTGAGTCTTAGGTACAGGGATTGTGACAGGTAGATTTATCGGTTGGATCTGGACTCTACACCTACATTTATTAGTTGTGTTTTCTGTACTGGTCTTTGTCTTCTTCAAAAAAGAAGCTTTTGAGTTATTTCTTAGCATTTTTTCTCTTTTGAGAACTTTCCCTTGAGTGGGTCCCCTTCCCTCTTTTAGTTCCTTATGTATTCTGGTTGATAACCCTCTGTTAGATGTATAGCTGGCAAAGATTCCATGGGCTTTCTTTTCATCACGTCGGGATTGATGGCTTTTGCTGCACTGTTGTCATGCAGGGTCTGCCTATGTTTTCTTCTATCAGTTTCAGTGTTTCATGTTTACATCTTTGATCCGTTTGGAGTCGGTTTTTGTGCAAGGTAATAGATTTGGGTTTAAATACATACTTCAACACGTGGGATTTTCCCCAGCACCATTTGTTAAAGATACTGCCTTTCCCTCAGTGCATGTTTCTGGCATCTTTGTCAGATACTAAGTGGCTGAAGTTACATGCAAACATGTTTGGATATTCAGTTTTGTTCTGTTGGTCTGCATGTCTGTTTTTGTGCTCGCACCACATTTTATTACTGTGACTCTATGGTATACCTGAGAGACTGGAATGACAATGACTCCAGCATTGTTCTTATAGCTCAGCACTGCTTTAGTTATTTTGGGTTTTTTGTGCTTCCAAATGAACTTTAGGTTAGTTTTTTTCTATTTCTGAGAAGAATGAGACAGGTATTTTGATTGGGACTGTGCTGAATTTGTAAACAATTTTTGGTAGGATGGTCATTTTCACAATATTAATTCTACCAACCCGTGAGCATGAGATGTCTTTCAATTTTCTGGTGTCTCTATCTCTTTCTTCACAAGTTTAATGTTTTCATTGTAGAGGTCATTTGTTTCCTTGGTTAGATTTATTCCTAGATTCTTCATTTTCCTTGTGACCACTGTGAATGAGAATTCGTTCCGTTCTTCTTCTCTGTGTGTTTGTTGGTTGTGTATAGAAAAGCTACTGATTTTTTTTGCAACTTGCTTTTGTATCCTAACACATTGTTGAATTTGTTTATTGTTTTCTGGAAGTTTTTTTTGGGGGGGGGAAATCTCTATAGTGTCATATCATCTGCAGATAGGGATATTTTGAGTCCTTCTTTCCCTATCATTAACCTTTCAGTTTCCTTCTCTTGCCTCATTGCTCCAGCTAGTCCTGCAAGCAGGATATTGAAAAGGAGTGGGGACAATAGACATCCCTGTCTCATTCCTGACGTCGGTAGAATCACTTCAAGTCTTTCTCCATTTAGGATGATGTTAGCTCCGAGTTTAATCAGATATATCTCCCCATTTGACAGAGGGGAAACTGAGGCTCAGAAAGGTGAAGGGATTTACCTGGAGCTTTACTTCTTAGCAGAGGATTTTGGGTTCTCTGAGACTCCTGACCAGACAGAAGCCAACCTGTCCTCCCTTCCACCCTCCCTCTCTCTACTTCTCACACAGAGGTGGTTCTGTGAGAAAGGAATCTATTTCCGGCTGGCCAAGGCTGATTCTTAACTGATCAGCCATCTCTCCAGTCCCAGAAATGCAGACTTTTCAGTTAAATAAAATATCTTAGTTTCTAAGTTCCAGTCAAGCAAGAACAATGGGCCTAGAGATCTGCTATTCAGTATTGTACAGTATCAACATGTTTTTCCAGTGTTGAGGCTTGAACCCAAGACCCTGTATGAGCCAGGTGGATGGTATGCCATCGAGCCATTGTTTATTTATAATAGGAAAATGATAACAACCAGCTGAGTCCTATTTGATCAGATACTCATATAAACTGTTCTTGAAAAGTTGCCTGGGTTATTGATATTGGCATTTTCCTCCAAAGGCACTCATCATGCTGCCCATGGGTACTGGGCATGTCCTCTCCCTGTTTTCCATACTCTGGATTCCTGGAGGCCTTCTGAGAACTCCCATCAGTTTAGCATCTTTGAAGATATGTCACTTGAGATAGTTTTGCAAAGTGAGACCCTAATTGCCAGGCCAGCAGTGGGGAGCTCACCTATGCTGGGAGATCAGGCGGAGCAGGAAGTGACTTTAAAGACCTGGGCTCTAGAGGTAGCATGGCACCCTTTGTTCTTGCGGCCTCAGGCCTCTCATTAGTAACAGGGATAATGGGCACATCTCTGTTCTGTTGTTGGGAGGTTACCATAGGGCCAGCAATGAGGGAACCAAGAACAGTCCCATTGTCTTGTCCTGGGAGGCTTTTGGTGTCGAGGATGGACAAACTCTGAAACCGGGAAGCAGGCAAGACTCCCAGACCAGCGTGTGTCTCCTTCCTCCGTGGTGCTTCCCACAGCTGTCTCCCAAGCTCCACGCCAGCCACTTATGTCAAGTGCTGGTGAGGCTGTAAGGAAGTCTTCACCCAGGCCGGCAAGCTGGAGGCCTGGCTCTCCCCAGCCAAACGCCTCCAGCTGGTTCTGGGTAATTGGTGCCAGCTGCTTTAGTGAGTGCTCCTTGGCACTTCCTGGGCTGTTGGCAGGTGGGCTCTGGATTGTAGCCAGAGCTTGGCCCAAGAACCAGTACTTCCCCGAGGGACCCAGGTGGCTTGGAGGCAGAACTGGTGGGAGATGGTTCTCACTTGGTGGAGGGCCGTCGTTACTGGACAAAGGCCCAAACCACTTTAGGCTCTGTCCGTGAGAATCAGGCCACACATGCTGCTGCTGAGGTCGTTTGAGAGCAAATTATGTTGGGTCTCTTACTTCTGCTTTTGTCTCTCCAACTGGCAGTGCTTCCTCCCCTTGATACACAGCAGAGTGACTTGGGAAGAATTTCAGAGATGCTATTCAAGAGACAGAGGGATCTCCCGTACTGGACTAGTGACCACAGCTAAGGAGAGGACTGTTTAGAGGTAGTCAGATTTAGTTCTCCAAGCAGAAAGCAGACAGCTGGAAGGGGTGACCCGCCCGAGGTCAAACTAGTAAGTAGGGGCTCAGCTCGACTCCTCCTTACCATCTTAAATTCTGCGTTGGAACACTACATAGGGCCTGCTGAGTTGTGTGTCTTGTTAGTCATATATTTTGGCTATTAGAGATCATTTGAGAAATTATTGTGGCATATATGATGGAAAAACTATTCCTTCTACACTTTTAGACTATCTTGAAGTTGGGTTGCTCAGCTCTGGTGATAGTCACCGTTTTCTTTTGTTTGTTTTTAAACTTCTGAATCTCGTTTCCTAACCTTGTCAAGGAGGAGTGATGTGGTCTGCATATGCTGTGACATACTCCAGTAAGGAGACCCTATATATTCTCTAACATACCCTGTAAGGACACCACTGTAAGTGCTATTTTCCTTCCCCTCATCTCTCCTTAGTTCATTCCAAACCTGGAAGAATTTCTGTGGCCTTAGGTGTTTGTGCTGTCATCACTGAGCATGAGACCCCTCCAGCCCTTTGAGTCTTGTGATCTCTGTGTGGCCCTGGAGAAAGATAGCATTATCTTACTTCTGCTTTGGACCCAAATAGCCCAAATTAAACTAGGATTAGGCAGAGGTGGGAGAGGGAATTGATTTCTATTTAAAGTCATTAGTTTAGAATCTCCCTGAGAGTCCTACTGTGTCTAATGACTAATGATTCTTTAACGGTTAGAAGTTACTTTATTTTAAAAATTTTGACCAAGCTGGTCAGTATTGAAGGGGACTCCAGCATGCGGTGGGAGACAGAGCTTGTAGTGTTCTGAGCTCAGTGTGCTCCTAACCATCTGCAGGGCCCCAGAGAAACCTAGCTTTGCAACACAGGACATTTTCTTCCATTCTTCTTTGGGTCATTTATGAGGCCAACAGTTTGAGACCTTGAAAAGATTTAAAAGATGCACATTTTATTCCATCCATATAAGACCATAAGCCTAGACATAGTGACTATTGTGAGAAGTCTGTTTTGGGGTGACTGTGCAGTTGTTATGCAAGATTCCATCCCATCAGGCCCTGCAAAATCGCATCTTACATACGTGTATGTGCTGCCTGGGTAAGAACACCTGTGTCATTGTTGCCTCTTGAAATAGGTGGGTCCCCAGTCCTTGCCAGGAAGAAGGTGCTTAGGGGTGGATAGCCAAACAGGTCTTGTCCTCACAGTTCTGAAACTAGGCTATTTAAACCAGAGACCCTGAAGCTACCCTAGTTCCGCCCACCCCGTGTCTTGTGTATTCAAGTACTGTAGATTTTTCTGATCTCTAATGGCATTCCTCATTCCAGAGGGATAAAATCTACCCTCCTAGATTGAGTTTGCCAGGTTTCCATGATCCTTGCTTGTGCCTGGGCCCACACTTTATAGTGTCTCTCCCTGGACATGGTTTGTAATAATTCCCTGAGCCAGCCTTTATGGATTTCTTACTACATACCAGCTATCCTGGTAGGTGCCAGGGTAAAAAAAAATGACTAGCCCTGACTTGGCATTTACTGCCCAGTGTGGTTCAGCATGGCCACCTGTGTATTGTTGCATGATGAGAGATCTGGGTGCTATGTGGGGTATAGCAATGTGTGGTGAACACATTTGTGGTTCTCAGTGGACTTAACAGCTTATGCTGGGGCTGAAGGGTGGGATGATATATTGGGTTGGTAGCAGACACAGTGGGGTCAGGAAGAGGTTAGAGAGGTATGAAGAGGTCTGATTAAAGGCCTCATTGGTAAATATTTTTTTTCCAAGAGCAGTGAAAGTCAGTGAACCCTTTTAAGGGGAAGCGATAAGACCAGAGTTGTGTTTATAAACATGTACTTGCCCAGTGCTCCATGGAGAATCAGTGGGTGTTTGTTGAACAGTCTTGCTATCACATAACAGCCAGCTCTTCCCACAAGTTTAGTCTCCCCCCTTCATATCTGGGCTTTCCTGTGTCCTTCTGAACATCAATTCCCTCTTTGGAAAAACGCTGAAGGCTCCTAGCTTAGTAGGTGGTCCATTTTCCTAACTACTTAATTCATTTCTTAACAAAATAAAGATAGCATATTAATTTCATTTGCTGTAAAAATGATCCATATTAATTTTAGTAGATCAGAAAAAAAAACCACTTCTCATTATCCAGAGATGACTTCTGCTAATGTCCTGTCCTAGGTTTCCGTGATCACAGGACTGATCCAGTGGGCACAGTTATGTTCAGTTTGGGGCTATTATGAACAATACTGTACAAGACTTTGGACATCTGTTTCTAGTTTCTTGGGTGTATCTATAGGAGTAGAATTGCTAGGTTTTACAGTAAATTCACGTGTAATTTTTATGGAGCTGTCAAAGTGTCTACATGATTTCTCAATACTACCAGCAATAGCAGAGAGTTCTTGAACTGAGTTTTGTAGAGCTAGGAATCAGCTACCTCTCAAGTGCTACCAGGGTTGGGACTGCAGAGTAGCAGCCATCAGCTCCATGTCACAGTTGGACAAAGGGACCCAGGCACCTCTCTTTCAGGAAGATCTTGAGGGTGACTTTGATGTGCTGAGCTAAGAAGGCTGGGAGTAGGGTGGACAAGGAGAAATTTGGGGAGCAGTCTGGACTGGGCAGGGATATACCATGAACAGTACGTTAGCATCATAATAGCAGGATATAGAGAGATGAAGACACACACACACATACCCACCCATGGGGGGCATGGAGAGAGGGAAAGGAAAAGAGAATGTGTCAGAGACAGAATGAATATCTGAAACCTAAAAACATATTTAGTTCTAGCTAGGTGTGGTGTTGCACTTAATAGTACTTCTGAGGCAGAGGTAGGGGGATCTTTATGAGTTCAAGGCCAGTCTGGTCTGAAAAATGAAATGAGTTCAAGGACAGCTAGGATTGTTAACACAGAGAAACAAACAAACAAACAAAAATTAGTTCCACAAGTTTTTTGAGTTTCATTTATGCTTGGATCATATTACCCTGTTTCTCCAACTCTTCCTAAATGCACTCCTCCTCCATACTCATGCAAATTAAATCCTTTTTTTAATGTTAAGAGCCCTTCAAGTTCAATTTATGCTGCCCAAATATTCTTGGATGTGTGTCTTTCTACTGCAACATGCTCAGCTCTCTCCCTCTCCTGGCAGCTAACATCTGTTTGCTTCACTGCCAGGTGAGACTGTGTGCCCAAGTCCCCTCTCCAAGCTGGAATTTGGTCTGTCTTAGACTTGCACAGGTTTTGTCACATGTGACCACATGTGAAGCTGCCCTCCTGTGTCGGGATGTTTCCTTGTAGTTGTTTACTGCCTTTGGCCCATTCTCTTTCTGCCCTTTCTGCAATGATCCATGAGCCTTGAGAGGGGGTTGTAGTATACATGTTTCCTTTATGGTTGAGTATCATGTGGTCAATTATCCTCTGCACTTTTGCTATTCTTGGGTATCTGTTTTAGTCACTGTCTATTGCAAATAGATGAGTGTTGAGAAATGCATCGGTTCATGGGTATAACCATAAATGATTAGGCTGTGGTATAATACTATGTCCATTTAGCAGCATAATAGTAGTAGTTTCTTTGGTGGGGTCTATGTCCTGTTTAACCATAGGTTCTTGGCCTAATATTGGTGACAGGTATGCAGTTAATTTCGTGGAGCAGGGCTTAAATCCAATCAGAAAGCGGTTGGTTATTCCTATGATGTTGTCACTCTTCCACCAGTGGGCATGTTTGCCAGGTCAGTCGCTGCTGTAGCTTAAAGAGCTCACAGCTGGAGAAGACTGCAGATTGCTTTTCTCCTCTGGGAGCTGTATAGCATCTTCCATTACTATGAAAACTACCCAATAGGGATGAAGCTCCCAGGTTTGATTTCTCCATGTTCTATGACTCCAGTATGTACTATCTTCAACAATAGTGTCTTACCATAATGCTCCAATGGCTAACCAAGTGCAGAGGCAATAGCCTGTAATATTGGGGGATCTATGGGTCTTTGCTGGACAATAGTGGTGTCATCCATTCATTGCAGTGGGGTTTTTCTTTGCACTAAAAGTTTGAGAGTTAAAATTTCATAAAGGACCAAATGATCCACTGACCTATCTAATGTTTCCTATAAAGTTTTTCTGAAGGAGCTCTTTTGAGTCCTAGGCTCATTTTCAACAAACCTTTGGCTCATTATTATTATTCTCAGTTTACAGGTATGGCAGCCAAGGCTCAGGAGACTCAGTAATAGTGCTGGGACTTTAAACCCTACCTGTCTCTTCACCTCCCCTGTAACAGTTTGCTTGTCTCTATGCAGGGCTCTCTGCTGGTGTTGTGTGAATAGGGTCTTGGGACTTTGCACTCCTTGTAGGAGAATTCATTGCACATTCTGACATTGCAGCGGACTCTCTGCTGGGTTGTACGGTCTCAGTCATTGCCGTTTGTTCTTCTTTCCAGCATGTTAGAGGCATATTACATTTTCTTTAATGGAAACTATCTACATGTGTTGTGGACATGCAGTGTGAAACGTATTAGTTAAACATCTTGAGGCTTTAGTGTATTGTGGCTTCACTAATGTCTTCTGCCTTTTGCCTCCTGCTCCTTGTTGATTAGGGGTGTTTGCACTGATGTCTGGAACGTGACATCTCTGCTGACCATCAGTTTGAGTGTTCCAGAGTGCAAGGCTGGGGGCCCTTCGATTCAGGCCTTGGAGTTCCACGGCAGGGCTGTTTTCAGAGCTGGATGTGTGATGAGGGGAAACTTGTGGTAATTACTGAGCAGATGCCCTTAATGAGGTCTCTGCTGGATTTCCAGCTGGCATCAAGAGCCCTGCACTGGGACAGGAATACCGAAGTCACTGGATGATTCTGTGACGTCACATCCTCCCCTGTTGTCATAGCAGCTATAATCATCTTACTGAAAGAGTCCCTCAGGGTGCTGGCAAGCTACATCTTTTTTCCACTTATGGGGGCCACGGTGCTTCCTTCCACAGTGAGGAGAGAGCCAGCATGCCTGAGCTCTTTAAAAGAAGGGTAATCTTATCTCAGTGTATCACTACAACTACACTCATTGTTTTAACAACAATGCTGCTGCTGCTCTTCATTACAGAAAAAAAATTATAAAGATTGGCAGGGAAGATTCCAGGTCCTACCCACAACATCAAAATGTGAACATTTTGTTAAACATCTTCCTAAACAAAATGTTTTTAGTGAACATGTGCAATCATTGTTATTTTTTCAAATGGGCTGTCATTACTCTGTTATTGTTTACTTTTATTTCTGCAAACAATGTGCAATTAGCATTTTTTCATATTAATGTTCCAAAAGTTGCTAAGGTGTGATAGTTCATGTAGATTATGTACCATTAGATGTTTAAACCCCTTCTGCTTTCCAAGAGACACACTATGGTCCCCATATCCTTATGACTTCTTTTTTCCTTCAAATAATTTCCTAGAAACAAAGTTGCTGGGTGGTGGGAGTTGAATCTATGCTATCAAGTTACATTATAGGGGTACATTTCCTTCGAAATACACATTTTCTGCCATCTGCCTCCCCAGTGTTCTACCAGTTTGCCATTCCCTATAGAAGGCATTTTTTCCTATTTATGTTATGAATGCTGGATTTCAAGTTTTAAAAGTGAACAGATAAATAATTAATTTTGTGGCTTAGATCTGTTTCTCCAATGTATCAGTTGATCATTTGTACTTCTTTGATAAATAGTAAGTTTCTTTTCATTTTTATTGCTTTTATTGTTTGAAAATTTCAAACTATATTTTGCTCATATTCACTCCCTTTCCCCACTTGATCCTCCCTCACCCATCTTCATGTTCTCTCTTTCAAACAAAAAAATGGAACAACCAAACAACAACAGACTACTCCCATAATGCAAAACACGGAGTCCAATTTGTGTTGTTCAACTACGCTTGGGTATGAGACCTGCCCTGGAATGCAGTTGATATACCCAGTGACATTTCATTTACAAAAACGAATTTCCCCTCTCCTAGTCCTCACTTCTCCTCCATCCTGGCATTTTGTCTGGTTTGAACTTGTGCAGGTCTGCGCATGCTCTCACAGTCTCTGTGAGGTCATATGCGCATCTGCCCCCTTGTGTCTGGTAAATGGTATTTTTTTGAAGCTATTCAATGCTTCTGGCTCTTTCATCTTTCCTCCTCCTCTTCTGCATCAATCCCTGAACCTTGAGGGGATCAATTGTTTTTTAAAAAATATATTTTTATTAGTTCTTTAAAAATTTTATACATGGAGGGGTTAGAGAGATGGCTCAGCAGTTAAGAGCACTGGATACTTTTCCAGAGGACCCAGGTTCAACTCCCAGCACCCATGTGGCAACTCAGAACTGTCTGTAACTTGAATTTCAGGGGAACCGAAACTTCCCATGGCAAAACACTAATACCCATTAAACATTTTTATACATGTTTTGATTATTTTAACCCTCCCTGAACTCCTCCCAGACATATATTCTTTTTCCTGCTCATCTGGTTTTGTGTCATTAAAAGTGATTTTAAAACATGATCAAGTACAACCTGTGTTGACCAAATATTCTTTGCACATGTGGTTTTCCATTGGAGAGTGGTTGACTTACCGGGGACTATACCCGTAGAGAAAACTTTTCTATCCCTCCCTGCAGCTTTCAGTTGCCAATAGCTCCATGGCTATGGAGTGAGATTTCGCACCCAACTCCCCTCTCCATGCTGATATTTGATCTGGCTTGGACTTGCACAGGTGTTGTGTACACTTTCACAAGCATCATGAACTCCCATGTGCAGCGGTCCTGCTCTGTCCAGAAGACACTGTTTTCTTTGGAGGCATCCACTGCTCCCAGCTCTTATGAGCTTTCCACCCCATCTTCCTCAGTGACCTCCAGGCTTTTAGAAGAGCGGGTGTAGTCGTTTCTCCCCTGCACCTTGGCCAGTTGTGGGTCTCTGTGTTAATCACCATGTACTGCAAATAAAAAACCTCTCTGCGCTGATCTGTGGGTGTAATGATGACTCATTAGTAGTTGGGTGCTTGAGAGTTAACCAATAGTGTATAACTGCTCTGTTAATTTTGTGACGTTGAACCTGTTTTCCCATGTGCTGATTTATCTTTTGTATTTCTCTTTTCTTTTAGTTTAGCTGTCTCTTTTCATCATTTCTTGTTTGGTTTTTTGAGACAGGGTTTCTCTGTGGCTTTGGAGACTGTCCTGGAACTCGCTCTGTAGACCAGGTTGGCCTGGAACTCACAGAGATCTGTCTGCCTCTCCAGTGCTGGGATTAAAGGCATGAGCCACCAATGTCCATCTTTTCTTCCTTTAAGACAGGGTTTTACTGTGAGTCCCAGACTATCCTCAGCCTCATAAAAGTCCTGCCTTAGTGTCCTAACTGCTGGGATTGCATGCCTACGCCACCGTAGCCAACTTAAATAGTATATTTTGTTCTTAGTAGTTTTAAAATTAGGGTGTCTTTTTCTGATTTACAAAACATCTTGTTGGTTGTGTGTTTGTGTGTGTGTGTGTGAGAGAGAGAGAGAGAGAGAGAGAGAGAGAGAGAGAGAGGGAGGGAGGGAGGGAGGGAGAGAGAGAGAAGGAGGGAGGGAGAGTCTGGCTTCCACATATATGTGCATACACATGCCCATTTAAAAACACATACACAGACATTGCATACACACAAAATGAAAATATATGAAAGAAAATGCACATTAGCATTTTCTTCAAGTACTTGAATTTTATGTTGAAATCTTTGAGGTCAATTTATCTTGAAATGAGCTGGAGATTTAATTTGTCATCTTCTGCACAGCTTTAGTTCACTGACTTGATAATAAAGTTGCACTCAGACATGCAGACACTCACACGTGATCTTGCAGGTGAACAGGAAGGCCTGTTCTGTTCATGTATCAATAGGTCTTTTCTCATGTTACCGATGCTGCCGGAGGACAAGCATGAAAGGATCAAAATGAGAGGACTGATGGAGATGATCAAAGTATATCATGTAGTTGAAAGGAATTAACTTTGTAAAACTTAATACTGTGTACAATGAATATATTGCCAATTAAAAATTTCATCTACCCCCAAAGAACAAGAGTTTGTAACTTCCTAGTTTCATTAATTATAAATCATTTTTTGGTAAATATTCTAGGGGTAGTAAAAAATTTTAGTTTCAAGACTTCTTAATTTAAATATATTATGATTTAAATTCCAACTTAAACATATTCTAATTCATACCAATTATGCAAAGTAGTAGTTATATAGCACTGTTATCCAGGTTTTCCTCCACTGTGTTGGCTGTTTGAGCTAATAGAAACCACTTGCTTACTAGAAATTTCTGTTGTATTTTTTTTCCTAAAACTTTCTCTTTGCAATTCAGTTTCAGCTTTAGGTATAGTTTGGCACACTGTAATTTATTTTGTTGGAATTCACAGAAATTATATATTTATTATAACTTTACCTTTTCAGTATAAAGTGGTACTTACCATTTTATTTCTAAAATAGTCTCATTACTAAAAACTCATCCAGACCAAAACATTAAAATCTCCCCAATTTTGGCTAGCCTTCCTTTTTTTGGGACACCCAGTTCTGTTGGGTGTCTACATGTGAACATACACATTCCCCATCTGGCATGGATCATCTATGCATACACTTGTATAATCAACATTTTTTTCCCACTGAAAGGAGACGGTCATTTTTATTTTGGGGGGGGGACAAAACATCAACTGCCATTTTAAATGAAATTTTGGTTGGAAATATTTAGTTTCTTCATCAGACCAAGAAGTTAAGTCTCTTGTCCTTTTGTTCTTATCCTGTTTGCTTTAGAAACACTAGTTTTAAAAAGTTAGTTTATAACGTTAATTAAAACATAATTAGGTCACTTTACTCCTTCCTCTTCCTTCCTCCAATTTCTCCCGTGTCCCTGGTCTCTAATCCCCTCCATTCCCCTCTACTTCCTCTCAAATTGATTGACTCTTTTTCTTTACTTTTGTTACATATGTAAATATTTATATCCATAAATACATCAATGCAACCTATTAATTCTGTTTAGCATTGCTTATGTGTATATGATTTCTGGACTGACCACTTTGTATTTGATAACTAATTAGGGGGCTCATATTTTGGGAGAGACTAATTTTCTCTTCCTTCCAAATCATTAGTTGCTTGTAGTTCTTTCTCTAAGGGTAGAATCCCATGAGATTTTTCCCTTCCTCATTAGAATGTCTGTTGGTATTGTCATTTTCAGGTCTTGTTTAGGCAGTCATATTGTTGAACTATCATGGGTGAAGTTTTCCTACAGAGAAAATCTCACAACAGACTTCCTGATCCAATGGCTCTTAACAGTTTTTCTTTCTCTTTCTTCCATGATATTTCCTGAGCCTTCAGGGAAGGAGTTGTATTGTAGATGTATTTGCTGGAGGTGGGCTCCCCCAAGTCAGTTGATTTCTGCATTATGACAAGTTGTACTCTTCTGTAATGGTCTCCATTTGCTGCAAAGAGAAGCCTCTTTGATATAGGGTGAGAGCTATATGTATGTGTGTATAATGATAAGTTTCATCTACCATAGTCAAGTTGGCTGTATCCTGGAGATGCAAGGATGGTTCATTCAACATATTTAGGTCACTAAATATATAGATCACATAAATGTACTTAAAAACAAAAGTCACAGACCATCTCTAGAGGTGCAAGAAAAGCCTTTGACAAATCCAACATGTCTTCTAGAGTAAGTAGAAGTGGAGGGAATATACGTCAACAAAATAAATGCTATATATAACATCTACGTCTGCATCTCCATATCTGTGATAGAAACAATCGTCTCCCACTTGGGCTCTGAATTCTTCATGCATCAAAGGAAGGAATGTGACTTGAGCATTAATTTGTAAATGGTTTCATAGAGTATTAGTGCCTTTTCAAGATGCTTGAAGAATTGTGCAAATGTGGGATGGCTCATAGGATAGAGACACTTGCTGCTAACCCTGATGACCTGATGACCTAGGACCCGCGGTGGAAGGAGGGAACTGACTTACTCAACTTCTTATTTGACTTTCACTGTGCACCACGGCACTCCTGTGTGCCCCCCCAAGTAAAATTAACTAAAATTAAAAAAATTGAGATATAATACTTTTAAAACTCCACAATACATGTATATTTGCTCAAGGATATGCCTTTTTTTAACATTGGCAATTGTAAACATCAATTAATGTTTCAAGGTGAGCTATAGTAGAAATTGGAATGATGCTACGATTTCAATTGTTTTTGTCTTTTGGGACAGGATTTTACTGTGTTGCTCAGGTTGGCCTCCAGTTTTGTGACACTCTTGGTTTGGCTTCCTGACAGATGTGAGCCATGTACCCAGTTATTATTTCTATTTTTGAAAAGTGCTCTGAGATCACAGGGTGAGTAACAATGCCAATTCCCTGCTTATCAATTCCTCCCTTCCTAGCATCACCAATTGGCATTTTCTCAATTAGGTATAGTTGATACATGACAGGAACACAATGGCTGCCTTACTCTTGTAATAAGCACTATCATATTTACCTATAACTGAAAGTTTTATGTTCAGTAGAACAGTTTCTACTTCACTTGACTTTATAATAAATATGACAGCTTTCACTTTAAAAATAAACTATGCTAATATATTCATTTTAGGGTTCTGTGTAAAATTTCATTAGAATAAAATGTTCCACTGCTGAAATGTGTTGTAGCATTGTAGGTGTTGCTGAGGGGGCTAGTCCTCAAAGTCCCCTAAGATTTGACTGTACATCAAGCCTTCCTGATGCTCCTACCTGCACATTCACCCTAATTAGTGGTTCTCCTATCTTCTGTGAGACTAGGGCTCACATATTACTTCTAGAAATGAGATATCTGCAGGCATTACATGGAGATGCTGGGGATCTGTGATTTTAGACTTGAGACATTTTATGTTTTGACTTCTTTGGACTAGGCTGACACCACAATTATGGTGTGAATGTGATTGATCTTGTTGATGAATTGGTTGACTTCTTGCTTATTTTACAACTATAGTAGACCTTAACTGTCCATGGAAACTATGTTCCAAGACCCCTAGTGGATGTCTGGAACTGAAGATGATTCACATATATCCCCTCTGACAGTCGCCATGATCAGCTGTACTAATGTCTGAGCCTTGGAATAGCTGTTACCATACTAACAAAGCAATGCATGTGTACTGGCTACTTTTATGTCAGCTTGATACAAACTAGAGTCATCTGAGAGGAGGGTACCTCAATTAAGAAAATGCTCCCATAAGATTAGGCTGCAGGCATGCCTGTAGTGCATTTAAAAAATAGTGATTAATAGGGTGGGCCCACCCACCCCATTGGCAGTTGTCTTGGTTCTGTAAGAAAGCAGTCTGAGCAGCTCCCGAGGAGCAAGTCAATAAGCAGCACTCCTCCATGGCCGCTGCATCAGCTCCTGCCTCCAGGTTCCTGCCCTGCTTGAGTTCCTGTCTTGGCTTCCTTAAATGATGGGCTATGATATGGAAGTGTAAGACAAATAAGCCCTTTCCTTCCTAAGTTGCTTTGGTCATGATGTTTCATCACAGCAATAGTCACCCTAACAACATGGAATCAAGAAGAAACCAGGTGGCACCTGAAGTCCAGCTTCAGCGCTCCTCACTGGAGCAACCCTTAACCTGCTGTGGCTGCAGAAGTAGCTGTGGGATGGTGTCCTTTGTCCTTTGGAATAGTACTGTCATACTTCTCCTTAAGAAGGATTATAATGACAGGAAGTTCTTGGCTTATGTTGATTTATTTGCTTGAAGCAGGGGATCAATTATTTATCAATTAAGTTAAAGTGCTTTGCAAATTGCTAGCTGCTATTGTCTGGTTTATGAAATGGTGAGAGGATGCGTGCAGTCTGCTCCTGGCTGGGGCTTCTGTCCTGTGTCTGCCATTGCTGCAACAGGAGCTGCTGTTCTTTGGAATTACTTGAGTACTCAGTGGGAAGAGTCATTTCTTGGGTATGCCAAGTGGGATTAGGTTTCTCTATTGCCATGTACTATGACACTTCTTTAGTGTCCTGGAAAACTCACCTCCATCTCCACCTCTGAGGTTCTATAGAGGTTACTAATTGTCCCTTATCCATTGCCATAGGGTCAGCCAAGCGTATGGCAGGTGTCTAATAAATACTTGTTAAAACTATAGGACAGAACAGCCAGGCATAGTGGTACATGCCTGTAATCCCAGTCCTTGAGATCATGAGAGACAGGAGGATAAGGAGGTCTAGGTTAATCTCAAGTGCATAGCAAGTTCAAGGTCAGCGTGAGATATATAGAACTCAGACACAGGAAAAGATACATAGCATAGACTGCCTTGCACAGTGTATCTTTTTCACATTGTCATGTTTAATGCTATGTGAAAATAGACGTCAGCTCTCAGCTTTTGTTCTGTAGTTCCCCACTTAATGTTGGCAAAATGGTTGATTCAGCAGTCTCTTATAAATTCCGTTGGCTAAAATATACTTCTAGGCCAATTACTGGCTTAGTAGAAAGGGATATTTTTTTGGTTAGTTGGAACACATGTGTGTGTCTGTGTGTGTGTGCATGTATGTGCACACACTTGTGTAGGACATGTACGTGGAGGCCAGGTTATCTTCCTTTCTAACTTGTAAACTTATGTTTTGAGCCAGGAGCTCTCATTGAATCTGAGCTCACCACTGACTGGCCGGTGACATCTGGCATCCACCTGCCTTCATCCCTGAAGTGCTAGGGTTAGTGGTCAGGCTTTTACATGGGTACTGAGGATCGAAACTCAGGACTTCATGCTTGCATGGTAGGTACTTTATCAGTTAGTTTTCCAGTCCCAGCTGGCCCACTTTTATTGAGTGGTTGATTGATTTTAGTCAGTGTACAAACTCATAGGTTACATTATCACAGTTTCATACACAGATACCACTGTAATTTGCTCATATATACTGTATCCTGTCACCATTTCTTATTTGCACCATTACATAGAACTACGCCCACAAACAGTATCTCTTGTCTTTTGATATCATATCATATCTATGTGTTATTTGATAATATGTAGTTAAATCTATGCCATGTGACAATAGCATGTGATATTTGTCTTTCATTTCCTTACATTATTCTCTCTTGGTCCCTTTCTCCATACTTTAAGACCTCTTCTTTCAACAGTTTCTACTCTACTTTATTGGTGGAGTCTGTATTTTATTATAAATATAGCCTCACACCATATACAAATAGGAATAATTTGATTTCCTTCTTTCCTATTTTTATGCCCTTCTGGTCTTATTGCCATTGCTAAGACTTCAAGCCCTATACCAAAGAAGAGGAGACATTCTTGACATTCTTGATTTAGAATAAATGCCACCAGTTCCTCCCTACTTGGTTATATGTAACTAATTTTAGGCATAGCTTTCATTAGTTAATCTATATTTCTTCCATTCCTAGGTTTTCAATACCAGAAAGATACTGGATTTTTGTCAGAGGCCTTTGTTTATCTATTATAAGATGATTATGTGATTAGGACTCTGTATGTGATATGCTTCATTAATTGATTTGTGTGTGTTGAACTGTCCCCACATCCTACATCTCTGGGATGAAAACAGGTCAGTCATGATATATGAACTTTTTTTTTGAATTAAAGCTTTTAATTTCAAGACAATAAAGACACATGAGTAACATATAAATAAATTATAAATAAAGGTGGAACATAAATTCATCACTCTTGCATGCATTTAATAGAGTTCATTTATTTTAAAAGTGCTGCTGAATTTGATTCGCAAGTATTTTGTTGAGAATTTTTGTGCACCTGTGAAGGTTTTGAAGAGAATGACCCCTGTGGGCTCATATATTTGAATACTCAATCTGCAGTTGGTGAAGCTGTTTGCGAAGGATTAGGAGGTACAGCTTTGTTGGAAGTGTGTCCCTCTGTGTTGGCTTTAAGGTTTCAGAAGGCCACACCAGGCCCACTTAACTCTATGTCTATCTCGGTCTTGTGCCTGTGGACCAGACGCACACCTTTAACTACTGCTCCAGTACCACGCCTGTATGTTGCTATGCTGTCTCCCATGATGGTCATGGAACCATTCTCTGAACTATAAGCAAGTCCCCAATTAAAGGTTGGTTTTCCTTTATAAATTGCCTTGGTCATGATGTCATGTCACAGCAATAAAAAATAACCAAGGCAGCACCTGACAAGTTGACTGAGATTGTCCCAAGGGCTCTTCCAATGTGTCTGCCTTCGTAGAAGGAATGTACTGCTTGTTCCTCAGGGCTTGTTTAGCCTGCTTTCTTATACCACTCATTACTGCCAGCCCAGAAGTGGCACGCCCCCTATGGTCTGCACCCTCCATGTCAATTATTAAATTAAGAAAATGCCCCACGGGCTTACACACAGGCCAGTTTGGTGGGGCCGTCTTCTCAACTGGAGTTCCCTCTTCCCCAGTGACCTGAAGCAGTAGCTGGCAGTTACCCTCGCATGTTCTAACTGTTCTTGAGTGTCTCTACCCCATCTCTAGCTAGACTTGGGACTCTTTCATACATGGGCTTGTGAGGAGATAGAAAAGAGAAGGAAAAGGGATGACCAGTTCAGTGCTATTCATTACTGAGAAGCATCCATTATTCTAACTGCATTTATAAACTCCTCCTTCCAAGGAAAGGCTGAAACTCAAACTCAAATAACGGATTTTAAACACAGCCTAATGAATTTCACTATAGGCAGTTTTCCCTCATTTCTTTTATGAGCTTTTTTTTTTTGTGGGATCTCAGTATCTGAGTCTGCATTTTGAGGACCCAGTCAAAATATTTACTGTGCTGCCTTTATTGTTGTTATTATTTGGAACAGAGCAAGGAAGAAATAAATATAAAGACTCAACTTTTTATTTTGTTTTTGTTTGAGACAGTTTCATCATGTACCCAAGGCTGTGCTGGTATTTGGTAACTAGCCCAGGCAGTCCTCAAATTTAGGATCTTTCTATTTTAGCATGTTGAATGCTGGGATTATTGGCATGCATCACCACACCCTGTAAGAGCTCCAACTTTGTCTTCAATGTAACATTTCTTGTGTCTCCTACACACTCACATGTGCTTTCATTTCTTCTGTCAGCATGGAGAGAGGCATCCTATGTCTCCATTTCTAGGAAAACAGCTGAAGCTATGGCCAAGGTTCTCAGTGAGTGTCAGAGCCAACATTTAAATGCAGGTCTGTCTCCAAACTCACCCCAACAACCCTAACCCTGCTGTTGCATGCCTAGATAAGCAAGACACATTACCATTATCATCATCATCATCATCATCATCATCATCATCATTATAAAATGGGTTAGGAACTTCAAGACCGAACTGAACTTAAATTCCTGACTCAGGACTAGCACAAGAAAGGGGCCCTTCACAGTTTTAAATCTGTGCCTGGTGGACCCACTCAGGGGCCTACTGACTCATCCCATCATTCTAGAAACCCTGCCTGTTACCTTCAGTACAATCACCACTATTACGCCTCTCTGGGCCTCACTTTGCAACAGAAATGCTCATGCGCTTGATGTCTTGTCATTTGTGGTCCCATGCTCACCCCTCACAGCATGGATTTTAATTTCTCCATAAAACATGGATTAGTTCATTTGGCAAGCTTATACTTTGTTGCTTTCTCTTATTACCCATCACTTTGCCAGAGCATTGACTCTCTTCTTCTCACCGACTTCTGTGGGCAGAGCAGAGCACTGTGCCTGGCACGTGGCAGGTTCTTAGACTTTCATTCTTTGTGAACTGATTCATTTGTTTTTCTCTAATCCTCTTTTCTTTTCTCCTGCATTTGTGTATGATGTGTGTGTGAGTGTGTATGTGCTGTGTGAGTGTTTACAGTCTGTGTGTATGTGTGTGTGTGTACACAGTCTGCATGTATATGTGTATGTGCTGTGTGTTTACAGTCTGTGTGTATATGTGCGTGTGTGAGTATGTACAGCCTTTGTGTATATATGTGTGTGTATATGTACTGTCTGGGTGTATGATGTGTGTGTATGGGTATGTACAGTATGTGTGTGTGCTGTGTGTGTTTACAGTCTGTATGTATGTGTGTGAGTATGTACAGTCTGTGTGCATATGTGTCTATGTGAGTAGAGTCTGTGTGCATGTGTCTGTGTGAGTATGTACAGTCTGTGTGCATATGTGTCTATGTGAGTATGTAGAGTCTGTGTGCATGTGTCTGTGTGAGTATGTACAGTCTGTGTGCATATGTTTGTGAGTATGTACGGTGTATATGTGTGTGTGTGTATGTGTGTATGTGAGTATAGATAGTCTTGTGTAATATGTGAGTATACTTGAGTCATGGCGTACATGTGGAGGACATAGGACAAACTCAGGTATCAGTCCTTGCTTTTGGGCCTCATTTCTTATAAAGTCTCTTAATTGCTGCTGGATGCTTTGTATTCCAAGCTAGCTGGTGCACAAGCTTGTACATCTCCCTCTAAGAGCATGGGGGTTATAGACACATGCTACCATGTCCAGGTTTATATGGGTCCTAGGGATTCAAACTCAAATCCTTGTGCTGATGTGGCAAGTATTTTACCCATGAGCCATCTCCCCAGCCCCACAGTATCTTTTCTGTTTCTGCTAATGGCATCACCTGCTCAGTCTTTTCAGTCAGACAAGTGGTCATCCTCCTGGATTCTCCGTTTGGAGTGTCATTTCCTTCATAGTTTCAAACCCATTTGTGTCTCCCTCTATCTTCACAGCTGCCCACTACCAATTTGTTGTCAAGGTACAGCTCTTACCTCTCAAGCTGTCTGTCTTCCACAAACCCTAGTCTGACTATTTATACTCCCCAGTGCTGGCTTCATCCTGATTTTAATGACACAAAGGTAAAAGACATTTTGGATAACATCGAGGAACAGAATAGGCTGGGGATCAGATTTTATTGAGGAATTATTTTGGGCGTGTGTAACGATGGTCTCTATCAGCACAGCAGTGTCTCCAATTTGACTTGAAATGCACAAGCCCTTGCTGCTTCTGTTCTTTTTGCTTGCTTTTGTCCCCCTTCTTGCCTAACATTGTCCCACCTCTCTGTTGGAGGAGAGGCCTCCTAGATGTCCCTACACAGTTATTAGGAATTTGTGATACTGCCCTCTCTGATTCCTGTATTGGAGGGAATGTCTTTCTCTTGTGAATACTTTTAGACCATGCATTCTTCATCTCTGACAGCTACCAGTCTGAATTCACTTTAAAGTTTTTTAGACACCCCATTTCTCTCTCTCTCTCTCTCTCTCTCTCTCTCTCTCTCTCTCTCTCTCTCTCTCTCTCTCTCTCTCTCTCTCAATTAGGATTTCCTAGGTTGCATGAGGCAAAGACTCAACTAAGCCGATTCCGGTTTGAAACCTAATTCTGAGAGTCACAAAACAGGTAAACCCAAAGGGTAGCCTCGATGTAGCCACAGCTAGATTCAGTGAACCGATGATATCCTCAGGTTGCCTAGTTCTCCCCACGGCCCCATCTCTCGGCTTTATTAGCAGTTTTAGGTTCATTCTTGGGTAAACCCTGTCTATGTGGTGGTTTCTGTTATGCTGTCCTTAAGAGAAAGAAAAAGAACTCACTTATTTCTTCATCAAGTCCTGGACCAAGTCTTGTTGGTCTGGATTGGATTATATGCCTGATGCGAGCCAAACACTATGGCTGGGGGGCAGTTGGATGCGCTGACTAGCCAAGTAGGACATAGGTGTCTACCCCTGGAGCTGAAGGGTAGAGCCAGCTTCACTTAGACTTCACCAGTTGAGAGAGGTTGCGAGTCAATATCTTCTCTTTACCAGGCTAAGGGGAGTGAGATGGCATGAGGTCCCAAGAAATGAATTCACTTTTTTGTTCTTTCTAGCCAGCCTTGCCCCATGAATGGTTTACTCTTTTTAATTTGTTAACAGCCTTAAAACCACCACTAGTGTTAATTTTATATATCTGAGTGGGATCCACTCTAAACTGGACTACTGCCCTTGCTTCTTGGCACAACCACTCCTGATCCCAAGAGAGCTGTAATTTGGTTTAAAGAATAATAGGGGACATTGTAGTGTGAAACCGTGGGAACAGACAAGCATCCTCTGGGTACTTTGGACAAGCAAGGGAGGTGTGTGGAAAGAGCCTAAGCAGAACATTTGCTGTTGCCATAACTTGGCTGTTTGATGGCTCTACGGCAGGCTCAGGAATGTGGGTCACAGAGCTCGGAGATTCATCATCTTCAGGATGGCAAAGACAAATGTCAACATGGTACTGAAACTGCTGGATCGATTTATATAGTTTCTGGGCCTCTTCCTGCTATTCTTTGAGAATTGTGCACAAGTTGTCTGCACCAAGCTTCTGTGTCAGATGCTTACATGAGGTATCTGAGATCTGTGGACACCAACTTACTAGATTAAACCGTATAGGAGCAAATCACAAGTTATTCACTAGAGTAGAGGGTGTAAAGGGAGTTTGAGTCAAGTGGCTGACTTGTGTGACTACTGCATAGAAACTAAGGGTTCTTTATCTAGCAATTCACGATTTTGGAATGAAAAGGCATTGTAAGAGGAAAAGCCATCCATGGCTATAAGATGTGGGATTTTGATAAAGAGTGGAGTCTTTGTGATGCTGTACTATGTCTTTTTAAAATAATTATTTATTTATATTTTATATATTAGTGCTCTGCATGCATGCCTGCATGCCAGAAGAAGAAATCAGATCTTATTGTAGATGGTTGTGAGCCACCATGTGGTTGCTGGGAATTGAACTCAGACCTCTGGAAGAACAGCCAGTGCTCTTAACCCCTGAGCCATCTGTCTAGCCTGGGTGTACTGTGTCTTTCATCTTGCAAGAGAAGAAACAAAATGATAGGGATGTTGTGAAATGATTCAGCAGCTACTTGATCACAAGATTTAAATTGTAAGTTGTGATGGACAGATGGACATTGTGTGTTTACAGATGTGAGATTTTGAGAAGGAAGCAATAACGTCCATGTAGAACACTAGCCAACGACACAAAACCCGAATCTAACCACAAGGACATACCAGACAGCCACAAAATAAGGAACATTCATATGTATGTGTATATGGAATGTGCTGGGGGGCTGAATATAGAAAAGAAAAAAATGAATGTCACACAAAACAAGGGAAGATTTTGGATATGTTCCCATTCTAGGCCTTTCTGACACTTAAACACAATGTCGGAGCTCAGAGGAGGAAGGTTGTAAGGGACATTATTAGATCATGTGGCCAAATGGGTATGCCGATGGTAAGTTAGATATAGGTACTGTGCCAGTGTGGATGTGTGTACTGCGATTGACTCATTTCTTAGGAAGTATACCCATAGAAATTGAGGGTTAAAAAACTATAATATGTATGGTTTACTATGTACAGGTGCACACACACACACACACACACACACACACGGGCAGGAGGAGAGGCAGAAAGAGGATGGGTGAGGGGTCCTGGAGTAGAGAGGGAGAAGAGAGAGGTGTGGGAGGAAAGTGGAACACAATGTTAGACGAATCTGGGTAATGTACATATGAACTTCTCAAAATTATTTTTAATAACTTTCTAAAATAAATTAGAAATTTTTGTAAAAAGTTAAATACAGTATCGACTCCAGAGACCCTGTGTTACCAGGGCGCTAAGGTGGTGACGGTGAACTGGTGTATGCTGCCGAAGTTCCTGTGTGAGTCTCCAGCCTCGACTGCATGATCTTTAACAGGTCTAATGAGGTAGCCACAGCTGGTGTGAGTTCATAAATCCATCCAGCAGCCTTGTCATGTCCAACTTCTCAATTTTCCAAACAATAAGTTAAGCCCTGGTCAAAATTCCCATCCTGACGGTTGGCAGCATAATCGGAGAGACGGCTGGAGCCTCTCTTCCTCTGCTAGGAGCCACGGCAGCGCAGGGTGTGTGGGAGAGGCAAGGTGCACCGCACACGGACTGTGGGGCTGCCTGCTCCCTGGGCTCAAGTCCCCACGTCTTTCCTAAGTACACAGGGACTCTGTGTGTCACAGAACCTGAAACCAGGGACTTCTTGAGGCCGCCTGTAAATGCACTGCTGTCTATCATGGTGTAGGCATGAGCTGCTCAAGGTACCTTATGCCCATCTTTCCTCCCTAACCCTGATGTCCATCAACATAGTTTTTTAGAGAGTATAAGATTTCATACGAGATCAAAGGGGAACACAGACTCTTTTTATCTGGTTTCTTGTTTATAATGGAGTCAAAGGGGAAATAGGAACCAAAGAGAACGAAATATAAATTAAGGTAAAAAATTAGCCTGACACTTCCATATCCCAGCTATAGTTCAGTTCAGAATCTAAAACATATTTGCATCCAGAGCCGGTGTCCTTGGTCTGTGGCAGCCATTTGCTCACTGGCTAGTAGTTGTTATGTCCAGAAATCCCAAAGCAGCCACAGGTGAGTCACAATCTCATGGGCAGCACAAAAGGCTTGTCAATATCTTACTTTCTAGAGTGGAAGGCTCGAGGTAACATTAAAACAGCAGTGTTCCTAAAATTTTCAACCTAGACAAAACACTTTAAACTTGGTGGCATGTTAAAGGAAAAACCTACAGATGTATGGCATTGAGTTGATACTATCCAGGGAATCAGTGATGTCCTGATGTTTCTTGTCAGGAAGGTGTTTTAATTCCCATCACCCCAGATGTAACACTGACATCCTCTCAGTAAGGTTAGTGGAAAATCAAAATTAATGTTTACTTCTGATAAAAGAGGCGAACAGTGAGCAACTCTGAGCATCTCTCGGTCTCTGGAGTGTGAGGAAGGTGTAATCTGTCCAGAGTGAGAGCCCATCCAAGACTGCTCTCCATGGACTGGCCACTGTCATAGGAAACACAGATATGAGTGAATCGTGTGGAAGGAAAAAGAAAGTCAAGATTCTCGGGCTCTGCACATTGTGTGTGGCATGTGCACCACCCTGGTCTTTGCCACAGTTATGAAAATAAGAGGTTGCATGGAGTCATTTTGCAAATGGGGAAACTGAGATCCCAAGGTCACACAATAATGAGTGCTGGTGTCAGGTTTCCTTGTTCGTGGATTTGTTCCTTTGTTTCCTGTTGGTTTTGGCTCGGCTGCTGTTCCTTCCTTTCCTGTCACCCTCCCCAAGTTTGGCCTTTATTTTCACAGATTTCCTACTTGGATCCTGAATACCCACGTCCTCTTCGGTGAGATGGTCGGTCAGTCAGTCAGTGGGACACAGGCACACTGTGCTTCTGGTGACTGGCTTGGGCCTACTTCTCAAAGTCTGGCAGCACTTCTTTGGGGGACAGCCCAGCAGTCATGTAGAAAGGAGAATTTCTGGGCACTGATCCATGGCTGGCCAGAAGAAAACACACCCTGGATTTGTTGTGTGTTGGTCTAATGGCACTACAGAGAAGCAAGAGTGCTGAGCTGGGACCAAGGGCTTCCAGGAGGGAGAAGCTGGTCAGGACGGTGCTCTCTTTCAGTGGATCAACTGGGTCCATTCTGGTATATGACATCATGGTGTAGCATCGTGATGATGTTTGCTCAAGGGATTTCCCCTGGGTGGGTGCGGACAAATAAAGGCTTCCTTAAAAAACTGTTTGATTTAGCTTTTTAAGCTTTCAGTTTAAACTGTAAATTTTCAGGGCAGTGAGCAAATCCTGAAATCTAGGAGTGAGTGTGGCAAGTCTCCTCTTCTGGGAGTTTAATGGTGCCAAACGTTTGGGCATTTGCTCAGGGGCTCCAGCTGGCAGGAGATGGAGCTACATTGAACCTCGTTGGAAAATGGGTCAAGTCAGTGTCTTTCCTATAGTAAAGACCAGTGGGGTCTCGGCCACGACAAGCCCTGTGTCCTGTGGTGATTTCACACTTGGGTGAAATTTAACCCAAGTGCTGATGAAGGGAGAGAGAGAAGACAGGAAGGACAGAGAAGGTCCTGGGTTTGGGTGGCAGTGTGGTTCTTCTCTCTCTCTCCCTGGCCAGAATACTGGAAAACTGTATCAAAAATTGTCTTCGAGGCTGTGGAAATGGCTTAGTTGGTAGAGTGTTTGCCTACCTCACAGTTGGGTTTGATACCCATTATAACATAATGGGTAGGTGGTATATATCTGTAATCCCAGTACTTGGAAGGTACTAACCTTCTACCATGTGTTGAGCTCATTGAAGTCCATTAATGAGACAGTGGGGATGTGGTAGGGCATCTACTAAGGACCTTCCACCCTGTGCAGGGCAAATCAAAGATACACTTCCCTCAGTCCACCTAGCTCCTCTGAGAGTTAGATCCTATTGTTTCCTATTCATGGCTGAAAAGACTAAGGCTTGAGAGGGTTAAGCACCTGGGGTCTAGCAGCACTGGTAGAGCTTTGACTTCTGAAGGATTCTTTCAGGGTATGCTACCCTTGAGTGAAAAACACTTGGCTTGAGGGGGAAAATCACAGAAGGATGCAAGCTTGTCCAAAATAGTTTCAGGAAACGGGCAGCTGTCGGACTTCCTGAGTTTCTACATGTAAACCAGTTCCCAAATCAAGGCATGTTTATGCACTGCCCTGGCTTAAAAAAACCATTGTGATTCCATAGGGACCTCATAGTCTTGAACTCTCCTGACTGGCACAGGTTTTGCCGGGCCTGGAGACTGCTTGTTAACTAAGAATTCACCAGGGGCATAACCTTTCCCTTGTCCCTCTGCACACCAGCCAGTCCCAGGTTATGCCACATGCAGGGCTCTCCTGGGCAAGCATGGAGGACAGCACATGGAAAATGTACTGGTGAGTGAGTCATTATAAGACTTTGCTGTTCCGATGAGGCAGGTTAGTAGGAGACAACATGATCAGGCCCAGTCTAGTCTGGTTCATCTCAGCTTTGAATGCCTAGGGTAGGCTTGGCCTTGTTTTAGGATGTGACTAAGGCTTGAGCAGTGGATTTTGTTTTTGTTAAACAACACACAGTCCCTAAGAGACTTGTTCATGTTCCCCCAACAGATGGGAGGCAGAAACCAAGTTTGAATCCAGTTATCCAAAATTGAAACCATTGTTCTTCTTAGAGACTTGCTTGGCTGGCATGTTGAGGCATGGGGACAATTAGTCTTCATCTTTGGGACATTACTCCATTCATCTGCTACCCATGAAAAACTACATAGGGCTCCATGTTTTTGAGCTTGCCTTTCTGGCTCACTGGAGATTATCCAGCTTGCCTGAGCAGGTAGATGGTATGGACATTGTGTAACCTGCTGGACCCCTGTCCTTGGCTGCAGGGAGGGCTTCCTGGAGGGCTTCTCTCTGCCTTTCTTCTGGACTCATTGTAATGACGATATTTGTGTTTGCTTTCAGAGATCTAATTTGTGGTCACACAGAGCTAGAGAGCATCAGGCAGAGCCCTGGCTGAACTCTGGTGGGCTTGGAGCAGCCTCCCTTGGTTGGGTCTCCAGCCGCACTAGGAGCCTGTGCTAGGTTTTAGCCTCTAAGGAGGATGTGAACTTGGATGGCTCTGTCTTCCTGCTGCCCAACCACAGTAATCACCACTCTCTAATTGCTTGACACTAATAGTGGTAAGAATTACAATGATGGGAAGTACTCATGGCAGGATCATAGTGCCCCTTTAAGCATTTTACAAATATTCATTCATTTGATTTTCATAATACTTTAAAATACGTCAGTTACTATCTACCCACTTTAGAGACAAACCAAGGTACAAAGAAGCCACAGGAACTGGGGCTTGAACTTATGGAGTTGGTATCTGGTGTAAGTCAGTCTTCCCTGAGTCCCCACTCCCCTCTGTACATGTACCTAGTCCTGGAATGGATTTGACCAGACTCAGCCAGTCACAGCAGTTTTGGGGCAATATCCAAAAATCTGTCTTTTCTCTTTCTTATTTCCTTTTCATTTTTCATCTTTCTGTAACTTACCCAAACTCTCACATTTATTTATTTTTTCATCTCCCTTCGTCTTTGCTTATTTCTTCCATTGGTGTACAGTGGCTGGTTATCAGACAGTGACTGAGAGGCTGGTCTGTGAGCTTGTGACATTAGGGCCTGTGTGCGTCTGCAAACCACAACAGCCATGCAAAGCTCATGCGCAGACTCCACCGTACATGGTTTGTGGGTCAGAACATGGATGCACAGATGAACCAATTCACTTCAGCCATGGGCTCCAGCTGTCAACCTCTAAATGACCTTTTCTGAGGGAGCTTAGAGCTGGCTGCCTTAATAACAAGGGACAACAAGAAGCTGAAGACATGGGTCTGGATTGTAAGTAGGAGCAGTGGCATCATACACTGATTTGCAGTTCACAGGACATTTTTAACTTTCACTCATGTCTATACCCACGAGTCTGTGTGGGTGCATGTACACACAAGTGTTGGTGCCCATAGACAGCAGAAGTAGGCATTGGATCTCCTGGAGCCAGAGTTACAGATGGTTTTAAGTAGCCTGGCATGGACTCTGGGACCTGAACTTGGGTCCTCTGCAAGAAGAGCATGTGATTTAAGCTGCTGAGTGTCTCCAGCTGTCACAGAACACTTTTATGTCCTTTTCTGCATTTAATCCTCGCACTGAGATTGTAAGCGTTTCGTCGGGATGGGTCAGGACAGGATGGAACAGGAGTGAGTGGGTCAGGTATTCTGGCACTCGGGAGTCACAGAATACCCAGTGTTACACAGCTCAGGTGGAAAGGTATCCTGGAGCTCGGGAGCCAAGGATACTGAGTGTTACACAGCTCAGGTAGAAAGGTATCCTGGAGCTCGGGAGCCAAGGACCACCACGGGTTGCAGTAAGCTTGGCAGCTTACAGCCTTGCCTCAGAGAAAGGCTTCTCCGGTGTGTCAGCTCCGCTCCGGCACGGCAGGACAGGGTCTTCCAGCTGGGGATGTTCGCCTAGTGTAGCAGTTTTGCTCCGCAGGAGGTTTCTCGGGCGAAGTTGCTACAGTTCAGCTCTGCTCCTGGAGAGCCGAGCGGAGAGCAGGGAGCCGGGCGGGAGCAGAGTGTAACAACTCCGCTCTGCCAAGGAAGGTTTCCCGGGCAAGTGTTACAGCGCTGCTCGCTCTGCTCTGCTCTGCTCTGCCCAGGGTCGCCTCTGCTCGCTCTGCTCTGCTCTGCCCAGGGTCGCCTTTGCTCTGTCGCAGCCGCAAAAGAAGATCTTCACCCGAAGCTCATCCAAAGGTGTTTATTGGAAGACAGCTGGACCAGCCAAGCTGAACATACACAGGGTTTATATAGGGGTTCCTGGGGTTGGGGAAGTTTTTCCAGGGTAGGGATTGGTCCGATTTCAGTGCTGAGCTCAGATTGGCTAGAGCTCTGCTCCGGGATTGGTTACTTTTTACACAGGATTAGGGTCAGATTTGGCTCTGGTTTCAGGGCCAAAGTGTGTTTCTTTCTCTGGTCCTTTTTAGCCTTTTGGCTCCAATTTTAGGGCCAGGGTACATTTCTTTCACTGACTCTGATTCCAGGGACAAAGTGTGTTCCTTTGGCACTGGTTTTAGGGTCAGGGTACATTTCTTTGGTTCTGGTTGCAGGGCCAAAGTGTGTTTCTTTGGCTCTGCTCAGGGTGTGTTTCTTTGACTGGTCCCTTTTCCCTACATTCCCCCCTTTTTTGTTTAATAAAACTGGGGTTTGGAAAAGGGGCGGTGTTATCATTAGACTACTTCCTGCTGAATGGGGGCGTCGAGGTTCATGGGGCAATCTTCATCTTTGTCCAGATGTGTCCAGGTGTTGTAGCTTTCTGGTTCCTTAGCTAGGGGCTGATAACCCTGTAATAACAACTGGTTGAAAGTTTGGTTAGAAATTTTTTGAACTTGTTGTTGAAGGAATCTAGACAAAAAATTTATAAGACAGGGTGCCACTAGTAGAATTAAGAAAACAGAGAGAAGAGGAGTTAGAAAAGGTAGCATCCAGTTCCATATTGGATTATTAGTGATCCACTGGCCAGAGCTATCAAGTTGTTCTTTATATTTTTGAAGGTCTGTTTGAAGTTGTTGAATTTTATCCTTTACTATTCCTGACTGGTTAACATAAAAGCAACATTCTTCCCCGAGAAAGAGGCAAAGTCCACCTCTTTCTGCTGTTAGTAAATCTAGTCCTCTCCGATTTTGTAGTACTACAGCAGATAGGAGTCTATCTGACCCTGAAGGGTGAGGATGGTTTGAGCTACCTGTTGGAAATCCTGGATGAATTGTGAGGAAAGCCTATGGTACATCGTTAGGGAAATGGTTAATCCTGCTGTTCCTGTGGCCACACCTGCAGTTATGCCCAGAGCTGCCAGGAGGGGTATGATCTGAATTGCTCGCTTGTCATGTCGTCCTGCTATAAACTTAGTGATGGGAATTGGTAGGGGCTCTTCACCAGGTATCACTCCTAATTTAGGGAAGAGGAACACCAGGGTACATGTCCCAGACCAACTGGCAGGCAGGCAGTGGTATACCTGTGTGCCACAGAGAATCGACGCATTGTGAATATTTGGACATAGGGGCTGTGTGGTAGTATTAAGCGTTATGGTATTGTTGCAGTCTTTAGAATCTAGAATGCCCACAAGGTGTGTTCCTGCTGAGCTAAAGCAGTCTGAGATACCGAAGAGAGAGATGTGGGAGAGATAAGGGGTGGTAGTAATGTTTGGCTCAGAGCAGTTTAGAAGTGGCAAAGTGGGAAAATCTGTTAAGACAATGGGTGAGGCCACAAAGGGTGGTTGTGAGTTTGACCCAGGAGGGACACACAACCAGCATTCTTCAAAGCGGTTAGGCAAGACATTATTTAATAGCTGGTATGTAGAGATTAAGGTTTGAAATAAGAGATGGTATGACAGGTGTAGGAAGGAGCTGCCATCCGTATACCATGTATAGGTGGTCTGGGGTAGAGCTCCCTCGTGTATATGTGTAGGATGAGGAAGTAACTCTTCTAGGGTCTCAATGCAAGAGTGAGATGGGGAGTATTTTGAGACTGGTTGGGGGAGAAGATTTGAAATATTAAGAGGTGGGCATGGCTGAAAGGTAAGTGTTGTATCCTCTACTAATGCTACCTGAAGGGAGAGAACTCTGGAGGGGGTAATGTTTGGAGACCCTTATATGTTAGAAGATGGGACAGGTGGTGAGGAGAGAGGACAGTAGTAGGAGACCCAAAGGTTAACTTCTTTGATTCTCGTATGAGGAGTTCAGCTGCAGCCAGAGCCCGCAGACAAGGTGCCCAACCTTGGATAGTGTGGTCTAATTTTTTGATAAGTATGCGACTGGTGCAAAGGAAGGTCCCAGTTGGTGACCCAGGACCCCGAGGGCATATCCCTCTTTCTCAGTAACATAGAGAGAGAAGGGACGCGTTAAGTCTGGAAGGTGTAAGGCTGGAGCCTGTAGGAGGGCCTGTTGAAGCTGACGAAATGGCTTGGTAACAGGTGCAAGGAGAGGCTCATGTGATGGGCCAAGGGCTGCCTGATACAGAGGGCGAGCAAGAAGGGAGAAGGAAGGAATCCAAGAACGTAAGAAGCTGGCCATTCCTAGGAAGGATAAGATTTCATCCTTTGTGGTGGGGACTGTAAGTGATTGTATTAGGTTTTTTCTATCTAGGGTAATAGCCTTATGAGTTGGAGTAATAGTTAGTCCTAGGTAAGTTACCTGAGGAATGGACAGCTGGACCTTAGAGGGTGATACCCTATATCCTCGGCTACATAGAAAATTTAACAAAGTAGATGTGTCGGCCTGGCTTATTTCTAGGGATGGACTACAAAGGAGAAGGTCATCTACGTACTGTATCAACTTGGATTTTGGGAGAGACAAAGAGAATAAATCAGAGGCTAGGGCCTGACCGAATAAATGGGGGCTGTCCCGGAACCCTTGAGGTAGGACTGTCCAAGTAAGTTGTGTAGAAATGTGAGTGTCTGGGTCAGTCCAAGTAAAGGCAAAGATATTTTGTGACTGGGGGTCCAGAGGAATAGAAAAGAAGGCATCCTTGAGATCAAGGACAGAGAAATGAGAAGTTTTTGAAGGGATGGTGGAGAGTAGAGTATAAGGATTGGGAACTATAGGATGAAGGGGCACTACTGCTGAGTTAATAAGTCGGAGATCCTGAACCAGGCGGTAGGTTCCATTAGGTTTTTTGACTGCAAGTATGGGGGTGTTGAAGGGGGAAGAAGTGGGGCGAAGAAGACTTTTTCTCAGGAGGTCAGAGATGAGAGGTTTGAGTCCCCTGAGACTTTGGAGTGAAAGTGGGTATTGAGACTTAGTTATATATTTGGCAGGGTTTTGTAGTCGGATGATTAGAGGGGTGTGATGTTTGGCTATAGAGGGATTTTGGGTGTCCCATACCTGAGGATCTACCTGAGAGGATGGTAAGGGAAGAAGTGTGTCAGACTGTGTGGTTTGTAGGAGGAGGAGAAGGGGAACAGCTGGCAAACCTGAGGCCAAACGGATAGGAGGAGCAAAAGAAATGGAGGCTCCCACTTTGGCTAAAAGGTCCCTTCCCAGCAATGGGATGGGACAGGTTGGTATCACTAGGAAGGAATGAGTAAGGGGGATACCCTTAAAGATACAGTTAAGTGGTGGGGTTTGTTGGGCCTGATAGGGCTGTCCTCCTACTCCGACAATAGAGGAACAAGAAAGAGTGGTTGGTCCCCAAAAATTTGTCAAGACTGAAAAAGTGGCTCCAGTGTCCAGGAGGAAGGAGATAGGCCTCCCTGATACTATGATAACTACCCGAGGCTCCCTGTCGGAGATGGCGGTGGTCAGGCCAAGGGAGCCCGGGCCCCATCGTCAGTCATCAATGGCCAGGCCAAGGAGGTCAGTTGAAGGGCGATCTGGGATTGATGTCCCCATGCTGTCAGGAACATGGGGGCAATCAATGCTCCAGTGTCCCTCTTGATCGCACCTTGGACATGGTCCTGGTGGTTTACGAGGGTTTGGACAGGCCCGGGCCCAGTGGCCTTCCTGACCGCATTTGAAACAAGGACGTAGGAGCCTTTGTCCTTTGGGAGCCTGGGCTTTCGTTTTGGCTGGCCAAGAGCTTTTAGCCATCATCAGGTATTTTTGTTTTTGGGCCTTTTCATCCCTTCCATGGTACACCTTGAATGCCACATTTAGGGCTTCTGACTGTGGAGTTAAGGGGCCCTTTTCTAGACGTCTGAGTTTGGCCCTAATATCAGGGTAACTTTGGGAAAAAAAGTAGGTCATAAGGAGTTTGTTTCCATCTTGAGTCTCAGGATCCACATTGGTGTATTGTAAGAGGGCCTTTGTAAGACGGTCTAGGAATTGGGATGGGTTTTCATCCTTGTCCTGGATGACCCTTTGGATCCTTTCATAATTTACTGCTTTAAGAGCAGCCTTACGGAGACCAGCCAGGAGACAAGTTAAAAACCGCTTCCTAGCTAGAATGCCCCCTGGGGTATTGTAATCCCAGTCAGGTTCCTGGTCAGGAACTGCCATAGATCCAACTGGGTAGGTATCATCAGTTTGATGGATGTCATCTGCATAGATTCTAGCCTGTTCCCAAACTCGCCTGCGTTCCTCAGGGAGGAGATTGTTGGTAAGAATCATATAAACATCATGGAAGGTAAGGTTATAGGACTGGGTAATATACTGGAATTCTTTAATAAAGGTGGAAGGGTTGGCACTATAGGATCCCAATCTTTTGTCTATTTGGGAGAGTTCAGTCAATGAGAAGGGGACATGAACTTTGACTAAGCCATCCACCCCAGCAACCTCTCGCAAGGGGAGAACTGGAGCTGGTTTAGGTTGGGGAGGTAAAGGGGTGGTCCCTTAGTGGAGCGGGACCGAGTAGTGGGAGGACTAGGGACTGTTGGTGGTGAGCTGAAGGAGGGTGCCAGTGAATGCTGACTAGGGTGACTTGTCACTGAAGAGGGAGGAAGGGAAATCGGAGGGGCCAGCACAAGAGGGGGAGCTGAGGGTTTTGTTCGACGGGGAGAAGGCTCATTGGCTGGATCAAAAGTAGTAGAGGGATCATCTTGTTCAGACTTCCTAGCCAAAAGGAGTTGAGTGGGAGAGCATGAGGCACAGAGAGAAGGCTTGGAGCGTAGCAGAGAGAAAGCCTGGACATAGAAAATCTCCTTCCATTTCTCCAATCGCTCACAGTAGTTGTAAAGGTCCCGAATAATATTGGGATCGAGGGTGCCATTACGTGGCCATTTGGACTGATTATCTAAATGGTATTTAGGCCAAATTTTATTGCAAAAGCGAGTAAGTTTAGAACCCTTTAGTTCAGGTGTCAGGTGTAGAGACTTGAGGTTTTCTAGGAGGCATCCCAAGGGGGAATGGGAGGGTACGGATGACACGGTTCCCATGGATGAGAAGGAAAAGGTCACTGCAGCCTGTAGTCAAGGGCGTCCCCAGGACTCAGGGAGGACCACCGAAAGAGGACCAAGCCGTTCAGAGGGTCGTCACCCAACTCAACGGGGGTCAGGCTTAGCCCGGCTAAGCCAGAAGAGACTCGGCGCCTGGTACCAGGGCTTTTCTAGAGGCCAGAAGGCGTAGACGGAAACCGAGCTCTAAAAGGGTCTCATCCAAAGGAAAGGGTCAGGATTGGAATCGTAGAAGCCGCAAGGGCCTAGAGGAGCTGTGCAACGACAGCCAGCTCCAAGGGAGGAGGTCAGGAAGGGACGCAATGACCCGGTGGGGCCTAAGGAAACTGCAGGATTGCAATTTCAAGGGTGGTAGGATGGGGTAAGGTGAGGAGGGTCAGCTGTAGCCTTAAGGGCCTTGGCTGGGGTACCCCCGTCTCTACAAGTATCCCTGACTTAGGGAGCTGAAACACCAAATGAAGGGGAGACTTACCCAATCGTTGATGGTGGATGTAGTGTCAAGCGATTGGTGAGCTGGAAGGCGAGTCTGCTGCAGGCCAACTGGAGATGAGAGATAGGGTCCCAGTGCGGCTCAGACCACGAAGGGGAGCACAGGCACCAGGAGAGCCTATCCAAGTCACGGGTAGACTGAAGATGAGGGATAGGATCCCAGTGCGGCTCAGACCATGAAAGGGAGCACAGGCACCAGGAGAGCCTATCCCGGGTTTCGGCACCAAATGTAAGCGTTTCGTCGGGATGGGTCAGGACAGGATGGAACAGGAGTGAGTGGGTCAGGTATTCTGGCACTCGGGAGTCACAGAATACCCAGTGTTACACAGCTCAGGTGGAAAGGTATCCTGGAGCTCGGGAGCCAAGGATACTGAGTGTTACACAGCTCAGGTAGAAAGGTATCCTGGAGCTCGGGAGCCAAGGACCACCACGGGTTGCAGTAAGCTTGGCAGCTTACAGCCTTGCCTCAGAGAAAGGCTTCTCCGGTGTGTCAGCTCCGCTCCGGCACGGCAGGACAGGGTCTTCCAGCTGGGGATGTTCGCCTAGTGTAGCAGTTTTGCTCCGCAGGAGGTTTCTCGGGCGAAGTTGCTACAGTTCAGCTCTGCTCCTGGAGAGCCGAGCGGAGAGCAGGGAGCCGGGCGGGAGCAGAGTGTAACAACTCCGCTCTGCCAAGGAAGGTTTCCCGGGCAAGTGTTACAGCGCTGCTCGCTCTGCTCTGCTCTGCTCTGCCCAGGGTCGCCTCTGCTCGCTCTGCTCTGCTCTGCCCAGGGTCGCCTTTGCTCTGTCGCAGCCGCAAAAGAAGATCTTCACCCGAAGCTCATCCAAAGGTGTTTATTGGAAGACAGCTGGACCAGCCAAGCTGAACATACACAGGGTTTATATAGGGGTTCCTGGGGTTGGGGAAGTTTTTCCAGGGTAGGGATTGGTCCGATTTCAGTGCTGAGCTCAGATTGGCTAGAGCTCTGCTCCGGGATTGGTTACTTTTTACACAGGATTAGGGTCAGATTTGGCTCTGGTTTCAGGGCCAAAGTGTGTTTCTTTCTCTGGTCCTTTTTAGCCTTTTGGCTCCAATTTTAGGGCCAGGGTACATTTCTTTCACTGACTCTGATTCCAGGGACAAAGTGTGTTCCTTTGGCACTGGTTTTAGGGTCAGGGTACATTTCTTTGGTTCTGGTTGCAGGGCCAAAGTGTGTTTCTTTGGCTCTGCTCAGGGTGTGTTTCTTTGACTGGTCCCTTTTCCCTACAGAGATACCATAGGCATAACAGATGAAGCTCCACTTTACAGAAGAGGGGAAACCGAAGTGAAGAGGGGAAGGGACTTGTCCAAGGTCACTTCTCTCTGTACCTAATCTCCCTCCCATTACTACCCCACAGGGTTTGGACTCAGCAGGGTGAGAGAACAAGGTGAATCACAGAGTAGCCTGTGTTGAGCAATAGAAGCCCTGGGCAGGACTGGCGGATGGGAGTGGGCGCTTGTAGCAGGGACTCAGGCCTCTCGGTCAGTTTCTGGTATTAATTTCCATGCTCTGGCATTGGATACAGAGGAGTGGGTGTGGCTGCTCAAACTTTTGCTACTGGTGGTTTCACTGGGCTTCACCACCAGCATCTGACAAGACTCAGGATGCCATAGGAATGTCCATTAGCTCAGCTCCAAGATGCTGTGGGGGTGCCCATTAGCTCAGCAACAAAGACGTCTATTCTCAGCTTTTAGAGAACCCCATCAGACAACCCGGCAGTATCTTACACCAATATCAGCAAAATCTTCTGGGGGACATCTGCATGTGTAAATTCATGTAGTCAGATCATCAGGGATTAACTCTTGGGAACTCTGCCTTGTGTGGTGTAAAATAAGGTGAAGCCAGTGGAGGGAATTCTTGTGAAATGGCTTTTGATTTCAGTCTCATCTCTTTCCCTATGTCTTTCCTCTGGGTCAGGCTTTTCCTGCAGGGTTTCTCTAACCTTGGCTCTCTGACCCACCCACATAGTTGCCATAGTGCCTAACCCGAAACAGAAGTGGTTATGTATAAACATGTCACGTCTCCCTTCTTTCCTCATGAGGGATTTTTTCACCACCGTCTACTCAGCCCTTCTCATCTCTGGACCGACCTTACCCGGTCCTGCGCACGCATGCGTGACTCTGCATGGTACAGTAGGGGCTCACTGCCCATTGTCCCTTCTCTGCTTTTGTTTCTGCTTATGGGCCTTTCTCCTCTTCCAACATCTCCTTCACAGCCAATCACAAGCACACAGCTGTCAGAGTTTCTAAGCCCTGTACTTCCTTGCAGTCAGCACCGATGTCTTCTTCTCCCCTGCGTTGGATTCAGTTTCTAGTGTGGCGCTCAGAACAGTGAGTGTTAGTCCCCAGCTTCTATCCGACTCTCAGGCTGTTTTCAGGGACAGGAGTGGGGTCTTTTCAACTCGGTTCCTGGTGCACAGAACAAAGCTATGGCTCTGTCTAATGAAAGTTTTGTGACTAAATGGTAGTGGCACTGGAGAGCAGCAGGGCAGCGACACAGATCTCCACAGTTGTGGCCTCTTTGTTCCTCAGAGCATGCAAGTTTTCAAGGGCAGAGTTTAGTGTTTTCATATGATTTTTAATAAACAAAGTTTGTGCGTGTGTGTGTGCGTGTGTGTGTGTGTGTGTGCACGTGCGTGTGTGTGTGTTTATAATCCTTTCTCCATGGCCTCTGTACTGTGTTACTGTTTTGTTTTCGGGTTTTTTTTTTTTTGCTTTTCCCAGTAACGGTTGTAGATTCCATGGATCAAATGCCTCTTTTATGTAAGACCCTGAAAAACAGGTCCTCTCCTGCAGTGCCCAAGGGATTCAAGGCAACAGGTGCTGTGCCTATTCAAAAGGCAAGGAAGCAGGAGTCTAGAGAGAAGGCTCAGGTTAGGAGCACTCTTTGCTGCTCTTGCATATGACCTAGGTTAGGTTCTCAGCACCCATGTGGTGGCACACAGCCTTCTGTAACTACGCTTGTAGGGGATCTGACACTCTCCCTTGCTTCCATGGGCACCACATGCACGTGATACGTGTGCGTACTTTCAGTATACATGCCTACATGCATGCAAAACACATTTATGGCTCAGGGAACATCATGGAAGGAGGAGGGGGAAAGATGGTAGGACCAGAGTACCGGGAAGTCTGCTGTGAAAACAGCCGCTCCTAGAAATGGCTGTACCATCCAGACCGAAACAATGGCAATATCAGTGGACATGCTAATGTGGGGGGAGAAAAAGTTCACAGAATCCCACCCTTAGGCAAAGAACTGATGACTGCTGGGAGGAGAACGGTCCAGTGCAGAATGGTCAAACTGAAAACCTTTTATTCACAAACAACAAAAACGGGATTCAGCATGTTGTATGCATACACATACGTAAGTATGCATGCAGGAATAATAATAAAAGAAAGAGGCTATCAACTTGAGAGTTTGGGGATACGGGGGCTTAGAGGGAGGGTAGTTGGGAGGAGCTAAAGGGAGAGAAGAAAGTGATATAATTCTATCCCAATTAAAACGTGAAGAAATAAAAATGAAAGTGTGTTTTAAAAGATGAGGAAACAGGCCAAAGGCCTTCCAGATATACAGCAGAAGGTAGTCCATGGGCCAACTGCTTCAGCATTACCTAAAGATTGGGAAAAATGCAAATTCTCTGGACTAATTGCATTACATGAGAAACTTTGAAACACACTCTCCAGGCGGTTCTGCTGTTGAACTCTTCAGACTGACGTCTGCACACTCACAAGGTCATTGTGCCTCCTGTGTGTACTCCTGTCTCACTTAACACTAGGAAGGAGGTGGGGCAGGACCCCTCTGGCTTGAGTGGTTTATCCTAGTAGCTCTCATCCCAGTAGCTTTGACCCCATGAACTCATTAATGCTCTTAGCAGCTTGCGAGATGACATCAGCCACCATACCCTGGTGCTTCTGCTAACCTCTGGGACTTTTTGTTATCAATGGGTTTCAGAGCCCTTTGGGGAATATTTGGTGGTGGGGAGGGTTAGATATTTCAGTTGCTTTGGGAAGATTCTCAAGAGGACAAAAAAGAGAGCTACTTTACTTTTCCGAGTTCATTTCCTGAATCAGACACACTGGTTGTGTGTTTGACTGTCTGGAGGATCCGTTAGCCCTCTGTGGTGAGGGACCCTGTGGGAAAAATGGGGCGGGCACGAAAGCCATCTCATGAGGTCTTGGCTGCACAGGCCAGCTCTCCTGCAGAGGCCTCTCTTATTTGCATGTGTAAAAAGGAGCTCTTCATTGGTCCAGATATTAAAAGACTGGAGTCCCATCTAGAGAAGGAGCAAGCCACAGCATACCTCACCTCCTAAGCGTCTCAGCAGAGAAGAGAACGATTTCCTGTTTCTGCCTGCTTATATCCTGTTTCTGCCCAGCTACCTCACTTCCGCACTTCCTGTCTGTCTGTTCAGACCTCCAGACCTCTGTGGTTAGCTAGTGGCAAGCTCCATTCTCTGACCCCCGACAGGCTTTATTTGTGCAAGGAAGATATCACCACATGCATACACACACACACACTCGCATGTGCATGTACTCACACATTCGTACACATACATACTCATATACTCCACACTGGCTCTTGATGGACTGCTCCAATTGGTGTCATTTCTAATAAATAACAAATAGAGAAAATGTTTTTCTTTACCATCTGCCTAGAAACATCACTTTGTTTGTTTGTGACGTCAGTAAAGGATGCTGTTGAAGTCACTGGCTAGATTTTAAAGTTGAAATGGATGTAGGGGAGGTTTTTTTGCTGTTCTCTCAGGAAGGATGGAAGGTTGTACTATCCCCCGTCCCTGTTCTGCTTGCCTCAGCAGGGAGCTGTCTGTTGTATCCAATGCACTGTGTTGCTCCTTCTCCCTAGCATGGAATTCTTAGACTCCTCTGCTTGGGACCTGATTCCCTCTAATGCTCACCCAAGAAACTTTCTCTGACCTCCATCTCCATCCCTCAAGGGTGAACACTCCTGGGCTGTCCTCTGTATGTGTCCATGGATTACCACACAGTGCTGTTTTTTCCTCCCATGCCTGGGACTTTAGTCCTAGCTCAATGCCTGACACACTGCTTGTGACCCAGAAATGTTCGCTTGAATTAAACTGAACTAATTTATACTTCAATACTCATGTGACCTAGAACAGATATTACTGGCTCAATCTTGTAGATGAGGAACCTGAACTCAGGCTATGTGGCAGGCACTGAGTTTTAGTAGATATGTGTGAGGCAGGCTACAGGTTTTTGTGTCTAAAAGCACAGGCCACTGTTTCTTCTCAGCCAGGTCATCTTTAGCCTTTTTAGAACCTTTTGTCTCCCCTCAGCTGCATAGACTTAATTGTGTGACTTCGGGACTCCGTAGGAAGACATCAGTTTGGGAGACAGGGCAGTAGTACAGAGAACAATTGTCAAGCATACTCTCTGTCTGACTCAGGATTCATTTGCTGTAAGGTCTCTGCACCAAGAAGGACAGTTGTGTTCTCTGGAAGTCCTACAGGGCTGATGAGTCTCTATCAGCAGTTTCAGTAAAGGCCATGGTGGCTATGGACAGCATAGAAAGGCTGTTTATAAAAGCAGCAAAAAACATCTAGTACAGGGATCAAGAAGGTTGCCTTGAGGGCTGTGTTTAAGTAAGACTTCAAAATGTTTGGATTTTCTAGTTTTCTGGAAATAGGATTTCTTTCTGGAGCTGATCTTAATATCACTCTCAGTAGTGAATGCTGGTGCTCAGCCCATAAGTTGTTGCATGTGTTAATTCTTCACTTTCTCCAAGATGCATTATCTCTGACCAAACATACCCAGGGTAGCCCCAACTTATCTCACCTCCCCAGAGCCATTTTTCACTGAAAATTTGTCATGATGGTAAGATAATATTGCTGAAGACAGTATATTCTTGAGTCACAGAACATGGTGAAATCAAGCTAGTACCCACCTGGAAGTTTCATTCCCACTGGCTAGCTTTCATAGTGCTAGAGGTGCTATGCAAACTACCATAGGATAAAAGTAATCATTAATTATATCCATCTGTGGATATAATTAATGTACAGTAATAACTGAGCTGGCAAGACATGTCCACTGATCATTAGTGGCATGAGTACCTGGGGAGTAACCAACTACATCTGCTTGGGTTTAAGTCCAGCTCCACAAGAAAACCCACATGTGCCACTATCGCTGTTCCAAGAACATATGGCTAGATAGAGGAGAACCTACTGTTATATTCAGCTAAGTGGACATAGCATTAAACAAAATCCTAATGACTCCTGTTATATCCATTGATCAATAGTCACTCAACCCCCATCTGATAAACTTGTATCTGTTAAAATTAATGATGAAAAATACAACTTTAACTTAATATGATGTTACATTTCATTCTCATAAGAAGTTCTTTTTATTATGCTTTATGAATATACATTGTTTATATTCTTACATTGGTTTTAATTTAAAAGCCAGACAATAATTGGGCCCCGGGTTCAATCATTAACACTGAAAAGAAATTGTTGAGATGCTGTATCTGCAATACTGAATGGTAGATTTCTAGAGCTTATTCTTCTTGTTTGACTGAAGCCTTAGAAATTAAGATAGTTTATCCTAAAAGCCTTTTTTTTCTGGGACTGGAGAGAAATCTCTGCAGTTAAGAGCACTTGGGTTTGATCCCTAGTACCCACATGGCAGTTCACAACAGTATTTACCTCTAGTTCCAGGGGATCTGATGTCCTCTTTGGGTTTCTATGGGCAACAGAAACTCATGTGGTACATAGACATACATGCAGGCAAAACACTCATGCACATAAAATAAAATTTAAAACAAACAAACAAACAAACAAGACACAATAAGATAAGAGTTGACTAAGAGAAGAGAAGCCACAAAAGAAGGGACATAAGTAGTCTGTGAAGTATACAGTTAGATCATCACTCTCTGCAAACCCCAGTGTAGGGACACACATAAGGCCAGACTTGGCCACATAGTGAGTGTCTTGGTGAGGGTTTTATTGCTATGATGAGACACCATGACCACAGCAACTCTTATAAAGGAAAACATTTCATTGGGACTGGCTTACAGTTCAGAGGTTTAGTCCATTATCATAGGGGCATTCAGGCATACATGGTGCTGGGTAGGTACCTGAGAATTCTACATCTGAATCAGAAGGCAGCAGGAAATGAAAACTTGAGCTTCTGATACCTCAAAACCCATCCCCTAGAGACGCATTTCTTCCAACAAAGCTGTACCTCCAACAAGGCCACATCTCTTAATAGTGGCATTCCCTATTAACCAAGTATTAAAACACATGAGTCTATGGGGAGGGGACTCCTATTCAAACCACTGCAGTAAATTTCAAGCCCGTGTGGGCTATAGGAGACACTGTCTCAAACACGCATACACACACGAAACACACAAAACAAAACAAAAACAAAACAAAACCCAACAACTGAACCAAACAACCGCACCAGAAAACCTCCTAGAATTTGCCTAAAATATTTATAACTGCTGTGTGTCCTGGCTCCAAGGGGAAAGGTACAATGACTTTCTCTCTGAAGGCATCTAATCAGTTGGGCTGCCTTTACATTATGGTATAGTCAGTCAATACAGTCTCAACTACAATGACTTCACATTGGCCAAGTCGGAATGGAGGTCATGATGAAGGAAATAACTCATGACATACCTGACTCAGTGCCAAGAAGAATCTTTGTAAGCAGTCATAAGGAACTTGGACTTTGCTTTAATAGTAAGGGATAGCCACAGAGGTATACAGCCAGTCAGGGTGGAAATTGAGAGAAAAGACAGAGCAAGGAGTTAGAGATATTTAAATCAGACCTTTGTTGTCTGTAGACCCATAGCCAGGGTGCTTTTAACTCTCTCCTGAGCTAGGCATTGTGCAGGTGCTGGGGATGGCAGGGTCAAGGTTCAGTTAGGAGACTGCCCCTGTCATTTGAAAGAGACAGATGGTGGCCAGGATATAGATTAGAATGGCCCTGATCTAGATCGGCTGGATGTTGAATTGACAGGGCTTCCTGATGGGTTAGGTATGGGAGGTGAAATCAAAGGAGTGAAGCATGGTGGGTGCCCACGTGTCTGGTTAGTGAAGCTGAGAAGTTGATGGTGCCCCTGATTTTGATCAAGCATTAGCCTGTTCATGACCTAGTGGAAAAGGCAAATCTAGCCTTTTTAGCTGACTTCTTGTTTCTAGAAACAAATGCTTATAAATACAGCAAAAATTCCTGGGAAAATGTTACAACAAGTTTTTGAGATAATTAAGAAATACATGAGATAATAATATAACAAATACCCGAGATAACATGACTACACATTGTGGAGGTGACTGAGAAATTCTTGAAAGAATATAACTGAACACAAGCTTTATTTTGGCTCACAGCCTTAGAGTCTTCAGTCCATACCTGGTGGTCCCTCAACTTTAGGCCTGTAGGCATACATGAGGGACGAAAGTAGCTCGTTGTGTGGTTGAGAAGCAAAGAGTGAGTAAGAGGCTAGGATATCACTAGCCTCCTCAAGAGAATCTCTATGAAGTCCTGAAGATCTTCTTCTAGGCTCTACCACCTCCAAACAGCACTTTCCTGAAGTCTAAGCCTTTACCATATGGATCTTTAAGTGATGTTTAAGATCTGAACCATAGCACAATGGTACAATGTAGAAAGTGGGTTGTGAGGGAATAAGGGGCTTAGTCCTGGGCAGCCTGATTTAGGTTTAAATCTGGTCAATGTGGGAATGTTGGAGAGGTGGGGTTAAGGGGCTTGGGAACAAGGACAGGCTGCATACTGAGAATCCATTGCTAGAGTTTAAAGAATTTGGCATTTGTGCGCGTCTCTCTCTCTCTCTCTCTCTCTCTCTCTCTCTCTCTCTCTCTCTCTCTCTCTCTCTCTCTGTATGTGTGTGTAATCGTGTAATCTGTTGTCTTCTTTATCTGCATCATGCTTCACTAAAGCTCTTGACTTAATCCAGCTTGATTTGTACACATGTCGCCATCTGGCACTGGGTCATATGCCTTTTCAGTCGAAGGGAGGAGAATGAGTCTATTCAGAAATGTGAACCTGTGACTGGATGCCTTCATGGCGTGTTACAGCCAAATCTGCACTTGTACCCAGCCTTTGGGTATGTTTAGGTAAAAGGCTTTGGGGGATTAACTAGGAAACAGAATTCTTGCAGGAAACTGTCCCACTATTTCACAGGCTTTGCTCTGTCCTGAATCATTAAAATCGACCCAAAGCATCTGGACATGCTCAGAGGGGCTGTGGGCATGTTACTTCTGAGCTGTGGGGAAGAGGATGTGGCTACACATTATCAGTGACCAGCACTGGGTGTATTTATAGCCTCAGAGCACGGGGTAGACGGCAGGAGGCTTGGGAGAAAAGTGTACTGACCAGGCTTTAGAGCTGACAGTAGGGTTTCTAAAAGTGTGGTTTGAAGACCTTGTGCTGCTTCAGTCGCCTGGGAAGGGAGGCTCATTTGGATTCACTATCAGATCAGGAGACTCAACTTTTAACAGCCTCTCCTCAAGTAATTCTGCTGCATAGCTCATTGGAGAACTGCTCCAAAGGCCATCATATTAAATAAGACTGACCTCTGGCTCCAGCTCAGACAGCTGTGCAGCTGGTCTTGGGCAGGTCCCCAGTCCTCATTCAGAGCGCAGGCCTGAGATCACTGGGCTGTGGTGGGGCAATGCTGCATGTGTATTTGTCACAGATCTTTAAGTGTATTCCGCCATTTTCTATTTTTTTGCATAATTTATAAGTCTGAAAACTTATATTGAACATTTACATCCTTTATTAAATGCTCTGTTATAAGCATTTATCAAGCATATATCTTAGGATTGGATAAGTGATGCGAAGGCACGTTACTTCTTACACTTGAGTTAAAGGAATTTCAAAGGCAATACTGAAACACATGTGATGTTTGCCTTACAGCTATCTTTAGAAGCTCATCCTCACCCCCAGAGAAGGTGTGACTCTGCTATACTTAAGACATGATGATTGACTTATTTTTATGCCTTGGATTTTTTTAATCTTCAAAATTGAAGTAATGACATATTATGGGCTGTTGGGTAGATACATGAGCTCACAGTTGTAAAAGTTTAAATGGAAAAAGTTTGGAGTTAGGTTAAAGTAGAAGTGGCTAAGATAGTTACTACTGTGGTAGGATGGCCTTTCTGGGTTGATGTCCAGAAACTGGTCAGGGATGTTGTGTATCTTGAATCAGTCTGTTATTTAAGGAGGTGTCTCTCTTTCCATCATTGTCACATCCTGCCATTGAGAGGATGCCCTGGTTCTAGTACAGGTGATCTCCGTATTGCCTTTGCTGCCTGAAGTCCTTTATTTGGCAAGCATGCCTCTCTCTCCCTTCTTGAGTTTGTAGCATTTTGTCTGGAGTTCTTTCTTGTTGCAGTAGTCTTTTAAAACTGTTTTGTGAACTTAAAGACTGCAAATCTCTTTACTTTCCCAGAGCCTAGGCCATTACCTCAGGGTCTTCTTTATGGGTGGCTGGGTACACACTGTCAACTGATGACACCTACTGAACCCCATTGTTAAGGATTATGTCCATGACAGTGATTGGCAGAGTATCCCTTCCAACCCAGTTTCATGTCTTGGTGAGAAAAGGGAGTTTCTAGTCACCTATTCTCCAAACCCTGTACCATCATATTTGTTTATAACAGAGTACCACGAGTTCTAATTAGATACAGTGCCTTTTCCCCCGTGGGTTATCTTGTGCTGGTGTCCCACAGAACACTCATCAAGAAATGGTGTTTAGCAGAAGGATACATGGATTAGGGGGACAGAGTAAGTACTCACAAAGATGGGGAACTAAGTTCTTTCACTTTCCCCATTCGCTGTTGTGGCAAAATGCTGAGTCAGTGCAGGACCAGCCAGGGTAACATGGCTGGTTCTGGAATTATGGCAATTTTGTGTGTTTTTCTGGCTGCAAGGTCCTCAGTGCTACAGAAAGTTTTGGGATCCATTCAAGAGCTTGCCTTTTTCTCTTGCCATCTTGTACCTACTATTGTCTCAGGGCCATTAATACATTCTCTGTGGTGGTATATGCTCCCTGCTTGAGCCCATATAGACATCTTTCAATGGCTCCCAGTCTCCATCAAGGAAAGCACAAAACTGTTTGCTGTTTCATTTATTCATTCTACAACCGTGTGTGAGGGTATTGCCTTCATACCCAGTTTTTGGGTCTTTCCCTCCTACATTTCCATTACCTGTCAGAATGTAGAAGGATCTTGTTGACAGCAGGAGCAGGTTTGACTTTCTTTGTGTCTCGTAGTAGCTTTTGTAAAAATGGTCTCCTTGGAAACCCACTTACACATACTTCCTCATCTCCAAAGGCTTTTGAGACTGAGATGTGCTTCGTTCTTCCTACAACCCGCTGAGAAGCTGCCGCGCATACGAGTCCTTCCTGAGCAGGGATGCTGAAATTCTTCTCTCTTTCTCGGGTCTGTGTGACCCAGATTTCAGTTATCGCTTGCAGAAGAGAAGGTGCATTAGTCAGCTTTCTACTACTGTGGAAAAGATCCGAGATAACTTACAAGGAAGAAAGATTTTTAAGGCGAGGGACACATAGTTTTAGAGGTTCCACTCCATAATCAAGTGGAACAATTACCTTTGGGCTTCCGGCTTGGCGTGTGTGGCGAAGCGAAACCACTCTTTCATGTTTCATTTCAAAAGTGAAAACTGAATACAAGGCAGAGACCAGTGGCTCATTAGGAGGCCAGCTCCAGTGGATAGCTCCTGCACCTATGACTCAGGGAACATGGCAGAAGAGGGGCTGAATGACTGTAAGAGCCAGAACAGCAGAAGTATTGTAAAACGATCTCTCTCTCTCTCTCTCTCTCTCTCTCTCTCTCTCTCTCTCTCTCTCTCTCTCTCTCTGTCTCTCTGTCTCTCTCTCTCTGTCTCTGTCTCTGTCTCTCTCTGTCTCTGTCTCTGTCTCTCTGTCTCTCTCTGTCTCTCTCTGTCTCTCTCTCTCTCTCTCTCTCTCTCTCTCTCTCTCTTTGGTTTTTCAAGACAGGGTTTCTCTGTATTGTTTTGGAGGCTGTCCTGGAACTCGCTCTGTAGACCAGGCTGGCCTCGAACTCACAGAGATCCAATTGCCTCTGCCTCCCGAATGCTGGGATTAAAGGCGTGTGCCACAACCGCCCGGCAAAATGATCTCTTTTATCAATGGATATGCCAATGTGGAAAGGGAAATTTTTTTTCCAGGATCCTACCCGTAGACAATGAAATACGGGCAACTGATGCCTGCTGGGAAAAAGGATTAGCCTCTCCTAGGGATGTGAACTCCCTTATTGGTTGTTCAGTGCAGAATGGTCAACCTTGAAACCTTATACACAAACAATAAAAATGGACTCAACATGTTATATTTATATATGTTTGTATATTTGCATATATACACATGTGTGTATACATATGTGACAGTAATAATGAAAGTAAAAGAGGCTATCAATTTGGGAGTGGGTAGGGACATGTGATGGGTTGGAAGAAGAGGACTTGGGAAGAGCTGGAAGGAGAAAAGGGAAGGGGAAAGTGATAAAATTCTAATTCAGTTAGAAGTGTATAAAAGTTCAACTAAATTAAAAGTGAAGTCAAAGAATGTATCAGGGTCCCACAGTCTCCTTAGGGCATACTTCTTGAAGATTTTCCACCTGATCCCATCTCTTAAAGGTATCATTGCCACTCAGGACTCCAATCTGGGAATCATGCAAGCGTCACCACATGGGCCATTAGGGGAGGTTCTAGACTCAAGCTAAGGATTATAATACTAGGGGCTGGAGAGATGGTTTAGCGCTTAAGAGCACAGACTGCTTTTCCAGAGGTGCTGAGTTCAATTCCCAGCAACCACATGGTGGCTCACAACCATCTTCAGTCATAAAGGCATACATACTGATAGAATACTCATATACATAAAGTAAACAAATAAATAAATTTTAAAATGATAAAACCTGCACCAGTTGGATACTGATAACTCAATAGACTTCTTTGGACTTAACTCTAGGTGATCTTGAGGTCTGTGTGATAGAGAGGGAACCTTATACTCTCAGGACTGGTATGCAATGGGAACCATTTTTAGTCCAGTCAGATGCAGTCCCCTAGGTTGAGGAATTTGTGATTCTCTGTAATCTACAGATAGTTTTTAGCCATTGTCATTGGTTTTCCCCTGTTGATGGAAACAAATGACTAACTTGTATAGTTAGTACCTGTGTGGTTCAAGCAAGCCACACCCTCCTGCCTCCTACCTGTTGTGGTTCCCTGCCTTACTCTCTGCCTACAAGAACATCTCTGCCTGTATGTAGTCTATAAGAACTAACTTACTGTGTCAGGTATCTCAGTGTCTTAACTTTTGTTTCTATTGTTATGACAAAACATCATAACCAAAACAACGTATAAAAGAAAAGTATTTGATTTTGGGCTCATGGTTTCAGAGGATTAGAACCCAGGACCATCATGACAGCAGCAGAGGGGGCGGGGAGGGAAAGGGAGAAGAGAGAGGAGGAAGGGAGAGAGACAGAACACACTAACAGGGAATGGCATTGGCTTTTGAAATCTCAAAGCCTGCCTCTGTAAACACATCTTTTCCAACAAACCACACCCCCTAATCCCTCTCAAACAGTTCCAATAATTGGGATCAGGTGTTCAAATATATGAACCTATGGGGGTCATTCTGATTCAAAACACCATACCCTACAAGCCCAAATCTACCAGTGGAGGTGGGGTTTATATGAGTTCACCAGACCCAAGATAAATGATAAATAGGTATTAGGGAAGCACTTACACAGGTAAGAGTAAATAACTGCCGTGGTCTTCCTGCTCCAGAAGATGCAGTGTCGGCCCTTCGGATGCTCTCTGCAACTCAAGAGAGCATGAGCCAGTCCCTCCTCTACCTTATAATGAGTCATGTCTGCACCTGAAACCATGCCCAAAGTTCACTGGCAAGGCAAGATGCCATTACATACCAGCCTCCATCTTCTGGACACTCATGCCTATATGGCTTTGTGTCTTTTAGTCTGCCTCAACATTTTCTTTTGCTACAAACATTTTTCTTGCCTCATCACCCACATATATCTTGTCCTCAATTCTTCCTCTGAATAGCCAATCCTTTACCTTTTGCTCAAGTTAAGCTTGACTGTCTCCCTGCTTCTACTAAGCAACTTTTTAATGATTCTTCATATGCCAGTGTCTTAGTCCATGACCATTATGGTGGATGTTGTGATAGCAGGCTGGCGGGTATGACACTGGATTATTCACAGGTAGCAGGCAGAGAGAGTAAAACTGGGTCAAGCATGGGCTTTGGAAGCCTCCAAGTTCACTTCCTAACCCTTCCCAGGTAGTTCCACTATGTAGGGTCCAAGCATTCAGACATATCAGTCCACTAGGGCCATACTCAATCAAAGCACCACCTCCCGCTCCTTGGTCCCCATTGGCTTGTAGCCATATCACAATGAAAAATGCATTTAATCCAACTTCCAGAGTCCCCATAGTCTTTCACAGTCTCAGCACTGTTTAAAAGTCCAAAGTTTCTTCTGAGACTCAAAGCAATCTGTGTAAAATCAAAAAGCAAATTTACAGCCAGAAGGTTCAGAGAACTGTCAATACAGGTGGGACAGTCTGAAATTTCCTGTTTTGCTGAGAAGTTGGCCAGACATTTGGGGCCTATAGGCTAAAGATGGCTGCCCCAACATTATAGAGGAATTTTGGGTTACTGTCCAGGTAGCAAGATGTCTCTGTCAACTTTGGAGTTTATATATTATCCTTCTGAGGTCTTTGATGGAGTTAAGACAGACAGTTACGGTCATGGTTTTATTTAGTTATGATAAAAGATAAGTTATGCATATAACTTATAATAGACTCACAAAATAAGATAGATGATAGAATATTTTCTTTAAATTTTGCTAAATGTTAATGGAAAATTAACATTTTGTTAATATTGTAATTGCAATTCTTGCTTGATAACTGTTTTGTTACATAGAATTTTACTATGTTACAGTTAAAACATTCCTTTTTATTTAGACAGAAAAGAGGAGATTATGGGGATGTCCTGTATGCTGTGAATATTGGTTCTCTTATTGGTTGATGAATAAATGCTGATTGGCCAGTAGCCAGGAAGGAAGTACAGGAGAGACTTCCAGAAGGGGAGAATTCTGGGAGGAGGAAGGCAGAAAGAAGCCACCAGGAAGATGCCTTGTAGCTGCCGGGAAGATAGGATGCCAGACATTCTCTGGTAAGCCCAAACTACATGGAGATGCATAGATTAATATAAGTGGGTTAATAATTAAATGAAATCTAGCCAATAAGAAGCCTGATCCATTGGCCAAACAATTATAATATAATTAATATAAGCCTCTGTATGTTTACTTGGGACTAAATGGCTGCGGGACCAGGTTAAACAGAAAGTACACAAATTATGTACTTCCAATGTATAATAGTGTAAGTCTTAGTTAGATGATGAAACACCATGGCCAAAATAAAGTTGGGGAGGAAAGGGTTTGTTCACCTTACAGTTCCACATTGTAGTTCATCATCAAAAGGAGTCAGAACAGGAACTCAAACAGAGCAGGAACCTGGAGGCAGGAGTGGATGCACAAGTCATGGAGGGGTGCTGCTTATTGGCCTGCTCCCTGTGGGTTGCTCAGCCTGCTTTCTTACAGAACCCAGAATCACCTGCACAGGAACAGTACCATACACCATGGTCTGGGCCCTTCCCTATCAATCACCAATTAAGAAAAAAGCTTACAGTCAGATATTATGGAGGTATTTTCTCAATTGAGATTTCCTTCTTTCAAATAACTTTTGATTGCATCAAATTGACACAAGACTAGGCAGCATAGTGCAGAATTTATATTGCCATTCCAAAAGGGAGGAATTGGGAGCACAATGAAGAAATACTGGACCAAAGCAAGACCAAAACCCAGCAGGGAAATCTCCAAATACTTTATCTTTATGTTCAATGTCAAAGGGCTTAGATGGGTCTCCCACCCTTCTAGCTTTGTTGATTTCAACACATTTCTCTCTATGGTTCCACTCCTGTTAACAGCTTCCTCAGCAGCCATCCCATGGCTCTGGCATCCCCAACATCTTGCAAGCTAGGCTTCATTTTCACAGCTCTATGCCATGGCCTCTCCTGGCTGCTGTGCAGGGACTCCCTGGCCTCATGCCTGATCTCAGCAATTTCCTTAACTATAAAGAAGATTCCCAAACCCCTTTGCTCCTGTATCCTTCTCAGCTTTAAAACCAGAACCACATGATGAAGGCTTTAAAGTTAAATTTGCTGGTCTGGAACCTGGAACCCTCCTTGAATTATGCAGCATAGGATTTCCTTTGTTGTTGCTCTTTAGTAAAGGTAATTCCTTAGGCCTTTTCTTTTCACGAGTTATAGTAGTAACTGGGTGAGTTCTTGCCCTGAGGGCACCACTTTTTTTTTTTTGTATCAGGCCTTTCTTTAAACTCCTCATATTGAGAACAGGACTTAACTCCCAAAGTTACATTCCCTGGTGCTCCTTTCCTCCTCAAATTGTATATTTTATATTTCCTTTTGCTTTATCATTGTAGAACTGCATGACAGTGATTGCTAACTGACAGTTAATACTCAGCTGTCTTGAAATCTCTTCTGCCACTGAGAATAGTTAAAAAAATCTTCAAGTTAGCCTCTAACAAATATTGTAGGACAAGGGCAGAAAGCAGCCACATTATTTGAAAAATATTACAAGAATGGCCTCTAGCCCAGTTACTAACAATGTTCCTCTTGGAAACCTCTTGAGTTGGGTCTACCAGAATGGCCTGTTAAGCCCTTCTTATAGTATTCAACCACTTTCCTAATCCAAGATTCCAAAGTCCACATTCCTCCAAAAAGCAGTAAAGTCAGGTCTGTCACAGCAATACCCCACTCCTGATACCAACTTCTGTCTTTATTACATTTTATTGCTGTTTAGACACCATGACCATGGCAGTTTATAAAGAAAGCATTTAGTTGGGGACTTGCTTACTGTTTCAGAGGGTGAGTTCATGACCAGCATGGCATAGGTAGACAGGCAGGACCTGGAGCAGTAGTTTACATGTGATCCACGGGCAGCAGGCAGAGAGAAAGTCTGTTTCTGATGTGGGCTTTTGAAACCTCTAAAGACTATCCCCAGTGATGCTCCTCCAAGGTCACACTTCCTAATACTTCCAAAACAGTCCCCTAACTAACTGAGGACCAAACATTCAAATATATGAGCCTATGAGGGCCATGATTATTCAAAACACCACAGCCAACCAGAAATATCCTTTTATAACTTGTCAGATCTCTGTTCAATGTCTTCTGAGTCACCTACATGGTCTTGTCCCATTGGTCTCATTCAGTTCTACATTCCATACTTTCCTTGATGCTTAAGTTTTTTGAAAGTTTTTTTTAAAATCATTTCTCTTTTGCCACATCCCTGATATCCCCCCCTGGGTAACTGTAAAGAATTGGTTCCAGGACCCCCATGCAAACCAAAAATCCATGAACATTCAAGGGCTTATTGTAAAATCATGTATCGTTTGCATGGGGCCCGTACACATCCTCCCCTAGACTCTTGAACCATCGCTAGGGTACCCAAACACTGTAAATTCTATGAAAATAGGCATTTTGCTGGACTGTTCAGGGAATAATGCTCTAGAAAAGATTTCTACCTTATCAATTTAGATGCCATCTTTCCCAAATGGTTTAAATTTGGATTAAAAATGGATTAAATCTGAGAGTACAACACAAACAGAAATGGGGATGGAGGAAGCTTCCTAAGCACACCATTTAAAACAATGCTATAATGTCTGGCTCCTTAGCCCGCTCTTCTCTATCGTGTGGGATAACATCGCTTGATGCATTAAATACATTTGTTTTCTGTCACCAAAGCTCTTGCTTTCAATTTTGGTTTCTAGTACTAGAGACTGGACCTACCAGGCAAGCCCTTGGCCATTGAACTATATTCTCAGTCTGTGACTTGTTTAATTTACTGCCCCAAACATGGGGAGACTTTGGAAGTCTTAAGGCATATATATTCTATCCATTCATTTTTCATAATTCAGCTTTTAAAACTTACAGGACACTTTTTAGACCCACAAAGAACAGCCGGTTATAAAATAATCATCTGTATGCTCACCATCCAGTTATAGGGATAAAATGTAACTCTCCTGGAGGGGACGGTTTATACAGCTATAAGAAAATTATAAGAACAAAATGAATAAAAATAAGGGACAAAATACTTTCAAATTGAGTGGCTCCAAGTCAACGAAGGCTAACCTGTCATTCATATTACATGCTAATCCATGGTCCTCTTCATTGTGCTGTTAGAAGATGTCTATCAGAATCTAAGCATCGCGGTCAGATGTCCACCGCGAGATGAAAGAGCAGAGATGAACTGCGTTCTAGTTTCTCAAGCTCTTCACTTACAAAGGACACTTCTGCATGTTTTTCCTTGGCAAGAGGCAAAGCACATGTACTACTGGCTTGGCTTCTAGGGGTAGGAAAGTACAAGTCTCCCATTCCCCTGGAGGAGGGAACACAGACACATGTGAATGTTCCAAGAACTCTCACAGCAGCAAATACAGGTGACATGCTCTGGGTTCCCCTCCCAGCCCATTTCTTTTCCTGTTCTCTCGACAACATCACTATACTTGGTGTTTTTGTTTGCCATTTTTTGATTATTAGTGATGTTGAACATCTTATTACTATTTTTTCAGGCTAAGGTATCTGCTTTCAAAAGATGATATTATGTATTTTTTTATTGAGTCCTTTATGTTCTTTGGATTTTGATGTTGTGTTGGTTAATTGAGTCATAATATGCTGTGGGGTTCACATTGTACTTTGTTATGTTTCAAAAGATTTTAACCACTTTGCTGTCCCCCAGTATTTTTGTTGATGGACTTTTTTGCATCTTGCTTAAGAAGTCCTGTCCTACCCCAAGGACATAACATTTTCTTTTTCAGGTTTTTCTTTTTCATAATTTGTCTTTATTATACCTGAAATAGAAAGCTGTGAATTAGTCTTATTTTCCCCAAATGCAGATAATGAACTGTTTCAACATCCAGTGATTTTTTTCTTGTATTTTTCTGTTGTGTATCAAACATTCCAGGGTGCCTTATTTCTTTCCATTAGCCTGTGTTGTGTGTCTATTCCTGTGCCAACAAAAACTACATCTTAATGGTTTCATAATTAAATACTAATATCAGATGGAATCAGCATGCTCCTTCCCACCTCTGTTCTTCAAGATGGCTTCGGCTATTTTGGGATCATAATTCTACATTGCAGATTCTTTCCTAACAGGCTCACCAAGTTCTACAAAAACTTTCACTGTAATTTTGATTTGTTTATTAAACATTTGTATGTCGTTTATGATGTTCCATACACTGTTTTGATGATTTAAAATACTTATTTGGTTATAATATATCATTACTTAATAAGGACAGCCATCTGCATGCTCTTGTCTTCTAGCGTGGGAACATAGTTCAGAGTGAATCCTCTTCAGTATCTATAAATAAGATTCTAAATTTTTTCATGTTGATCCTGATGCCTTAACTGGTTTTATTCCTTTGGACCCTGAATATTTCTTGTTGCTATTGTAGGAGGTATTGAAGAATTTATACATTCTAATTGTATATTGCCAGCACATGTGGATTTTTCTCTTCTTAAACTCTGTATTGATTGCAATTATTTCATTCTGGATTCTCTTGGATTTCTTAGAGATAGGCTCTCTGGCCAGGACTGCTGTTTCAATACAGGTGATGGTGGCTCTGCTTATCTCTGTTTTCATTTGAGGGGCTGTTTCACATTTGCTCCAGGTCTTCAGAAGATGTTCATTTTCAGGCTGAGGAAACTGCCACCTATTCTGAGTATTTTAAGACTTCTTCATGTCTGCATTCAGCTTTCTTTCCTAGATTAGCACAGAGTGTTTGCTGTACTATGTGTCGCTGCTCATGTTGAGATTTATATATGCCCCACTCCAGGCTGGGATGCAGAATACTTCTTTCCAAGATCCCTTTGCACTGTCCATTGACCAGACTCTCCCTCCATGCCTAACCTTGGAAATGCCATTAATTTATTTTCTGATAGGGTAATTTTGTTTTTAGGGTTTTTTGTTTGTTTGTTTTGTTTTGGAATGCTATGTGAATGGTCTCATACAGTATGTAGCCTTTTGAGACCAGCTTAACAAAGCAAAGCAAAACAAAAGATGAAAGAAACCCTCTTATTGCAACACCTATGGGACTCTGTTCTGTTGTATGTATCAGCTTGCTCTTTTGTATAATTGAGTTGTATTCCATTGTATAAACAGTTTTTTTTTTGTGTTAGTTTGTATTCCATTTGCCCACTGAAGGCAATTTACATTGTTCCCAGGTTTTGGGTGATTGTGAATTGAGGTGTAGGAAACATTTTGCACCCTTTTTGTGTGTGTGTGCAAGCTAACATTCTATTTCCTTTGCACAAATTCCTGTGATACAGGTGTGTTTAACTTCATAAGACACTGCTAAACTTTTCCAGAGTGGATGTCCCATTTTCTGCTCTCAGTGGCAGGGGCTGAGAGTTGCAGATGGTCCTGTTTGCACCAGTGTTTAGCATTGCCCACCTGAAAGCCTCTTTGTGCTTCCCAAGAGGCTTTTCATGGCTAACGATGCACACAGTTTTGATGTTTTCTTTCTTTACTATTGTACAATCTCCACGTAATGTATGTAAATCTTTGCCTCTCTTTAAGTTGGGCCATTTTCCTGTTACTGAGTTCTGAACTTAAGAAGTATGTGTTCTGGATCCCGATACTTTGTACCATGTGTCATTTGTGAGTTTTTTCCCTAAATGTGGCATGCCTTTTCTTTATCTCAATCAGTGTCTTCACATAGCAGCTCTTGAGACTTTCAGACACTCCAATTTATTATTCTTTTTTTTAATGGGCCACAGTTTTGGTGTTATGTTTACAAATATCAAATAATTGAGCCTATATGGCTCTCCTTTATTTAAGCATTTTTAAAATTTTGAATAGAATTCATACCTTATGTTTAGATCTGTGATATCTTTCGGATTTATTTGTTTTGAAATATCTCATTATAAATCTAGAAGTTTTTTTCTATATATGGCTATCCTATAGTTCTCATACTTCTTGTGGAATATGTTTTTTCCCTCATGAATGCTGTTTTCTGTTTTATCTTTTTGTTGTTATTGGGTTTTGTTTTTTTTGTTTTTTGGTGCTGCTGGTGGTGGTGATGATGTGTGCAAGCGCGTGCGTGCGTGCATGTGTGTGATGTATGTGCCAGTTCCATGGAACGCAGAAAAGGGTTTCAGAGCCCATGGAGTAGATATCAGGTGGTTATAAACCTCCTGACTTGGGTGTGGAGGTTTCAACTTAGGTCTTCAATGAGAGCGTAAGTACCTTTAGCCATTGAGCCTTTTATCCAGCCCCTGGCTGAGACTTTTAGGATGATGTTGTGTAGGAATGAGTGCACATTTTTACTTTATTTCCAATCTTAGGGGGGAAAATTCAGTCTCAAGTTTGTTAAGTATTCTTTGTGTTGTGGGCATTTGTTAATGTCTAAATGTCTTGTGTCAGAGGAATACCTGTTATTTCAAGTTTACTGAGAGTTAACAAAATTTATTTTATTTTTTAACTTTATATACATGTGCATATTTGTGTGTGCACCTGCACCACGTGTGTAGGTGCTGGTGGAGACTGAGAGTCATGGATCTTCTGGAGCTGGGAAGTGAACCCTGGCCCTCTGGAAGAGCAACAAGTATTCTGAAGCATTGAGCTTTCTTTCTAGCCCCTATTTTTTAAATTTTATCTTTAGCTATGTTTATGTGTGTTGTGTTTACATGTTGTCACAATTAATTTGCTGGTATGTTGTTCCTGTTTTTATATCTCTGAGCATGAAAGATATTGGTCCTCAGTTTATTTTCCTTGCTCTGGTTTTGCAGTCTGGGAACTGTACTGGGAAATGTCTTCTTTCCTTCTGTGTCTTACAAGGTGCCTCTGCCAATTGATGTTCATTCTTTACGACTGATTTTCTAGACTTCACCAGTGAGGCTTTTTTTCGACTCCTTGCTAATTTCATAGGATTTTAACCAAAAATTCAACTTCTGTAGCAGTAACAGGACAGTGTAGGTTGTTTATACATTCTACCTTAGGTTAGCTGTGGTGGTTTGAAGTCTGTGAGCTAGTCCATTTCATCAAGATTTTGGGATTTGCTTATATAGAACTGCTCACAGCAGTAGCCTATTATTTTTGAGTGTGTACAGGGTCTGTGCTGATAGCTTCCTATTTTATTCCTGATATTGGCAATTGCGTCTCCTATCTTATTTGTTACAGCATCACAAGCTTTTATTGTATGTTTGCTAGTTTTGCTGATCTTTTCAAGAATCCAGTTTTAGTTTAATTGATTTTTCTCTTTTATTTCTGTCTGTAGTTCTATTGGTTTTTGCTTTTTACCATTTCATTCTTTTTCCACATTTGACTTTAATTTGTTTTCACTTTCCTAGTTCATTAAACTTATACTGCTAATTGGAGAATTTTATTTTTGTCTAATAAGAAGACATTTATGTCTGTATTTTCCTTTTCTCGCCTCAAAAAGTTGCTGAAAAATTTAAAACATTGTCTTATTTAGTTTGCTTTATCTGTAGTGGCTTATTGAAGTTTGTCTGCCCCCATTTCAAGAGGGTTAGACTTTCATCTTTAGAATACCTTTGGAATAGTTGTTTCAGAGTCTTTGCCAGATAATTCTGTCAATTGTGTTGGCTTAGCATCAATGCCGGTTATTTCCCCCACTGCATTTCAAGAGTGAGCTTCCTCTTTTTTATATGCAAACAATTTTTTTAACTTTAATATTTGAAATATTATTTGATGAGAAACTTATTAAATCCTATGCAAAATATTGCTGTTTTTCGTTTTGGGAGTTGTGAGCCTGAGTACAGATGGAAAGTTTTGAGTCGAATGTTAGCTGCATTTGCAGAGTCTGTTACAGTATGTCTCATCTGTACTTCTCAGTGTCACCTGGGTTGGGTCCTGCGCATCTGTTAGTTCAGGTCCTGAAGTCTCGGTGTGCTACTCAGTCAGGTCACTCTTGTGCTGCTGTGAGGGTGGGAGTTGGCTTCTCCATGCTTCTCTCTTCCCCTTGACACCAGTCATACTTTTTAGCTCCCTCAGGGCCTCCATGTAGCTCACTTACCAGACAGCTGGAGCTTTATGTGCCTGGCTGAGAGGCAGGAGGACACACAAAGAGAAAACTCAGAGTGTGCTTACTCCATTCCTTGGGACTGCAGCTCCTTTGTCAGAGTCTTGGGGGCCGAAAGATGGTGGAGTTGCACCAAGGGGAAATGAGCACGTGTGAGGGTTTCCCCAGCCTGAGCATTCTTGTGCTAGAACTGAGAGGGTTAGAGTGGAACTCTCTTTCATGCATGCAAATGCCTGATGCAGCTACCCTGAGATAAGGGCAGATTGCTCTACAGGAAGATATAGAGTAGCCACCCCTGACTTGCTGGTACTTTGAATTCTGATCTGTCCCCTGCATCGACTTGTTAGTGCTATGTAGCATCCTCAACCATAAAATAGTAGCTGAGGAGGAAATGGCCAAATGAGGGAATATATCTCGGCAGCTAGCTTTAGGAGCAAAATCTAACAGTATTTAGCAAGGCAGTGGGAATGGGGGAGAAGGGAAGGGCTGCCAGAGCCATGTTTGTCAGGCCCAGGCTACCTACAGTCCCTTAATGACCATCTTGTAGATGCTCTGAGCATCTTTCCTACCAGCTTCCTTTGCCCTTAGAAAAGCCTGGGCTTCAGAAAATTGTCATCTGAGGGACATTGTCCATGAGAACCCTTTATTTACTGTGTCTACCCACAGTTGAAAAGACAGGTAGCTTCAGAAAGTCAACACATTTCAGTTGGCATCTCCCATGGAGCAGCAAACGAAGTGCTCAGATTTCCTCCCTGTACTCTCTCCCTTGGCTCCTGTAACCTGGCTGGAGCCTAGACAGAGCCAAGTTGCCACTGGTGGGCCAGCTGTTGCCATGTTTTCTTGGTGCACCCAGGGAGGCGTGTGCAGTCTGAATCTTCTCAAAGATGGGCACTGATTGCCCTGAGCACCCAGGGGACACTCTGGAAGCTTCCACTTAGCAACAGGTTTCCTCCTAGGACCTGAGAAGCTGCTTGAGTAATGCTCTTCACTTCGGGAAATTCTTCAAGGTCCCCCCAGCTCTCAGTTCCCACCAACCTCCCCTGCCTTCATAAAAGCTTGGGCTTCAGGAAGTGCTCAGTGGAGGGACAGTGCTCCTTGGGATCCTTCCTTCACTGCCCCTACCCGCAATTGAAAAGGGGGTTGTTGTGGAGAACCACGAGCCTGGATAATCTATCTTATCTCTGTGCATCTGTGGTTGTGCTTTGGACTGTCTCCTCTCAGGGCCAAACCAGCCTGATGTCACACAGGAGGCAGGCCCCTGCTGTGACATACCTGCCAGGTGACCTGAGCTGTTCTTCAGATGCAAAGGGAAGGCTGTGAGGGATGTTAGTGGATGCCAACACACATTCTAGTGGGGTAGCCCTTAGTTCTATGCTTCTGTCTCTCTTGACTAAAAGGTGAAGAGTTTGAACCAGAAAGGCTTAGAGTTAGTCTCAGAACCAGGCTCTGGGAAATGTCTACTCGAAGGAGCAAGGACTTTGGAGTCAGACAGTTGTAGGGTCAGATAAAGTTGCTTAACAAGGTTCTCTATGGCCTATGTAAAAGTCCGGCCTCTTCTGAAGGCCCTTTCTCCTGGGAAATTTCGATGACTAGTCTAACCTTCGGCTAGTATGGTATTAGCTCTGCTGGGTACAGCCTCATTAGTTGTACACAAACTGTAGGCCCCACTCAGGAAGTTGCTTGACCTCTTTAGATTTCCATAAACTCATCTCAAAAAGGACAGCAATTGCCGTGTCACTGGGTGATGCAGGATGGCGGTGAGACTGAAGGTTTGGACAAGGCGCAGGGCTCAGACAGTTGTAACCATGGAAATGAGCACTTCCACTCTCTTTCACCAGAAGCTCTCTGCCTGGGATGTAGGCTCAGACCTGAGTCCCAGATAGATGCTGAGTGCTTCTGTAGTGGGCTTGTTGCTTGGGAGCCCATCCTGCAACCCTCCCTAGTATCCTTTGCTAACCTGGGAGTTCATTCCAAGCTGCCTTGGAATGTGGCCTCTGCTTGCCCTGCTGAATGGAAGGGAGAGCCCTAGGGACATAGACAATCATTTGTGGCTCAAAGAGGCATCATGGTTGCCAGGCAATGGGAAGGCCAAGGAGTTTGGGGACCAGATAGGAAGAGCAGCCGCACAAGCTGAGTCAAGATCTTGTTTGGAATATAGGAGACCCAAGGAACCCTCTTCATTGGTTCCTGGGGTGTCCATGCCTAGCCTTGCCTAGAGATAGGACCAAAGTACTTGGTCACTCCCAGGCCTGGCTTTGAGGGGGATGTGGAGGGGTTTGGGTTTTTTTTGTTGTTGCAGTTTTAGTCTCTGGTGAGGGTCCACAAGCTCCAGCCATCTGAGATGTACCCCCATCTTGAGCCTTCCTTATCCCCCCCTCCCCCCGCTGAGAACATAGTATTCGCCTCTCTGGGCCTGGTGACGTCCTTCTTTTTCCTCACAACCCTGTCAGTGATGATTTATATCTGTCCCGATGTTTGTTTTCTCTTGTTAAAGTCTAATGGCTTACAACAAAGATTTGTGTACTTGCCACGGGGCAGAAATCTGGGAGCTACTTATCCAGAAGGTTTTGTCTAGGGTCTGTGGGGGGCTGCAACTAGCACAAGGACTGCATTCAACAGGCTACACAAGGCTGGATGGGGCTGGAGGACCTGGTTTCTAAGTGGCTCACACTCACAGATGGCCGCCTTTCGGCGGTTCCTCACCCTGTGGACAGTCTACGGGGCTATCTCAGCAGTTGCTATGGTGATTGTTGGCATGGCTTCCTGGAGCTTGAGAGCAGGTGATCAGAGAGAGTGAGGTAGAAGCAGAAATGGTTCATTAAGGGCTTTGGGAGTTGTATATCAATCCTTTCCCATTGTTTGGTCAGTCATGCAGGACCATCTGAATTTGGAAAAGGAGATTTGAATACCACTGGGTCATGCTTACTGGGGGCCATCTTGGAGGAGGATGCTACATGTCCTTAGCAGTAAAAAGTCCTGCCTAAAGTATCTGTTCAGTGACAGATATACAATTATTTATGGTGTCTTCCTGTGGCCTTCCTATATGCCAGCTCTGAGCTAGGAGCTAGGAGGAACGTGAGTAGGATGAAGAATGACACATCCTTGTGTTGCAGAGTCCATACTCCATTATGGAGATAGACATTAAATAGCCTGCCCTGTGAGTCCTTACTCACTTACAGTTTTCATGGGAACCATTAAAGGGACAGAAGGAGAAGTGGGAACAATTAGAAAAGATAAGGATGTAGTCCAGGTGTGGCTTCCAGAAGATATTTATTTTTTCTGATCACCTTCATGATTCTCCAGACTGGTGAGCATAGTTTTGACCATTGCCATGGTTAGTTTTAAATGTCAACTTGACACATCCTAGAATTATTGGAAGATAGAAGAGCGTCTCAGTTGAAGAATTTCCTAGATGAGATTGGCATGTGGGCATGTCTGTGGGGGATTGTCTTGATTGTTAATGTATGTGGAAAAAGCTAGCCCACTGTGGGTGGCACCATTCTCTAGGCAGAGGGTGTGGAGCTATAAAGGAATAGGAGAAAGCTGGAGAGGTGGATAGTATGGGTGCATTTGTTTCTTTCTGCTCCTGAGAGTAGATTTGATGCTTAAGTTCCTGACTTGACTTCCGGACCATAATGAACTACAGCCTGGAATTGTGAGCCCATAAACTGTTCCTTTATTGAAGCAACAGAATTGAAACTAGAATGACCATCTTTTTCTTCACTCATATCCCCTCCTCAAGCTGTGAACCACCCTGGAGAGAGGCCCCACCCTAGCTAGCTGCAGGTCAGTGTTGTAATCCCGCGTGAGCTGAGGGACTGTGTGATCTGACCCTAGTGGAGACCTGTTTTCCTCAAATGTGCTTGGGAAGAAAGATAAGGCAGAATGCAGTGAAACAGAGGTTTCGCTGTCTTCCTGAGCCTGTTCCCTGAGACCTCAGGTCACTATGGATGGGTTTCTAAAGCAGCACTGGGAGAAATACTAGCCTCAGTCCCTAGCCAAAAGCCACAGTCTTGAATAGGCTGGGGTTCCTTGGCCTGGGCTCAGTGACAGTGCTTGTAACAGTGAGGATGATAGTCTTTGCCCCCTCAGCTTCTGCTGACTGTCCTTCATCCTTTATTCGGCACCGTGTTCTACCTCAGGCCTTTCATTGCTGGCCATTCCCTCAGGTTATCTGCTTCACAAATACATACTGATGCATTTTGATAGAGTTTTTACAAAACTAATGAGATTGGAGCCAGGGACATAGCTTACTCATTGGTTAAAGGATTTGTCCTGAAAGAGTTAGGACTGGAGCCTGGATCCCCATCACCCATGTGAACATCAGGTGGGTGTGGTAGTCTGCCTGTACTTATAGGCTGGGAAGGAGAACACGGAGGACACCCAGGACAGGCTGGCTAGCCAGACTAGCCACAGCAGCAGCCTTTCGTTGGATGGACAGACCCTGTCTCCACGTGAAAAGTGGAAGAGTGGTGAAGATGGCTGTCATCATCAACCTCAAGTCTTCATGTTCACTCACATGTGTGCCCACACATGTAAAGCATGCGTGCATGCTGCACATGTACACATGTAAAATGAAAATTATGATGCTCTAAAGAACAAAGTTGACCCCAGTGTTTGCTGGGGTCGCCTAAGACTTCTGGAAAACACAGATATTTACATTATGACTCATAACAGTAGCAAAATTACAGTTGTGAAGAAACAAATGAATACAATTTTACAGTTGGGAACTGTATTAAAGTGTCACAGCATTAGGAAGGCTAAGAATCACTGGATTAGAGGGGCTCTGGAGGTCACTCTGTCCAGGTTACTTCCCATGACCAGACCTATTTTTTTCCCTAGTCTTTTTGGTTCTAAGTTGTTTTATCTAACATAAAGATTAAGATGCAAGCCATTCATGTTGTCTTTGTCTTATTTCACAGGCAAGCCTATGTGTGGGTGACAAACCTCTCTGGCTTAGTTGACGAGGAAAGTTATGGTAGAAACTCAGGCAGGCCAGTGTCCTGGAGGCAGGAGAAGATACAGAGACTATGGAGGCGTGCTGCTTACCAGATTGTTCCTCATGGTTTGCTCAGCCTGCTTTCCTGTCCCAGCCAGGACCTCCAGCCAAGAAATGGTGCCACCCTCTGTGGGATGAGCCTATCCATATTAATCATCAATCAAAAATGTACCATTGGCATGCCCACAAGCTAGTCTGGTGCACATTTTCTCAGTTGGGGTTCCCTCTTCCAAAATGACACTAACCCGTGTCAAATTGACTTAAAAATTAACCAGCCCACTTTCCATTTTCCCGTTGTTAATAATAGGATAAAATAACAGGACTGGGCTCCCTGGGTCCAGGAGGCACCTGCAACTAGAATCTAGGGCATGTTATACCCACTACAGTTCATGGTAGCCGGGGTGTTTGTCATACGTGTCTGCCATGGTGAAGATACAAGAGTGCTCTGAGAAGGTTCCTGCTTTCACGAAACACATGTAACACTCTTTTTTTCCCCCTGAATGTCTCATCAGAATGAATGCTGTAGTGATGCTACGAGTTCCCATATTTTTCTCCATCTGTACTGTACCTCCCTGATAGTAGAGTATTATTATTTAATTTTATGTGCAAAGGAGTTCCACAGAGGCCCAGCAATGCAGTAGAGGAATCAGGACTCTAGATCAGGTTATTTGACTGTGATGCCCGCAGTCTTTCCACTACCAAGATGGGAAAATGGCTTCAGAGGATAGAGGCACAATGGCCGAGCGATTCTCTCTTTTGGTACAACAACGTTTGCGCTCTGATGCATGTGCAGGCACTTGTTAGCTGGGGAAGTAGAAGATGTCAGGAAGGTGAAGGGAAGGGCGTGAACAAGGCCTGGGTAGCAAAGGTGGGCTCTCAGCATGTTTCAGGCATGAATAGCTCAGGTCTACATGCAGGCATGTGATGCAGCGGTTAAGGACTTGGGGAAAAGGCTGAGAGGTGGGATGGGGTCTCCTTATGCAGGGATTTGTCATACAGGTTTTGGCTTGCCCATAAAATATGCCTTCAGATAAGACCTTAAAGAGGACTACAAACTCAGGCATCCAGGCAGTAACACCGCTTACGCAGTAGGTGGCTTAATAGTTGTTGGGTAGGTCTTTGTGCCAGGCACTACTCTTAATTCTTGGGATGTAGAGAACCAGACCGCAGAAAGCTGCCTCCAGGGAGTATACATCCTCAGATTGCATGTTAGGATAGAAAAATATGTATGCAAATAAGCAAAGAGGCTAATTCTAGATACTGGTGGTATCTGAGATCGAGAGTGTCTTTAAAAGTCCCTCTGGAGGCTGTTTGAATCCTCGAAAGTGAGAAGGAGGCTCCTGTTCAAGACATGAACTGTAAAAGACAACACAGCAGAGTCACAGAGTCAGACTTTGGCCTGGACTGTCTACACTGCAAGCCAGCTCAGCTACTTTCCCGCTGTGTGGCTTTAAGCAGCTCATCTAGTCTCTCTGTTCCTCAGTTACTTCGTGTGAAAAGTGGCAATGTTAATAGCCACGCTGTCAGGGTTGTTGTTGAGAGTGTAGAGCTTAGACTGATGCCTGACACGGAGCGGCTGCCACAAGAGGCCACTGCTCCTGCAATGCTTTGCACCAGTGGCATGGGAAATATCAGGGCTGTATTAGGTGAATGTGGGAGACTGAAGGTTGACCAGTATGTCTAGGGCCTAGAGAAGTAATGGATGAATGGAGGGTGAGTGGCACTGAGCAGGCAGGGGTCCAGTGGCAGCACCCATCTAGTTGGTGGGTGTGAATGAAAGAAAGAAAACTAGAGTAACATTCTATTGCATCCTGGCTCTGCTGGACAGGAATAGGAGGAGAAAATGGGGCTATTCACTGAGATGGAAAACCGGGGGTGGGAGGGAGAGACAGCAGGTTTGTGGGGGAAAGTGGCCTGCTTCTTATAAGAGCCCTAATGCCCTTTTCTGGGATCTTTAGCAGGGAACTGGAATGGAGCAGGTGAGAGCAATGGGGATTCATGACACCCTGGAGAAGTCTTCCCAAGCAAATTTGCATCCTTTGTTTTTAAATGTCCTGCCTGCCAAATCAAATACCTGCTTCTAGTTTGTGACTCCCAGATGGTCCCCAATCTGCATCTGGCCAGAAGATAAAGTGCCAAGCAGAGAGTAAGCCTTCACCTGTCTCCTAGGAGAGCTTTGACTTGTGGACAGGGAAGGAAAGTCCCAGCAGCATGGACCATCTCCATCCTGGCTTTGAGATTTTATGTCCAGGCCTGGCTTCCTCTTCCTGTTCAGCAGCCGTTTACTTAGTGACTCATGTGCGCCATGCCTCTGATAGACTGGAGGGAGAGTATGAAAAGATGTGGCTCTGTCAAGGGAGGCCATGTCTAGGGGACATCTGAGTTCCTGCCCAAGGGCGTGATGTTCTGTGCCTAGCTTCATTTGTTTGATGAAGTTTGATCTGTTCAGCCCATGGCCAGTTGGTAAAGATGGGGTGATTTATGCTTCTGGACATAACCGTGCTGGCAGCGCATGTCTGAGCTGATGTCCAGGAGGGAGGTAGGTGTGTGTGTGTGTGTGTGTGTGTGTGTGTGTGTGTGCATGCACATGCACTACCTGTCACTAACTAATTATTTTGCAAGGAGCTGAGATCAAAATGAAGCCAGATAAGGCCTGTGAAGTTGAGTTCTAATCTCAAATCCGAGGGTCTCCTCCTGTGCAGGAAGCTTCGCATCTTTCTGGTGGCCTGATCAGGCAGACAGTGATCCCACAGATCTTCTCTATCATGCATGTGAAGTGGAGGAATTTCACCACGCATCTCCATCTCATCCTTTACCTCAGGAGAGCCTTCCTGCTTGCACACATCAGTATCTGTGCTTAGGTGGCTTTGAACATTGTGGTGATAGCAACTCTTTTTCTGGTGAGATTTCTGGAATAGCTGCTTACCCAGCAGCAGTCATGAAGATAAATGCCTGCTTTTCTCAATTACTCAGGGAAGCATAACTGGCCCTTTCCTTCCTTCTAGTTCTCCTCTAGGCAAGCTTTCCCTAACACCACGTACTATACTCTCTCTCTCTGAAGCTCCCTCCCAATCATGTGGCTGCTTGTTCATTCCGTGGCTGCCCTCCATGATGGTTTAGCTTAAAGAGCATGTTTTTCTCCTTCTTCATGTTCTGCACAGATCCCGAGTTTTTTTTCTTAGCTTGCCACTCTAGGATGTTTCTTTTCAGACTCTAATGAAACTGCTCTCCCATCTTCAAAATATTGCTGAAGCAAACCAACGGGATTGAATATTGAATTCTGTAGCATGCATTTTCAAAGTCATCCAGGGCTTTCCAGTGAGCTCTTAGGATGGATGTGAACTTGATTTTTCCTTCTCAGAGGTGATTTTGTCCTTCAGTTCTTTGGGACTCAAAGTGTGATTCCTAGGGCATGATGTGGGAGTTTGTTATAAATGAGGATTCTCAGGCCCAGGCCCAGGTAGACTAACATGACCTGCATTTTAACAAGTTCCACAGATGGTCCTATGCTTGGTCAAGTCTGCCTGCTTTAGTGGCTTGTTGGCATATGATGTAGAAGATGGTTCCTGGTGCACAGCGGTGTCCTAAGAAGGTCACAGAAAAAGACTGACTGAGTAGCATGGAAATTGGTTTAGCCTAAAATGAAGACCATGGCGGAGAAATGAGTGGCATTTAGCAATGCATTACACAAGCTTATTAAAAACCAAAATGTTCTCCTTCATTGCCAGCAATCTAGGTGACTTGACTTCCATTGTAAAAGAATGGGATATTTTTGTCTAATAAGGGACATCTGTGTTTGCCTGATAGAAAAGGAACAGCTCAGGGGCTTGAGTCTGTGACAGTTGTCATCCAGTCTGAGAAGGGCTGTCAGAAGGAAAGAGGGTCAGGGATTGGGTGAGGACCAGAATGAAGGTCCCTGTGAAGATTACAACATGAAGGAGAAGGTCTTCTTGAGGTTGAGACAACTGTTTAATGGGACATGGGATCAGCTCAGAGTTGGGGGAGCCTTGGCAGTTCATGAGGCACTGGAGGCTCAATTGTTTGAGATGCCATAGGAATTCAAGTACACGATTCTTAGTTGGGCCAGCTCACTCTTCATGTGATTTGTAATGAAGTCTACTGCAGAGAAAAGAGGGGAGAAGGATTTGCAGAGCCAGACTTCAGCCTGTCCATTACCTAGTCCTGTTTAGACCAAATCATTTAGCTTTCCCTCAGTTGAAATTAGGAATACTATTTACCTCAAGGGATAGTGTGAAAATTAAGTAGAAACTATGGGAATAAAGCTGCTACCAGTCCTTGGCATAGAGTACAAAATTAATAAATGTCAGTGTCTCTTTGTCTTCTTTAGACTTTTTAAAAACTTTTGTCTTGGTGGAGTGTAGTAAGCTATTCAAGCAAACAAGCAAACCTGAAATCAGGACTAGGAAAGAAAGAAAGAGTTCACACAGTTCTTTCCATGTGATTCAGCTTCCCTCAAGTAAGTGACACGGGTATCTTTTCAAGTTGTCTTCTCAGGCTGGCAAGGGCTTCTTTGATTTCCTTTTTTCTGTCTGTGTTCCATTTCAAGCCAGGCCGGGAAAACCATCCTATCCTCTGAAAGGCTTTGCCAATGTTCTCAGAGAGAAGAGCCTGGGAGGTGTACCATCTCAGCTACTGTCAAACGATGAGTCCTGATGAGTCATTACTACAGATTAGTTTTCTTCTATTCAAGAGGCTGATTCAGAATTGTCTTGACAACCAAACTGTCCTGGAGGGTACAATGAGACAATGGCCAGAACTTCTGAACGCAGTGGTTGGGAGCACGAATGGAGGGTAGTGATGCCTTTTTTGTCTCTGGGAAGAGACTGCAGTAGGATGCCTAAGCTCTGCTTCTTCAGGGAACAGGCAAACACAGGACCCTCCTCTGCCCTGCTTCCAGCTTGAGGTACAGTAGATGGGGTATTCCTGTCAACCTGGATGGTATGTCATTGAGGCCCATTGATCATTAGAGGCTGAACATTGGTGGACATCATGGCTCATGGCTGAGATAAGATGATACTTAATTCATTTTTCAGACCTGTATTTCTAGTTATTTCATCTTAGGTAATATTGGTCTCAAAGACTCAGTTGTTTCTACATTTGAAAAGCAGGAAAATAATAGCAACAATTATAGAAGACTTTTTAGAGAAAAATAATGAGGTAACAAACTATGTAAATTGGCCCATAGTTATATTACATACCATTTCTTACTTTAAACAACCATGGCAATATACTCTATAAAGATAAATCTTTATTCATTATCCACTTATGGTCATATCCTTCTATGTTAAGTCTAACCTGGCAGGAATTTTTCTACTTACCCAACTTGCCTTCCCCTGTCACCTTTTACATCCTCAGCAATGGCAGGCTTTGGTGAGTGTCACAGACATGCCTCACCAAGCTCTCTCTGTATCAGAAATCTTTACCCAGCACTAGGTTCAGCTATCATTCATCAGCGTGAACAGACCCCATGCTCATCAAGCATCAGTATTATTTAACCCAACTGGAACAAAAGGAGTCCAATTTTCCTTTTGAATCTGAAAAATGATGGTGCTGGGTCTAAGAGGGATGGACACATTCCCTTCTCCAAGAACACTAGACAGGAGCTGAAGCAGGAGACATGGGTGTTTTATCTGATTCTCAGCAGTTCTTGGTCTGGTTTTGGAGGAACCATGTGATCTCTTACCATGACACTTTCTTCACCTATGGGAAGGAATGGACTTGCTTTGGTGAGCTCTACTGATTCATGCAGAGACGAGTCTAATTCTTGCTTCTCTTGCCCTGTTGCTGTTTCCTACTGTGGAAGGTGTATTTTACTGCTCTGGAGACAGCTGGGAACAGGGACTGTTGAAGGAACACCACGCTGATGCTCCTCCTTTGTAGGAGGCTTTCCCTGGTTCTGTTGATAGGAGCCCTGGTCACCCTGCTCATAATAGTGAAGATGCTGTCCCAACTAGTAGTCTCCTGGGTATATCCTGGGCATTAGGTGCCAGGCAGGTGACCTTCCCCACTCTAACATCTGCTACTTTCTTGCCTTTCACTGGGGGCAATAGAGGAGAAGGTCAGACTGCAGCCTGGCTCTTTTCTAAGATCAGACTTCCTCAGGGTTTTTATTTATCTCTCTTTCCTTTGTGTTGTTAGTATTAGTGTGAACCTAAGAGGACTTTGTACATGTTAGGCAACCACTGAGCTATATTCTCCAGACCTTGTCCCCTTAATTAAGATATTGTTTTGAGACAAAGACAGAATGTCTGAATTTAAGCTTGCTTTATAGTCCTGGCTGGCCTTGAACTTGTGATCCTCTTGACTCAGCCACCTGAGTTGCTAGAATTACAGACCTGTGCTACAAGATCAAGGTCCAATATTTCCTTCTTGAAGGACAAATAAACTATGGGGAATGATCTGGAATGTGGCTCCAAACATTTGGTTGGAGATTGTGCTGCACAACTTCATGGTCTTTGAAAATCTACCCACCCTTTCTGAGGAATTGTAGTCCTATTTACCGTTAAGGCATGGACCATGAGCAGGGGTGTAAACATTTGTCTGGAGTTTGCCATTCAAGACTTGATAAGCATTTTTGAATGGATCTTTAGAGCATATCTGGATATTCAAGGACGATGTCTTTGTATATCTCTGTCTTCCTGTGCTTTCCCAAATATTCTTGGCTTTGGACACACTCTGTATGATGTACTGTGGGAGTCTGACCACTGATCCTTAAATGAATATTGTTCCCAGGCTTTAGGCACTGAGTAGAACAGCTTTTATTTTCCCATTCAGTAAGAGAATCTATGCTTATGTGAGTCTCGGGTTGAAATGGAAGGAGAAAGACAGTAAGCCTTACACGTAGGCAATCTGTGCTACAGGAGGGAATGCAGGTAAAAAGGTGGGAGCAGCAGGGTGAGGGGGACCATGATGGAAGTCTCCACTTAGAAAGCGCCATCTAATATAAGCCAGGGAGTTAGCAGTGATTTTGAAGAAGCCATCCTGCTTTTCTGATGCTGTTTTGGTCTTTGCAAGCTGAAGGGGGTAGGGTGAAGTCAAGCCCTTGCTCATAGTTCTGAGCTTTCTCCTATTCGGTACTCAGGGAGGTACCAGACCTCTCATTCCAGTCCCTCTTCTCTGAGAGGTCCACTGTGTCTGGTGGCTCACCTATGAGGTTTCTCAAAGGGGCTCAGGCGCAGCGGGTCCCCAGACCTGCCTCAGAGCGTGAGGCAAACAGCAGGGCTAGGCAAATGCTCCCACAGGAAGCCAGGCATTGCCTTGGGCTGCTAGTCACTGTGTATTTGCCCCTGTGGTTGGCATCTCAGCTGCCTTTACACTTACCCAGGTGTCAGGGCTTCCAAAACATGGGAGGCAGTGTTTTGGGTTCTCGTTTTGGTTACAAAGCAGTGTGCACCTGCCTTGTTTACCGCCACAACTACTAGGTCCTCCGAAGCTTTCCTTGCACTCCACTGTCCTTCCTAGTGGCCTGAATTGTTTTGTGGCTTGGCTGAAACATCAAAGTGCCTTTCAGTGTTTGCTGTTGGGATGCTCTGAGTTAATTTTCCTACCATCTCACTAACCTTGGTAGCTACGGAAAATCCTTACTTAGAAATTTGTTTACAGACAATTGTTTGATTAATTTATTTTAGGGAAAACATGTATCAAACACACCAGGGATGAGGGTGAATTTAATTTTAGAATGCTGCTTCTGAGATACTAGCACACACCATTGCCTTCCTTCTTTGATGGGGCTCTGCTTCAGTGGATCTGGGATCAAACCGGTTTCCTAACTGACTATACTTGTATAAACATAGATGGAGAAACATAGCCGCCTCCCCAACTGGCCTGTGTATCAAGGCTGTTGCACTCCTCTAAGAATCAGGTTCTGTGGCCCAGCCCCCAGGCAGTTCTCAGGACTCATGGGTGCATGAGGATCTGGCAGCAATGTGAGCCAAATGCCTTTTTCAATAATTCTACTTGAGAAGAGTTGCCTGCCAGCGGGTTCTCACAATCATGTCTGCAGCCTTAGCAGCTGAGTTTTTCTTAAGCAGATGTACACGTCAGCTTGTGATTGAACAATGAAACAATAGTGTCTGTGGAAGAACAGAATAGGAGCATGAGTTTTGAAGGACTCTGAGATACTTGCTTTGTGAATTGTCCTTTAATAAAGATGTAGGGAGTAATGGGTCCTCACTCAAAAGCACTGTTTGATTGGTCTAAGCTGTTTTCTAGGCACAGGACTTTGAAAAGTTCCCCCAGATGATTCTGACATTCTGCCAGGTGCTATTCTCTACTGTTGAGTGTACAGGGTCACTTGGTTAGGTAAGTAGAACAATTCTTCTTGAGTCTTATGAGGCATGCTCTTATATCACACATGGCAAGTATAATATATGATGAGAGACTGGTCTTAGATCTCACTCTAAAACATATTTTATGTATGTGTGTGTGTCATAATATGCAAAAACAACAGCCAACTCCTCTCTATCCCTTTGATAAAATAGTTTTACTAAATATAAACATGGCACATGCTTATCCTAAACTTTTGCTCATGGAGAACATAAAAACAGGTAACACACTTTCTCAAATGTGCCACAAAGAATAACAAATGTTCCCATATCTGGCAGTACACATTTTATATTTGGATCTTCCCTGCTTGTATACACATGAATGCTTGTCAGTCAGATCAACACTGACAGAATCTATTGGTTATATATATATATATAAAACTAGAATCTGTGTGTTTTATGTTAACAGTATACTATGGATGCCTTTCAGTACATATGCAGTCATCTGTACATACTTGGCCAAATCAAGGTCTAATTAACCTGATAAATGGAACCACTATTAAAGCTTTGTGTGCGTGCACACGAGCGCACATGTGTGTGTGTGTGTGTGTGTGTGTGTTTATGTGTTTGTGGTGTATGGTGTATTTATGTGTGTGATGTGTGTATGTGTTTGGTGTGTGTATATGTGTGGTGTATATGTTATATTTTTGTGTGGTGTGTATGTGTGTATGGGATGTGGGTGCATGCATGTGATGTGGTGTGTGTATGTGTGTATATGGTGCATGGTGTGAATGTTATGTGTGTGGTGTGAATGGTTGTGTGTGTGTATGTGTGTAATACAAAACAAATAATGCATGAAGGATCCTCTGCTTGTGAAGGTGCTGACTGTGTTGAAGCCTACAGCGTCTAAGCCTACAGACAGTGGACTATCAGACCTATCTGAAAGTGTGTGGTCTTGAAATGGAGGGCTTAGTCAAGCTGGGTATGGTCACTCTTTTTAGTACTTTTCTCTCTTGTAGTGTTGTTCCATTCTTTACGCCCTTTACAAGATTTTGTTGACACTAATCTCTGGACCATGAAGGCAGCATGCAGATTGCAGTAACAATAAGAAAAGAGCTGCATTTCAGACAGGAGGCAGGGCTGTCCTTTGTTAGGGACATGCATTTCTGTATGGTGGGTATGGGGTCTTATAACCCTAAAGAAGTCAGTAGCATGCTTTTATATTTGAAACATCATAACTTTTTATCATTATAGACAACTAATTTAACTTAGAAGCATGTGAGCCCATATGAATCAGGTCTTCATATATATATTGCCTGGAAGCCTGTCTGAGATGTCTGATCTAGATGCTGTTTGTGGCATTTTGTATCCATCTGGCCTACTTTAGTTCTAGAAACATCATGTGATCACATTATTCAGAGTGGCAGTCATTAGTCCAAAGAACAGAAATATGAGAATTAAAAGTTAAAGTTCTTGCATTGGGTGGGGCAGGTTGCAGTTTACATCAGCTGTTCTGAAAAATTCATCTCAGACCAGGAGCCACTGAATCACTTGGGAATTTCTCACATATGTGTTTTCTTGGATATACACCATTCTCACTGTGTCTGAACTCTGCATTTGTAATTTGCATTTCAGAAAACCTTCTAGGTAGTTCTGATGTCTGCTAAAGTTGGAGAGCTAGGTCTGGAAGGGGAATGAAGTGAAACGCAGGAAAGCATTTATGGGATGTATAGTGAAATGCAAAGCTACTCATCAATCTGAAGGATGAGTAGGAGTCGGTCTGGTGAAGACTTAAGGAGGGGCGTTTCCAAGAGAGCGTGAAGGGTGTTATACTGAAAGATGCTGTGGTAACTGTGATCATGATAGTTTGGAAATGTACCCCAAAGGCCCATGTGCTTAAGGCTTTGTGCTCAGGGTGGCACTGATGTGGACAGTGAGACATTCAAAGGTCGACCTTTTGGCCAGCCTTTGGTCTTGGAGGCACACATGCTCTTGAAGGAACTGTGGGATCCCAGCCTCTTTCAAATTCTCTCCTGCTTCCTGTGCTTTACCAACACCTCCTACTAATACCATCTGGCACTAGAGGCCTACTGTGGGTCCCCTGAATTGTGGGCTGAAAGCCCAAGAAAGAACATAACAGATCTTTACTATTTGTAAATGAGTCGTCTCAGGCAGTTGTTATAGTGACAGACAGATGACTAACCAACATGTACTGGAAGATTAAGTTAGGGTCAGGGCTTTGATTCCAGGCCAAGTGAGTTGGATCATCTATTGTAAGCTATCACTGAAAACCATTCATCAGGGGGACATGGTGTCTGTGCTTCATGGAGGACAGTCATTCCAAGCTGTCTGTCACATTACTTCTGAGTAGATGCAACTCTCCTGGCACCTCACTGGCCTAGATTTTGATGCCTGCTTCTCCTGGTATAACATGGATGTGGGTCAACAATTCCTATCTTTGCTAGGGTGGCTGGGAAGGTAGTCCCAAGACTTGGTCTGAAATAGCAACCCTGGGAGAATGTGCCTTCCCAAGGCAAGCAGTTAGGTGGTCCTCATGTTCCCAATCTTTACGGCCGTCTTTGTAACCCTGCTTTAAAGGCAGCCCATCAGTTTCTGCAGTAAAGGTGTTTGTTGTTGCTGTTTTAGTGGAAAAACTTTGTTCTATTTTTCAGAGGTAGACAGTGTTTAAAGAGGAAACAATTTGAACTCAAGGGCTGGAGAAGCACACATGTGCATCTCTAGCTCCAATCAGGTTCTTGTAAGGGTCTGAGTGTGGCTGAGGCATTCTCCAGAGGTTAGAGGCTGCTCTGCCCTATGCCAGGCCAGCTTTGCCTGGAGGAAGGAATGTGAGTACAAACTATTTATGTTCAATAGTGATTTTGCCAGGGGCTGTAGGAGACAAAAGAAATTAGAATGCCAGTAGAGTCTCTGGGCTTTTGTCTGAGATGAGAATCTTGTTTCTTTAAAGTGTCCTTGATATGGAGGTAATGCTTCAGTTTGTTTTTGAGATGCTGTGATATGTGTGCGATAGCACCTCCCCCTGCTGGTCATTTTGTATAATGTAGCAAAAGTAGAAACACGATGGGATGACTCCAAAGCCAGAAACAAAGACAAATGTCGTGAACTTTTGATTGTTTACCTCTGTAAGAGTCCCAGAGAGAGGTATGACTCCTTTTACCATTTGCAAAATGATATTCCTGAGACTATTCGGAAGCTGATATTCTTGTGTCCTGCTATGTCAACTTTGTATACAGCAATGATTACACTAGCAATCTCTTCTGCCTGACATTGGTGTGTGTGTGTGTGTGTGTGTGTTTATTTGAACTGATTTAAAAATTGTTGTTTGGATTGTGTGTCATTTAAACAGATCACAAATATTTATGTCTGTCTCTGGCTATACAAAGCAACACTTATCAATCTTAATGGAAATAAAATATTTAAATTTAGCAATGGCTGGAAGATGGCTCAGTATATGTAGTGCAAGCAAGTGTGAGGACCTGAGATCGAATCTTCAGAACCCATGTAAAAGCTAGATGCGTAGCAGGAGCCTCCATAATCCCACTGCTTCTACAAAGAGATGGATGATAGAGATGGGAGAGTCCCGAGGGTTTCTGGGCCAGATACCTTTGAATGCACAGTGGGAAAAAGCAGAGACCGCGTCTCAAACAAGATGGAAGGTGAGGAATGATACCTGAGGTTGCCCCCTGACCTCCGTATATGTGCTGTGGCACCTGTGCACCTGCATTAACACACACAAATGTTCAAGTATGTATATACTTACACACACTCTAATACACGCATGCCCACCCACATACAAAATTAAAGTAAGTAAAATAAAAAGGCAAGTGAAACTTGTACTGCTACAGGATAACATGTACCTTAGTTTTGTCTGAAGTGGTAGGGGTGTAAATTGTAGAGTTAGTGACTGTGGTTCCATGTACTCAGCTATAAACCATGGAGAGGAGGTGGCAGAGGTAAACCACCCTTGGGGCTTTCTTCCCTGGGATTTTTTAAAGAGAAGTTTTTCTGAACAGCTTCCCCAAGCCTCCCTTTGTGAGCGCTCATGTTTGTTAACATCTGAGTTTAACGTCAGTTCTAACAGAGCCCATTTTTGCCATCATCTTCTGAGATGGCCACCTTGGTTCTGAGAACATTCCTTATTTTAGCAGCATGTGTGGACTCATGTGTTGGAGGGAAACCCTTTAAAGGAACCTTGGGGCACAAGGATGGCCAGTTGTGTAGGGCCTGTTAGATGGAATGTGGTTAACCTCTCTAAACATGCTGGGTGGAGGTTGTAGTTGCTGCAAGCTTAATTTAGGTATTCTAATGAAGGTGACTGAGGCATGGGCCTCATTTAAGTGTTGATGCAGCCTTAGACATTCAGAAAAGGGAGGCTGCTTTCTCCTACTTAAGACTCAAATCTAGCTGACTCTCAGAGTGTCCAGACGGTTAGTGGTAGCATGGACACACTCTTGAGCACATTGCCTTGTTCTTTTTAAAAATTACATTTACACAGTTTAGCTGGGTGTGATGGCGCATGCCTTTAGTACCAGCACTAGGGAGGCAGAGGCAGGCAGATCTCTGTGGGGTTGAGTCCAGCCTGGTTTACAGAGAGACTTCCAGGACAGCTAGGGCTGTTATACAGAGAAACCATATCTTGAAAAACCAAAACTTTTTTTCATACGGTATATTTTGATCATATTATTCACCTGCCCCAAAATTCTTTCCAACTCTCCACCTCCCAACTTTATTTTCTCTCTCACACACAAGGAAAAAACCAAGAGGACAGAGAGAAAAAAAAGTCAAACCAAAGCAACGAAACTGCTCCTGAGCATGAGGCCTGCCCCGGAGTGTGGTTGTTATACTCTGTGTACTTCATCATAGAAGACTGATTCTTCCTCTCCAGACAGCCATCATTTACAGATGGCTTCTTGCTTATGGGTGGGATTTTATGTTCACTTTCATGTCCCTTGCTGGGATTTTTGTCTGTCTGGAGTGTGTGATGATCTTGTGTGTGTTGTCACAGTCTCTGTGAGTTCATAAGTGTGTCAGGTGTGTTGTGACTGAAAGACGGTGTGTCATCAACGTTATCTACCACCTCTGACTCTTAGAATCTTTCTGTCTCCTCTTCCTTCCATACAGATCCCTTGAGGGCGGGGTTTGATGAAGGTATCCCATTTAGGAATGAGTACTCCAAGATCTCTCACTGTCTGCACATTGTCCAGTTGTGGCTCTCTTTGTTAGTAGCCATCTGCTGCAAGAAGAAGCTACTCTGATAAGGGTTGAGTGATGCCCTGTCTATGGCTGTAACATATGTCATTTTATCCAGAGAAACTTAAGTCCTCTTCCAGAAACAGATGGAGACAAATGCAGAAATCAACAACTAACCAATCGACCAAGCTCCTAGAGTACAATCAAAGTGAGGGAGGAGCAAAAACATGTACAAAGGAGCCAAGATGGTGATGGGGAAACCCACAGAATCAGCGGACCCGATCTAATGAGAGATCACTGACTCAGGTCTGACAAATGGGGAATCTGCATAAGACCGAACTAGGCTCCCTTAGTATAGGTGACAGTGGTGTGACTGGGACAATATGTGAGGCCACTGGAAGTGGGTCCAAGATCTAACACAAATGCACAAATGCACAAACTGACTTAGTGGAGACCACTCTATATGGAGAGATACCTTGCTCAGCCTAGACACATAGGTGTGGGGTTGGAGAGGTACCTTGGTCCTGCCTCAACTAAATGATGGGACAGACTTAGTAGACTTCCTAGGGGAGGTATTACCCTCTCCTAGGAGCAGATGGGATAATGGGGGGAGTGGAGAGAGTGGGAGGGAAGGAGAGAGGGGGAACTGGGATTGGGATGTAGAAAATTAATAAAAAATGCAAAAAGGAGTTATTTTATTGCTGTGTTCACTTAGTAGAATAATAGTGGTAGATTTCTCCTAGGTCCTGTGACTGATCTAGTCTCCAACCCTTGGCATCATTACTAGTGTTAGGTATGGATTATATTTCACAGTGTGGGCCTTAAATCCAATGGGGGGAAAAAGTGGTTGTCTATTCCTAAAACATGTGTAACTGTTGTATCAGTATGTCTTGCAGACAGATTGTTGTTGTAAGTTGCAGCTTTTATAGCTGGGTAACATTAATGATTACTTTTCTCTTCCAGTCGTGTGCAAAGCACCATGGATGCTAGTCAGTAGGGAATAACTTCTAGTTGGACACCAGCTAGATTTCTCTATGCTCGATGACATAAGAAAGTGGTGTCTTCCGCAACAGGGCATTACCTTCAGGTTGTAGAAGGTAACAAATAAATAGCGTTGGCAATAGCCTGTGACTTCTTTGTAGGGTGATGTGTATGGTCCCCTTTCATGTACCTTGTTACCTTGTTGTTAACTGTGTCCTCTTTTTTTACCCCACAGTTGCGAATGAAGCAGGAGATAAGAATGCCCGTCCACTTGCCCGCTTTTCCCGTGAGTACATCTTGTTTCACTCTTGCTGGGCTCCCTGAGAGCATGGTCACAAGAGACCTTGGCTCGTGTATACTTCACCTCTACGATTCTGTTAGGTGTTACTTACACAGTGATGTAGAAAATGTCTCCTGCCGGCTAATGTTGCACTTCGGCTCCATCACACGTGAGCTGCTCCTGGACATGGGCTTTCTGGTCCTCAGAACTGTGGTCGCGAAGCTGTGCTCCAGGGCTTTGCTTTTTGAAGCTTAGTCTCCAGAGCAGCAGAATGAGTCTCACACTTGCTTTTGAGAAATGTAGAGCCTGCAGGCTCCTCCTCCTAACCTCCTGTCCCCAGGGCCTGTATTTTAACAAACGTCTACTTGTTTCTTGTTCACAGTTGACTCTGAGAGGCACTATGTAAGGTATATCCTCAGCGTACACTGCAGGGAGGAGGGGGTTTAGTGGTGCTGACGGGAGGAATCTTGTAGCTGCTGTGCCTATGCACATGTGCAGCCCACTGTGGATTTGTGCGCTTACACCACTGTCTTGGAGACACGGCAGCTCAGAATGGCTTTCCCTCGGGCTCAGGAACACTCCAAAGGTTGTGGCCAGGCTGCGGTTCCCCTCCCAATCTGTCCAGGTCTTGATCTTGGTAAGAAAGTAGCCATCAAAAGTTTTTCAAAGGCTTCTGTGCTCATGTGATCAGTAAATTACATAGCCAGTTTGTGGATGCTCTGGAATGAATGGGTTCCAGTGAATGCAGTGTCCTGGGATGCTGGAGCCAGAGAAGGCCTGGGTAGAGATGCTATGCAAACCTGCTCTCCTTCAAGTTGAGAAGTGCTTGGCTCTTAAATAAAAGCAGGTGGAGATTCCCCTCACCCCAACACCATTTTTGCTTCACTTGCTTTTCCTTGATTTTATTTATGCTTTTCTGGGCCCTGGATTTCCAATCTGAAAAATGTAATTGGTACCTCTTACAAAATGTCTGGCATCACTCCTCATCATTGCTTTATCCCAGGAGGAGGGGAGGAGATCTGAGTGTGACATGACCAGAGTGATCTTAACACATCAAGTTAAAGTATGCTTTTTCTATTAATAGGGATTCCTCTGAATGCTGCCTTCTCACTCTTCTCAGAAAGTTTCAAATTTTAGGGTTGATTTCCCGGAGATTATTTTTGTATAGAACTGTAATGATGTATGCTAATGACAGCATACTCAGTGCTTGCATTATAGATGCTGCAAATGAATACTCCTCATGGGCCCTATTTTTCACTGTCCTTCTACCTGGAGCCATTATTTCCAAACTAAGTATGTCAGTGAGGATTATGGATATGCTTTTATCCCTTTTATTTTTAATATTTCATCTCTTGAGCAACAGTCAGAGGCTGAATAATCTGGAGTGGTAACTTGATCATGTCACATGCAGGATTTACCTCGATGGAACTCCTGACACATCACAGGTGTGAGAAGGGAAAGGGTCCTTGAACCATGAAGCCAGGAGGTTTGGGGCAAGCAGTAAGTCCCTTTATGGTTGGAAGGGGTGATTTCTCTTGTAGGTAACTTCTACGACTTCTAAGCTATGTGATTGAGTTGGAAGGATGACACGTCACAGAACAGCTTGTTAGCTAGCAATGAATGAGGACACCTAGGGGGAAATCCTACACAGGAAAAATGGTTCACAGCAATCCTGTCATGTGGGGCTAACTCAGAACAGGAAAGGAAGTGTCTTGACAGAGTGCAGTACCCTGGGTGAAAGCCAGGGGGCATGCTAGGCATTGTCTCTTTTTGTAGCAAGTACTAGAGAGAGGGGAAATCAGGTGGAATTTAGGAAGGGAAGAATACGCACATTGTACCTCTTACGTGCCGCGCTGGAAGAATGGTGAGAGGAAGCAGTCAGCACAGGAAGGGGGCGAGAGCCTGGATGATACTCTGGAGATGGAAAGATAAAGGGCCGTGCTTCTTCCTATCTTTGCTTTTAACAAGACAGATAGGTGGAAAGTCCAGCTAGGCTATGCTATCCAGTGGCATGGTTAACAGGAGCCTTTGTTGTGAGACCTGGACCCAGCCCGGGGAAGGAAGCACTGGGAAAAGGCATGGGTCCTGCGAGACTTCGACTCCTACTTTCTCTTCATTTCAAGCTTTGGCTTTGACTTTTGATCAGCCTGGCTTCAGTCAGAGCATCCACCTAATAACTGTGAGCAGACGGTAGCACCGAGGTCATCGTTTGAAAATGGCACCTGCCGTGAGGGTAGCCATCCTAAGACTAGAGCCCTATCATCATCATCCTGACCCTTCTCTCTTGGGTGTGGAGGGGTCAGGAAGGCTGATGTGTAGAGAATGAGGTTTCTAATCTTACAAAAAAGCTATTCTGTGCATCAGGGAGTAATGGCCATGTGCAGTGTTCAGGCCCACCCACAGTGTGGCAGAGCAAGCTCAGACTGTGATATACTTCTGCCTCCCAGGAACCCCATGCTGCTTTGGACTAGTACTGTGAAGGAGGTCCAGGGCACCCAAGACACATGCAGAGGATACAGTGGTCCCAGCGTTTACGTAGCCACACAGTTTTATTCTGGAGTTCTCATTGCTTGTCTAGAAGACGGGAGAGTGATTTAGTTTGTATTCTTCTATCTTCTTGGTGTGTAAAAAGTTAGGATGATGTGTTAGGTTCCAACAAAAGATAGATTTGAATAACTTGAAAATTTCTTCATTTTTTACATTCATAATGAAATGCTGAATAATATATTTAAAAGTGCTTTATAATAACAGAAAGAACCTCATGGATTCTAACAATGAAGGAAGACTTTAATATCAGTGTAGGTAACTATATACCCACTAATTTCACATCTTTCCCATAGCCTCTGGTATCATGGTTTAATGCCCACGTAATGAAAGAATTTGGGTTATGCAGTATGGAGAACTGGATCTGAAACCTACATTGGACTTTTAAAACATGGCAGATTTTGTTTCCCAAAAGCGTTTGCATCTTTCCCATCCCATGTGTTCCTTTTAGAATATGAGACTGATTACCTCACACTGAGACATAAGCCTGCCTCTTCTCCTGTAAATGCAGCAGAAATAATACGATGTGTCTTAGTAAGTTATATCATCAAAGACAATGTGGCTTCCACCTGCTGCAAGCTGGGATGTACTTAGGGCACTGTCACCATGCTGTGAGGAGTGGGAAAGAGGAAGTCTAGTGAGATAGAAAATGTTTGAGAAAATAACCACACACACACACACACACACACACACACACACACACTGAGGCACATGTAAACACTACTCTCATTCCAACTCATGCCCCCCCCACCAAATGCTGAGTGGAACACTTGGGTGCTCAGCCTTAACAAAGCCTTATAAAGTAGTAAGTTGGAGCAACACCCTTGGGAGGGTGGCCTTAGAATAGATCATCTGGGGGAGCTATGGGTTTCCTCTGAATTTCAATTCTATCTACCAGGAGCCGAGCATCCCTCTGCCTTCCTGACAGGTGCCACCAGAGCATTCTAGTGAAGAGCTATTATATCATGGTGTCATCCTTATCAATAGAGACCACACATGGAACAAGTTATTTTATCTCTCTTTACTTTTTCTGGGTATCAATGGAAGGTGGCAGCCTAGTAGAGACCTTGGACTTGTACATTTACTTTACAGCAATGAGGCAATATCCCATCTCTCTCTGCTTGTGTGTCAGAGAGTAAGACCAATAAAATCCATGCCAAGGCACATTTAATCAATCTTATAAAATAATTCAAGAGGAATCTTGAAAGCAGCCAGAGAAAACAGACAACTGACTTGTGGAAGGGAAAGCATTTTGAATTATGGCAGATTCCCCACCAGAAGCCATGGAAATACAATATTTTCAAGTGTTATAAGGAAAGAATTGCCAACCCAGAAATCTGCAACCAGCAGGTTGTTCCCCAGGAATGAAGCAACAGTCCACACATTATAAGATGAAGAAAAAATTGGGCTGAAAGAGGACTAAAGGACGTTACAAACTAAAGGAAACTTAGAATGAAGAGCCTTGAAAGACCAGGAAGGGACGGGCAGCAAATATCAAGTACAAGTAAATAAAGTCTCATCTCTGAGTTTTCTTAATTACTTACAGTATTTGAAGACAAATCACAAAATTCTAAGTGTGGTTCTAAGCATACATAAAGGAAACAACATAATTAGTATGTGTACTAGGAAACGTAAAATTATACTTTACATTGGGAAAACAAAGGGATGTAAGTGGATATAAGGGTTCTATACTTGAATTGGCAAAACAATAACTCTAGAATTTTAATAGTATTTATTATTTTATTATTGTTTATCCAAGATATAATTCAATATCCAGTATATCTTCTTAGAAAACTACAAAGATGCCCTATAGATAAATGTAATTCTTACTCAAGTAAGTCACAGGAAGAGGGATGAAAAAAAAAACAAATGTAAATCCCCAGTATATATTGCTACATTAAAGTCAAGTTATCTAAGTATAGCAATCAATGGGCAGATTTTCATAGATTAGAAAACACGATTATGCATCGCCTCTAAGAGACAAATGTAACCATTTAATCAAATTGAAAGTTAAAGAATGGAAAAGAGGGTCATGTTAGCATTAATCAATGGAAATCTCTAGTGCATCATCAGGTCAAGGAGATGTTAGTGATCACGCAATCAAGAGTCAGAGAGGAGTGTTGTGTCATGATAATGGTCAGCTCACCAAGAAGGCACCAATCTCATTCATATCTCATTCGCCAGTGACTGAGAAGTAAAGCAGAATCTGAGATAGCTAAAATGAGAAATGGATAGCTGGCTATATAATTATAGTTGGAGGCATCAACATACCTCCTCCAACCATATATAGAGCATACAGAAGCAAAGCTATAGAACTCAACACCATCAGCAATATTTAATTGTTGTCAAGTGACTAGTTCATTCAGTAACTGCCAAATATGCATTTCCTTCCAAAATATGCAAAGGATACATCCCAAGATAGGCTGACCCCCAGTCATAAAACATGCTTAAGAAATGTAAAAGAATTGAAATTGTGCAGAATGTGATCTCTAACTATAATGGAAGTAATAAGAAAAACCCAAGAGGCAGACCTTCAAATAAGTGGAAAGTAACACCACAATTCAATCATGAAGAGGAATAAAATCATGCTGTGTTGAGTGAGGATAAAGATGCAGTTTATCAAAGTTTCTGGTACTCAAAATGTACACTTTGCTCAGATGGGGTTGAGGGGAAAGTTTGTTGCACCTGAATGTGTATATGTATTTTAAAAAGTCAAAAATTAACTTTGAAAAAGAGCTAAACAAACCGAAAACAAGGACCATAATGTAAATAATAAAGGTAAGAGTAATAGTTGGTGACATTAAAAACCAAGATACATGGATGTGTTGTGTAAGAATGGACTATGTCTATGATGGCAGTCCTAGAAGGTGTAAAGCTTCTGTACTCAAAACTGAGTGACAATGCAGCTGCCCTACTATGCTTTATGATGCTGGCACAGAGAAGAAACAGACTAATTATATAAGAGTGAATCTTCAAGTGTTAAACCACACTTGACTGTTAGAAAAAAAATAAAGACAACAGAGTTGATTCTTTGAAAGATTCATCAGATTGAGAAACTTCTAGAAAATCACAAATGTAAGAAATGGGACATCATGTCACAGTAGCATGTATCAGAGGGACAATAAAATACTCAGAACATCTTTGTAGTAGTTACATTCCAGAGCTTAAATGAAATATACTTCACTCTCACAAAAATATACAACTTATCCAAACTGAAGCAATCTAATAGCACTATGACTACTATGTGATTAGAAACCTCCCTAATACAAATTTAAGATCCACATGGTGTGGCTGAAAATTGTAAAATAAGCAAATAAGCATTGGCTGTCTACCAATTCTTTTAGAGAACTGAAGGCTAATTTATGGAGCTAGCATTGTCTTGATGCCAAAAGCAGGCAAAGATAGAACCAGAAGAGATTACAGACCAAAGTCTTATAACTATAGATACAAAAACTCCCATCAGAGTATTAGCAAATAGTCCCTAATGATATGAATAATAATTCGAATAATAGACTTTAACCAGCTGGGAGTAACTCTAGGGATATCAAGATCACTGACTATTCTAAAGAATCAATCAATATGCCCACTATAATAACAGACTAAAGTAAGAAAATCACACAATATCATATGATTGATGCAGAAAGAACACTGAGAGCCACTCAGCAACTACCCATAGTAAAAATAATCTCAGATTGTAGGTTGGTCTGTTGATTAGATAAAGAGTATGTACAAAGAAAACCCTTCCAGTTAACTAAAGGACAAAAAGATGGATGCTTTTCCCTGCAATTGAGAACAAGGCAAGGATGTCATATCATACCTTCCTTGTTTGACATTCCTTTAAAAGTCCTAGTTGATGCCTCAATGGATGAACAAATTTTAAAAGCCTATCAGAAATACAATTTTCCCACTTACAAGTGACATTATTGTTTCTATGTAGAAAACACCAAAGAATCTATTCAAAGTTCAACAACTACTAAGTGAGTTTAGTAATGTTGTATTGTACAAGATAAACATGCAATCCCATTGTATTGCAGTATACTAGACAGAAAATTGAGGCAATGGTGTGTGTAAGTACTCTAACTAGGTCAAATGCAAAGATGTAGACTGAAAACTTCACCAACACTGCAGTACTCATGAGATGATTCCTAGAACCTCAAAGTGCAAGCCATCAGATAATGCACCCCTTAACTATGAGGACACAGTCTAGAAACACACTGCTAGGTGAACACATACTTGGAAGATATGTACACAATGATGCCATTTATGGTATGGCATCCTGGGACTGCCACTGTATGTACAGTCTGTTATTAACCAAACTGTTACTTGGTACATGTCCTTGATGTGCTCCTACATTCAAAGATACAACATATTAAAAACATTAGCTGTTCCTGAATTAATACTATCATGATTTTTTATGAGTGTACATTAGAGTTTTATATATTCTGTAATTTACATAGAAAAATAAGCAAAACCAAAAAGTCAAACCATTTTGAAAAAGACTTAATGACTGGTCTATTTGATTTTCAGACAATAGTCAAGACCAAGTGGTGCTGGTGAGAGAATAAATGCACAAGTCAGTCAAATAGAACAGTAAACCCAGAAAGGGACTCACAGGAAAACACCCAACATTGTCAACGACACTGCAAGAGCAATTCAGTGGAGGAAATGGGGCCTCATCAACAAGTTGTACTGGTGTATTGGATATCCATAGACAAGCTATGTAGACATAGCAATAAAACAACGCTGATGATTTACACTAATAAGTCATTGATTATATATTAGATTCCTGATTCATGGTATGTGTTAGGTCTTGGTCAAGCTTGAGTTGAAGTATAGTTGGCAGAGGTGCCCCATCCTGCATAGGCTGAACTGAGAACAGCTCCCTGGCCATCTCGTGGGACTGAGGGCTCTGTTGAAATCTTACATTTGCAGGTGCAGCTTTTGGGGTCCTTGAAGGAACGGTGTCTTAGTTAGGTTCTCTATTGTTGTAAAGAGACACCATGACCACAACAACTCTTTTTTTTTTGGTTTTTACGAGACAGGGTTTCTCTGTATTGTTTTGGAGGCTATCGGTCCAGCCTGGCCTCGAACGCACAAAGATCCGCCTGCCTCTGCCTCCCGAGTGCTGGGATTAAAGGCGTGCGCCACCACCGCCCGGCTCACAACAACTCTTATAAAGGAAAACATTTAATTGAGGGAGGGAGCTTACAGTTTCAGAGGTTTAGTCCATTATTTTCACGGTGTGACATGGTGATGTGTAGGCAGATATGGAGCTGGAGAAGGAGCTGAGAATTCTATATCTTGATCTACAGGTAACAGGAAGTACACTGTTTTACTGGACATAGTTTGAGCATAGGAGACCTCAAAGCCCACTCCCACAGTGACATACTTCCTCTAACAAGGCCATATCTACTCCAACAAGGTCACATCTCTTTTTTTGGGGGGGTTAGAGACAGTTTATTTGTGGCTTTGGAGACTGTCCTGGAACTAGCCCTTGTGGACCAGGCTGGTCTTGAACTCACAGAGACCCACCTGCCTCTGCCTCACAAGTGCTGGGATTAAAGGCATGTGTCACCACTGTCCTGTAGTCACATCTGTTAAAAATGCCACTTCCTTTTGGGGGCATTTTATTTTAAACCATGACAAATGGTTTGTCTTCCATGTCAATAATCTTGTGAAGTTCAATTTCCTAATCTACCAGAGCACATAGGAAGGCAGGACAAGGGGTGAGCTACTTGAGTCAGAAACTGGAAGTGCATATACTATATTGGAGGCTGCTAGGGAGAAAGACAAGGCTGATGAGATGTTCATGTAAGCTTTTCATGTGATACCTACAATTTGAGATATAGGTAGCTTAGAAACAGATAAAAATTTAACCTTCGGAGTCAACCTTGGGCACAGAGTCATGAAGATGAGCAAGTCATGATTCTTTTCCTTAGATTATTGCCAGCATATGACCTACTCTACTTATTTTATTACCAGCAATGCATAATTTGAGTCAAAGGGGGGAAAGTTCTGTATTTCTAAGCAATCGGTTTCTAGCACATTTATTTTTGACCACAGAACACGTGCCATTGAAGGCCCAGGGTTAGTGTGTCATATTTTGCCTAGCATTCATGGTGCCTTTGTATGCACTGTATCTCTGAGTTCATTCCCACCAAGTTTTTATAATGAACTTAAAAATCAACCCTGAAGTTTCCCAGAGGAATAGTAGGTAGGTTTATACATGAGTCATCTAGCAGATGGTGAGACATAAATATGTGCATGCTTTGTGGACATCAAGTTGTTTCAAGGTAGCTATGTATTAGAAAATTTCCCTTAAATGTTGGGGGCGGTGTGAGTGTCTGAATTAGTGAAAATATAAATTGTAGAAAACTTTTGAAATGCTTTCATGTAACTCTCAACTATTCATCTAACCAATGCACTCAAATAATTACATTAACATTATCAGATGTCTGTCAAGCAGAGCTTTAGAATTCTATTGGAAACAATGGCTCTTTAATCTTGTCTGCAGCACTACTCTGTTGAACAGACTCATTCTTTTTTATGGATAAAGAACCATCCAGAATTTTCCTCTTAGAATTGATGATCTCACTGTCTAATGATCCACTGAATCAGATTAATCTGTAAATAGACTTTGGGGACAATGTAAGCGCTCAGTATGCCCAAGAGGCTATGCTTTAAAACATCCCATCTCTGCTTTATCTGATCACTGTTTGGGCTTAGATGGTTCACTTCTTAATGGAATAATGAACTGTTTAAATACTAACACCACTCTTACTCATGGTTCTTTCTGCTGATTTTGTCGGGCAGCCCAAGTAGTGATTGGAACCCAGAGCAAATTTGCCTTGTGGAAAACAACTATTGTTGTATAAAAGGGTATAGGTTGGTTGGGATAAATTCAAAATGAAACAAAATATAAAGGAGTAGGAGAATCAAATGCCATCCTAAAAATCACGAGAGAAAAGATAGAAATGGTATGTAGAAATAATATGTATTCTCTGATAGAAGCAAGAAGAAATAGCCTTGTATGTAACGAAGAGAAGCAGGTGCCTTTAAACATGATGCAAAGGAGACAACACAGAGAAAACAAGTGCCCAGCAAAGGGATTAAAGTCCGCATTCAAGTACAGAAACGACTCAGGGAAAACAGACTAAAAGACAGTGTATCAATGTGACAAAAATGTTGAGAAAAGGGAGGTGGAGCCCATAGAAGAAAAACCAACGAAAATAAATGAGTCATAGGTAAATAAAATTGATTACAAACGAAAAACCCACCAAAGCCAAGTCCCAACTCTCGACAGTATACAGTACATAAATATCAAAACTTAATTAAAATTTAATAGGTCTGTGGCTAAGTTGTTATTTGTGTATATTTCATACGCCAAATATCATTCTTGGAAAGAATTACTCAAGCATATGTTTTGACAAATCAAAAAATATATCCAAATAAATTCTGTAGGCTGTAATTTTCTGTACATTGTGGCTATTAGAATATATAAAATTTGGGTAGCCTTAATTGAGATTTTTAAAAAAGATTTAAACAAAATCTTAAGGATAGTAAAATTAAAAATATCAATATTTTGTATCTTTTTTCAAAATAAGAATGTTTTAATAATCTTACCAGAGAGAGCATGATCAAGAAACAATATATGCATATATTAAAATATTATCAAAGCCATTATTTTATACATTGCTGTATGCTAACAAAAATTAAATAATATAGCACATAAAGAAAAATACAGTATGGTTTTTTGTTTTTTTTTTTTGTTTTTGGTTTTTACCAGACAGGGTTTCTCTGTATTATTTTGGAGGCTATCGGTCCAGCCCGGCCTCGAACTCACAGAGATCCGCCTGCCTCTGCCTCCCGAGTGCTGGAATTAAAGGCGTGTGCCACCACCGCCCGGCTAACAGTATGGTTTTTTAATTTATTTATTTTTCAGTTTAAATTTAGATTAGGAACAAGGTTGCTTCACAAGTCAGTTCCAGGTCCCTCTCCCTTTCCCTCCCCTCCTCCCGTGCCCTCCCCCCCAACCCCCTCATTATCCCCTCATTTCCCCAGGGAGGGTGAGGCCCTCCATGGGGGTGTCCATAGATTGTCATTTCATCCAGGGCAGGGCCTAGACCCTCCCCCCAAGAGTTCAGGGTGAGAGTGCGTCTCACATTGTTGGATGGGAGTCCAAAGTCCGTGTGTATACTCTGGATGAGTACTGATCTACTGCCCAAGGCACAATAGATTATCTAGGCCTCCTCACTGACACCCACATTCAGGGGGTCTTGATCAGTCCCATGCTGGATTCAATATTTTGTATCTTATTGGTGTATGTTAGCATGATAACATTTTAGATTATTGTCTTTAAGAAAGTGTACTATTGAAGTTAGTTCTGTTTGTTTGTCTTTAATAAATGTAGCTTCTAGGAAAGTTAAAATGCCACATAGCTGTCATCTGTTCTATTGTACAGTGTTGCTCTAGAGTGTACATTATGATTCTAAAAAGAGCCACTGGGCACCAAAGCCAGGTAAGCAGGAATAATGAAAAATGCAAAACAGAATACAAGAGATGGAAGAGAAACTTTCAGGCATTGAAAATACGATTGAGGAAATACATTCATTGGTCAAAGAAAAATTTAAATCCAACAAATCCTTAACACAAAACATGCAGGAAATCTGGGACACTATGAAAAGACTGAATCTAAAAAAATAGTTCCCTAGCTACATAATAATCAAACAATAAACATACAGAATAAAGAATATTAAGAGCTGCAAAGGAGAAAGGCCAGGTAACATGCAAAGACAGACCTATCAGAATTACACCTGCCTTCTCCATGGAAACTCTGAAGGCCAGAAGGTCCTGGTCAGATGTTATGCATACATTAAGGGACCACAGATCCAGCCCAGACTACTTTACCCAGCAAAGCTTTCAATAACCATAGGTGGAAAAAGCAAGATATTCTATGATATGTTCTGCATATCTCCCTGTAAATGGCTTGTTTGCTTAGTGTGATGTCCTCTAGGCTCATGTAGAGTTTCATAAGTGGCAGTTTTCTTTTATAATATGATGTATGTATCACATTTTTGTCACCTATCAATGGGAGTGAGCTGTTTCTAAACATTGATTTCTGTGAATAAGATTTTACATATACATACCCACACACAGACCTACACATAAACATTTAAATTAAAAAAATAAATCTTTAAAAGAAAAAAAGATATTCCATGATAAAATTAAATTTAATCAATACTTGTCCACAAACCCAGTCCCACAGAAAGGAAAACACCAACACAAGGAAGTCCCCTAAATCCACAAGAATACAGGAACTACATGGACTTACAACAGCAAATCTCAAAGAAGGGAATTAAACACTCAATAACATCACCAACAATGAAAACAAAAATAACAGGAACTAGCAATCACTGGTCATTAATATTCATTAATATAAATGGTTTCAATTCACCTATAAAAAGACACAGGCTAATAGATTGGATACGAAATCAGAATCCATCCTTCTGCTGAATACAAGAAACACACCTCAACCTCACAGACAGACATTACTTCAGAGTAAAGAGTTGGGAAAAATTTTCCCAATCAAATGGACATAAGAAACAAAACAGACTTTGGACTAAAATCAATCAAAGAAGATGAAGAAGGGCATTTTATATTTATCACAGGAAAAATGCATCAAGAAGAAATCTCAATTCTCAAATCTATGCCCCAAACACAAGGGCTCCTGCATTTGTAAAAGAAATATTACTAAAGCTTAAATCACAGATCAAGTCCCACACACTAATAGTGGGAGACTGTCTCACCACTGGACAGATATTCCAGACAGAAGCTTAATAGAGAAATAAGGGCAATAACATGTCATTATTCAAATGGACTTAACAGACATCTATAGAACATTCCATCCAGACACAAAAGAATATATTTTCTTTTCAGCACCTCATGGAACCTTCTCAAAAGTAAACAACAAAGCAAACCTCAACAGATACAAAAAATTGGAATAAACATCACCACAACTTAAAATTAGAATTCAACAGCAACGTTAATTTCAGAAAGCCCACAAACATGTGAAAATTGAAAAACGATCAACAGAACCAATATTGGATCAAGGAAAAAATAAAGAAATAAAAGACTTCCTAAAATTTAATGAAAATGACCACACAATATACCCAAACTTGTGGGACACAATGAAAGCAGTGCTGAGAGGAAAGTTCATAGCACTAAATGCCTACATAAAGAAGCTGGAAAAACCCCACACTAGTGAATTAGCAGATCAACTGAAAGCACTACAACAAAAAGAAGAAAACTCACCCAAAAATGAGTAGACAGCAAGGAAAGGTCAAATTGAGGGCTGAAATCAATAACATAGAAAAAAGAAAACAATGCAAAGAATCAATGAGACAAAGAGTTGGTTCTTTGAGAAATTCAACAAGATAGACAAACCTTTATCCAACTAACCAAAAGACAGAGAGAGAATGTCCAAATTAACAAAATCAGAAACAAAAAGAGGGGCATAACAACAGACAGGAAATCTAGAGAATCATCAGATCATACTTCAAAAACCTGTACTTCACAAAATGGGAAAAATTTAAGAAGATGGAAAATTTCCTAGATAAGCACCTCATGCCTATATTAAATCAAGAACAGATAAACAACTTAAACACACCTATAACCCCTAAGGAAATAGAAACAGTTATCAATAGTCTCCCAACCAAAAAAAAAAAAAAAAGCCCAGGCCTAGATGAATTCTACCAGAGGTTCAATGAAGATCTACTACCAATACTCGTAAGATTATTCCACACAATAGAAACAGAAAGAACATTGCCATACAGTAACCAACAGCCAACATCAAACTAAATGAGGAGAAACTCAAAACAACCCTACTGAAATCAGGAACAAGACAAGACTGTCCACTCTCTCCATATCTATTCAACATAATACTTGAGGTTCTAGTTAGAGCAATAAGACAACAAAAGGACATCAAAGGGATACAAATTGTAAAAGAAGAAATCAAACTCACTATTTGCTGATAATAAGATAGTTTACATAAGTGTCCTGAAAAACTCTACCAGAGAACTCCTACAACCAATAAACACTTTCAGTAATGCAGCAGGATACAAGATTAACTCAAAACAATCAGTAGCCCTCTTATATACAGATGACAAACAGGCTGAGAAAGTAATCAGAGAAACATCACCATTTACAATAGCCACAAATAGCATAAAATATCTCTAAGTAACTCTAACCAAACAGTGAACGATCTGTATAACAAGAACTTCAAGTATTTAAATAAAGATATTAAAAGAAGGCACCAGGAAATTGAATGATCTCCCATCCTCTTGGTAGATAGAATCAACATAGTAAATATGGCAATCCTACCAAAAGTAATCTACAGATTCAATGCAATCCCCATCAAAATCCCAGCACAATTCCTCACAGACTTTGAAGGAACAATACTCATTTCATATGGAAAAACAAAAACTCAGGATATCCAAAACAATATTGTATAAGAAAGGATCACCTAGGGGTATCACCATCCCTGATTTCAAGCTCTACTCTAGAACAGTAGTAATGAAAACAGCTTGGTATTGGCATAAAAACAGACAGGTGGTCCAATGGAATATAATTGAAGTCCCTGATATCAACCCACACACCTGTGAACACCTAATTTTTGACAAAGAAGCTAAAAATATAAGATGGAAAAAGGAAAAAAATATTAACAAATGGTGTTGGTATAACTGTCTGTCAACATGTAGAAGAATGCAAATAGATCCATATCTATCACCATGCACAAAACTGAAGTCCAAATGAATCAAAGCCCCCAGTATAAATCCATCTATACTGAACCTCATAGAAGAGAAAGTGGGAAATACACTTGAACACATAGGCACAAGAGACCACTTCCTAAATAAAATACTAGTAGCATAGACACTAATAAATGGGACCTCCTGAAACTGAGAAGCTTCTGTAAAGCAAAGAACATGGTCAACAAGACAAAATGGCTCCCTACAGAATGCGAAAAGATCTTCACTAACACCACATCTGACTGATCTCCAAAATATACCAAGAACTCAAGAAACTATAAATAAAATTGCCAAATAATCCAATTAAAAAATGGGGTACAGACCTAAACAGAGAATTCTCAACAAAACAACCTCAAATGGTGGAAAGACACATAAGGAAATGCTCAAATCCTTAGTCATCAGGGAAATGCAAATCAAAACCACTCTGAAACTGGGTTTATTTTCCTGAAATTTTGTTAATAACATATGGTTTCCTTTCACATCTGACCTTTTGCAGAATGTTGATGCTGGGGCCATCTTATAACAGTCATTGGAGACAACTTCTGTGTTTTTCAGGATTGGGGGAGCCAGTTATCATGATATTGTAACTTGAAGTTTACTATGATGAGGGTATTTACAAATAGAAATTAGTTGATACTGAGAGTCAGCATTCCTCTCTCCTCCAAAAGCATAACCTCTGAAACAATTTTCTAGCAACCAGAATATAAATACCAGAAAATGTTTCTCAAATTATCTGTAGTTTTGAAGTTTTCAAATGGATGTTTACTTTTCTTCTACAAATATTAAAGAAATTTTTATCTTTTTAATATTTGTATAGAACTGAAAAATGAAAGAATAAACATACTCATTTCTATATACTAAAAAAACACTCTGAAATTCTATCTTACATCTGTCACAATGACTAAGATCAAAGACAGCAATGACAGCTTATGCTGGAGAGGATGTGGAGAAAGGGGAACACTCTGCTACTGTTGGTGGGAGTGCAAGCTTGTCCAGCTGGTGGGGAAATCAGTATGGCGATATCACAGAAAATTAGGGATCGACAAAGCTCAAGACCCTGCAATACCTTTTTGGACATATACTCAAAGGAGCACACTTACACCAAAAGGACATTTGCTTATCTATGTTAATAGCAACATTATTCGTGATAGCCAGATCTTGGAAACAACCTTGGCTACTCAGCGGTAAGAACCAGTGGCATCCTAAAATTCACAGGACAATGGACAGAGCTAGAAAAAAACATCCTGAGTGAAGTAACTGAAAACCAGAAAGACAAATATAGTATGTACTCAATCGCAAGATACCCAGCCTACAATCCACAATCCCAGAGAAGCTAGAACCCTCTTCCAGAAACAGGTAGAAGCAAATGCAGAAATCTACAACTAACCATTGGGCAAACCTCCTGGAGTATAGTTGAAGTGAGGGAGAAGTAATAATATGAATAAAGGAGTCAAGACCATGATGGGAAAACCCCCAGAATCTGCTAACCCAAGCAAGTGAGAGATCACTGATTCATGTGTGACAAATGGGGAACCTGAATAAGACCAA